>NC_090648.1:493475465-494075465 GCF_040937935.1 Hyperolius riggenbachi
AGATATTCTATTATGCTCCTTTGCATACTAGGATGCAGGCATATAGGACTCTTGTACCCATTATCATTACCCATGTAATACTATATATAATATATTTACCGTATATATACTCAATAAAAAGACACGGTGTAAAGAAATTGGTGATAAAGGAGTGATCTGAAAAATGTTTCACCTTGTGCCTATTTGGAGGTATGGGGGAGTGGCTGGAGGTGTGGTGGGGGTGTGACTGTAGGTGTCGGTTGTGGAGTGGCTGGAAGTGTGATTGGGAAGTGGCTGGAGATGTTGTGAGTGGAGTGGCTAAACGTATGGCGGGACTAGAGGTGTGGTGGCTGGAGGTGTGGTTGGGAAATGGTTAGAGGTGTGCTGAGAGCTGCAACAGCGCCCCCTCTGGAGCCAGGGAAGGTAAATATATCAAGCATGAATGATGAGTCCACTCCCTGGGGTGAGAAGCAGCCCCACACATGGATGGTATCAGGATGCTTTACTATTGGCATGAGACAGGACTGAGGGTAGCAATCACCTTTTCTTCTCCATACAATAATTTTGCCAGAAGCCCCAAACATTTGTAAAGGGGCTTTGTCAGAAAAAAAGACAACCCCAGTCCTCAGCAGTCCAATCCCTGTACTTTTTGCAGAATATTAGCCTGTCTCTGATGTTTTTCTTGGAGAGAAGCGTCTTCTTTGCTGTCCTTTACACCAGGCCATCCTCTAAATGTCTGCGCCTCACTGTGTGTACAGACGCACTCACACCTGCCTGCTGCCACTCCTGACAAGCTCTGCACTGGTGGCACACTGATCCCGCAGGTAAATCGTCTTCAAAAGCTTGTCCTGGCGCTTGCTGGACTTTCTTGGGTGCCCTGAAGCCTTCTTCACAACAATTTATCCTCCTTTCCTTTAAATTTTTTTTTTTTTTTAACCAATAAGTGGTTGATTTTGGTGCAATCTTAGCACAGTAGCTGCTATAAGGATAAGGGGGTACTGTCCCCTTGGATGGATCACTGCTGCTATTCTTGTGACTAAAGGCCAGTCTAATCACACCCTGTGCCCATTCTCTGTTCTCTGTCTCTGTTTACTGCCAATTTGTTATATATCTGCACAATTATTTTCGGGATAAGCTATCTTGCCAATGCTTTATGCCACATTGTCTCTGCGTGCCAAGTGCTTTGTTCTACTGTCTTCAGTAGCCGCAATATCCTTGCCTGTAAAGCCCCCCCCCTTTTTTTATTTTTTATGCAATGACTGCATGTGTTTCCTTGCAGATAACCATGGTAAACAGAGGACGAACAATGATTTCAAGTATTGCCCTCCTTTTAACCCTCCCGGCGGTCTATTAAAAACCGCCAGGGGGAATCGCAGCAGTTTTGTTTTTTTTTAAATCGCTACATGATAGCTGCTGTGCAGCGGCATCCCCCCACCCGCTTCAATCGCCTCCTGCGATCAGGAAATCCTATTCAAAGTACAGGATTTCCTGGAGGGCTTCCCCCATCGCCATGGTGACGGGCGGGATGACGTCACGAACGTCATGACTTCATCAGGAGTCCCGATCCACCCCTCAGCGCTGCCTGGCGCTGACGAGCTAGGCTGCGCAAGGGGTCTAGGGGGGGGCGACGCGGCGTGGCGGATAGCGGCGAAGTGCTAGCTGCGTGCAGCAAAAAAAAAAATTATGCAAATCGGCCCAGCAGGGCCTGAGAAATCCTCCTGCGTGGCTTACCCTGAACTACGTTTGGGGTTACCGCCAGAAAGGTTAAAGCATCCCACCTATTATTGTAACTCAATCAGCATGATAGAATGATCCCCAGCTTTGTGTTGCTCAGTACTCTCACCTGTGTTATGCTGGGCATACATGGTACGTTTTCTACCGTGTAATCGAGCCGCTGGCTCTAATTCCGGCGTGTCCCCGGATTGATTCCCGCTCGTCCCCATGGGCGCTTCCTTGTCTTCCGCACGTTTCTTCTTTTGTCCTGCCCGCCGGTATCGGACACGTCGGAAATTATCGATTGAGCCATCAGTGGCTCGATTACACGGTAGAAAACGTACCGTGTATGCCCAGCATTAGGGTTGGAACCCACTAGAGCGAAATTTTTTTTTTTTTTTTTTTGGAGCGATTCAAAAACTATTTCCCTAAACGCTCAGCTAATGTTAACCTCTTGACAACCAGCTAACGCCGATTGGCGTAAACTGGTCGTCTGCGGGTTACCATGGAAACGGCCGCTCGATCGAGCGGCCTTTCCATGTCAGTTCACGGAGGGTGTTTCCGTGAACAGCCGGAGAGCCGCCGATCGCGGCTCGCCGTCAAAATGTAAACAGGTGGGGAAGAAATTCCCGCTGTTTACATCATACATTGCTGCTGCGCAGCAGCGCCGTAAGGCACATCGGCGATCCCCGGCCTCTGATTGGCTGGGGATCGCCGGCATATGATAGGCTGAAGCCTATCCTTCAATGTGCAGGACGGAAATCCGTCATGCGCAGCTCACAGGGGGAGGGAGAGGGAGGGAGCGGGCAAGACGGCGGCGAACGATGCGGAGGGGGGCTTTGAAGAGCCCCCCCCCCGCTAAGCAAATGCAGCCGGCGGCGATCAGACCCCCCCAGCAGGACATCCCCCTAGTGGGGAAAAAAGGGGGGTAGTCTGATTGCCCTGGCTCACTCCTGATCGGTGCTGCGGGCTGGAGAGCCCACGCAGCACCGATCAGTGCAGAAAGCCCTGGTCGGCAAGTGGTTAATGGATGGGCCAAATTACACAGTAGCGATTAGTATTGGCAAAATCGCTATCGCAGGACATGCAGCATTTTGGTGGTGTTTGCGTTTCCGCAAATGTAAAGAATATAAAGGCTGGCGTAACTGCTCATGAATCGCTATACATAGCGATTTGAGAGCGATTTTTAAATTACTGAAAACTGTAAAAAAAAATTGATACATTGAAAGGACCAATCAGAATTAAAATCGCTAATCGCAAATCACTGCACAATCGCTGGCGAAAAGCTTACACTTTTTAAAATCGCTCCCAAAAGCACCGGAAACCGCTCATGAAATTGTTTGCATAATGCTCATTAAAAAACGCTAGCGATTGCGTTAGATTTTTGCGATTTGTAGTGGGTTCCAGGCCTAAAACTGAATACTCACCTGAAGATGGATTGCGGAACCTCACAGCGACGCTACCCAACGAAAAGCGTTCCCCGATCCATCTCCCTACCCGCGGGAACAGGCGACGGGAGCGGATGAGGTTAAATGGTCGCAGTACTATGGGGATGCTCGGGAATCGTCAGGGATCTTAAAGATTTACTATTTTTTTATTGTATTTATGAAGCACCAACTTATTACGCAGCGCTGGACAATATCCAATGATACAAAGGATTACATATGTAACAATGCTATACAGCAGCCTTTCTCAACCTTTTTACCCTGGAGGAACCCTGCAAATAACTTTTGGATCTAGAGGAATCCCAGCATATAATTTTGCAGGAGGCATGGACTTTAAAAGCAGGTGTGGCTGTTTATTTTACTACCCCCTATTACACTGCCTCTCATTATACTGTCTCCTGAGACCCTAATATAGTGCTTCTTGTTAAAGTACCACCTATTATAGAGTGCTTTATTACACTTCCCCCACGATGGGGGGGGGGGGGATGCCAGGGAACCCCAGCAGAGTACTCAAGAACCCTGGTTGAGAAAGTCTGCTGTACAGCATAGGAGGAAGCTATGCAAGGCAAACGGGGTACAAGGTACATGATCATGTGATTTGGGCTGGTTAGGTAGGCCCAGTAATACAAGTACAAGGCTGTCATAGGAAAGGAGCACACGGTCATGTAGAATACACTAGGGAAGGGAGAGGGTACAAGAGACATGATCATGTGATTTGGGCTGGTTAGGTAGGCCCAGTAATACAAGTACGAGGCTGTCATAGGAAAGGAGCACACGGTCATGTAGAATACACTAGGGAAGGGAGAGGGTACAAGAGACATGATCATGTGATTTGGGCTGGTTAGGTAGGCCCAGTAATACAAGTACGAGGCTGTCATAGGAAAGGAGCACACGGTCATGTAGAATACACTAGGGAAGGGAGAGGGTACAAGAGACATGATCATGTGATTTGGGCTGGTTAGGTAGGCCCAGTAATACAAGTACAAGGCTGTCATAGGAAAGGAGCACACGGTCATGTAGAATACACTAGGGAAGGGAGAGGGTACAAGAGACATGATCATGTGATTTGGGCTGGTTAGGTAGGCCCAGTAATACAAGTACGAGGCTGTCATAGGAAAGGAGCACACGGTCATGTAGAATACACTAGGGAAGGGAGAGGGTACAAGAGACATGATCATGTGATTTGGGCTGGTTAGGTAGGGAAGGGAGGACCCTGCCAAAGGCTTACAATCTGAGGGATTGAAGATCCGATCTGTCGTGATGGTTGTAATCTCCGCCTTGCAAAATGTCGTTTGTGTAATCACGCGCATGTACCCCCGTTGGGATATTGTAGCACCGTTTGTAGCTGAAGTGTTTATTCTTCACATCATAAGTCAACACAAATGACAATTTTTTTCCGGGGCCATGGAGGGTCCCCTTCATCAGTGCAGACAAATACAACCACATACCTCTGTGCACAACACTTAAATACAAAAAATGTCAAATGAAACCACCCATGGCTCAACAGGACCTCCCCCTCATACATATGCTAATTAGACTCTACATGGAGAGTAAATCATTATTGATTTATAAAGCGCCAACATATTCTGTGGCACTGTACAAAGTAAGAAACGAACACGGGGTACATAATACAATGGTGTACACCAATATACAAGATACATAATTAGTGACAAAATACAGAATACAAAATTAATTGGTAATGATTTCCAAGACACAGAAGGGGGAGAGAGCCCTGCCCTTGTGAGCTTACAATCTATAGGGAATGGGAATGTGAATGTGTATGGACAATATTACAAGATTATGCATATACAGCCAAATATTGGTCAATGTACAGGTGTCACCCACATATATTACACAGGGTGTGTCTTGACACCCAGGTTATGCACCCATCTAGAACTACGGGAAGGAGTGACACTCCAAACCTACAATTTCATCATGTTGAGAGATTATGGAAACGATCCAAAAATTGCAGGTTGTCGGAAAAATTACGCAAAAGGTCATGTAATGGGTACGAGCCCTAATTGAGAATATGACTGAAATCGTCTCAGCAGGTCCTTTTTGTGGCGGGGCGAAGCTGCAGTGGAAATGTTTTGTTGGGAGGTTTAAGTTTATTACGTTTATTTTAAAGGGAACCAGAGAGGAACGGGGGGTTGAAAAAAGAAAATGATTTTATACATACCTGGGGCTTCTTCCAGCCCCATAAGCCTGAATCGCTCCCACACCGCCATCCTCCACTTCCTGTATCCGCCGGTACCAGGCCCGTCACTTCGGGCGGACGCGGCCAATTGTCCGCATCACAGGGGCTCCCTCCATACATGTACGCATGCGGCAGCGCAGTAAGCAGCCACATGGGTATCTTTATGGAGAGAGAGCACCCTGTAATGCGGAGAACTGGCCGCGTCCGCCGGCCGACTTGCCGACTCGCAGCAATGACGGGACCCGGTGGCGGCGGATCCAGGCAGCGGAGGACGGCGGCGTGGGAGCGATCCGTGCGTATGGGGCTGGAGGAAGCCCCAGGTATGTATATTGAATCCTCTCTGGTTCCCTTTAAGGGCAAAGAAGGACTTTGCAATTCATGTGATCGCTCTTTAGAACATTCTGGAGAATGTGCAGATTGTCATCTTAAGAAACTGAAACCACAAACTCTGTGAAAACCAGTATTCAGGCCATTCTCAAAACTTTTGACCATGACTGTACAATAACCCTTGTGCTGAGCCCTTGCTGACTCAGCATCTCTCCCCCCACCCTCCTATTATCCACAGCCAGTTTTACAGCCTCCTCTATCAGTGTGCAGCCTGCTGGCAGTCTGAAGGGGTCAGTTTAGGGCTGCATGGTGGGTGTAAAAGCTGCAGACAGCAGACTGTATACTCCAGAACACCCCACATTGCTGCACCCCCCCAGGAAAGCCCCTCTGTGTCTCTTACCCTGGGAAGGGGGGGATTGTTGTGGGGTTGATAACCTTCCTACTGACCTCGAGCATAAAATCAAAGATCAATTCTTTATTTTTATCTGGTGAACAAGTAATAAGGATGCTAACCAGGCAATCCAAAAGTTAAAAATCACTTTTATTTTTCTTCTCCATAAAACCTCATTCCCCAGTTTCCTGGCTCTCATTTGGTACATTGCCACACAAAGGAAGTTGCAGGGCATGCTGGGTTTTCTTTTTTTTTTTTTTTTTTTTCTTCTTTACTTTCCCATAAGATTTAACTAATGCAGCCTGATTGGTTGAAGCCTCTTTCCCTCCTGTTTTCCCTCCCACACCTCTGTTCCTCTCTGATTGGCCAATATTTCTCAATGCACTTTCTACTGTAGAACTGGGTAGGAGTGTCTGAAGATTGGAAGGGGGCGAGCAATGATACACAGACAGAGTAAAGGAGGAAATGATGTCAGGATTGGCTTCAAGACAGACACAGTCAAAATGGAAAACCCTAAGAAGGATTTTCTTTTTTTTTTTTGCTATTAAAAAAAAAAAAAATCAATAAAATAAAAACGTGGCCAGTGCATACTTATATATGTTTTATTTTTCTGAGATAGTATGGCTGACAGCTCCTCTTTAAAGTGAACCTGAGATGAAAGCTGTTTCAGGTTCTATACCTTCCTGGTGCTTCCTTAAGCTCCCTTGAGGCCGCCCAGTCACTCACTGTCTCCCCGGGTGGCTCCTGTCCCCGGATGAGCGATGGGGGAAGGGCTGCGCTTGTGCGATGAAGCGTGGCCAGGCTTTCTGGCTCCATTGCAGGGGACAGGAGCCACCCAGGGAGATGTTGAGAGTCAGAGTGGCCTCAAGGGGGCTTAAGTGAAGCCTTAGGTAAGTATGGTACCTGAGATGTCTTATTTCATCTCAGGTATACTTTAAAGGGAACTGCCCCCTGCAGCAGTCCTGTGCCCTCGGAACCGCTCTGGAATCCTCCGGTCCCCCGCTGTCACTTAGTTTCATTTTTGACAACTCACCAGTCGGCCGGCCGCCATGCGTATTATTGGACGCATTCCCTACTGCAATTAGCGCTGTTGCGGACCTCAACGCGTATCAAAATACGCGTTGCCGCATATCTACGCATGCGGAATGTGGCAACGCATATTTTTGTATGCGTTGCTAATCTGCTAATTGCAGTAGGGAATGCGTCCAATAATACGCATGGCGGCCGGCCGACTAGTGAGTCATCAAAAACGAAACTAAGTGACAGCGGGGGACCGGAGGATTCCAGAGCGGCTCCGAGGGCACAGGAAGACTGCAACTTGCAAGCAGTCTGCAAAAAACGCTTACAATATAAAAAAGTACCTCTTTTGGTACAAAATCTTGTGAAAATTAAACGCCGCGGAGGTTAAAAGGGAGCTACCACTGTTCCATTCAAGGGGATGGAAGCATTTTTCAAATGCCAGTGATAGCAGTTGGCACTCCTGTGAACATCATGGTAGGGCCCGTTGTCGTAGATACCACATGTAGCGTCCAGCTTGGCCGAAGGGCCTGTTTCCACTACACTCTTGTTCTGGATGCAGAAAAACTGACTCCAATTAATGTCTATGGGCCTCTTTCCACTAACCGCGATTTTTCTGATGCAGAAAAATTATGGATGACATGTTGTAGTTTTCTGCATCAGATTCTGAATGCCTATGGGCCTGTTTCCACTACTAGTGTTTTCATTGTATGGGAAGACGTAAGCATGATGCAGAAATCTGTGTTAGAAAAATCGCGTCTAGAGGAAACAGGCCCATAGGCATTCATTGGAGTCAGTTTTTCTGCATTCAGAATCCGCGTGTGTTGGAAACAGGCGCTAAATGGCTACATCCAGAAATCTGGATGCAGAAAAACTGATGCTGAATGAGTGGAAATAGGCCCTAAGTGTTTGGTTCCCCCGAAGGGCTCAAAATAACGACTGAATGGTAATTGATGATAAACGCTTTTCCGCGAAGTAGCTGTCACAACACATCGCGTTTCCTGTCCGTGTGAACCAGCTGCAGGTTAGCATGTGGGCCATGTGTACAGAATGGGGAGCGCTGATCATGTGACTTCCTGTGATCAGTGTGCGAGGCGAGCTGTATGTGTCATCGGACGCACAGCAGCCCTGACCATCTATAATTAGCAAAGTAATAGAATAAAATACCATAATGATATTTATCTCTGCTGGGCCAGGAGACAGAATGCTGCAATTATTTATTATAAGGTTAGCTTGTCTTGAGTTTGGCTTGTGTGATGTTTATTCTGCCGTCAGTGATAGGAGGAAGATGATGACCACAGGAAGGAAGGGAGGGTCTGGCTCCCCCCCCCCCACGTCTGTGTATGATGACCGTAATGTAAATAGTGACCAGATCATTAGTCTGAGTGCAGCCCGAGGCCATGGCTCCCTCCAACTCTCCCACTGTGTGTGCTGTACTGTGCTCCCTCCGCCCACCTCCATAGCAACAAGACACCTCTCTAGCCTGCAGGCCCCAAACTGTCCTCAGAGTAATCAAGTCCCGGTGCCTGACAGTCCACAAGGTCTTAAGGGGGCCCATACACTTGTCAATTTCAGCCATCGATCAATTGATCGATTCGATGGTATTGATCTATCAGAAATTGGTTCTATCAAATCGATCAATCGATTTGCGGCTGATTTCGATGGATTTGATCTGACAGGATTGAAGATCTGGGTCGGTCTGCTGCTGGCAGCAGATCGATGGCCCATAGAGTTGCATTTGATCTAATGGTCCAATAATGCATTTAGATCAATTCCAATAGATGTCATTGTGAAATCTATTGGTAATCTGTTCCTAGTGTGTGGCACACAGCAGATAGATTCCTGTCAAATTCGACTTGACAGGCATCTGACAGAAATCTATCTGATAGTCGAATCTGCTTCAAATCTATAAGTGTATGGCCACCTTTATCCTCACTGATAGTTGATAAAAGGGTTTTAAAACTTGCCTGTGGCTGTAACAAACAGCCCTGACAGCAGAGAACTGAGAAGGGTTCAATAGGTTGTTGTTACTCTGTGTGGGAGCTGGATAAATGTAAAGAGAAGCAGCAGATACCAATGTGATAGTATAGTCTTTAAAGGGAACCTTAACTGCCGTGGAAAAATAAATTCACTTACCTCAGGGCTTTCCCAAGCCTCCTGCAGCCGTCCTGTGCCCGCGCCGATCCTTCGGTGCCCTCCGGTCTCCCTCCGCCGCTAAGTTTCGATTTCGGACGACTGCCAGTCGTCCTCGGGCCTCTTCCGCATTCCTCGTCGTAAACTGCAGTAAAGCGCGTCCGCATGACGCGTTTGGCGTCATGCGATGACGCGTTTGGCGTCATGCAGACGCGCTTTACTGCAGTTTACGACGAGGAATGCGGAAGAGGCCCGAGGATGACTGGCAGTCGTCCGAAATCGAAACTTAGCGGCGGAGGGAGACCGGAGGGCACCGAAGGACCGGCGCGGGCACCGGACGGCTGCAGGAGGCTTGGGAAAGCCCCCAGGTAAGTGAATTTATTTTTCCACGGCAGTTAAGGTTCCCTTTAAACATGAAGTTTTATCCCTTAAAGGCCAACTGAGGTGAGAGCACAGTTGGGGTAAGAGGCACCCAGAGATGTATAAAAATTGAGTAAAAAAAATCACTAAAATCGAGAAAGGAGGTGGCAACTTACCTCAATAACGACAGTCACATATATCGGTAAAATGTATTAGCACGGGCAATGCGAGCCGTTCAAAACCTTGGCCATCAATCCCTTGGGCACTGTATTGGCCTGAGGAAGCGAGCTTAGACCCATGAAATGCATTGCCCTTGCTAATACATTTTACTGATATATGTGACTGTTGTTATTGAGGTAAGCCATCTCCTCCTTTCTCGATTTTTAATGGTTTTTAACCTAGTTTTATACACCTGGGTGCCTCTTTCCCCAATTGTGCTGTTTACACCCCCCAACTTTCGATTTTGGAGGGGTCCATCCAAGCCCCATGTGGTGGTTACCATTGTGGAGGCGAGCAAGTGTTCTTTTCCTAAGAGAGCGACCAGGCTATTGGACACCCAGAGTGGTGCCGGGTAAATCTCTCTCCTGCCTCAAGTGGTTGGTTGCCCCTCATGCAACCCACCTTTGTGAGTAGTTCGACATTTTACTTATATTCTTTTATTTGAACCTCACATATTGTGCTATTTGGGCTCCCGTTCTCCCTTTTTTTAGGTGCCAAATCACCCCATACATTTTAACTGCAGTAGTGGCTGAATAACACCACAAATAAGCATGCAGCTAATCCAGTCAGACTTGACTTCAGTCAGAGCACCTGACCTGCTGCATGCTTGTTCACGGTCAGACCTGTACACATGCCTGAGGGCTGGTGCACACCAAGAGCGGTTCTGAGCATTTTTAGAAACGCTTGCGCTTTGAAAAGCGTTTGGCTAATGTATTTGAATGGGATGGAGCACAGCAGAGCGATTCGTTTTTTCCCCAAATGCAAACACAGGGGCCTGCAGCATTTTTGCGGATTTCTGAGGCGATTCTGCCTCAAGTATAGGAAAGTGGAAAATCGCTCTGAAAAGCGCTAGATCGGAGCTACCTCAAAACGTTCCAAAAATAGCCAGGAATGATTAGAAAATCGCTCTAATCATGCCTAGAATCACTCTGAAAAATCACTTCAAAAAGCGCTGAGCGTTGTGATTACACTAGCGCTTTTTGGTGTGCACTGGGCCTTACATAGTCGGCTGAGAACGACTCTCAGCTGATAATCAGGCCATGTGCACAGCAACCCACAACCCGCGAGCGATCCACCCGGCGGATCTATCCGCCCCTAGCGACACCGATTGCCCCCCCCCCCCCCACCCGGACGCCATGTGATGTCATGCACGTCAGGTTCTCATCCTGGACAAGCGTCGCCCTCTTTGTTTGGTCTTATAAAAAGAACCTTCCAGGTTTTAAACGGAAGATAACCGCCAAAAACTGTAAATGCATATTTTGTCCTCCTCGCTTGTATAAATAGTCCTGAGTGTCACTTTCCAGTGGCGTTGCCGTCACAGTCCTGGCACCTCCGGAGTCTCTGCCAGGCAGCTGACAATATGTCATCTGTGTAGATCCTGACGTGAGAGAGTCCCGGGACCCAACGGAAAGTCCTGCAGCCTCTGTTGTGCAGTGCTGTAACCCATGGCAACCAAGCAGAGATGCGTCTGTCAGGGCAGCAATACGTTCTGCTCACCATTAACGGGAACATTTCCAGTGACTGAGGCAGGCGTCACACTTGTTGGCTTTCGTGTGCGTTTTCTTCACAGAAAAACTGATTTTAGCTGAGAACTCATGTTAATCAATGGGCTAGGTCACACTTGAATGCAGATTTTGCGCTCAGAAAAAAAAAAGACCTCTTGCGCAATTTGTCAGTTTTCTCTATAAATGACACTAGCTGCTGTAAGGCAGGGGTCACACTTGTCTTGTCTTTTAGTTTTCTGAAAAGTGTAACAGAGTAACCAAGCAGCTCGGGGTGACCCAAACCACTAGGAATGTATAGGGGGATAAAAGAGACCGAAAAGCCCTCCTACCAATAAGCAGTGCTTGGTGAAATGTGCCTTCAAAGGACCAGGGGATTTTCTTCTGATCGGTGCTGCGTGGACTCTCCAGCCCGCAGCACCGATTAGGAAATAGCCAGGGCGATCAGACTCCCCCCCCCCCCCCCCCCCTTTTTTTTTCACCACTAGGGGGTTGTCCTGCTGGGGGGGTCTGATCGCCGCCGGCTTGCTGCACTTTCCAGGGGGGAGCTCTTCAAAGCCCCCCTCGGCAGCGCTTTCCGCCCTCTCCAGCTTTCCCTCCCTCTCCCTTACCTTCTGAGCGGCGCAGGACGGATATCCGTCCTGCGCCTGATAGGATAGGCTTCTGCCTATCAGATGCCGGCAATCCCCGGCCAATCAGAGGCCGAGGATCGCCGATCTACGTCACGGCGCTGCTGCGCAGCAGCGCCGTATGATGTAAACAGCGGGGATTTCTTCCCCGCGTGTTTACATGTTGCCGGCGAGCCGCGACCGGCGGCTCTCCGGCTGTTCACGGAGACACCCTCCGTGAACTGGCATGGAAAGGCGTTAGGCGGTCGTTAAGTGGTTAAAACAGAAGGAAATGTGCAATAGTTCAGCTATGAGTGAATATTTGTGGTTAGCCACAATGCACCACTACTGAGTATGCAAATTATCTCTTCGCCCCTGTAAGCCAGACAAGCATCCAGAACCGCTGGTGTATAGCAAGCCTATAGCTTTAAATATTACACAGCCACACCAACCCCACATGTAGACAGCCTGTTTCGGGCTTTTGGCCCTCATCAGTACATGGCAGGAATTGATATGGCTGTATGGGATTGGGCTTGGACCAGTACAACAGAGTAACCAAGCAGCTCGGGGTGACCCAAACCACTAGGAATGTATAGGGGGATAAAAGGGACCGAAAAGCGTAGAAAACTGAAAGACAAGTGGGACCCCTGCCTGGTGATATTTTCAATCAGATCAGTGGCGTAGCAATAGGGGGTGCAGAGGTTGCGGCCACACTGGGGCCCCCCTCAGCTGCAGTATTAGCTCTCTATTGGTCCAGTGCTCATAATAATCACTTCTATAGATGCTTTGAATAGTAGTAATCCTTAACACTCTGTTCCCCAATCCCCATCCCCCTCTTGCACCTCTGACACTGTAGTTGCCATTGGCAGGTTTTGGTGCGCCGTATCAATTACTATGTATGGAGTGCTTGAGGGGGGGGGGCCCAATGTAAAACTTGCACCGGGGCCCATAGCTCCTTAGCTGCGCCACTGAATCAGATTATTCAGATCGTATATTTTATATGAAAACTGAGAACGTGGCAGGCCCACTCCCTTCAGAATGATCCCATTATCAATCATTTTTAGGGTGACCATTAACGGTACAATGTCTCCTTCAAATTCGATCTTTCGACGTGATTTCAATGATCAGAACTAATCAGAAGGCAATTATCGATTGTTTCCATTAACCAAATAAGTTAAGAAGGCTTTACATTTTTATTCAATTGTAAATCCTAACTTTCGGATCAATAGGTTTTCCTTTTCCAAACGACCAAAGAATCATCTCACACTGATTTGCACCACACATGGCACAGTTTTTTATACAATTTGATCATGAAAATTGCGTTGAAAGATCAAATCTGAAGGAAAAATTGTACCATTAATAGGCACCTTAACGGTGGCCACACACCATATAATTTTTTACATTTCTTTTACATTCAAAATTTAGAATTCATTTTTCTGATTGATACTTTTGAAAAATCTGATCAATGTATCACACGTGTTAAAATTTCCCCAATTATGAAAAAAAAATTAAAAACTCTGAAAAAATCGCTTGCGTCTCTACATTACAAAATTGTCAATCTATCACACACTGTACAATCTTGCAAAAAATTGATCAGAAATTTCTGCCACTCCTGCTGGAAAAAAATTGAAAAAAAAAAAAAGAAATCCAATTGCAATTTTCACTTTAATAATAGTAGTTAGGGGTGGTGGTCTAAAAAAAAAAAAAAGCTTTCGATTTTTGGGAAAAAATCGCTTTTATAGAATTGCTGTAAAATAGTTTTATTGTATAGTGTGTGGCCTCTAGATACAACCACAACTGCTTGTCATATCGGGAATAGTTAGGATTTTTAGTAAGGATTGTTTACAGCTGTGGCTCCATTGAGAGAGATCTTTTCTTTCAATATGAATGATGGTATCGAAAATAGAATTGTTCTCTAAAATTTGCACCTTTCATGGGTACTGTAAGAGGACACCTGAAGTGAGGTATGTTGTGGCTACCACTTTCCTGGCAGTCCTGCTGATCTTTGGTATCAGTAGTGTCTAAATCACCCCCTCCCTCGGGTGGCATACACACAGCCTGGCAATATGTGCCGAGTCATGCCAGGTCATGGCGTGCGGTGCTGCTGGCACAGTACCGCGGAGACTCCCTCTCTGACGAACTGCTGACATTTCTGGTTGCTGCAGAAGGGAGATTGCTGACAAACGAGAAGCCTCAGGACAATCTCCAGTCTGCCAGCCAAGTGCAGCCACTAAACCTATATGTGACCCCTCTGTGATCATCTATGCATCTTCTGCAGGCAGTCACGTGGCAATGTACAGCAATATGCAGGTATAAGGAGCCTCAGATGTCCAATCTGACAAGTGCAGCCACTAAACCTATGTGTGACCCCTCTGCGCTCATCTATGCATCTTCTGCAGGCAGTCACGTGGCAATGTACAGCAATATGCAGGTATGAGGAGCCTCAGATCTCCAATCTGACAAGTGCAGCCACTAAACCTATGTGTGACCCCTCTGCGCTCATCTATGCATCTTCTGCAGGCAGTCACGTGGCAATGTACAGCAATATGCAGGTATGAGGAGCCTCAGATCTCCAATCTGACAAGTGCAGCCACTAAACCTATGTGTGACCCCTCTGCGCTCATCTATGCATCTTCTGCAAGCAGTCACATGGCAATGTACAGCAATATGCAGGTATGAGGAGCCTCAGATCTCCAATCTGACAAGTGCAGCCACTAAACCCATGTGTGACCCCTCTGTGATCATCTATGCATCTTCTGCAGGCAGTCACGTGGCAATGTACAGCAATATGCAGGTATAAGAAGCCTCAGATCCCCAATCTGACAAGTGCAGCCACTAAACCTATGTGTGACCCCTCTGCACTCATCTATGCATCTTCTGCAGGCAGTCACGTGGCAATGTACAGCAATATGCAGGTATAAGAAGCCTCAGATCCCCAACCAGACAAGTGCAGCCACTAAACCCATGTGTGACCCCTCTGCGCTCATCTATGCATCTTCTGCAAGCAGTCACATGGCAATGTACAGCAATATGCAGGTATGAGGAGCCTCAGATCTCCAATCTGACAAGTGCAGCCACTAAACCCATGTGTGACCCCTCTGTGATCATCTATGCATCTTCTGCAGGCAGTCACATGGCAATGTACAGCAATATGCAGGTACAGGAGCCTCAGATGTCCAATCTGACAAGTGCAGCCACTAAACCTATGTGTGACCCATCTGTGCTCATCTATGCATCTTCTGCAGGCAGTCACGTGGCAATGTACAGCAATATGCAGGTATAAGAAGCCTCAGATCTCCAATCTGACAAGTGCAGCCACTAAACCTATGTGTGACCCATCTGTGCTCATCTATGCATCTTCTGCAGGCAGTCACGTGGCAATGTACAGCAATATGCAGGTATAAGAAGCCTCAGATCTCCAATCTGACAAGTGCAGCCAATAAACCCATGTGTGACCCCTCTGCGCTCATCTATGCATCTTCTGCAGGCAGTCACATGGCAATGTACAGCAATATGCAGGTATAAGAAGCCTCAGATCCCCAATCTGACAAGTGCAGCCACTAAACCCATGTGTGACCCCTCTGTGATCATCTATGCATCTTCTGCAGGCAGTCACATGGCAATGTACAGCAATATGCAGGTACAGGAGCCTCAGATGTCCAATCTGACAAGTGCAGCCACTAAACCAATGTGTGACCCCTCTGCGCTCATCTATGCATCTTCTGCAGGCAGTCACATGGCAATGTACAGCAATATGCAGGTATAAGAAGCCTCAGATCTCCAATCTGACAAGTGCAGCCACTAAACCCATGTGTGACCCCTCTGCGCTCATCTATGCATCTTCTGCAGGCAGTCACATGGCAATGTACAGCAATATGCAGGTATAAGAAGCCTCAGATCCCCAATCTGACAAGTGCAGCCACTAAACCCATGTGTGACCCCTCTGTGATCATCTATGCATCTTCTGCAGGCAGTCACGTGGCAATGTACAGCAATATGCAGGTATAAGAAGCCTCAGATCCCCAATCTGACAAGTGCAGCCACTAAACCTATGTGTGACCCCTCTGTGATCATCTATGCATCTTCTGCAGGCAGTCACGTGGCAATGTACAGCAATATGCAAGTATAAGAAGCCTCAGATCCCCAATCTGACAAGTGCAGCCAATAAAGCCTATTCACTAAACCTATGCGATCATTGCTTGCCTCTTCTGCAAGCAGTCACGTGACAATATACAGCAATGAGCACACATACAACCTGTCTACCACTTGGAGGATGTTAGTTTCCACTAACAAGCTTGCTCATTGTGTATTTGTATCCCATGAGTGGGGTGTGCACTTTTTTGCAGGTAAGCATTCATCTGTTTTTAAGTAGCGCTGTTCATTTCTTTGCTATGTTTGATTTAATTCTGGTCAGCTGCTCCCACTTGTGAGTTTTTCTTTGGTGTATATGCAGAGCCTCTGTTTGGGTTCAAGGTGCGTTTGTAGTCTCTGGGGGGGGGGGGGGGGGGGGCTCAGCGCATCTCTGAGCTGAGGCCATTCGGAGGCGGCCTGGTGATGCGCTGATTCCACTTTTTCTGCGCAATTCTTAATTTTACTGGTAGCGCGCCCAGGCTATGCATATGCATAGGTAGGATTTAGTTAGTGTTAAGTCCCCTCCCATGGAGGAAAGACTTCTTCGACAGTGGGAGGGACGAGTACCTAACAAATTGCATGCAAGCTGTTAGTGGAAACTAACATCCTCCAAGTGGTAGACAGGTTGTATGTGTGCTCATTGTGTATTTGTATCCCATGAGTGGGGTCTGCACTTTTTTGCAGGTAAGCATTCATCTGTTTTTAAGTAGCGCTGTTCATTTCTTTGCTATGTTTGATTTAATTCTGGTCAGCTGCCCCCACTTGTTAGTTTTTCTTTGGTGTATATGCAGAGCCTCTGTTTGGGTACAAGGTGCGTTTGTAGTCTCTGGGGGGGCTCAGCGCATCTCTGAGCTGAGGCCATTCGGAGGCGGACTGGTGATGCGCTGATCCCACTTTTTCTGCGCAATATACAGCAATATGCAGGCATAAAAAGCCTCAGGTCAAGCTCCAATCTGTCAGACAAGTGCTGCCACAAAACACAGACATTGATTGTGCTGTGGGTTCTGCAGAGCGAAGAAAGTTTGTGCACTTTACTGTTTTTCACAGGGGCTTACAATCTAATTCCTACCATAGTACTATATCTATGTATGTATCATGTAGTGTATGTATCGTAGTCTAGGGCCAATTTAAGGGGGAAGCCAATTAAAGCGGAATATAACCCTGCATTTCAACTTTGCTCTAAAACATTATTTACAGTATATTATATGCAACCAGCATTTTTTTTTTACTAGACCAGCATTGGAAGGGTTACACAGAGCTTTAAAGTTCCTGGACAGAACTGCAGACGCATCTGAAGCTGACATAGATACATTTATGTAAACAAAATGTATCTAAGTGTGGCATGTGACTCACTCTCTCTGACTGAGAAGGAGCTGGAGGACAGCCAAAGAGTGTGTAACATTTATCACTTGTTACATTCTATTTAGTTAAATGTATCCATCTGAACATCTGCATATCTCTCCACGGAACTTTAAACCTCTGTGTTTAACCCTTCCAATGCTGGTCTAGTAAAAAAAAAAATGCTGGTTGCATATAATATGCTGTAAATAATGTTTTAGAGCAAAGTTGAAATGCAGGGTTATATTCCGCTTTATCTTATCTTTGTTTTTGGGATGTGGGAGGAAACTGGAGTGCTAGGGGGAAACCCGCACTGACTCGGGGAGAACATACAAACTCCGTGCAGATAGTTTCCTGGCTGGGATATGAACCAGGGTCCCAGTGCTGCAAGGCGAGAGTGCAAACCACTATGCCACCCTGCTGCCCATCTACTTGTCCCTGCTGAAAGGTATACGATGTGTAAAAGACATTCCAGTGTCCTTTAAGACTGCATTATTAGCTAATATTTCCTATCCTTGACCAATTCCCTGCATGAAGATATTGCTGCGTAGGGTGAAAGGGTTGACATAGTTGACTCCAAGTCCTCCTAGCTTATCAGAGAACACAATACTTTGGATATCGCTGACACCCACACTACTAACATTACCTGGCTCAAGCTTAAAGGGATCCTGAAGCGAGAAATTATTTAACACATGACGTAGCTGCAAATTAATTTCACATACTAACCTCACAGTCAGTTCCTCTCAGAAGCTTACCATTTTCTTCTTACAGTGATCCCTTCCAGTTCTGACAATATTTTACCAGAACTGAAATATACCAGTTGCTGTGAGTTACAGTATATATCAGCAGCTGTCAGTTACAACTGAATGTGCAAGGTAATGTCCATGTTTCCCTATGGCTCAAGTGGGTGGTATTACAGTTTAACAGTGTGCTTACCAGGAAGCTGTTATGAGGTAATGGCCATTTTCCAAATGGAGGACGGAGAATTCCATTCACCACAGTGGACAAATGGGAGAGGAGAGATTGATGAGCAGACTACATGGGAGGTAAGTATGACCTGTGTATGGTTACCTTAGCTTTTTATTTTCAGTGCAGGTTCTCTTTAAAGCTGCGGACTGAGAGGACAGAAGTTGTCAAAACAATGAGATTCAGGGGATTTCAGAATTCCGGAATCTATCACCCCCCCCCCCCCCCCCCCAATGATCTTGCTTATGCATTTTTAAAATTATTTTACCGTCGCCATTCATTACTATTGACTTCCACATGTGTAAACGCGTACGCATTAATGTGAACTGCATGGAAAATTGTTAGAGGCGGCCATTATTGTAAAAATGAAGCACTTTTTTATTACATTATTTTCACTGGAGTTCTTCTTTAAACAATACCAGTTGCCTGACTCTCCTGCTGATCTCTAGTGGCTGAATCCCAGACCTGAAACATGCATGCAGCTAATCCAGTCTGACTTCAGTCAGAGCACCTGATCTGCTGCATGCTTGTTCAGGGGCTGTGGCTAAAAGTATTAGAGACACAGGATCAGCAGGAGAGTCTGACAACTGGTATAATATTAAAAGGTAAAATCCATATCCTTCTCAGTTTAGGTTCCCTCTTATGCCACCTGCCCCTGCCCTATGAATAAGAGATAATTGGGCAATTTACATTCTCATTCAATTAACACTGCACATAGTTCATGAGCACTGAGACGAAGACAGAGGGTAGAGAAACACAAGAAAGTTAATGGTGAATACATTAAGTACCAACTCGGCCCCCTCTGCTCCAGGGCCCCATAGCAGCTGCTTTTGGCTATTGCTACGCCACTGGGGCAGCAGTGTGTAAAGGTGCATACACACATCAGACTATAGTCTTTGGAAAATGAAAGATCACAGACCAATCTTACCACCCTTCATGTAGTATGAGAGCCATACCTACACAGTCTATTCTATGGAGCTGAACTCCACATCAGATAGAAATCTTTGCAAGATGCTGCACACACAGATGCTGCACAGACACAAAAGTTCAGTATCTGCAAAAGATCCGGTTTCTGCAAAAGATCCGTTCCTGCAAATTGCATTCATAGTCTGATATCTGCAGATCCTTATACACACCTTGTTTGACAGACATTCATCTGCATATCTGACAATTATCTGCAGATCTGAAAATCCATCCTGGTGGATCTGATCTGCAGATGAATGTCATTTAAACAAGGTGTGTATGAGGATCTGCAGATATCAGACTATGAATGCAATTTGCAGGAACAGATCTTTTGTAGGAACAGATCTTTTGCAGATACTGATCTTTTGTGTCTGTACAGCATCTGTGTGTGCAGCATCTTGCAAAGATTTTTTTCTGATGGGGAGTTCAGCTCCATAGAATAGATTACGTATGTATGGCTCTCATACTACATGGAAGGTGGTAAAATTGGTCTGTGATCTTTCATTTTCGAAAGACTATAGTCTGATGTGTGTATGCACCTTAAGTCGGGGCATTTGCCAGAGAACCATTTTCTGAAATTCACCTGTATACAGACCTATCTCAGAGCACACTGCAGCTCCGCAGAGAGCTTCAACCTCTAGCCAAAGTGCTCCGGTCGCTTTAACCACTTCCCGACCGCCGTATAGACAATTGGCGGCCAGGAAGTGGACCCCGCAAAGACCGCCGTATTGACAAATGGCGGCGGTCCTTGTAGGGGCATGGGCGGTGTGGACTGGCTCCGCCCACCTCGCGCTGTAACCCGCCGGCCGTTCGGAGGCGCTGGCGGGTTACTAGCACCCGGATCGCCGCATACAAAGTGTATAATACACTTTGTAGTGTTTACAAAGTGTATTATACAGGCTGCCTCCTGCCCTGGTGGTCCCAATGTCCAAGGGACCACCAGGGCAGGCTGCAGCCACCCTATGTCGCACCCAAGCACACTGATTCCCCCCCCCCCCCCTGCCCCAGATCGCCCACAGCACCCCTCAGACCCCCCCCCTGCCCACCCCCCAGACCCCTGTTTGCACCCAATCACCCCCCGAATCACCCATCAATCACTCCCTGTCACTATCTGTCAATGCTATTTTTTTTTATCCCCCACCCTGCCCCCTCCTGATCACCCCCCCCACCCCTCAGATTCTCCCCAGAACCCCCCCCCCCCCCCGTGTACTGTATGCATCTATCCCCCCTGATCACCTGTCAATCACCCATCAATCACCCCCTGTCACTGCCACCCATCAATCAGCCCCTAACCTGCCCCTTGCGGGCAATCTGATCACCCACCCACACCAATAGATCGCCCGCAGATCCGACGTCAGATCACCTCCCAAGTGTGGTGTTTACATCTGTTCTCTACCCTAAACACCCACTGTTACCCATCAGATCAGACCCTAATCTGCCCCTTGCGGGCACCCAATCACCCGCCTACACGCTCAGATTGCCCTCAGACCCCCCCCCTTATCAATTCGCCAGTGCAATATTTACATCTGTTCTTCCCTGTAATAACCCACTGATCACCTGTCAATCACCCCCTGTCGCTGCCACCCATCAATCAGCCCCTAACCTGCCCCTTGCGGGCAATCTGATCACCCACCCACACCAATAGATCGCCCGCAGATCCGACGTCCGATCACCTCCCAAGTGCAGTGTTTACATCTGTTCTATACCCTAAACACCCACTAATTACCCACCAATCACCCCCTGTCACTGCTACCCATTAGATTAGACCCCTATCTGCCCCCAGGGCACTCAATCACCCGCCCACACCCTCAGAATGCCCTCAGACCCCAGCCCTGATCACCTCGCCAGTGCATTGCTTGCATCTATTCCCCCCTCTAATCACACCTTGAGACACCCATCAACACCTCCTGTCACCCCCTAGCACACCTACCGATTAGATCAGGCCCTAATTTGCCCCGTGTGGGCTCCTGATCACTCGGCCAAACCCTCAGACCCCCTTCCGATCACCTCCCCAGTGCATTGATTGCATCTATTTTCCCCTCTAACCACCCCCTGAGACACCCATCAATCACCTCCTGTCACCCCTCTAGCACTCCTATCCATCAGATCAGGCCCAATACAACCTGCCATCTAAAAGGCCACCCTGCTTATGACCGGTTCCACAAAATTCGCCCCCTCATAGACCACCTGTCATCAAAATTTGCAGATGCTTATACCCCTGAACAGTCATTTTGAGACATTTGGTTTCCAGACTACTCACGGTTTTGGGCCCCTAAAATGCCAGGGCGGTATAGGAACCCCACAAGTGACTCCATTTTAGCAAAAGACACCCCAAGGTATTCTGTGTAGGTGTATGTCAAGTTCATAGAAGATTTTATTTTTTGTCAAAATTTAGCGAAAATTGATTTTTATTGTTTTTTTTTTTTCACAAAGTGTCATTTTTTACCAACTTGTGATAAAAAATAAAATCTTCTATGAACTCGCCATACACCTTACGGAATACCTTGGGGTGTCTTCTTTCTAAAATGGGGTCACTTGTGGGGTTCCTATACTGCACTGGCATTTTAGGGGCCCTAAACCGTGAGGAGTAGTCTAGAAAACAAATGCCTCAAAATGACCTGTCAATAGGACGTTGGGCCCCTGAGCGCACCTAGGCTGCAAAAAAGTGTCACACGTGGTACCGCCGTACTCAGGAAAAGTAGTATAATGTGTTTTGGGGTGTATTTTTACACATACCCATGCTGGGTGGGAGAAATCTCTCTGTAAATGGACAATTGTGTGTAAAAAAAATCAAACAATTGTCATTTACAGAGATATTTCTCCCACCCAGCATGGGTATGTGTAAAAATACACCCCAAAACACATTATACTACTTCTCCTGAGTACGGCGGTACCACATGTCTGGCACTTTTTTGCACCCTAACTGTGCTAAGGGGCCCAAAATCCAATGAGTAGATTTAGGATTTCACAGGTCATTTTTGTTTCAAGACTACTCCTCACGGTTTAGGGCCCCTAAAATGCCAGGGCAGTATAGGAACCCCACTAATGACCCCATTTTAGAAAGAAGACACCCCAAGGTATTCTGTTAGGAGTATGGTAAGTTCATAGAAGATTTTTTTTTTTCTGTCTCAAGTTAGCGGAAAATGACACTTTGTGAAAGAAAACAATTAAAATCAATTTCCGCTAACTTGTGACAGAAAAATAAAATCTTCTATGAACTCATCATACACCTAACAGAATACCTTGGGGTGTCTTCTTTCTAAAGAGTGGGGTTCCTATACTGCCCTGGCATTTTAGGGGCCCTAAACCGTGAGGAGTAGTGTTGAAACAAAAATGACCTGTGAAATCCTAAAGGTACTCATTGGACTTTGGGCCCCTTAGCGCAGTTAGAGTGCAAAAAAGTGCCACACGTGGTATCGCCGTACTCAGGAGAAGTAGTATAATGTGTTTTGGGGTGTATTTTTACACATACCCATGCTGAGTGGGAGAAATATCTCTGCAAATGGACAGTTGTGTGTAAAAAAAAAAAAAAAAATCAAACAAATGTCATTTACAGAGATATTTCTCCCACCCAGCATGGGTATGTGTAAAAATAAACCCCGAAACACATTATACTACTTCTCCTGAGTACGGCAATACCACGTGTGGCACTTTTTTGCAGCCTAACTGCGCTAAGGGGCCCAAAGTCCAATGAGCACCTTTAGGCTTTACAGGGGTGCTTACAATTTAGCACCCCCCAAAATGTCAGGACAGTAAACACACCCCACAAATGACCCCATTTTGGAAAGTAGACACTTCAAGGTATTCAGAAAGGAGCATAGTGAGTCCGTGGCAGATTTCATTTTTTTTTTTGTCGCAAGTTAGAAGAAATGGAAACTTTTTTTTTTTTTGTCACAAAGTGTCATTTTCCGCTTACTTGTGACAAAAAATATCTTTTATGAACTCACTATGCCTCCTCAGTGAAGACTTTGGGATGTCTTCTTTCCAAAATGGGGTCATTTGGGGGGTATTTATACTATCCTGGAATTCTAGCCCCTCATGAAACCTGACAGGTGCGCAGAAAAGTCAGAGATGCTGGAAAATGGGAAAATTCACTTTTTGCACCATAGTTTGTAAACGCTATAACTTTTACCCAAACCAATAAATATAGGCTGAATGTTTTTGTTTTTTTTAATCAAAAGCATGTTTGTCCACATTTTTCACGCTGCATGTATACAGAAATTTTACTTAATTTGAAAAGTGTCAGCACAGAAAGTTAAAAAAATCATTTTTTTGCCAAAATTCATGTCTTTTTTGATGAATATAATAAAAAGTAAAAATCGCAGCAGCAATCAAATAGCACCAAAAGAAAGCTTTATTCGTGACAATAAAAGGAGCCAAAATTCATTTAGGTGGTAGGTTGTATGACCGAGCAATAAACCGTGAAAGCTGCAGTGGTCTGAATGGGAAAAAAAGTGCCTGGTCCTTAAAGCGGACCCAAACCACACATTTTTTTAATTAAAAATATTTAGTTGCACCACTCTGACACATACAAAGATAAATAAACACTCCTTCAAACCTATGATAATTTCAGTGCATGCTTTTCACCCTTCTCTTTTCATAGCTAGAGTTATACTGGGGGCAGCCATTAGTAATTCCTCCATTGCCGGACACCATCTACTCCACCAGTTTGCCGGAAAAATCCCGGCAATTTGAAAGGAAGGGGAGGGGTTCCTCGAATAAATGTAAAATATTTTATATTTGTCATCATGCAGCTGAAAAAAGGCTGCTATTTATTATTATAATTTAGAAAATAGATTTTATTTCTGAAATCTTATATTTTTAATTTGGGTCCACTTTAAGGGGGGTAAAGCCCACGGTCCTCAAGTGGTTAAAGAGGAACTCCAGTGAAAATAATGTATAAAAAGTGCTTCATTTTTACATTCACTATGTGTAAATGATTTAGTCAGTGTTTGCCCATTGTAAAATATTTCCTCTCCCTGATTTACATTCTGACATTTACCACATGGTGACATTTTTACTGCTGGCAGGTGATGTCACTGGAAGTAGCTGCTGCTTGCTTTTTTTTTTTGGCAGTAGGGGAAAGCTGTAAACGGCTATTTCCCACAATGCAACAAGGTTCACAGACAGGAAACTACCAGGACCATGGTCCTCACAGTTTCCTGTGGGAGGGGTTTCACCACAATATCAACCATACAGACCTCCCCTGATGTTCCTTCCGTTTGTGAAAAGGAAAAGATTTCTTATGGGAAAGGGGGTATCAGCTACTGATTGGGATGAAGGTCAATTCTTGGTCACGGTTTCTTCTTTATATCCCGCATACAACAAAGTCCCCTGTATGCGGCACAGACGGGGATAGCCTGATGCTGGATACGTGTGCTTGTCGGGCGCTTGAGCATTCAGCTGAAAAAGCACAAACCTCCTTCCAAAAGAGCACCTGGAGGCTCAGTAAGTATTGTCTGCTGCAGAAAATACATACTGAGCCTGCAGGCACCATCTTTTACCCCACCTGTAGCTTCTAACTGCTTGCTGGCATCCCCTGTGCGCAGCTCATCAGGTCAGGTGACATTCTAGGAGCCGTGAATGGACACAAGGGAGCTTCAGGAAGGGTAGAAGACTGGTCTGGGGGCTCTCTAAGTATTTTCTATCCTTTAAAGTGAACCAGAGACGAAGCACCCTCATGTATTTCACCATATATATCAGTGGGAACATTAGAGAAAACACCTACCCTGCTCTTTCATTCTTCACTGCTCAGCTTGCTTGTTATCACCTCTGATAAAATCCCCGACTGAGCATTGTCTGGCTTTGCTCAGGAATCATTATAGCGGAGTCTGCCTTCTGTGATGTCTTTTCAAGACCAAGCCTGCCCCCTTCTGGCTCTGCTCAGGAATCATTATAGCAAAGCCAGACTAAATGCTCAGTCGGGGATTTTATCAGGGCTGATAACACGCAGGCTGAGCAGTTAAGAATGAAACAGAGAGCAGGGTAGGTGTTTTCTCTAATGTTCCCACTGATATATATGGTAAAATACATGAGGGTGCTTCATCTCTGGTTCACTTTAATGCCCTGCAAACCCCCCAAAGCTCAGTCCCCGTTACCACCCCCCCTTCCCCCGGCATGCCGGTTAGTTGAGACTTCCAGGTGCCTGCTTGTCGGATAATGGGGACTTTGCTGTAAATGGGCTTTCCCCACCAAAATCATATTCTCATATGCGAATTGTGGTGTGGCGTCGTCCTGTGCAGCAGGCTTGCAGCTTTTTCGTCCAAGTCCCAAGTTCGCTTTAAATCCTAGTCCCACTAGATGCTATACATTCCTTCTCCGCTTCTACTTCATTCAAGTTGCCAGTTGCTGGACTGGCATTCTTGTTCTAAACCAGGGGTATCAAACTATAACAAAGTGGGCCGAAATTGAGCTCTGGGACCAAGTTATGGGCCAACCTCAATGTCTAGTGGCCACCGCTCTCCCTTATAAAGTCCCCTGGTGTCTAATGGCCCCTTCCATCCCTCATACAGTTCCCTGGTGTTTAGTGGTCCTCCCTCCCCTCTACAGTTTCCTGGTGCCTAGTGGCCCCCTTCTCTCTCATATGCAGTTCCCTGGTATCTAGTGCTTTCCTCCTCCCCATATGGCTTCCCTGGTGATCTAGGGCTTACCCTCTAGTATAGCTTCTTTGGTGGTCTCAAGTGGGCCAAACATAATGCAAACTAGAGAAACCACCTGAGGGCCAAATCTGATGACTCCGAGGGCCACATTTGGCCCACGGGCCAGAGTTTGACATCTATGCTCTAAGCATTAGCTGGATGCCTGTCCCTGTTGGGTAATCTTGTTTTTTCCCTCATCTGTTAGTTCATTAGTGACCTTATCATAACCACTTGACCTCTACAGGTGGTGTTCCCCTTATGGATCAGAGGAATTTTCACATTTCAGCACTATTCCCATTCATTTGCCGGTAACTTTATCACTACTTATCACCCCGAAATGATCTATATCTTGTTTTGTTTTTTTCACAACCAATTATGCTTTCTTTGGGTGGTACATTTTGGTAAGAATTATTTTATTCTATATGCGCTTTTAATTGGAAATTAAAATAAGAAAAAATGGAAAATAATCATCATTCCGCAGTCTATATAGTGCCGCTTATGCTCTTTGTTTGCTGTGTGGTGACAAGAGTGGTGCACTGTCTTGAATGCATCGACACCCATTCTTCTTAAAGGACAACCGAGGTGACGTGACTTAATGAAATAGACGTGTATGTACAGTGCCTAGCACACAAATAACTAGGCTGTTTTTTTGTTTTGTTTGTTTCTCTGCCTGTAAGAGTTAAACATCAGGTATGCAAGTGACAGTTTCTGTCTGGGTCGGACTGGGTCAGACTATAGCATAATGCTCAATCACAAGAAAATGTATGCGTGCTCTACACCAAGCTTAACCCTTTCAAGTCTAGCTGTGCAAATCTGGCTAAAATGGCTTATCATGAGACATGCTCACGCAGAAATGCATCTGCTTTCGCATGCCAAACTTTGCAGGGTCAAAAACCAATACCGCAAAGCGGTTGCCCTGCGGGAATTAGTTCATGCTATACAGCACTATCCAGGAGCGCCTCGGGGAGGCTTCCCATTGCCCCCATACAACCGGGGGGGCTGTGGGGCCCCAGGCTCTCTCACTGCCTAGGGACCACAGCAACACCCCGGAGGTGGAGGCTGGGTAGCGCAGACGACCCCCCCAAGCGTGGCCGGCGCCGGGGGGGGCCATCCGCACCCATCTCCCAAAAATTTAAAAACAGGCACTTACCTGAACGTCCATTGCGTTCTGCTGCTGCGCATCGACTCGGGGCACTGCATGGGAAAGGAGTGACGCATGGGTCACCCCGAGCTGTGGGGCTCAGGGCTGGCTCACACACATCACTCCAGAAGGGGGGGGGGGAGGACAGGCACAGACAGCCCACTTATAGAGCAAACCATCCACCACCTGCCTCCAAAGGACAGAATGCAAATATGCTCAATCACAAGAAAATGTATGTGTGCTCTACACCAAGCTTAACCCTTTCAAGTCTAGCTGTGCAAATCTGGCTAAAATGGCTTATCATGAGACATGCTCACGCACCCCCCAGCCTCCACCTCCGGGGTGCCACTGTGTGGGTTGCAGGCGGTGAGAGTGCCTGGGACCCCCACGGCCCCCCGGTTGTATGGGGGCAATGGGAAGCCTCCTCGTGGCGCCCCTGGATAGTGCTATATAGCATGAACTAATTCCCGCAGGGCGATTGTTTTGCGGTTTTTGGTTTTGACCCTGCATATTTAGGCATGCGAAAGCAAATGCTTATTTGCATGAGCAATGTCTCGTGATTAGCCAATAGGCCAAATTTGCAAAGCCAGATTTGTCAGGTTCACTTGGTTGATGCACACATTTTCTCTCTCTGTTGTAATTAGCAGACTATAGCATAACCCTCACTGATAGGTAATTACGGCCATAAAACACTTTCCTGTCAGTAAATGACTTCTGAGAGCAGAAAGGAGATAAAAAGAAAAAAGTCAATGGTTCATAGATTTGAGCTCTGACATACTTCAATGAAGGTGACGTTGAGCAGAGACAGTGAAACAATAAAAACATAAACTAGATTTAAATGTAACATAAAACTGTGGGGTATCTGAAAGTCATTTTTCAGGAGAACTGATACAATTGATTTTATAATCAGTTTATTTTCCCCTTTGGATGTCCTATAACTGGGTAGAGTTTTCCTAAGGTCTGAAGACTTATCTGTTTCAGTGCCGGGGCCCTGTGTACCTCCCATTCAGATACTGGAGTTACCAGATTTCACTCTTTTTATATTGTGGCATATGAGAGGCTGGACACAATCGGGGACTGCCCCCAAGCTGCACATACAAATCTGCCATCTATTGTCTAGTAATGATCGCAGAACAACACAATGTTCTCAGCCGAGTCACTACAAAAGGTGCGGTGCCTGAAATGTGCTGCTCTATGGCACGGTTCTTATTCTCCAATAAATAAAGTATTTCCATCTGGACAGTTTTATCTGGTGGTGATTGTATCTGGTGCGTAGTTTGTGGCCCATGTGAGCTTTGTGACTCCGCCTTTTATGTGGACTTGTACAGCCCTTGTGAATGAGGCCCCTCCCCCACCATCCACTCAGTGCAGCTACAATAGAGGTCTCACAGATTTTATCATTGTGATCAAATTGGCTTATGTATGGCTAACTTACTTAGAGCTTTGGACTTCTACAAATGTCTGTTTTCACAGGCATCTGTTTGAATAGTTTTTGGTGGAGGAGACTGTGTGATGTGGGGAGCATGCTGTCAGCGTGCGAAGATGTTTATTGATGGGTTAATGTTTGCTACGGGATTTTCACCGGGTCACAGAAAGACCTTAGGACCTGACTCCACTGTGACGCAGCAACTGTCACCTCTGCTGAGTTCATTCACTCATCCAGCTATGACCAGAGATTTACTGCCGATAATGTGACACATTTCTACTCAACACCTGCACACTGCCTCCTGTCCAACCAGTGCAAGGGGCACACCAGCATATAACCAGTGCCAGTGTCACACCAGCATATAACCAGTGCCAGTGTCATCCCAGCCTACTGTATAACCAGTGCTAGCATACTGGGCTATGAATAAGGACACAGTTGTCCGAAACATGTCAGCCTTTCTTTGCTGTTTTATGGATGTCTAATAAAGTGTATGGAAGCTACTTGTTAGTGCGGACATTTTCCCTTTGCCCAGTGTTGCTGTTTGTAGTCCAGCACCCCGACACGGATGCTAAAAGTGCAGCGCTGGTTTTCTTGTACATTCAGTGCTAGCATACTACCCACATGCTTCTCTAGTAACTCAGCACTTATCACCTCCTCTGCTTGCCTTCATGATCACTTAGTCCCACCTTCTTTTGTACTCAACACATATCCCCTCCTCTTCCTGCATGGTCACTCAGCACTTTTCCCCTCCTCTTCCCACATAGGCACTCAGCACTTATCCCCTCCTCTTCCTTCATAGTCGCTCAGCACTTCTCCCCTCCCTTCCTGCATAGTCGCTCAGCCCTTATCCCCTCTTCTTCCTGCATAGATACTCAGCACTTATTCCCTCTTCATGCATAGACACTTGGCATTTATCCCCTCCCCTTCCTGCATAGTCACTCAGCACTTATCCCCTCCTCTTCCTGCATAGACACTCAGCACTTATCTCTTCCTTGTCCTGCAGAAACACTCAGCACTTATCCCCTCCCCTGCCTGCCTAGTCACTCAGCACTTATCCCCTCCCTTCATAGTCGCTCAGCACTTATCTCCTCCTCTTCCTGCATAGTCACTCAGCACTTATCCCCTCCCTTCCTGCATAGATACTCAGCACTTATCCCCTCCCTTCCTGCATAGACACTCAGCACTTCTCCCCTCCCTTTCTGCATAGTCGCTCAGCACTTATCCCCTCTTCCTATATAGATACTCAGCACTTATTCCCTCTTCCTGCACAGACACTTGGCATTTATTCCCTCCCCTTCCTGCATAGTCACTCAGCACTTATCCCCTCCCCTTCCTGCATAGTCACTCAGCACTTATCCCCTCCTCTTCCTGCATAGACACTCAGCACTTATCTCTTCCTTGTCCTGCAGAAACACTCAGCACTTATCTCCTCCTTGTCCTGCAGAAACACTCAGCACTTATCCCCTCCCTTCATAGTCGCTCAGCACTTATCCCCTCCCTTCCTGCATAGACGCTCAGCACTTATCCCCTCCCTTCCTGCATAGACGCTCAGCACTTATCCCCTCCTCTTCCTGCATAGTCGCTCAGCACTTATCCCCTCCCTTCCTGCATAGACGCTCAGCACTTATCCCCTCCCTTCCTGCATAGTCACTCAGCACTTATCCCCTCCCCTTCCTTCATAGTCGCTCAGCACTTATCCCCTCCCTTCCTGCATAGTCGCTCAGCACTTCTCCCCTCCCTTCCTGCATAGTCACTCAGCACTTCTCCCCTCCCTTCCTGCATAGTCGCTCAGCACTTATCCCCTCCTCTTCCTATATAGATACTCAGCACTTATTCCCTCTTCCTGCACAGACACTTGGCATTTATTCCCTCCCCTTCCTGCATAGTCACTCAGCACTTATCCCCTCCCCTTCCTGCATAGTCACTCAGCACTTACTCCCTCCTCTTCCTACATAGACACTCAGCACTTATTCCCTCTTCCTGCATAGACACTAAGCACTTATCCCCTCCTCTTCCTGCATAGACACTTGGCACTTATCCCCTCCCCTTTCTGCATAGTCACTCGGGTCTTATCCCCTCCTCTTCCTGCATAGTCACTCAGCTCTTATCCCCTCCTCTTCCTGCGTAGTCACTCAGCACTTATTCCCTCCCCTTCCTGCATAGTCACTCAGCTCTTATCCCCTCCTCTTCCTGCGTAGTCACTCAGCACTTATCCCCTCCCCTTCCTGCATAGTCACTCAGCTCTTATCCCCTCCTCTTCCTGCATAGTCACTCAGCACTTATTCCCTCCTTTTCCTGCATAGTCATCCAGTACGTACTTCACATACTAATTATACTTACCATGTTCTGCACCCAAAGATAGTTAATTTGCTACGTTATAAATATATGTGGATGCCAAGAAGGAAAGGCAAATGTGTTCCGCACGTGTATTCTGCTCATGTATGATACAGAATGGCAAGTCCGCACCCTTATGCTGGGCATACACGGCTCAATTTTGCCGCTCGATTCCGCGCCCGATTATTTTCCACGCTCAATTCTGTAGGCGATTCTCTTCCGCTCGTTTTTCTTATCTTTTTCCATTGTCCTCCATGCAGAATCGAGCGTGGAAACCAGGGCTGTGGAGTTGGAGTCGGGGCAATTTTGGGCACCCGGAGTTGGAGTCTGAGTCGTTGATTTCATAAACTGAGGAGTCGGAGTCAGGAGTCTGAGTCGGATGATTTTTGTAAAAAATCCACAGCTCTGTTAAGTATTAGACTAAGGAGTCGGAGTTGGGGCTATTTCGGGTACCCGGAGTTGGAGTCGTGGTTCCATAAACTGAGGAGTTGGAAGATTTTTGTACCGACTCCACAGCCCTGTTGGAAACGATTGGGTGGAAGATCGGACATGTCGGAAATTGTCTATCGAGACATCTAAATGGCTCAGAATCGAGCCGTGTATTCCCAGCATAGCACTTCTCCTGCCAGGGAGCATCTGTCTATATGGAGAGGAAGGACTGCACTGCCCAAATATCAGGTCTCAAAAATGTTTCTCACCCTGCGACGCTCACTGATAGAATAAAAACTGGATTACTTGCTGCAAGCAGCAGTCGCCTGAGATTCTGTCACGTGCTTCTGTACAATGTAGTTTGCCTTCATAGAACAGAAGGTATTTGCGCTAATTCAGCTTTAAGTGAGCGACTGTGGTTACCCACAATACATCACTACTGAATATGCAAATTATCTGTTCTATTAAGGGATTGATATGGCTCTATGGGATAGTGCTTGGACCAGTATACCAGAGTACCTAAGAATGTATATAGGGGACTAAAAAGACCAAAAAGCCCTCCTACTAAAAAGCATTTCTTAGTGTGGTTTGCGATAATTCAGCTTTAAAGTCAATGGGAACCTGGATTAAAAAAAAGCCAGATGCTTGCCTAAGGAGAGGGAAGGCTCTGGGTCCTAATGAGCCTTCCCTTTCCTCACCCAGTGCTTGTTCCAGCGCAGGATCCCCCGAAGCAGTATTTGTTCAAATACTGCTGTGTCTGCAGCCGAATAGAAACTTCAAAGACTTTGTGAGCCCGAGCGCTCCCGGAGACGGGCCACTCCATACCACGCACGCCCTCTCTCGCGCACTCCCGTGTGCACAGTATGGGGCCACCTGTCTTCGGGAGGCTCTGCTTCCGAAAACTTTCCGAAGTCACCTGCGGCGGGGGATTCAAATGTGGGAGCCAGCACGGCACCGAGGGCACCGGCAGAGGAGAGGGAAAGCTCTATAGGACCCAGTGCCTTCCCTCTCCTTAGGTAAGTATCTGGCTTTTTTTTTTTTTTAAATTGAATCCCAATGAATTTAACCACTTAAGGACCACAGTGGTAAACCCCCCTAAAGACCAGGCCAATTTAAGCTAAAATGGCCACTGCAGCTTTAAGGCCAAGCTGCAGGGCCACTCAACTCAGCACACGAGTGATTCCCCCCCCCTCCCCTTTTCCCCCCACCAACAGAGCTCTCTGTTGGTGGGGTCTGATCGCTCCCCAGGTGTTTTTGTTTTTTGAATACATATTTATGTCCTTTTTGAAACAAAATGTTCGTTCCCCCCCCCCCCCGTTCCCCTCCCTCCCTGCAGCCGGCCAATCCTGCGATCGGCTTCAGCCTATGACAGCCGATCACTGCCTAGCCTATGCAGGGGACAGCCGTGTCACACAGCGCTGATCGCAGCGCTGTACTATGTAAATAGACGGCGATCACGCCATCTAACAGTCTCCTGAGCGGCAATCGTCGCTTGGAGACTGAAGAGGGGGCGGAGCTTCCCCCCCCCCCCCCCCCCCCCCCGAGCAGGAGATGCGCGCGCAGCCTGTGCGCATGATCTCCTGCAAATCAGAGCCCCAGGACTTGACGCCAATTGGCGTTAGGCGGTCCTGGGGCTGCCGCCGCGTCCACGCCCATTGGCGTGGGGCGGTCTTTAGGTAGTTAAGTGAGCAACTGTGGTCTCCCACAATGCATCACTACTGAATATGCAAATCATCTCTTTATGCCCCTGAAGCCAGGCTTGCATCCAGAACTGCTGGTGTATAGCAAGCCTATAGCTTATACATTTTACAGATCCACACCAACCCCACATACAGCCTGTTTTGGACTTTTGGTCCTCCTCAGTGCATGGCAGGGATTGATATGACTCTATGGGATAGGGCTTGGATCAGTACAACAGAGTAACCAAGCAGCTCGGGGAGACCCAAAACTATTAGGAAAGTTTTATAGGGGACTGAAAGAGACTGAAAAGCCCTCCTACTAAAAATCAATGCTTAGTGTGATTTACCTTCTTAAAACAGAAGGTATCTGCAATAATTCAGCTTTGAGTGATTGTGGTCTTCCACAATGCACTGCTACTGAATATGCAAATGATCTCTTTATGCCCCTGCAGCCAAGCTTACATCCAGAACTGCTGGTGTATAGCAGGCGTTTAGCTTATAAAGAGATAATTTGCATATTCAGTAGCAGTGCATTGTGGGAGACCACAGTCGCTCATATAAAGCTGAGTTATCGCAAATACCTTCTGTTTTAAGAAGGCAAACCACACTGAGCATTGCTTTTTAGTAGGAGGCCTTTTCAGTCTCTCAGTCCCCTATACTTTCCTTGTGGTTTTGGGTCACCCCGAGCTGCTTGCATTTTCTGTTGCTTAACAGCCCATATTGTTTCACTGCATTGAGCCCTGCAACATTACGGTTCGGTAGAGCATGGTGGCGTAGTGGTTAGCGCTCTCGCCTTGCAGCGATTGGTCCCTGGTTCGAATCCCAACAAGGGCACTATCTTCAGGGGGTTTGTATGTACTCCCCGTGTCTGTGTGGGCTTCCTCCAGGCACTATGTTTTCCTCCCACATCCTAAAAACATGCAGATAAGTTAATTGGCTTCCCCCAAAAATTGGCCCTAGACTACGATACATACATTACACGATACATACATAGACACATGACTATGGTAGGGATTAGTTATGAGGGACAGTTATGTGACCAGACAACATACTCTGTGCAGCGCTATATAAATACTTGAAGAGAACCCTTTTTTGGCAGGCAGATGGGACACCGAGGCATGCTCTCTGCCTCATGACATGCCCCTGTGTGTGTCCCCCCGGCCGATCTCTGCCTCCCCACCACCGCTACGCTATAGCCCCCGAAATTAGCGACAATTTTTGTCCTCAGCTTGGAGGTAAACTTGGGAGAAGGATTCCCTGTTCAAAACTCCCACCAGGGGCATTCCTGCAGGGTTTCCAGAGCTGCCATTGGGCAACTCTCTCTCCCTGGCCACGCCCCCTGCCTCCCTGCACGCTGGATGACAGGGAATCGTTCTCTCAGTCCAGTGTCGTGACCCAGAGGTCACCAAAGTTAAAGAAGGCCATTGCGGCCCATAGGAGTGGCAGGGAGCAGCGGAGAGGTGGTTTTGGAGACTACCTGATCTGCTCAGCTGAAGGGACTTTTCACTGCACAACAAAGTGCTGTGTTAAACTGTTTGAATGCTGTTCTGCTACAATATTTTTTGTGCCAGTAGGTTTAAAGTGTACCTGAGACAGGGGGTTTAAAAAATGTATACATACCTGTAGCTTCCTCCAGCCCCCTCTGGCCTAATCGCTCCTCTGCTGCCTGCAACCTTGCTCCTGTGGCCGAGAGGCCTACTACACAGGACTTCCTGGGGCAATTTACGGAGGCTGCAGGCAGGCGAGGACCGAGGCGAGGGAGCAATCAGGCTGAAGGGGGCTGGAGGAAGTCCCAGGTAGGTATCCGTTTTTTTTTTTTAATTTCCTCCGTCTCAGCCTTACTTTAAAGAGAAACCGTGACCAAGAAGTGAACTTCATCCCAGTCAGTAGCTGATACCCCCTTTCCCAAGAGAAATCTTTTCCTTTTCTCAAACGGATCATCAGGGTGCTCTGTGTGGCTGATATCGTGGTGAAACCCCTGCCACTGTGTGATGTCAGTGCCTCACAGCACTGAGGTACTGACCTCACACTGTGGGAGCCTTGTTGCATTGTGGGAAATAACAGCTGTTTCCATCTGCCAAAAAGCAGCATCTCCTTCCAGTTACATCACCTGCCAGCAGTAAAAATGTCACCATGTGATAAATGTCAGACTGTAAATCAGGGAGAGGAAATATTTTACAACGGGCAAACACTGTCTAAATCATTTATACTTAATTATCGTAAAAATGAAGCACTTTTGTTACGTTATTTTCACTGGAGTTCCTCTTTAAGTTGGGGAAAACAGCTTGGAGGCTACACGTTCTGGGGCCCTGGGGAAGTTGCCCTTTTGCCTCTATGGTAGTGCCTTCTTCATAACAAATCAGGTGAACTAATGCTCATTTATGTAACATTTTATGTACAGATAATCTAGGTACACCAGTAACAGAAACCCTGTGCAGATGTTATCGTTTTGTCGGGAAAGAAATGCTCATGTTCATGGTCATGTAGTTCACTTTGGCCGATTTTTACATCCGCTAAGCCTGTACCTTATATATCTGGAATATGTTACACTAATCTAATTAAGAGAGTAATCCATACCAGTGTTATTAAAGAGACTCTGTAACATTAAAAAGATCCCCTGGGGGGGTACTCACCTCGGGTGGGTGAAGCCTCCGGATCCTAATGAGGCTTCCCACGCCGTCCTCTGTCCCACGGGGGTCTCGCCGCAGCCCTCCGAACAGCCGGCGACTGTGCCGACTCTCAGTTCAATATTTACCTTTGCTGGCTCCAGCGGGGGCGCTGTGGCGGCTTTCCGTTCCGAACTACACGGAAATACCCGATCTCATTCGGGTCCGCTCTACTGCGCAGGCGCAGGACACTTGCGCCTGCGCAGTAGAGCGGACCCGACGGCGATTGGGTATTTCCGTGTAGTTCGGAGCCGACAGCCGTCAGAGCGCCTGCGCAGGAGCCAGGAAGGTAAATATTGACGTCACCGCTGCACGGACTCCACGGAGGGCTGCAGCGAGACCCCTGACAGATGGAGGACGGCGTGGGAAGCCTCATTAGGATCCGGAGGCTTCCCCCACCCGAGGTGAGTACCCCCCAAGGGATCTTTTCATGTTACAGTTCCTCTTTAAAGGGAACCAGAGACGAAGCACCCTTGTGTATTTTCCATATATATCAGTAAGAACATTAGAGAAAACACTTACCATGCTCTCTGTTTCATCCTCACTGCTAAAAGTGTCTGTTCTCAGCTGTGATAAGAATCCCGGACTGAGCATTCAGTCTGGCTTTGCAGGGAATAATTATAGCTGAGTCATTATAGCAGAGCCACAAAGGGGCAGGCTTGAGCTTGAAAAGACACCAGAGAAGACAGACTCAGCTACAATCTTACCGTAGCAAAGCTAGACTGAGTGCTCAGTCGAGGATTCTTATCAGAAGTGATAACAGTCAGATTATACAGAGAACAATGAAACAAAGAGCAGATTGGGTGTTTACTGTCATGTCCCCACTGATTTATAAGGTAAAATACTAGAGGGTGCTTCATCTCTAGTTCTCTTTAAGAATTACAGGGGCCTCCATGTTTGCATTGAAGTGTAAATGTGGTGTTTTGAGTTAAAGGACACCTGAAGTGATGGGTATACAGAGGCTGCCATACAGGGCTGTGGAGTCTGAGCAAGTTTGGGTACCTGAGTCAGTGGTTTCAATAAACTGAGGAGTCGGATGATTTTTGTACTGACTCCACAGCCCTGTTGCCATATATATTTTCGTTTAGACAATACCAGTTGCCTGGCTGTCCTGATTATATCTTTGGCTGCAGTAGTGCCTGTATCACACACTTGCAACAAGCATACAGCTAATCCAGTCACACTTCAGTGAGAAACATCTAATCTGCATGCTTGTTCATTAGCTATGGCTGAAAATATTAGAGGCAGGGGATCAGCATCAGATTTCATTAGTTTATTTTTCGCATCCATTGATCTAAGTTTGCGGTAGAAAGACTGACGGCTTCTTTGAGAATCTGCGATCTTTCTGAAGAAAAAAAGTGTTTCCCCTTCCTCCCTATACTGGAAGCGAGAGTGCTCGCTGACTTCTAGGACTAAAACAAAAACAACAAAAAAAACAAACAAAAAAAAAAAAACTGTGGCCATCTTGTGGCCAAATAGTAAAACTACATCTAAATGCAGTTTTTAATTAAATAAACACACATTACATTTCAAATTAATGGTTTACCTCCCACACCAAAAATTACCAAAATAAAATTTTTAATGGTAAAATAAAAAAAAATTTGCAATAAAAAAAGTTACCTAAGGGTCTGAACTTTTTAATATGCATGTGAAGAGGTTATATTACTAATATTTTTAAAATTATAAGCTTGTAAATAGTGATAGAAGCAAAACTGAAAAAAATGCACCTTTATTTCCAAATAAAATATTGGCGCCATACATTGTGATAGGGACATAATTTAAATGGTGTAATAACCGGGACAAATGGGCAAATTAAATACATAGGTTTTAATTATGGTAGCATGTATTATTTTAACGCTATAATGGCAGAAAACTGAGAAATAATATTTTTTTTTCTTCCATTTGTTCTTAATAATTCCGTTTAAAATGCATTTAGAAAAAAATAATTCTTAGCAAAATGTACCACCCAAAGAAAGCCTGATTGGTGGTTGAAAAAACAAGATAAAGATCAATTCATTGTGATAAATAGTGTTAAAGTTATTGGCTAATGAATGGGAGGTAAAAATTGCCTGTATGCATAAGGTGAAAAATGACTGAAGCTATACAATTTAGGTGTGTGTGTGTGTGTGTGTGTGTGTGTGTGTGTGTGTGTGTGTGTGTGTGTGTGTGTGTGTGTAGCTGCTGGTTCCTACTTTTATCGCCCCATCTTTATATTATTATTTAGACAGGAGTAAGAATTCACCTTTATATGGAAGAGTCATGTACTGGGGGATCTCTGATTGGAGCGTGTGATAGATGCGCGTCTGCATCTGGTTCCGTGTTTATTTGTTCTGTGAACGTGATTCGCTGGCTGGACTTCACCCTTTAATACCGGACCTTCAGCTGTGATTCAGCCCAGGGTTCACTGTGTGCTTCTGAACTGGCCTCACATCATGTTCCCAATGTACGGCGCGGGTCAAAGTATCACACCTGGAGAGCGCAAATTACAGGAGGAGAAAGCGGCAGACGTGTCCCCTGACACACTCCTCTGGCAGCAAATCGAGGTGCAAGCACGGTCGGCCCACCAGAGCACAGGCAGGCTAAAATTATTTTTTTGCGTAGAGACCAGCACTCTCCAACAATATGACTGAAAAAGTACAGTATATACTTGAATACAAATCGACCTCCTGTATAAGTCTACTCCAAATGCTGCTTTTTGCAGCATGATCCCTTTGTGTTTTGGGTGGAGGAGGTCATGTGAGAAAGCCATGTATGCAAGTATGGCAGAAACAAACCGTAAATCATTCCCCTGATGCCGACACAAACTGTTACCAAAGGTTCTAAACCATGCATTTTTTTTAACACAGGCTGTGAATGGAAACGTCCGAAAAGCTTTCTACTGTTGCTGGCTTAAAACTCTCTAGGTATGTGGAGTTTACAGAAGGACTGTTTCTTTGATAGGTTCACACAAAAACGTACAGATGGATCCAGCGTTATCTATAGGATCATAACTGTCCATCTTTAATGCATCCGTTGTCTTAATTGCGAGAGCCGAACACAAATGTAAACACAAAAAAACCCTCCCTTCCTGTTAACTCAGAACACTGTTCTAAGTAGACAGGATAAAGTGTGGAGACAGCTAGTGGATAACAATTAAAAATACATCTCCTGCAGCCATTTACCCCTTCTTCCCCCTCCCCCACGCATACGTATTATGGCGCCGCTGGTGAGCTAGGCGCAGGGAGAGCCAAATGACACCTCACCCTGCTGCTGCTCAAATCCATGGCCATCCTAAATACTATTCCCCCTCCTAGTTGTAGCAACTCGGAGGGAGGTGTAATTTGGGGTCTGACGATCGTTGGATCCCCAAATTACTTTTGCGCAGGGCGGACAGCCAGAGGCGGGACAAGGTCCTCCAGCACCCAAGGCTGAGACACCAAAGTGCGCCCCTCCATCCCTCCCACCCCAGCCGTCACACACTGATTGCTATTAGACTAAGAGGCGCTCCAGCCCCCCCCCAACACCTTAACCACTTAAGGACCAGGGGTGCTTTGGTTGATCTGTGCTGTGTGGGCTCTTCAGCCCCCATCACAGATCCGGTTTTAGGCAGTGCGATCAGACTTCCCCCTTTTTTCTCCACTAGAGGGATGTCCTGCTGGGGGGGTCTAATCGCCGCTGCTCACGTGTGCCTAGCGGGGGGGGGGGGGGGCGGGGGCTCCTCAAAGCCCCCCTCCGCAGCGCTATTCCCCCTCCCTCTCCTATTGTCTGTGGGCGGCACAGGACGGCGATCCGTCCTGTACCGCCTCTGATAGGCTTTAGACGATCTCCTTTACGGCGCTGCTGCAACAGCAGCGCCGTGCGACATAAACACCGGGGATTTCTTTCCCGTGTGTTTACTTTTCGCCTGCGAGCCACGATCGGAGGCTCGCAGGCTGTTCACGGAGACACCCTCCGTGAACTGACATGGAAACACCACTGCGACCTGCCGACGCCTATCGGTGCTAGGCGGTCGTTAAGTGGTTTTAGGGCCTTTTTCCACTAGCCTGCGATTTGAGATTTGCTTCTGATTGCAAATCGCAAGGTACATTAAACTAATGGAAACTGCAGCAGCAATTTCCATTAGTGCGATCCGATTGCGATGCGATTTTGGTCAAAGCGCAATCGTCATCCAGCTGCGTTTTGTATGCGATTGAGCTGGACTATGAGTATAGTAGCTCAATCGCATGGTGGAAATTGAAACACGATTACGATCGCATTTCATAGTGGAAAAGAGCCCTTAAAGGAGAACTGTAGTGAGAGGTATATGGAGGCTGCCATATTTATTTCCTTTTAAGCAATACCAGTTGCCTGGCTATTCAGCTAATCCTCTGCCTCTAATACTTTCAGCCATAGGCCCTGAACAAGCATGCAGCAGATCAGGTGTTTCTGACAAATTTAGACAGATATGACAAGATTAGCTGCATGCTGGTTTCTGGTGTGATTCAGACACTTCTTTAGGCAAATAGACCATCAGGGCTGCCAGGCAACTGGTATTGCTTAAAAGGAAATAAATATGGCAGCCTCCATATCCCTCTCACTACAGTTCTCCTTTAATCTCTATCTGATTTGCAGTCACTGCCCTGTATCCCCTTTTCTTATTTCTCTCTGCTTCAAACACAATAGGGGAATGATAGCTGAGTGAGTTGTGTGCTCCCTCCTACACTGCGCCCTGAGGCAGGAGCCTCTCTCGCCTCTGCCTCGGCCCGGTCCTGCGCACAGCATAGCACTTCGATACTCTGTACACCGGGCACCAAAGTGATCTGCTTCATCCCCCTTCCCTTAAAGTTACCAAGATAAAGCACCTGTTTAAAAAAAATAAAAAATAAAAAAAAAATGGTTGTTTTGTGCGGTCTGTAGAAACTTGATTGATTGATTGGTTGGTTGATTGACGCAGTCTGTAGAGACATGAGTGATTAGTTGTTTCCGCAGCGTTCTGCCGTTTGACATGATAGCCGGGTGTCTGGCTGAGACTGGATCCTTGTCTTGGGGCGTTGTGTAACTGCTGTAATAATAGAGCGGTTTAGCAGTAATGATGGCTCCCTCACCCTGCACAGCAGGAAAAGTCACTTCTCGGTGGCTGTTGGCTGGTTTCATCCTGCGGGGCCTCAGTGCTGAGTAAGCCGTATTTATAGAGGTGAGAGGGGGCAGTGGGCATTGTCTGCGCTTACCTGCGGCCGTCACGTACTGCAATCTGTCACTCTGATTGTTGTAAGCAACCGCCGCCTTATCTTCACAGGCGTTCCTAAAGTCACTCACCACTGTGCAAATGTGCAAATACTAAAGAAGAGTATTATTGTAGCTGGTGTGTAAGGAGAAAAAAATAAATAAATAAATATAGAGAGAGAGAAAAGAGTATAGGAGTGACTACCCCACGCCTGCTGCTTGTGTCATTAGCTGGAGGCTGTGCTGTTATGGAGGTCTGTGTCCTGGATCAGAGAGAGGAGTATAGTGGTGACTGCCCTACGCCTGCTGCTTGTGTCATTAGCTGGAAACTGTGCTGCTGTTATGGAGGTCTGTGTCCCGGATCAGAGAGAGGAGTATAGGAGTGACTGGCTAGTGAGACAAGCATCAGGCATGAGACAAAGGCCATGCTGCTGTTATGGAGGTCTGTGTCTCGGATCAGAGAGAGAGGGGGGTATAGGGGGCACTGTCTCATGCCTGCTGCTTGTGTCATTAGCTGGAGGCTGTGCTGCTGTTATGGAGGTCTGTGTCCCAGATCAGAGGGAGGGGTATAGGGGGACTGTCTCACGCCTGCTGCTTGTGTCACTAGCCAGAGGCCGTGCTGCTGTTATGGAGGTCTGTATCCCGGATCAGAGCGAGAGATGGGTATAGGGATGACTGTCTCATGCCTGCTGCTTGTGTTATTAGCTGAAGGCTGTGCTGTTGTTATGGAGGTCTGTGTCCTGGATCAGAGAGAGTATAGTGGTAACTGCCCTACGCCTGCTACTTCTGTCATTAGCTGGAAGCCGTGCTGTTGTTATGGAGGTCTGTGTCCCGGATCAGAGAGAGGGGTATAGGGATGACTGTCTCATGCCTGCTGCTTGTGTCATTAGCTGGAGGCCATGCTGCTATTATGTGGAGGTCTTTGCCCTGTATTGGTGCTGTATCTCAGTGCTAAAGAGTACAATGACCTGTACAGAGTGACAGTGACTCAGTTGTGTAATTACTGTACTTTATCTTCTCGCTGGGAATGACTGTACACAAAATGGGAGGAGGCGGCCCAATCAGCAAACTTGAGTAATGAAACAATCTTACCACAGCGGGAATGTGTAAAAATGTACGGCGGGGGACTGGAGCAGCAGTGAGTGACGGTGAGGGCACAGGTTGGCTTCATGGGGCTGGTAGAAGCCCCAGGTAAGTGAAACTCCATTTTTTTTTTGTGCCTGATAACTCCTTTAACTATCATCATAGATTAGAAATATCTGGCATGTGCCACAGATGCTGTGATGAACCATTGTTATCATTTGGTAATGTCTGGCATGCACAGATTGGTAATGTCTGGCATGCGCCGCAGAGGCTGCGATGAACCTTGTTATAGCTTGGTAATGTCTGGTGTGCATAGATTGGTAATGTCTGGCATGCAGAGATTGGTAATGTCTGGCATACATAGGTGGTAATGTCTGTCATGCATAGATTGGTCATGTCTGACATGCATAGATTGGTAATGTCTGTCATACGTTGCAGAGGCTATGATGAGACCCCTGCCAGTGGGGGGAGATGTAGCCTTAGTCACTTGTGTGCATCATTATTGCAGAGTTCTTGCATACAACAGACTGCTGTTTACTATAACAGACTTTATTCTATATAGCTGACAACTGATTGGCTGCCTGAGACAACACCTTCAGTCTCACCTCTGTGAATGTCACCTATCTCTGCCCATAAATTCCTGTGTATTTATTATCGTGGAGCCTGAACGATAAGTGTTTATCTCTGTGACAAAGTATCATTTATCGGTAATGTGTGTAGTTGTGTTTTCATAGCTGCAGGCTGTTTCCCTGTCATATTCTCTATGCTGAAGTTATATCTCTGAATATATTTGTAGTGTAAGAAGAACCAGATCTGACCATTGTTGTCTGTGACCCAATTCACTGTTGTATTTCTCTAGCAGAGTTCACAAGACTGTTTGGAGTCCTCTCCCAGGATCCCCTCTACCCCCTCCCCACTGATGGCTGTGCTCACACAATTGCTCCCAGGGATCAGGCTCAATTCTTTAGGGATAGTTTGGGTTTTTATTATACCACAATTACTCCGCAATGGTAATCAGCAGCTAATATACCTTGTACACGCTAGAGGAAACTTGAGCTAGACGATCGATCTGCAAAGTCCCTGCTGAGGATCTTCTATGTGTACGACTGGCCCGCCATGCAGTTTTAGTGATGGAGGGCATTACTGTCAGTTAGCAGTACTGCTCTCACACTGCCTACTGCCCCACCAGACAGGAAACTGCCCCAGATAAGCACCTGTACTGCAGGACACCTCTGCTCTCACACTGCCTTCTGCCCCACCAAGGCAAGGGACTGCCCCACCAGACAGGAAACTGCCCCAGATAAGCACCTGTACTGCAGGACGCCTCTGCTCTCACACTGCCTACTGCCCCACCAAGGCAAGGGACTGCCCCACCAGACAGGAAACTGCCCCAGATAAGCACCTGTACTGCAGGACACCTCTGCTCTCACAGTGCCTACTGCCCCACCAAGGCAAGGGACTGCCCCACCAGACAGGAAACTGCCCCAGATAAGCACCTGTACTGCAGGACACCTCTGCTCTCACAGTGCCTACTGCCCCACCAAGGCAAGGGACTGCCCCAGATAATCACCTGTACTGCAGGACGCCTCTGCTCTCACACTGCCTACTGCCCCACCAAGGCAAGGGACTGCCCCACCAGACAGGAAACTGCCCCAGATAAGCACCTGTACTGCAGGACGCCTCTGCTCTCGCACTGCCTACTGCCCCACCAGACAGGAAACTGCCCCAGATAAGCACCTGTACTGCAGGACACCTCTGCTCTCACACTGCCTACTGCCCCACCAGACAGGAAACTGCCCCATAGCAGTCCAACTTCCCAGTCATAGTGGGCATTCTGACTCTTACCAGAATTGTATGTGTGGCTGCTTATCTTGGAAAAGTGCTGAGTGATGCCTGGGAACAGGCGGGAGCATTGCAGAGCATCAGCCAGGTCGAGCTGTGTGTTATCTGGTTAATCATTTCACACAGAGCTGTAATGATTAATCCATTAGCTGCTGCTAATCGCTGAGAGAGAGACAGAGAACGGCTGGAGGAGAACTGAGCCTCTTGTCCGTCCATGAGCTGCTGACTGACCCCACTCCTCTGCTGCCAGGTGCCTGCCCTCCTCTGCTGCCAGGTGCCTGCCCTCCTCTGCTGCCAGGTGCCTGCCCTCCTCTGCTGCCAGGTGCCTGCCCTCCTCTACTGCCAGGTACCTGCCCTCCTCTGCTGCCAGGTACCTGCCCTCCTCTGCTGCCAAGTCTCTCGCCTATAGTGTCTTTGCTCCGCCTCTCTGTCCTCCGTTGCCGGGAGTCTCTCCTCTGATATCGGGGCTACACCCCTCTGTACTTTGCTGCCATGTCTCTCCTCTGGTGTCTGGCTCTGCCCCTCTATCCTTTGCTGCCTGGTGTCTCTCCTCTGGTGTCTGGCTCCGCCCCTCTGTCCTCTGCTGCCAGATGTCTCTCCTCTGGGGTCTGGGGCTCCGCCTCTCTGTCCTTTGCTGCCAGGTGTCTCTCCTTTGGTGTCTGGCTCCGCCCCTCTGTCCTTTGCTGCCAGGTGTCTCATCTGGTGTCTGGGGTCCGCCCCTCTTGCACAACTCTGGAACTTTGTCTTCTGGATGTATCTGTGACTTTGCTAATGCTTCCGTTTGTTTTTGCTTTCTCTGCAGAAGATCACGACTCCTGGCCAGACATGGGGATTTTATGACAGAGCGCCAGAGGCCTCCAGGTCTTCCATGCTCCGCAGAACCTAGAATGGTGAGAGGATTTATTCTGGGATGTTGGTTGTTGCTTATGTGAACCCTAAATGGAAAGTACAATTCGCTTTTGCTGAGATAACATCAGGTGAACAGGATGTGGTCTATTTGTAAATGAAACCAACCAAAGTTCATGAATTCTACCAAATTAAAAAAAAAAATCTTAAGAAAATATAAACTATTTATAGCCCATCTCCTGGCACACCTGTATAAATATCATCCAATACAGTCTTTCCCCTAAAATAAGACATCCTCCGAAAATAAGACCTAGTGACAGTCCCCCCATGCTCGCCTGCTCGCTCAGCCGCCCGCTTTACCTAATCTGCTCCCGCTCCTGGCCCCCACCTTAAAGGGGAACTGAAGAGAGAGGTATATGGAGGCTGTCATGTGTATTTCCTTTTAAGCAATACCAGTTGCCTGGCAGCCCTACTGATCCTCTGCCTCTAATACTATTAACCATAGCCCCTGAACAAGCATTCAGCAGATCAGGTGTTTCAGACTTTAAAGTCAGATCTGACAAGACTAGCTGCATGCTTGTTTCTGGTTTCATTCAGATACTACTGCAGAGAAATAGACAAGCAGGGCTGCCAGGCAACTGGTATTGCTTAAAAGGAAATAAACATGACAGCCGCCATATAGCTCTCTCTTCAGTTCCCCTTTAAAGTCTGGATCCCCCTGCAGCTTATGCTGGCATAGCAGTGCGCACATCAGCGAAGACTTGCGGCAAAAGCAGCTACGGTAATGTATCCAGTAACAGTGTTGCCCTATACAGGAAGTGACCTCTGTTTACTTCCTGTCAGCGCTGTTACTGGATACATTACCATAGCTGCTTTCGCCACAAGTCTTTGCTGATGTGCGCACTGCTATGCCAGCATAAACTGCAGGGGGATCCAGACTTTAAAGGTGGGGGCCAGGAGCGGGAGCAGATTAGGTAAGGTGAGCGGCTGAGCGAACAGGCGAGCATGGGGGGCTCTGACTATATATACACTGGCTGAACAGGGGATGTCTGACTATATACACTGGCTATAAAGGGTGGTATATATATATATATATATACACACACACAGAGGGGCTGCAGCCCCTCTGTACTTATATATTTCTTATGGAGTCTGGGGACCTCCAGCGCTGCGTGCATGCCTTGCATAGAATTGCATAAAAAAAAAAAAAAAAAAAAAAAATATATATATATATATATTACATACATACATACATACATACATACATACATACATACATACATACATACATACATACATACATACATACATACATACGCTGTTCACGGGGGGGACTGACTATATACACTGGCTATACAGGTGCGATCTGACTATATACACTGGCTACGCAGGGGGGGTCTGACTATATATACACTGGCTATACAGGGGCGATCTGACTATATATAGACTAAAGAAGATCTGGCTACCCCAACAAAATACAAGACCTCCCCGAAAATAAGCCCTAGCACATATTTTGAAGATAAAATAAATATAAGACAGTGTCTTATTTTCGGGGAAACACGGTAGCTTCAGGGCTGTGGAGTCGGTACAAAAATCCTCCGACTTCTCAGTTTAGGATTCCACCGACTCCTCTGATTTGCATATATCAATCTTGCCGATTGAAAGTATGTAAGATAAAAGGCATCTCGTCACTGCCAACGCTTAGGAATTTTTAAAGCTCTTTTAAGATGGCATCGGCTTTTGGGAACAAAACAAAGCTCCTGACCAGGAAGCTGACAGTGTACCCATCCAAGATTGTCATTGCCAACATGAATGCCCAAGAATGTTGTCTGTATAATAAACAACAACAACAACAACAAATAACATTTGTAAAGCGCTTTTCTCCCGTGGGACTCAAAGCGCATAAGCATGGCTCCGACCATCGTGGTACAGGGGAAGAATTTTATAAATCTGGAAATGCCAGGCTAAACAGGTGGCTTTTCAGTCTGGATTTGAATAGCTCCAGGGATGGTGCTGTCTTTACTGGGTGTGGTAGGGAGTTCCAAAGAGTAGGGGCAGCATGACAGAAGGCTCTGTCTCCAGATTTTTTGAGGTGCACTCTGGGAGTGACCAAGTTTATAGAACTTGCTGATCTGAGGTTGTGAGAGGTGTGGTGCAGCTTCAGCAAGTCCTTCATGTATCCAGGGCCCAGATTGTGCAGGGATTTGAATGTCAGCAGTCCAATCTTGAAGAGTATTCTCCATTCTACTGGTAGCCAGTGCAGTGAGCGAAGGATCGGTGTAATGTGACAGTGGCGAGGCTGGTTTGTTAGCAATCTGGCAGCAGCATTCTGCACTAATTGCAGGCGACGCAGGTCTTTTTTGGGGAGGCCAGCATAAAGGGCATTGCAGTAGTCCAGCCGTGATGTGATGAAGGCGTGGACTAGGGTTTGAAGATCCTCTGGGGGAATCAGATGTTTAATCTTTGCAATGTTCTTCAGATGAAAGAAGGAAGATTTAACTACAGATGAAATTTGGTTTCTGAAACTCAATTCCCCATCGATTAGTACGCCAAGGCTGCGCACAAGGTTGGAGCTGTTTATGTCTGAATTCCCAATCCTGATTGGTGTTGCTTTAGGATAGAGCTGTTTTGATGGCGAGCACTGGCTTTGGACAAACAGGACCTCAGTTTTGTCAGCATTCAGTTTCAACCAGTTATCATTCATCCATGCCTGAAGCTCAGCTAAGCAAGAGTTTATTTTTGGGGTAGGGTCTGTTCCACCAGGTTTGAAGGACAGGTATAGCTGTGTGTCATCGGCGTAGCAGTGGTACGTCAGGCCATGTCGTTGGATAAGTGTACCGAGTGGCAACATGTAGATTGCAAACAGCAGAGGGGATAGGATTGATCCTTGTGGCACTCCGAATTGTAGAGGTGCAGGTTTGGACATTATAGGTCCTAGGGATACTCTCTGTGTTCTGTCAGTCAGGAATGATCTGAACCACTGGAGGACTGATCCACTGATGCCACAGTACTCCTGCAGTCTGTTAAGCAGGATTTCATGGTCAACTGTATCAAAAGCAGCTGAGAGATCCAACAGGATTAGGATGGAGCATTCCCCTCTGTCCCTTGCCATGAGCAGATCGTTGCAGACTTGGATGAGGGCTGTTTCACAGCTGTGGTGTTTCTTAAAGCCAGATTGTAGAGGGTCCAGGATGTTGTTTACTGACAGCCTGGTTTCAAGTTGCAGATAGACAGCCTTTTCAATAACTTTACCTAAGAAGGGGAGGTTGGAGACAGGTCTGTAGCTGCTCATAGCATCTGGATCCATGGAAGGTTTTTTGAGAAGGGGCTTGATGATTCCTTCTTTTAGAGAGGTAGGAAACCTCCCTGCTTGCAGAGAGCAATTTACTATTTTGTGAAATGCTGGACCAAGCAGGTCAGGGCATTTCAGCATATGTTTAGTTGGCCCAGGGTCCAGGTCGCAGGTTGTCTGGCGGAGACGACAGAGGGTGTCTGAGATCTCTTCCTCGCTAATACTTTTGAAATCAGTCCAGGGTGTTAGGTTGTTTTTGCAGCTATTTCCATTAGTTGCATGAGTCTTGGGTGCTGTGGACTGAATGAGAGACCGAATAGAAGATACTTTGTCAGCAAAGTAGCAGGCAAATTTCTCACATAGCTCCTTTGAGGGAGTTATAGTGGGTTTTAGACAGGATGGATTACATAGTCTATCAACTGTGCGGAATAGTTGGGCTGGTCTGTTGGCGGCCTTTGCGATCTCCTGTGATAGGTAGGAGGATTTTTTCTTGGTAAACGCATTTTGGTAGCTTTCCCGGTGAGAGACAAGGGTGTGTTTATCTTTTGAATTCTGAGATTTTCGCCACTTCCTTTCTAGTCTGCGCACTTCTTTCTTTAGGTCCTTTAGTGAGCTGTCAAACCACCGTGCATGGTGAGGTGGTGTAGATCGTTTGATGCGAACTGGAGCGAGGGCGTCATAGGCAGATGACACTGCATGGTTGTAAATCAGGACCATGGAGTCTGGGTCTGCGCAATGATTGGTTAATGCGTCGAAGTTGAGGATATTCTGAACGTGCTGGGGTGAGACATCTTTCAGTGAACGGTATTTTATGAGTTCTTTCCCTCTGTGTTTTATCGCTGGTGCTGTCAGAGAGAAGTGGATGGTGTGGTGGTCTGACCATACCACTGGGTTTATATCCATGTGTGATATTAAAAGTCCGGAATGAAATATAAGATCCAGGGTGTGCCCTTTCGTATGGGTGAATAAAGATTCAGTGGAGCCCTGTATCAGCTGGGTGTTCCAGTGTGTAGCCCACCACCTTGCACAAGAAGCCCTCTGCCTTTTCTATATCTGATATAGGGAAGGACAGGGCCTTTTACTGCAAGAGGACAGATCTGAGTTCCAGCATTCGGGGTTCCAGTGAATCTTATAAAAAATCTAAGTTGTAGAAGGAGGCACACCACAGGCCAGAAATTTCGTTCTTGTTTATTTACTTTGTCGGCACACACTACATTTTATGGGCTCCTCTCTTCATCACCTGATGAAGGACGGAGCCCGTAACATGTAGTGTGTGCTGACACAGCAAATTAACAAGAATTAACAAGAATGAAAGTTCTGGCCCGTGGTGTGCCTCCTTCTACAACTTAGATTTTACTGTACACTGTGTGGTGCAGGGGGTGTTGTACCTGCCAGTAGGAGTGCACTGGCATATTGCTCTCCTAAGAGTGATTACATGCCCCCAACTGTCCAGAATCCTGCGGGAATGTCCAGATTTGGGGGGCTCTCCCGCTATCCCGGTATGACCACCCCCAAGTCCCGGGTGGCAGTGGGCAGAGAGAATGAAAAAAATGATCGAGGCGCCAACCGCGCCGAAGGGGGATGGCGGATGTTGGCATTACATTTCTACCTCCCTCTCTCGGAATCTGCCCCCCGTGTCCCCCCTGGAGGCAGAGTGCGGAGCAGGCTGTAATCTTACCGGCGTCCATCCATGCGTACCGGTGTTGTGTCTGATTACGCTGCCTGTGGATTTGCGCTGCCCCGCATGCGCAGTAGGAGACTGTGTGGTCACATTTCCTATTTCAGAATGCTGCTGATGGTGACATAATAAATATTTCCGCTTCCACACATCCTACACTCCTCAAATTTTCAGGGTAGGGAGAGGATCCCCCGAACTACCTATATGCCAAACTGCAGCCCCCGAGCCCCACTGGTTCCCGAGATAGGTTTTTCTAATCTATCTCCTGAACCAGCGGGGCTCGGGGACTGCAATTTGGCATATAGGTAGTTTGGGGGATCCCCTCCCTTCCCTGAAAATTTGAGGAGTGTAGGATGTGTGGAAGCGGAGATATTTATTATGTTACCATCAGCAGCATAAATCACTTCACACTGCGCATGCGTGCTACTCAGTGTGGAAGGAAGCTTCCGGGCAGCGTGATCAGACATTACACCGGCATCCGACTTCACTCTGCTTCCTGTGACGTCACAGGAAGCTGAGTGAAGCCAGATGTCTGTACGCATGGATGGACGCCGGTAAGATTACAGCCCGCTCCGCTGCGCACTTTACTCTGGGGGGGGGACACGGGCAGATTCCGAGGGAGGTAGGAAGAAATGTCATGCCGGCATTCCGCATCCCGCTTCGGCGCGGCTGGCGCCTCGATCATTTTTTTTTTTTTTTTTTTTTGCCTTCTCCAGGCGCCCTCCTCCCCACCCACGGGCACCCTTACCCTCCTCCCCACCCACGGGCACCCTTACCCTCCTCCCCACCCACAGGCAGGGTATATGAGGGAAATATTTATTAAAGAGGAGCTGTTAGGTATAAGGTCTCAGAGAAAATAAACACATATATCAGTAGCTAAATATAGGCTGTACTTACATTACATATTTACAGAATTTTTATATAGTATATGCAGAGAATGATGCTCCTGACAGCTCATGGCAGGTTCCATGTTTGTCTGTCTCCTATGAAGCCAAATGTGTCGTCATGTCCTGCCTGCTTCCTGATCACAGAAAAGCTCGTACTGAATAACACTAGTGTGCAGTGAATATTAACCACTTTACCCCCGCGCGTACGTATTTCTCCGCCCCTTTTTCCATCCTTTAAAAACCAGGGACGGTGAAACACGTACTTTCCGCGTTCCCGACGCTGTCCGCGCTCCCGCTCGTAAACACGCCGCCCGCCGCTAGTAAAACCGCCGCCGCCCGCTCGCCCGGAGATCAATGAACGGGAAAATCCATTCCCGTTCGTTGATCTAAGCCCCACAATGACCCGCTGCTCTCCTATGGGCAGCGCGATCATTGTGAGAAGAAACTCACGTGTCCAGCTTCCTTATTCTTCCTCCAAGCTTCCGGAAGGAGGCTTGGAGGTCGCAATAAAGCAAAAAGTTACTGTGGCCATCTTGTGGCCAAATAGTAAACTACACCCTACACATTTTTCACATACAAATAAATGACTTTTACACAAAAAATTAACTCATTACCTCCCACACTCCCCATTTTTTTTTTTTTTTGTAATTAAAAAAAAATTCAAAAATTTACAATTAAAAAAAATACATAATTAGTTACCTTAGGGACTGAACTTTTTAAATATTTAAGTCAAGAAGGTATAACACTGTTACTTTATAAACTATGGGCTTGTAATTAGGGATGGACGCAAAACTGAAAAAAATGCACCTTTATTTCCAAATGAAATATTGGCGCCAAACATTGTGATAGGGACATAATTTAAACGGTTTTATAACCGGGACAAAAGGGCACATAAATTTCATGGGTTTTAATTACAGTAGCATGCATTATTTAAAAACTATAATGGCCGAAAACTGAAAAATAATTTTTTTTTTCCCCACATTTTTCCTATTTTCCCATTAAAACACATTTAGAAAAAAATAATTCTTGGCATAATGTCCCACCTAAAGAAAGCCTAATTGGTGGCGAAAAAAACAAGATATAGTTCATTTCATTGCGATAAGTAATGATAAAGTTATAGACGAATGAATGGAAGGAGCGCTGAAAGGTGAAAATTGCTCTGGTGGTCAGGGGGTAAAACCCCTCAGTGGTGAAGTGGTTAATTAGCCATGTGGCTAGGAACAATAGCTGACTCCTGCAGTGTACTCGGGAGATTTATCAGTGCTGTGCGCTGGACTGAGTTACATGCTATTGTTACTTGACCCTATAACTTCTCATTAGCAGCCGAGGGGAGAGCCCCAGAATGCTTTGCAGTATGGTATGCGGCTTGCATCTTCTTAAGAGCTTGGGAATAACAGCTTTGCTGATAAGCACACATCAAATGTAAGAGAGATTTTTATCTTCAGTAATGCCTTTTTGGCTTCCTTCTAAACTGTTTAACACAGGAGAATAGAGGTTTAAATTAGCTTTTGTAGCCTGACAGTTATTTTTTAAATATAAAGGGATAAAATATTAATTAAAAAACAAAATTCTTTAAAAAAACTTCATGGTAGGCGTGACTAGGGGGTGTGTTAAGTTTCCCAATGTCTAATTTGAAAATGTTGGAAGGATTGTGATTAAGTGAGCAGGAGCTCACAACCCATATAGAATTGACACTTATTAAACAGACAATATTAGACCAGACAAATAACATTTATATCGCGCTTTTCTCCTGGCGGACTCAAAGCGCCAGAGCTGCAGCCACTAGGACGCGCTCTATAGGCAGTAGCAGTGTTAGGGAGACTTGCCTAAGGTCTCCTACTGAATAGGTGCTGGCTTACTGAACAGGCAGAGCCGAGATTCGAACCCTGGTCTCCTGTGTCAGAGGCAGAGCCCTTAACCATTACACCATCCAGCCACCTATTAATGTGTTGGGATGCTCAAACTTTTAAAGTTAACCTGTAACATAAATAACCCCTCTGGGGAATACTTGCCTCTGGATCCTAACGATGATTCCTCTCCTGCGGTGTCCCTGCAATCCAGCGCTGCAGCCCCCAAACAGCGGCGAGGTAATTATTTACCTACCGCGATCCTGCGCAGGTGCACTAGCGGCTCTTCATTCGGGCTTGGCGAAAATAGCCGAGCCTGATCGTGTTCGCTCTACTTCGCACACGCTAATCCTTTGCACCTGCGCAGTAGAGCGGATCGATCGGGCTCTGCTATTTCCGCCTTAGTCCAAACGTAGAGCCGCTAGAGCGCCTGCGCAGGATCGTGGTAGGTAAATATTACATGCGCCTGCGCACCCTTGTCAGTATTTGTCAAGGGACTTTCGGGGGAGCCAGCGCTGGATTCCCCCAAGCTTCAGAGGACAGGTCAGAGTCCCAATGAGGCTTCCCACTTCCGAGGTATCTCCCAGAGGGTTTTTTTTCCTTACAGAGTCTCTTAAAGCAATAGTGTACCTCTGTGTTTTTTATGTACACCTGAAATGCATTTTAAGTAAACTTAGGATTATGCTGTAGAGAAGCTGTTAAATATAAACCAAAACCTAGTCCTTGGTAAGAGTACTTGTAGAAGGTGCAGACAGAAACAAAGAACATCTATCAGGCCCTAGGCACTGTAACTGTGGGTACATGTAAGAGTGATGTGCAGGTACTCTGCAGGGGAATGAGGAGATTCTTCCTCTATTACACATTCTTCATGTACAATCTGAACATGGATCAGGCCCTAGGCAATGTAGCTGTGGGTATATGTAAGAGTGATGTGCAGGTACTCTGCAGGAGAATAGGTGGATTCTTCCTCTATTACACATTCTTCATGCACAATCTGAACATCTATCTGGCCCTAGGCAATGTGACTGTGGGTATATGTAAGAGTGATGTGCAGGTACTCTGCAGGAGAATAGGGGGATTCTTCCTCTATTACACATTCTTCATGCACAATCTGAACATTGATCAGGCCCTAGGTACTGTAACTGTGGGTACATGTAAGAGTGATGTGCAGGTACTTTGCAGGGGAATAAGGAGATTCTTCCTCTATTATGCATTCTTCATGCACAATCTGAACATCTATCAGGCCCTAGGCAATGTAACTGTGGTAAACACTGTGGGAGGCACCCTTAAGTCTCATAATATATAAATATCAATTGAACACAGATAAGCATAGTGCGTCTTACCTGTTATGAAGGCTCGTACACATATGGATCATATAAATCGAGTTTATTAATAGCACTATGGACTGGACAACGCATTTCGTTGATGGCGCCCACGCTGCACATCTCTGGCATACAGCACTTTATTTGACCTGAGGAAGCAACTTGCGGTCGCGAAACGCGTTGTCCAGTCCATAGTGCTATTAATAAACTCTATATGATCCGTATATTATGAGACTTAAGGGCGCCTCCCACAGTGGTTATTACTTTTTAATACCCCACTACGTGGGTTTATACTTACTGTAAGTTCATTATAGTAGTATCTTTTTCCGGGAGCGGCGACCGACAAGGCCGAGTGGAGACGGTACTTCTCCACACGTTCTGATGGTGGTTGCCTAGATAGCAACCCAGAATTGTGAGTATATTTTTTCTACACTAGATCATCTTACGCAACGGTAATACACGATATCGGGCTCCCAGTGTCCCTGTGTTTTTTATCTCTACTAGTCCTACTAATGTAACTGTGGGTACATGTAAGAGTGATGTGCAGGTACTCTGCAGGAGAATGAGGAGATTCTTCCTCTATTACACATTCCTCATGTACAATCTGAACCAGGTTTACGGGAGATAGACAACACCTCTGCGATTAGTGCGCACAACATTCTCAGTGCATTCACAACAGCTCTGCGGGGAGTGCATATGTGCTACTGTGTTAATTAATTCATAGTAACCAAAACCCAATTTTAACACTTTATCAAATTAATGGATTTCATAGGCAAGGGGCGTGCTTAAATTTGCATACAAAATTTGCATAAACCTGCGTCAATGCAGAATTATTTGCATCTCATTGACCAATCCTACTAGTGAGACAACTACACATCGCCGACAAGGAATTACAGCCATAAAACACTTTTCTGGCAGAAAATGGCTTCTGATAGCAAGGAAGAGATTAAAAGTATCAACATTTCATAGATTTTAGCTCTGGCATACTTAATTGAATGTGTCATTGAGTGAAGGCTAGTGATGGGCTCACAGGTAGTTACGAATAGTTACCTACTCGAATTTGTGATTCAAATGAGGCTTAATTGCCTCAGCTGTGTGCATAGTTAATTTACCCAGAATTCCGTTGGCTTGAAGGAGGAAGTGCATGGTATTGAGTCTTGCAACGCATCCCAAAAGCCGCATGCAAGACGTTTGGGTCGCATAGAAGCCAACGGAATTCTGGGTGATTAGCCCCTCATCTCTCATGCACACAGCTGAGGCAATTCATCCTCATTTGAATCACAAATTCGAGTAGGTAACTACTCGTGAGCCCATCACACTAGCAGAGGCGACTAAATAGTAAAAACTTATGAGCAGATTTCAATAAAACAGCCATTTATTAGGAGGATAGATGCAATTGTTTCTCATCAGTTTATTTTCACCTCGTGTTTCCTTGACGAAAGGGAACTCCAATAGCACACAGAGAACTGTGGAAACCCCATATATGCTCTTACCCCCCTTTCTACCCTCTTGGAAACTAAAGTAAGCATATTTTACCTGGAGATTTCAATTCAATGCCATCCCTAGACACACATGTAATGTTATATCGGATAGCTTAGTAGTTAAGAGTTCTCAAATGTTACATTTTCTTGCATGGAATAAAGGTTCTGGAGCCAAGAATCCTGTCTTGACGTTTTGATCACATGGCCAGCGTCAACAGACTCCAGGGAGTGTTTCAGTTTCTGTGGGCGTGGCTGCTGCTTGGATTGTATCATCCTGCTGTTCACACAACAAGGAGGGGGTGCACAGATGTGGCTGGGGCCTGGTCTCCTGATCAAGTCATTTAAAAGGGTTTTCTTTGGCATCAGCTGATCAGAGACCTCTTCCCCAGGCAGTGTCTGCACACTTCAAGGGAAACATTACTGTTTCTGTACCTGCCTGTGTAATTATGTGTTGGTGACATGCAGGAAGACCTGTCCTGCATGTGACAGGGACACTTCAGGGAGTTGTGAAGTTGTCCCTTCTGAGTAGTGACTGGTGACAGATGACAGCAGGGAATAATGTGCAGTAATGCTGGTTTGTAGTTGCGTGGAGCATATGTGACCTTGAGGGCTGTTATCGCTCCACGTTCCGTTTACACAACTATAGTAGAACCGCAAGTCATTCATGTCACATGTTTTATGTCACCAGCACTAGGGACAATACAACGTACTGCACAGAATGTCCAGTCTATACAATGCAACGTACCGTACACGGTGTCCATTCTGTAAAATTCAATGTGCCGTACACAATGTCCAATCTGTACAATAAAACGTACCGTACGCAATGTCCAGTCTGTACAATACTACTTACCATACACAATGTCCAAGCTGTACAATACAACGGACTGTACGCAATGCCCAGTCTGTACAATACAACGTACCGTACACTGTCCAAGCTGTACAATACAATGTACCATACGCAATATTCAGTCTATACAGTACAATGTACCGTACGCAGTGTCCAGTCTGTACAACAAAACGTACCATACGGAATGTCCAGTCTGTACAATACAATGTGCCAAACGCAATGTTTAGTCCATACAATACAACGTACCGTACGCAATGCCCAGTCTGTACAATACAACGTACTGTACACTGTCCAAGCTGTACAATACAACGTACCGTACGCGATATCCAGTCTATACAGTACAATGTACCGTACGCAGTGTCCAGTCTGTACAATAAAACGTACCATACGGAATGTCCATTCTGTACAATACAATGTACCATACGCAATATTCAGTCTATACAGTACAATGTACCGTACACAGTGTCCAGTCTGTACAACAAAACGTACCATACGGAATGTCCAGTCTGTACAATACAATGTGCCAAACGCAATGTTTAGTCCATACAATACAACGTACCGTACGCAATGCCCAGTCTGTACAATACAACGTACTGTACACTGTCCAAGCTGTACAATACAACGTACCGTACGCGATATCCAGTCTATACAGTACAATGTACCGTACGCAGTGTCCAGTCTGTACAATAAAACGTACCATACGGAATGTCCATTCTGTACAATACAATGTACCATACGCAGTGTCCAGTCTGTACAATACAACGTACCGTACGGAATGTCCAGTCTGTACAATACTACGTACCATACGGAATGTCTAGTCTGTACAATACTACATACGATACGGAATGTCCAGTCTGTACAATACAATGTACCGTACGCAGTGTCCAATCTGTACAATACAACGTACCATACGCAGTGTCCAGTCTGTACAATACAACGTACCGTACGGAATGTCCAGTCTGTACAATACTACGTACCATACGGAATGTCTAGTCTGTACAATACTACATACGATACGGAATGTCCAGTCTGTACAATACAATGTACCGTACGCAGTGTCCAGTCTGTACAATACTACGTACCGTATGCAATGTCCAGTCTGTACAATACAAAGTACCGTACGCAATGTCCAGTCTGTACAATACAAAGTATCGTACGCAATGTCCAGTCTGTACAATACAGCATACCGTACACAGTGTCCAGTCCATTCGGAATGTCCAGTCTGTACAATACAACGTACCATACGCAGTGTCCAGTCCCTACAGTACAAGGTACTGTATGCAATGTCCAGTCTATACAATACAACGTACCGTACGCAGTGTCCAGTTTGTACAATACAACGTACCGTACGGAATGTCCAGTCTGTACACTACCACGTACTGTATGGAGTGTCCAGTCTGTACAATACAACGTACCGTATGGAATGTTCAGTCTCTGATACACCCATTGCGATCTCATACACTGTCTCTGGGAGTCATGGTGCAGTCCCTGGCACTGGTGGCTTAGAGTAGGATTTCCAGGATCACAACTGTGTATCGGGAGTTGAGGAATATGACATTTTGTATAATGACTGGAATGATTCTAGGAACAGTGACGTATAGTTACACCTGCAGGCAGCATGACCGCATTGTACAGATTGGGGAAGAATTCACAGTATTGCTGCAGCAGATTTTTTCCAAACATCTAGTCCTTACTTTTGCAAAACAGTCAACAGTTTAGATTTGTCAAACTTAAAAAAGTCCATTAACATTTTATAAACCCAAAATGATGGTCATAGTAGCACACAAGGAAGCACAGCAGGTTATATCCTCTGCTCCCCTTCCGCTCAGAATTCCCTCTCCAGCAACCTAAAGTCATTGAAGGAAAAGTGCCTTATCAGTCCTCTGCTATGCTCATCCTTGGGACTATGATTTTAAAAGGACAGCAGGTGATGAGGGGAGTGGTCAGTTTACATACAAACAGTCATTAACGCTCTGCACTCAAGACACTTAAAGGATACCCGAAGTGACATGTGACATGATGAAATAGACATGTGTATGTACAGTGCCTAGCACACAAATAACTAGGCTGTGTTCCTTTTTTTCTTTCTCTGCCTGAAAGAGTGAAATATCAGGTATGCAAGTGGCTGACTCAGTCCTGACTCAGACAGGAAGTGACTACAGTGTGACCCTCACTGATAAGAAATTCCCCTTTTTATCTCTTTCTTGCTCTTAGAAGCCATTTTTCTGCTAGGAAAGTGTTTTATATTTGGAATTTCTCATCAGTGAGGGTCACACTGCAGTCACTTCCTGTCTGAGTCAGGACTGAGTCAGCCACTTACTCTTTAAGGCAGAGAAAGGGAAAAAAAAAAAAAAAAGAACCACAGCATAGTTTTGTGTGCTAGGCACTGTACATACACATATCTATCTCATCATGTCACATGTCACTTCGGGTATCCTTTAAGGTAGCCATACATCTAGCGATTCTGATTCAGTCGACAAAACGATCAACTTTATTGGGAAATCGACTTCAGTATGGTTGATCAAAACTCGAACTTCTAGTGACCCTCACACTACAAGTGATATCCTATGCGACTGACCTTCACTAATCGATCTGACAGATGTTGTGTCTCCCTGCTCTGAATGCAAAAATCACTTCAGTTGATTAAATGATACGTAAACAGTAGGCAATTCCTGTGCGCACGACCGATAACTTGCATCCTGCTAAGTCGACTAAGCTGATCGGTTTGAAATATCAGCCACTTTTCATCGATTGGGCACACTGGAACACACTAGTTTCTCTCTCGATTGGATAAAATTATCGACTTGAATGGTTGACCGTACAGCAAAATCGCTAGATGTATGGGCACCTTAAAGTGGATCCGAGGTGAACTTTTACACATTGCATAATTGTGTTCCTTTCCTATTGTTTATAGAGCATTCCTCAAGCCAAATACTTTTTTTTTTGTTTTAATACTCTAAATCCCTATAAACTAAAAAAGCCACGCCCACGGGTTTTCAGAGAGCCTTGGCAGTAGCAAAGGCTCATGGTAGCTCAGTCTGGGCAGGAGGAGGGGGAGGTATTACTAGCCATTGATTTCAGAGGCAGAGGGGAGGAGGAGAGGGGATTAGGCAGATGGCTCAAGATACAGATAAGCCTGCCTGTGTGTAATGTTTACAAACAACATGGCTGCTGTCATTGTATCACAGGAATAAATAATCATATTCTATTAAAACTGTTTGCAGCTAGATTTGCTGTGTAAACCATCTAAATTTTAGATAAGATATATATATATAGACAAGTTACTTGTTATAGTTTATTTTTCATCTCGGATCTGCTTGAACACTAGTAGTGATAAAGACAACTAGATTACAAAATTGTATTGAGTTGCAAAGTGAATGATACGAGTTTCCAAAATGGATTGCAAGCAACAACATTCTGTACTGGACCCTTTCACCAGCATTGAGGTTTTCTCCATAGAAGGAGTCCCTACTTTACCTACAGCAATCACCAAGTAGGGACTCTATCTACAGAGGAAACCTCATCGCTGGTAAAAGGGTTTAGTACAGGATAATGTTGAATGCAATACATTTTAGAAGCTTATATCCTTTGTTTGCAATCAAGTACTATTTAGCAGTCTAGTTGTGTTTATTGTTCTTCACAAGGGAGTTTTGTAAACACGGTCAGAGGGAATTGGGGTATCAGTAAACAAAATCAGGGGGTATCAGAATTTGGTAAACACAATCAGATGGTATCGCAGATGATGCTAGAGAGGTGTTCCTCTGGCCTGCTGTGTTCACAGCCTGTTGTAGAAAAATAAGTAGTGAGAGTCAGACTGCATGATATAGAATTTGTGTACAGCAGTTTTTGGAGTCTGATGAAAACTGTTACATGTAAAAATGGGCTATTGAATTATTGATTGGCTCCCAGCCCAATTTCCCAATTGATCAACCAGATCTGATTAATTAGATCAGTCGGAAATGATTGATCAGGTCCACTAACGGGAAGGGAAATCAATTCCACTTTGATCAGATCAATGGAGTTGATCCATTTCTGAACGATTCTATTGATTTGGGTACGTCTTCACTTCCCGTTAGTGGACCTTATCGATCGTTAACAACCAATTGCATTCATCAGATAAGCCGGTCGATTGTTTGGGAAGTTGGAGCATTAGTGGCCACATTTACAGTTCTATGTCTGTTTTCTGTATAATTGGTGTAGAGATTTTGTGGCAAAAGATCGGTATTTGAGGTGCGTTTGTGTTTTCCGCAGTGTGATGGTTACAGACCCGGCCTGCCATGTCCGCCATCTCGGTAGACACTGACGTGGAGTTCTGCACCATCACCCCCCTGCAGGATGACGAGATCGGCAGCCCATTGCCTCGGGAGTTCTTCCAGGACTTGGGGGACATCCAGGACATCTCTGAGAACATCGGAGAGGACGGCTCCACCTCGTTCAGCACTGCGGAGTACCAGTACCTGGGACACAGCCCCGGCTCCAATGGCTCCAATGTCAGCACTGACCAGACAGGTGAGCCATCAGACGGGACTGGGGTGCAGCGTCACAGGTGTGGGGAGGGGCTCATTCATTAATGCTGCACCCCTGAGGTCTGTCACTAGAGGGGGACACAGCTCCGGCTCCAATGTCAGCACTGACCAGACAGGTGAGCCATCAGACGGGACTGGGGTGCAGCGTCACAGGTGTGGGGAGGGGCTCATTCATTAATGCTGCACCCCTGAGGTCTGTCACTAGAGGGGGACACAGCTCCGGCTCCAATGTCAGCACTGACCAGACAGGTGAGCCATCAGACGGGACTGGGGTGCAGCATCACAGGTGTGGGGAGGGGCTCATTTATTAATGCTGCACCCCTGAGGTCTGTCACTAGAGGGGGACACAGCTCCGGCTCCAATGTCAGCACTGACCAGACAGGTGAGCCATCAGACGGGACTGGGGTGCAGCATCACAGGTGTGGGGAGGGGCTCATTCACTAATGCTGCACCCCTGAGGTCTGTCACTAGAGGGGGACACAGCTCCGGCTCCAATGTCAGCACTGACCAGACAGGTTAGCCATCTCAAAGGACCCCACGGTACAGGGTCACGAGCGGGGTGCTCATTCACTTAGGGCCCATTTCCATTAGAAGCGGTGCAAATGCGGCTACATAGCCGCATCGCACTGCGGGTAACCTGAACCCAATGCACGGCAATGGAACAGTTTCCATTGCGTAGGGTCCGAGAATCTGCAGCATGCGTGTGTTTTTAATGCGTTTGTGGTTCGCATATCCAAAACGCATATGCGTTTTTCACGTGTTTTACAATTGCGTTTTATGCACCAAAAATGCAGCATTTTCCACAACGCTAGCGTTTCTACGAAGTGTGCACCTGGCCTAAGGCTGCATCCCTGGGGGGGTCTCTCATTAGAGTCAGGCACAGCCCTGGCTCCAGTGGCTCCACCAGCAGTGATTGGACAGGTGAGCCGTCACACAAGGCTGCGGTACAGCATCACGGGCGGTGGAGGCACTAAGCCTGCACCTCTGAGGGTCTCTCATCAGAGAATGCAGCTCCAGTGCCGACCAGACATGTAAGCCATCAGAGAGGACTGCAGTACAGCGTCACTGGCGGGTGGCTCATTCTCTAAGGCTGCACCCCTGGGGGGCGAGCGCTGCTAAAACAGCACAGGCGATTTGGGTGCTATTTTAACAGATCTGAATTATGGCTGTAGTGGCGCTCAGTGAGCAACATCGGCCCCGTCAGAAGACTGAGCTTAAATTACTTTTAAAACACTATAATTCGGCCGCCAGCAATAGCTGAATTACATCATCACCCACCATCCACACGGACCTGGAGGGGGAATAGTAATTAACGCCGCCGGGACTTGTGCAGGAGCAGGATAGGCTGTATATTGGCTGTATCCTGCACCCAAGTGTCCCAGCGGCTATTTCATAGGTATGCCTGGCGGGGGGAGGTCTATCACTAGAGGGGGACACAGCCCCGGCTCCAATGGCTCTGCCAGCAGTGACCAGACAGGTGACTCGTCACACAGGACCACAGTACAGCGTCCGGGGCAGGGGGTCTTATTCACCAAGGCTGCTCCAGCAGTGACCAGACAGTTGACGTCACACAGGGCGACACGGACAGTGGGCCTCATTCACTAAGGCTGTGCGGAGGTCACCAGCCATGCTGCACACCTGGAGGGTCTCTCATTCTATTTTGCATAGAATTCTGAATTTTCTCAGGTTCAGATTTGCGAAATCACAAACATGTCATTCGTTGTGAATGTATTTCCGCAATAACCATGAGAGGGAGTTGGCTTTGGCTGTGGTAGGGATTGAAGTGATCTGAAACTCTGACATAACATTCAATAAAAATGTGTTTTCCTACTTATTATTACTCATACAGTTATCATATTTGCTTTTGTGCACACCTAATATTATCTGTTTTCAAATTACAAGTTTCCAAAGTAGTTTTTCTTGCCCTGAAAGCTGGCATTGCATTTTATTATTTTTCTATTATAACTTTTTTATTATATATTAAAACCTTCTAATGAGCTATGCTGAACACTGTGTGTGCCTGAAGCAGAGACAGTTTCTCAGAGAGTGTTTGCTTACATTCCAGAGTTGATACATTTGTGTTTAACAAGTAAAAGAGATACTGTTATCTACAGTTTGGATGCAGATTTGAAGCTGAATAGCAGGCGAAAATGTTGTGTTTAAAGTGAACCTTAAGCCAGAAAAAAAAAAAAGAATTTTACTCACCTGGGGCTTCTACCAGCCCCCTGCAGCCGTCCTGTGCCCTCGCAGCCACTCACTAATCCTCTGGTCCCCCGCTGCCAGCTAGTTTCGTTTTTGCCGACAGGCCCGTCAGGACTGGCCACGCGTAGCTTTTTCCGCATTCCCGACTGTAATTAGCGCTATTGTGGGCCGCAACGCGTACAAAAATATGCGTTGCTGCATATGTATGCGTTCGTAATGCGGCAACGCGAATTTACGTTGCGGCCCGCAATAGCGCTAATTACAGTCGGGAATGCGGAAAAAGCTACGCGTGGCCAGTCCTGACGGGCCTGTCGGCAAAAACTAAACTAACTGGCAGCGGGGGACCAGAGGATTAGTGAGTGGCTGCGAGGGCACAGGACTGCTGCAGGGGGCTGGTAGAAGCCCCAGGTGAGTAAAATTCTTTTTTTTTTTTTTTTTCTGGCTTAAGTGTCTCTTTAACCATTTCTGTGATGTTCTGTTAGAATAGTTTTCTGGGATAGTAGCTTTCAAGCTGTGAGGAATCTTTTAAGCCCTATCTCCACCATTCAATTTTTTTGTTCGATTCATTGATTCGATTCAATTCAATCCGACATGTCCGATCGGGATTTGATTCAATTCAAGTTGTCATTTCAAAACAATGGCAAATTGAATCGAATCGAATCCCGATCGGACATGTCTGATTGAATCGAATCAATGAATCAAATCGAATCGGACAAAAAAATGTATGGTGTAGATGGGGCTTTAGAGCAATGTAGAAATGCTGGCTTTCAGACCACTTTAATGAGTACCGATCTGTGCGGTTCTGTGATCACTTCGTCTCCCTGATTTCAGCATCTTTGTTGTAGATACGCTGTCCCCAGCATCCAGTCCATGTTCCGTCACCTACCCAGCACCCGCCGGCTCCGAAGAGGTGATCTGCAAGTCGCTGAGCCTGGAATGCCGGGTGTGCGGCGACAAAGCGTCTGGATTCCACTACGGGGTGCACGCCTGCGAGGGTTGCAAGGTATGGCACACCACACATGAATTACCAATACTGAAGGGGGCCATGCGGTGGCCTTGGGGCAACAGAAGGCTATCTAGGCAGTCATTTAAAGGAGAACTGTTTACTCATTAATGTCCTAAAACAAAAAAAGTTGTATAGCAAAAGGATCAGCACACTCAGTAGTATGTTGCAAAACTTTAAGCTCTTTTAATACAAAAAAAGTTTCCATAAATACACTGTGTTCAACAAGGACCAGCAACTTGCAGTAGATAGGCACCAAAGACACCCAAAGTCCATCAAATGCATGCTGGCCAACTTGTAAAGAGAGTCCGTAAGGGAATAGAGTCCAAGAGAGTCCAAGATCCACACTTCCCTGGAAGAATGTGTCTCAAAACATGGCAACAGACACTGGCCTAATGCCGTTTCTGGCATCAGCCCATCTTCAAGCTGATAAATGTGCACTACATTTCCTTGTGAAGTGTGGATCTTGGACTGTATTCCCTCACATGCAATTCATAGGTAATCTTTATATATTTTGCCCACAGCTCAATCTCCAGTGTTCCCTGACGGCGCAATGCCGAAACCAGTTGGAACTGGAGATTGGGCAATCTGTATGAGATCCTATATGTGTATTTTGATAGACTACATGCTTTTAACTACTAAGGGTCAAAAGGACCCTGGAAGTAAGTCCTTGTATATGTGATGTATTCCAGTTTTAAATAAATGCTTACATTTTATTGGATGGAGAAGTGACCTGTTGGATTTGTTTCTGGTGATGGTCACTATGCAATATTGTCTCTGAGCACTGTGGTGATACTGCAGATGCTGATTTAAAGCACCAAGCGCTGTGGAATTATATGCGTATATTGTGAGGTAATTTACTGACTTGTGAGGTAAATGCCTCAATAAATGTAAAATCGCAGAGATTATCACACGCGGTAACACAAGTGAGATGTTCGTGGTCTCCAGCCTGCAGCTGTCAGTAATAAACAGCCATTCAGAAGGTTATAGAAGGGAGGAAACAGAGCAGAGAAAAGGGGAAAACTAATTACACTAGTCAGGAAAATAAGAAGATTAACCTCCCTGGCGGTAAGCCCGTGCTGAGCACGGGCTATGCCGCCGGGAGGCACCGCTCAGGCCCCGCTGGGCCGATTTGCATAATTTTTTTTTTGCTGCACGCAGCTAGCACTTTGCTAGCTGCGTGCAGTGCCCGATCGCTTCCGCTACCCGCCGATCCGCGGCTATACGCGTCGCGCGGGCCGCCTCCCCCCCCCCCCAGACCCCGTGCGCTGCCTGGCCAATCAGTGCCAGGCAGCGCTGTGGGGTGGATCGGAGTCCCCTTTGACGTCACGACGTCAATGACGTCATCCTGCCCCATCGCCATGGCGACGGGGGAAGCCCTCCAGGAGATCCCGTTCTTTTTTTTTTTTTTAAACGTATTTGCTGCCCCCTGGCGGATTTCGACAAACCGCCAGGAGGGTTAATAATGAAAAAGAATTCCCTAATTTCACTATATTATTATGTAGGCATTAAACATAGTTAATAAGATAATGGTTTTGAGGTGATACAAATGTTATGTTTGGACTTGCACTACGCAGCTTGGACTTGCACTTAAAGGACAACTGAATCAAGGAAAATATGGAGGCTGGCGTATTTATTTCCTTTTAGACAATACCAGTTGCCTGGCTATCCTGTTGATCCTCTGCCTCTAATACTTTTAGCCACAGACCCTGAACAAGCATGCAGCAGATCAGATGTTTCTGACATTATTGTCAGATCTGACCAGATTAGCTGCATGCTTGTTTCTGGTGTGATTCAGACACTACTGCAGCCAAATAAATCAGCAGGACAGCCAGGCAACTGGTATTGTTTATAAGAAAATAAATATGGCTGCCTCCATATACCTCTCACTTCAGTTGTCCTTTAAGGTGCGTAAACACCTTTGACAGATGTTGCCTGTCGGGAAGCAGGACCTGATCCCCTTGGGCAACATTGCTGGGCCAGGCTGCACACATACAAGTCGGCTGTGTAGCTTACGATGCGCTGTGTTGCTATGCGGGGGCTCTCGAGTGGCACATGCAGGGCTGAATTTACCATAAGGCACTGTAGGCATGTGCCTACAGACGCCTGATGGAAAGGTGGCTCGCTTCCCTCCCCGAACGTCTCTCTCCCTCCTTCCCTATACAGAGTCCTGAGCTGAGTGTAAATGAGAAGTTACTCACTTGGCTCCCTTCAGTCAAGGGCACCTCTAGCTATTAATATTGAGGGTACTTCTAGCTACCTAATGCTAAGGGACTCCTGTAACTACCTATGATGGGCAAGGGAAGTAAGAATGAAGTCGCAGCTGAGTCAGCCAGCACACTTGCGGTGCGGCGGGGGGTTTGGTGCGGCGGGGGTCCATGTAGGAGGAAGTCTAGGGTGCCAGGACATCTGTGCCTATAGGCTCCTGTAACGTAAATCCGGGCCTGGGCACATGCATGGCGGTGGGCGGGCGAGGGGGAGCGGCACGAACAGTGGGATCAGTGTCACTGGGGGTGAGATGATCACCGTTAATGGGCGTGAGTAGATCCGCCTGTCAGATCGCTTGCGAGTCGGTGTTGCTGGCTGCCGTATTCAGCCCTGATTATCATGGCCGCTTCGGCCGACTTAAGTCAGGCGTGTGTATGGGCTCTTATCAGTATGATAAAACAATGCTGCCTGCATCACATCTTTCATCCAGTTTTCCTGCACTGCAATAATTCATCAAATACAGCATGAAATGCCGTGTGATTCCTTGAAATACCAAGTGAGATACTTCATGAGGTAAACCAAGTGAAATACTTCATGAGGTAAGCCAAGTGAAATACTTCATGAGGTAAGCCAAGTGAAATACTTCATGAGGTAAGCCAAGTGAAATACTTCATGAGGTAAGCCAAGTGAAATACTTCATGAGGTAAGCCAAGTGAAATACTTCATGAGGTAAGCCAAGTGAAATACTTCATGAGGTAAGCCAAGTGAAATACTTCATGAGGTAAGCCAAGTGAAATACTTCATGAGGTAAGCCAAGTGAAATACTTCATGAGGTAAGCCAAGTGAAATACTTCATCAGGTGTCTTAGTGAATTGTCCCGCAATTTTTGGATAAATCACTAAACTGTTACAGCATGTGGGAAAATCTTAATGGATTTGGGGAAAAACACAGAATGCTGTTTATTTTTTACCAAAAATGTGTAAGGGTGCATACACACAGCCACTTTTGTTTGGCCAATTTCACCCCCTCCATGTAATATGAGCGCTTATGCAATCTGTTCACAGCATTAATTATTTGTTGGCCCTCATACAACATGGAGGGGGTAAAATAGGTCAGTGCTTGGCCAATCAAAATTGGATGTGTATCAGGTTTTAATGAATTAAAGCCTTAGTGCTGTATTGCATTACGTACAACGCTTGTAGTTTGATGCTCGATAGATTTCTGCTGGAATGAAGCTTGCTGCGTAGGGTAATAATCGATCCCTGTGATTGGCAGGAGTATGGTGTGTGCTGACGGTTTCTGACCCTATGATGTTTCTCCAGGGCTTTTTCCGCAGGACGATACGACTGAAGCTGGCATACGACAAGTGTGAGCGGGTCTGTAAGATACAGAAGAAGAATCGCAACAAGTGCCAATTTTGCCGGTTTGAAAAGTGCCTTAGTGTGGGAATGTCGCATAATGGTGAGCTTACCAGCGAGGTTTTTCAGTGAATAAAAATCATGGAGGCTGCCATTGCTGGCCTTATTTACCTTCTTGGCGGTAACCCTGAGTCAAGCTCTGGGTGGAAAAAAGAAGCCAGGAGTAGTAATACCGAGCCTGACTCGGAGTAGCTGCCGGGAGGTCTGTGCAGAGTATAGCGCGCAGCGGGGCGTTTCAACTCTCCTCCCCTGGGATCCAAATGCCGGCAGCCATTCTCCCTCTGGTCCTTGAAGGCTCTGCATCCCTCTGGTAAGATCGCCGTTTGTCATCATGATGACAGACCGTGATCTCACTATAGGGTCACAGCACCACCTGGGGGATGGAGAGAGAATTGCAGCGTTGGATCCCAGAGAGGTGAGTGTGGCTTCTTTCAAACGCATTTTGCGTTTTGTGAGTTTCACTGTTAGCCTCAATCAAAACGCAGGAAAATGCAGCAGAACTACGATTGAATTTTTAGAAAATTGGAATTTCATTCAGTATGAATGCATTCCCACGTTTCCAATTATAACTATACTGTACTTACATTTGGAAAATCACAAGCCTTTTCAAAAACCAAATGGAAGGCAGCCGGTATAAAAGGGACCCAAGTGCAGGGCTGCCGCAGATCTCCCTGCGGTATGTTACATAGTTACATAGTTATTTTGGTTGAAAAAAGACATACGTCCATCGAGTTCAACCAGTACAAAGTACAACACCAGCCTGCTCCCTCACATATCCCTGTTGATTCAGAGGAAGGCGAAAAAACTCCCACAAGGCATGGTCCAATTAGCCCCAAAAGGGAAAAATTCCTTCCTGACTCCAGATGGCAATCAGATAAAATCCCTGGATCAACATCATTAGGCATTACCTAGTAATTGTAGCCATGGATGTCTTTCAACGCAAGGAAAGCATCTAAGCCCCCTTTAAATGCAGGTATAGAGTTTGCCATAACGACTTCCTTGATTGAAAATTTAGATAGATATTTTTTTAGGGGAAAAAAATGGATAATATTGGTGGATTTTGATAGATTTTTGAAACCATACAATCCATCAAGAAAACTAATTAATTTTAAAGATCTCAAGAAAAAAAACTATACGTTGTATGGCCAGCTTTAAAGGAAACCAGAGATGTTTAAATTACCAGCTTTTATACTTAAAGAGCATTTCTTGCGCTCAAACCAGCAGGACAATCCACAGAACTAAAACGTTCCCGACGTTATTTTCTGGTGCACCTCAACTCTTGGGAGTGTGTGTAAGAATCTAGATTTCAACTTCTCGGACAGCACACCTATCTTGCTTCAATGGCTGTGCCAGGTCTAGTCCATGTGGCTAGCACAGACTTGATATAGACCAAAAGCAAAAAATGACCAGCACTTGCCAAATTCTTTAAAAAGCAGATTTATTCACAAAAAAAATGTGAACAAAGTATAGCCATGACATCCGGACTTCCGGAATGTAACTATAGCTCAGTAGTAGTGATAGCTCTTAGCTGCATACAGATGCATGAAAATCTCCTCCGGTATAGGTTACGCCTTCATTGTAGCCCAATTCTGCTCACAACGGACTGTCGCCAACCGTTCTTTGTCAAGTGATAGCATGCTATCACTTGACATAGCATGCTACCTGAGGAGATCTTCATGCATCTGTATGCAGCTAAGAGCTATCACTACTACTGAGCTATAATTACATTCTGGAAGACCGGATGTTATAGCTACATTTTGTTCACAATTTTTGTGAATAAATAATCTGCTTTTTAACAATTCGGCAAGTGCTGGTCATTTTTTTGCTTTTGGTGTAAGAATCTAGATGAAATCAGAGCGCTCCATGGTGTAATATCGTCAAGAAGTTTAATCAAAGCTTTAAAAGTTCTACTTTAAGCTTCTGGACAATATTACACTATGGAGCGCTCTGATTTCGTCTAGCTTTTATACTTACCTGGGGCTTCCTGCAGCCTCATGCCAGCCATGGGCTTCATCCCCGTTCTCCTGGGCCCCTCCGTTCCTCCACTGTGTCCTCCATTTTGCGTTGCCCACTCCATTATCAGTACAATATTTTCCACAGCTGCCATCATTTGATCAGATTTTGTCAATCAAATTGTACAAAAAAACAACATGCAGTATGTGGAGAAATTGAACGTGAAAGGATTCTATAGTTTGTTGAAATAGTTTTTTGGCGATTGGAATGTTGAAGATGAGAAGGTTACCTTATTGATCTGTTTATGGAATTAATCAATAATTACCTTCTGATTACTTACTAGCCCGCAAATGTTATCGCATGTGAGGAAATATTGTTCTTTTAATGGGCACCTTAAAACAACCTCTGGCCGAAAATTTTTTGGCATTACTTGTATGTAGTCTATGCACTGTGTACAGTTAGATAAACATTATTATATCTGTAGTAGCACCTCCATATTTCTCCTCATGCTGATGCCTTGCAAGTACACCTCAGTATTGTGCCCTCTTCTCCAGCCTGGTGCCCGCCCCTGCCCCTCCCTCCTCTGCCTGCCTGGATCAAATTGCATTTCTTTGTGTAGGAGACAGAACAGCTGCAGCCTGTCTTACCATGTATGTTTGCTATAATTTTGCTTATTTCAGAAGTCTTGTCAGCCTGCCTGGATTAGATAACATCTCTTTTCACAGTAGTTGTCGGCTAGGAGCAGGACATGGGGGAGGAGTTATGACAGCAATACCCCAGCATCCTTTTCACCTATAGTTTTGGGGGGAAAAAATTGCCCTGGTGCAATTTCACACTGGGGGTGGGGATTTTAAGACCATATGTGGAATACGGACCCTGGGGGTGAGAAAATCACACTTTATTATGTGCGATTTACTATATCTTGGCAACTTATTAGGTTTAAAGCAAATTTATTTATAATTTAGGACCTGTTTAAATGTCTTGTGAAGTATGAGCAGTAGGGCAGTTTGCACTGCAGGTGGTTTGATAAATGACTTATGTTTTGGTTCTATGGACGATATTCACATTGTTTCTGGTCACCTTTTCAGCCATTCGGTTTGGAAGGATGCCTCGGTCAGAAAAAGCAAAGCTGACGGCAGAGATACAAACCAGCGAGCAGGACGTGAAAGACACCAAGATGGCCGACCTCCTGACTCTGGCGAAACTCCTCTATGACGCCTATCAGAAAAACTTCAACATGAACAAATCAAAAGCGCGGGCCATTCTCACAGGAAGAGGCAACAACCCCGTGAGTGTCCTGCTTGTTACATCGTCCCAGAGGCGTACATGTCAGTTGCCGACCGGTCACTTTGGCGCAGGCTGAGCCGAATGACGGTTCACCCTGCTTCCGGTGAAATTCCAGGCGGTGTTAATTACTATCGTATCAACTCAGAGAGAAGTAATTCAAGGTCCTACAATCGCCAAACCCTAAATTACAGCTACACGGGCCACGCAGTATACCATTGCGGCTATAGCGGTGCCCATTGTGTGTATTGTGTGTGTGTGTGTGGCCATCTTTTTAAAGAGACCCTGAAGTGAAAAAAAAATTGATATGATTTGTATGTGTAGTACAACTAAGAAATAAAACATTAGGAGCAGGGACATAAGTCTAATATTGTTTCCAGTACAGGAAGAGTTAAGAAACTCCAGTTGTTATCTATGCAAAAGAGCCATTGAGCTCCACCACTTTCAAAGTCGCAGAGCGCTCTGTCTTCTGAAGCTTGTTATCTCAACTTGTTATCTCAACAGTCACTGTATTTTTTTTTTCTCCCAGGAGGACAGGCCAATAGTTCAATAGCCTGCTCTGTAAAATCATTTAGAATGTTGAGTAGTGTTTAAACTGCAAATACAGTGGTTTGCAAAAGTATTCGGCCCTCTTGAAGTTTTCCACATGTTGTCATATTACTGCCACAAACATGAATCAATTTTATTGGAATTCCACATGAAAGACCAATACAAAGTGGTGTACACGTGAGAAGTGGAACGAAAATCATACATGATTCCAAACATTTAAAAAAAAATAACTGCAAAGTGGGGTGTGCATAATTATTCAGCCCCCCGAGTCAATACTTTGTAGAACCACCTTTTGCTGCAATTACAGCTGCCAGTCTTTTAGGGTATGTCTCTACCAGCTTTGCACATCTAGAGACTGAAATCCTTGCCCATTCTTCTTTGCAAAACAGCTCCAGCTCAGTCAGATTAGATGGACAGTGTTTGTGAACAGTAGTTTTCAGATCTTGCCACAGATTCTCGGTTGGATTTAGATCTGGACTTTGGCTGGGCCATTCTAACACATGGATATGTTTTGTTTTGTTTTAAACCATTCCATTGTTGCCATGGCTTTATATTTAGGGTCGTTGTGCTGCTGGAAGGTGAACCTCCGCCCCAGTCTCAAGTCTTTTGCAGACTCCAAGAGGTTTTCTTCCAAGATTGCCCTGTATTTGGCTCCATCCACCTTCCTATCAACTTTGACCAGCTTCCCTGTCCCTGCTGAAGAGATGCACCCCCCGAGCATGATGCTGCCCCACCATATTTGACAGTGGGGATGGTGTGTTCAGAGTGATGTGCAGTGTTAGTTTTCCGCCACACTAAAGGGGCCCATACACTCAGCCGATTTTTGATCGATTGGTCAATCGATTTTCAATCGACCGATTTGCGGCAGATTTCGAACGATTTCAATCGATCTGGCAGGCTGGAAAATCTAGGTCGATCTGTTGAGTTTGCTTATCATTTTGCATTGGCCCTAATGGAAATCTGATGGCAAAAAAATGCCATCAGATCGATTTTCAATAGATTTCAAACTGAAATCTATTGGAAATCTGTTCCTAGTAAAAAAATGTTCCTAAACACATCAGATAGATCAGAAATCTATCTGATGATCTATCTGCTGCTAATCTAACGAGTGTATGGCCACCTTTAGCGGTTTGCATTTTGGCCAAAAAGTTCCATGTTGGTCTCATCTGACCAGAGCACCTTCTTCCACATGTTTGCTGTGTCCCCCACATGGCTTGTGGCAACTCCAAACGGGACTTCTTATGCTTTTCTGTTAACAATGACTTTCTTCTTGCCACTCTTCCATAAAGGCCAACTTTGTACAGTGCATGACTAATAGTTGTCCTATGGACAGATTCCCCCACCTGAGCTGTAGATCTCTGCAGCTCATCCAGAGTCACCATGGGCCTCTTGACTGCATTTCTGATCAGCGCTCTCCTTGTTCGGCCTGTGAGTTTAGGTAGATGGCCTTGTATTGGTAGGTTTACAGTTGTGCCATACTCCTTCCATTTCTGAATGATCGCTTGAACAGTGCTCCATGGGATGTTCAAGGTTTTGGAAATCTTTTTGTAGCCTAAGCCTGCTTTAAATTTCTCAATAACTTTATCCCTGACCTGTCTTGTGTGTTCTTTGGACTTCATGGTGTTGTTGCTCCCAATATTCTCTTAGACAACCTCTGAGGCCATCACAGAGCAGCTGTATTTGTTCTGACATTAGATTACACACAGGTGCACTCTATTTAACCATTAGCACTCATCAGGCAATGTCTATGGGCAACTGACTGCACTCAGACCAAAGGGGGCTGAATAATTACGCACACCCCACTTTGCAGTTATTTATTTGTAAAACATGTTTGGAATCATGTATGATTTTCATTCCACTTCTCACGTGTTCACCACTTTGTATTGGTCTTTCATGTGGAATTCCAATAAAATTGATTCATGTTTGTGGCAGTAATGTGACAAAATGTGGAAAACTTCAAGGAGGCCGAATACTTTTGCAAACCACTGAGTTAGAGAATGATGCAATGTTGTAAAAAACAAACAAAACAAAAAAACAACAACTATATAACTGAAAATACAAATATGAGAATATTTTTTTGCTACTAATGTTCTAGTAATTATCCGTACTACACAACCAATTCACTATATCATATATTTTTTTTTCCCTTCAGTGTCTAAGTCAGTTTAAACTGCATAAGATGGGTCGCTGCCCCGCTCACCAGAGTATGAAATGCTTGCTGCAGTGAGACTCTACCCACAATGCTAATTTATTATTTATAGGAATAGGATTCTCTGGGGGACATTTATCAAGAGTGTCAGAGGCAAAATATTGGTAGTTTTTTTAGAAATCCGTGCAGAATTGTCTCAGACATCCTAAGAAATCACTAAATAGTGCAGATTCCTTCTTAAACTGTTAGGAATAGGAGGACCTAGGAAGGTCTCTCAGGCAGTGCAGTGTGTGAGTGGAATTGCTGTTGCTGAGGTAACCAACACACCTGCTGTCAGCAGGCTCTGAGTGAGGGGGGAGGAGCCCTTCACAAATCACATCTTGCCTGCACTATCGGGAGAACTGCTAATGAGCACTTCTTAACTAAAGGACCGAGGTGATTGAAATCTACGCCCTGATTTGGTGGTCCCCTGGCTGGCAGGGTGTAGATTTCAATCACCGTCCGCAGTACGCAATTGCCGTTTCCATCGCTATCCACAGATCGCACCGCTCAAACCTGACGTCTCTCGCTGCAGCTCACTGGCTCTGCCTGTCTCTATGACGGCAGAGTCATGTGAGCTGGTCAGGAGGCGATTTCAATGGCTCCTGGCCATGTCTTTCAATGTAAGAAACTCCCATTGGCTTACATTGATAGACACGGTCAGAAGCCAATGAAAGCGGCTCCTGACCGGCTCACATGACTCTGTCGTCATAGAGACGGCAGAGTCTATGTCAAGAGGATCCCGGTGTGCGGCGGGTATGTGCGGCGATTTGTCGGTATTCCGTCTATATTGTACCAGTGGTCTCTGCTCCTTAAGGGGGCAGAGACCGTGGTTAATCTGCAGCAGTTTAGGGATGGATTTGCACTCTTTTTAACTGTAGTGCAGCTCTAGAAATCCACGATAAACTGCAGCTATTACATAGGATTTGAGAAGTTTCTTAGTATCGTGCAGAACAGTCCCCCCTGCTGGTTAGAACAGTTTTAGAAGAAAAACTGTCTGTAATGCTTTGATAAATCTGGCCCTGTGACTCATTTGAATTGGACTATTAAAGCACACCTGTAGTGAGAGGGATAGGGAGGATGCATATTTCATTCTTTATGGGGTTTAAGGGGTTAAATACTTGCCTGATTCAACGTCTTTGGGATGCGATGCTCCGCCTCCTCGGGAACGTAGTCAGGGCCATGTTTCTGAAGTCTGCTGAAGCTCTTCGGACACCTCCGCCTGCGTTGTCAGTGCTGCCACCAATTAGGGTGTGGCTACCAAGCTGGAGGCGGGTCAAGACCACACAAACTGCATGACCAGAGCCTCAGCAGAAATTTTGTTAAAGACCTGCCATGGCCGCAGTTCGGGGGGTGTGCAGTGCAATCAACCCTGAGACCCCCAAGTTCTGCATCATTAAGATAAAAAACAGGAGAGGTTGGGTAGGCACTCAGTATCGATGCGTGGATGATGGCAAAATGCAATGGAATGCTGCCTTGGTACAACCCTCACCGGTAGCTACGTGCTTTAGACAAGTGTGGTCCAAGAGTACCTTTTCATTATCATTAAGACAAAGCTTGGCATGGCAAGCTCTGTTTTTTTTACTTTAGGTACTTTTTAAAGTCCAGGCTTGCCCAGTCATTCCCCTCTTCCTGCATGTGTAATTTGCTGCGCAGAGGACACTGCATTTGGGTACTTTTGCTGAAGTCAGGGGGTACTTGAAGCTGTCGTAGTCAATACGTAATTGGATGTTCTGAGATTTACAAAAAAAAAACCTACTAAATGATACATAAACAAAGTATTTATATAAAAGAATAACATAATGCTTAAAATACCTCTATACACCATGATGAAAATCTTTTCACAAATGCGCTAAGGGGGTACTTGATGCGTCACCCAAAATAGGGGGGGGGGTACTAGCAGTCCTTCACAAAGGGGCCTGTGCTGTAGTAATCTAGAGAAATGCTGACACAGCCAGTACTGTGCTGGCAGGAAGGACCCTATCACACAAAATAGTGTCTTTGAGGTCGTTTTCGGTTTTTTTAAAAACTCCTCCATTGACTTGCGTTAAACTCGTGGTAAAATTGCCATGCTCGCGATTTTTGAAAAATTGCGGGCACTGCAATTTTATTACGATTTGAATGTAAGTCAATGGAGGCATTTAAAAAAAAAAAAAAAAGAACAAAAATGATCTCAAAAACGCTATTGGGTGTGACCTGGCCCTGTGTGGCACTTTCTGCAGGTAAACTCAGGGTGACAAACTAAAAACATGTGAAATATCCCTTGTGATGTATAGAGGTGATCGTTTTACGAGCGGCTGCAGGATATCAGCGAGGCTCTGGAACACTCGCGTTACATCCGCCCGCTTGTGTGGAGCCTCTGTACTCAGTCAGCGACTGGTTAATGGATACAGAGAGTCAATAGACAAAGTTCAGTAGGTGGAAGGCATGCACTCGCGGCATGCACTCGCTGACCCACAAGCACTTCAGGCCGACCTATAGGCTGCAGAGCTCCGCACGGCAAATATTATCCAACAAGCAGCACAAAGTACAACCATAGCGTGACAGCAGCATTATGCAAGATAAGCACACCCAGCAAGCACCGCTGCCATTTACTTTAAGAGGCTGTATAGTGAGAAGCCTGGCGTGTGTGTGTGTGTGTGTGTGTGTGTTTTGTGTTTGTGTGTGTGTGTTTTGTGTGTGTGTGTGGGGGGGGGGGGGGGGGGGAGGGGGGGGGGTACCAGTTTTAACTTATTTTTATATAATTTTTACTAGAGCTGGACGAGTTATTAAAAATGGCAGAGAAGGCATGTATTGAATGCAGTCATGCCCACCGCTCTCCCCTTTCTCCACCGTCCCCCTCATTTCTACCCTAAATCACCATCTCAGCTCAGTCTTGGTAGTGCGCAGGCGCCCCTGGCCAGGAGCGCTCTGTGTGCGCACAATTGCACATTGACATCATTGTGCCGTTGTGCACATGCACAGAGCGCTCCTTGCCACGGGCTCCTGCCCACTACCATCCGACCCAGAGGACCAGGGCTGAGCTGCAATGGTGATTTAGAGTAGAAAGGAGGGGACGGAGGACAAAGGGGGGAGCAGTGGACATGAGGACTGCATCCAATGTTGCCTGCTCCCCCCCCCCCCCCCCCCATTTTTAATAACTTGTTCAGCTACTGTCTACATAGTCCCCAGGCTTCTTGGCTCCTCCTAGCTCACGGAGTCTCTATCTCTTCAATGGAGTAAAAATAGCAATGCACAAGTGGCTCCGTACGACTCAGCATGTGCGGACCTTATTTACACATGCCCAGTCCGGATGCTTTTACACGGCCAGTGGTGTGGCCAGAAGATGGGGAGGTTCCCTAGGCTTTAACTGGGCTTTACAAAGACCTGGGAAACCTTTCAGTCATCCAAATCCTGCCCACTACTACTGAGGCATCTAACTTCCCACCTCCCCACTTCAGATGTGCTTTCAAGTAGCTATACATCTAGCGATGATGGGCAGATTCGACCAAGAGACGGATCTCTCTCTAATCGAATCTGATAAGAGAGAGATCTGTCGGCTGCTCATACACTGCAGGCCGATTCCTGATCGATTTCAGCATGCAGGAGTTCACCGCCGCACCCCTAGTGTACAAATGTGCCTCCAGTGTATTTTTACATTACCTGACCTATGTCGCCCACCCCCCGGTGCCCATCTGTCTTCCATTTGCGTCTCACACTCCACCATCGCTAAGCGCATGGTGCGTTCGTCACTCGTCCCAATATCGCTTGCCGTTACCGCTGTGCACCCGATTGACCTCGACTACCGCAGCATGTGCGATCAATACATGTGACCAATTACAACCCAACATTGGTTGCATCATCGATTGGGCATGCTCTCGGCGGCACCGATTTTCATCCGATTCGATAATAAGGGAAGAAGGGTGCAGGATTGCTTTCAAATGAACCCAATGAGAGAGAGAGAGACATACGAAGGCTGCCATATTTATTCCCTGTTAAACAATATCAGTTGCCTGGCAGTCCTGCTGACCTTTGAAGCATGGATACTGTCTGAATCACACACTTGAAACAAGCATGCAGATAATCTAATTTGTGATACAGCAACAGAGGCGCCAAGTAGAATAAAATGTATTAAAACCGTTAAGGGGTAAGTGGGTGGACTCCCCTCCCTTCTGTAAAAAATTTTTTGGGAGGGTGCAAAGTCGGGTCATAAGCCAGGTAGAGATTACAGAGGCCCTCTACCTGGCTTATGACCCGACTTTGCACCCTCCAAAAATTGTTTGCCTGAAGAAGCGGGACTGTTACCCATGAAACACGTTGCACTTTTATAGCTTATAATAAATGTTACTTTAGATTATAAGTAACCTGCCCGTTGTCTGGCCATTTTTTTTTTCCAGAAGGGAGGTGAGTCCACCCACTTCCCCCTTTTTAACGGTTTAATTAATTTTACTCTACTTGGCGCCTCTGTTTCTGTATCACAAAAATGTCTAGTCCACCCTGGGTGGAGGGGTTCATCCCCACTTTCTTCTATCTACAGAGAGCGACTTCTTAAACCTGAGAGGGGTTTTCATTACTTTACTAACATACTACACCATATCGGGCTCTTGGTTTCCTTTTCTTCATGCGGATAATCTAGTCACACTTCAGTCAGAGCACCTGATCTGCTGCATGCCTGTTCAGGGGCTATGGCTAGAAGTATTAGAGACAGAGTCTCAGCAGGGCGGCCTGCATTGTTTAGAAGGGAAATACATATGGCAGCTTCCATATCCCTCTGACTATAAGACCTGGTATAGCCATGATCTACCTATACTCTTTGTGTCTTCCCTGCAGCCGTTTGTCATACACGACATGGAGACGCTGTGCATGGCAGAGAAGACACTAGTGGCCAAACTGGTGGCCAACGGTATCCAGAACAAAGAGGCGGAGGTGCGGATCTTCCACTGCTGCCAGTGCACCTCTGTGGAGACAGTGACTGAGCTCACGGAGTTTGCCAAGTCCATACCGGGCTTCACTGAACTGGACCTGAATGACCAGGTGACACTATTGAAGTACGGCGTTTACGAGGCCATGTTTGCCATGCTGGCGTCTGTGATGAACAAAGACGGCATGCTGGTGGCTTACGGGAGCGGATTTATCACGCGGGAATTCCTGAAGAGCCTGAGGAAGCCCATCGGAGACATGATGGAACCCAAGTTTGAGTTTGCCATGAAGTTCAACTCTCTGGAGCTGGACGACAGCGACATCGCTCTGTTTGTGGCCACGCTGATCTGCTGTGGAGGTAAGCCCAGGTACCTTATAGTAAACTCCAAGGCACCAGGAAAAGGGGTTTACTATATAATAAGTTTACTATATCAGAATTTGTCTTAGAAATGGCCCAGCATGTCCTGGTATAGTCTCTGCTGCAAAGGACCAGCTCTGTCCTCCCATTAGAGGTACAGTACAAGCACTTGCACATTTGGTGTACTAAAAGGTTAAGTATAACTTAGGACTGCCTAACCTGGCTGGACAAATTGCTGGTACAGTATCCAGGGCTTCTTAACAATTGCAGCCATCACTGAATAGAGGCAACCACTCACTTCCTGTGAGTGGCTCCGATACCTCCATAACGGGACGTAGCACTTTACTCTCCACTCTCCTTAGTTTAGCAAGAAGTAGGCCTGCTCTGCTCTGCACTACAGGTGAAAGTAACCTGTTCTGAGCGCTACACACTTCCAGAAGTGTCACACTGGAAAGAGATACCTGGAAGTGCGTACAATCCCCTGGGAGGACTGTAATGATACTTTTATCGGTGATTGCAAAGTGGAAGTGGTAATGCTGCATCCTCTTTTGTTTACATTCACATTATTCCTCATTTTCCCCAGGCTGCTTATTTGTACAGTACTGTGTATCCAGCGACGGGGCCATTCTACTTGTCTTACAAATGTTATGAGGCATCAACTCACCGGCAACCGGCCTGAAGAGAGCAGCTGACCCTGTGTGTCACACTGACATATGACGCATGCACCGCCCACTGACATATGACGCATGCACCACCCACTGACATGACACATGCACCGCCCACTGACATATGACGCATGCACCGCCCACTGACATATGACGCATGCACCGCCCACTGACATATGACGCATGCACCGCCCACTGACATATGACGCATGCACCGCCCACTGACATATGACGCATGCACCGCCCACTGACATATGACGCATGCACCGCCCACTGACATATGACGCATGCACCGCCCACTGACATATGACGCATGCACCGCCCACTGACATATGACGCATGCACCGCCCACTGACATATGACGCATGCGCCGCCCACTGACATATGACGCATGCGCCGCCCACTGACATATGACGCATGCACCGCCCACTGACATATGACGCATGCACCGCCCACTGACATATGACGCATGCACCGCCCACTGACATATGACGCATGCACCGCCCACTGACATATGACGCATGCACCGCCCACTGACATATGACGCATGCACCGCCCACTGACATATGACGCATGCACCGCCCACTGACATATGACGCATGCACCGCCCACTGACATATGACGCATGCACCGCCCACTGACATATGACGCATGCACCGCCCACTGACATATGACGCATGCACCGCCCACTGACATATGACGCATGCACCGCCCACTGACATATGACGCATGCACCGCCCACTGACATATGACGCATGCACCGCCCACTGACATATGACGCATGCACCGCCCACTGACATATGACGCATGCACCGCCCACTGACATATGACGCATGCACCGCCCACTGACATATGACGCATGCACCGCCCACTGACATATGACGCATGCACCGCCCACTGACATATGACGCATGCACCGCCCACTGACATATGACGCATGCACCGCCCACTGACATATGACGCATGCACCGCCCACTGACATATGACACATGCACCGCCCACTGACATATGACACATGCACCGCCCAGTGCTTACTATATCAAGAGTCAGTGTCACGTAGGGGCCAAGGAAAATGTTTACTGTGACAGTTTTATTATATCTGGGTTTACTATACCAGGCATTGATCCCATAGACTTTTCATGGAGAATGGACGGGACCTGAAGAGGTAGTTTACTATCCCCGAGTTTATTCTAACAAGATTATACTGTATTATTATTAGTATTATTGTTGCACATGAATGTATTATTGATGTAGTTTCTGCATCCCAGAGTATGTGCAGAGCCGGGACAAGGTCCGCCAGCACCCAAGGCTGAGACACCAAAGTGTGCCCCCCATCCCTCCCACCCCAGCCGTCACACACTGAGTGCTATTAGACTTAAGGGGCCCATACACCTAACGATTTTCCTGCTGATAAACAGCAGATTCGATCACTGTGATCGAATCTGCTGTGAAATCGTTGCGCAAACGCTGACAGAACGATCGATTTCAGTCCGAAATCAATCGTTCCCGTCAATTCCCGCCGATCCGTCTGTGCGGAAGAGTTTGCTCGATCGCTGGCGGGTCGGGAGTGCATTGATAGCGGCGTTCGAATGCCCGACGACCGACGCAATACAGCGGCAATACATTACCTGATCCAGCTGGCACGAGTCCTGCCCCCCCCCCCCCGGTCTCTGCTGTGCTGTCTTCTTCTCCGCTCTGGGCTCCAGCTTCACTGAACTCTCTGTGCCAACAGGAAGTTTAAACAGTAGAGCGCCCTCTACTGTTTAAACTTCCCCGGACGTGAAGTGAAGCCAGCCGGTCCGAAACCTGGAGCCCAGTGCGGAGAAGAAGACAGCGGAGACCCGGGGGGCTTGCGCCGGCGGAACAGGTAATGTATGCGGGGGGTGTGGCGGCGGCAGCTCCACAGATTGTGATCGTTTCATGCTGAGATCGATTCAAAATCTGTTTGCAGTAAAGGCAGCCATACGATCCCTCTCTGATGAGATTCGATCAGAGAGGGATCTATCTGTTGGTCGATCTGATGGCAAGTCATCCAGTGTATGGCCACCTTAAGAGGTGCCCCAGGGCCCCCCAACACCATAATCCATAGTTATCTGGCTTGCAGTCACTGCCATGTATCCCCTTTTCTTATTTCTCTCTGCTTTAACCACAATAGGGGAATAATAGCTGAGTGAGTTGTGCGCCCCCTCCTACACTGCGCCCCGAGGCTGGAGCCTCTCTCTCCTCTGCCCTGTATGTGTCCCTGATACAGGATTACAGTCTGATGTCTCTGCTACAGGAAGTCACTGACATTTCTGTGGTTTGTATGCACATTGTTGTCCCTGCAAGTTTGTATGCTGGGGTTCATAAAGTCCCATACTTGCCTAAGGAGAGGGAAGGTTCTGGATCCCATATCCCGGACCTCTCTCCCTAGCCTTGCTCCAGCGCTGTCACTCCCGTTGAAGTTTTCCAACCAAGTGGTCAAACATGCCTCCAGAGATCCTCGGAAGCACTTGTGTCCGAGTTGCCCAAAGATGGACGGCTCCATACTGCGTATGCGCGAGCAATGCATTCACTCATTTTGCAGTGCGGAGCGGTCTTCGGGAAGCTTCGGACACAAGTGCTCGTGAGGATCCCCGAAGGGGGCAAATTTGAATGGGGGACAGCGGGGGAAGGAGGACCCGGAGAAAGGACCGGGAAGACTCTGAGATTAAGAGCGTTCCCTCTACATATTGAGTTGGTAACTTTTGTTTGTTTTTTGTTTTTTTTATTTGCTTTAAAGTAAACCCAAGGTGAGAGCTATACGGAGGCTGCCATATTTATTTCCAATGCCATTTGCCTGGCAGCTTAGTCAAAACCCTGGAACAAGCAGTTGGCTAATACAGTAAAACCTGAGTCAGCGTACCTAATCTGCTGTATGCCTGTTCAGGGTTTATGGCTAATAGTATTAGAGGCAGAGGATCAGGAGGACTGCCAGGCAACTGGTATTGATTCGAAGGAAATATATATGGAAGCCTCCATATACCTCTCACTACAGTTCTTCTTTAACCACTTAGGTCTATCTGGACCTGCTGCCGCTGCGCCGATCGCGCGCTCCTGCCGCCTTCCGTTAGCCCCGAGATCAATGAATGGGAACATGGTTCCCATTCATTGATCTAAGTCCCCGACAGAAAAACAGACGGCCTCTTATCAGAGGCCGTAGTCTTTCTGCGCAAAAAAAAGTGTTTCCTGTCCTCTCGTATGGTTCCTGGAAGCGTGAGCGTTTGCTCCCAGGACAAAAAAAATGTTTTTTCACTGTGGCCATCTTGTGGCTAAATGGTAAAACTACATCCACATACATTTTTTAGTAAATAAACACATATTATTACATTTACAATTCACTGTTTACCTCCCACACCAAAAATTACCCAAATAAAATGTTTTATTAAAATAAAATAAAAAATACAATTTAAAAAAAAGTTACCTAAGGGTCTGAACTTTTTAATATGCATGTCAAGAGAGTATATTACTATAATTTTTTAAATTATAAGCTTGTAAATAGTGATGGACGCAAATTGAAAAAATGCAGCTTTATTTCCAAATAAAATATCGGCGCCATACATTGTGATAGGGACATAATTTAAATGGTGTAATAACCGGGACAAATGGGCAAATAAAATACATGGGTTTTAATTATGGTAGCATGTATTGATTTCAAACTATAATAGCCAAAAACTGAGAAATAATGAAGTTTTTCCATTTCTTTCTCAATCTTCCTGTTAAAATAGACTTAGAATAAAATAATTCTTAGCAAAATGTACCACCCAAAGAAAGCCTAATTGGTGGCAGAAAAAACAAGATCTAGATCATTTCAGTGTGATAAGTAGTGATAAAGTTTGTGGCGAATGAATGGGAGGTGAAAGTTGCTCGGATGCATAAGGTGAAACAACACGGTAGAGGCTGAAGTGGTTAAAGTCGACTGTAGTGACAGTATCTATTCTCCTCACCACAAGCTTTGTTTAGAAGAAGATTGGTATGACAGGATGTAAATGCGTCTTTCCGTGCCTGTGTGTGTGTTAAAACCCATTTCTTACAGGTTTTTTTATTGAAATGAAAGCATAGAACAAATCAACACAAAGTTAATGGTTGAACTTGATGGACGTATGCCTTTTTTCTTTTTCAACCCAAATAACTATGTAACTATAAAAAAAAATGAAGGTGGTTGCTGAGTAGTTAACCTGGGTTTGTAAGTACCTCCTTTATCGTACATTTAAAGTGGACCTGAACTCTTGCACAAGACAGAAGGAAAACAGAGAAATGAACCCTGTATGTATTTAGAGAGTTTAGCCTGTCTAATTCCCCCCTCATCTGTGACTAAACACAACTGTAATTTGATCACTCAGTTGTGTCAGCAGGCTACCTCGGCAGAGCAGCTAATTTGCAAACACAGGATGTTAACCCTATGTCTGCTTCCATGAAAGCAGGAAGCAGACACACTGCAGATGTATTGCAGGATTTATATCAACTGTAACAAAGAAATGGTTTATCTTAAAGGGTATTATGCTGTTGCTTATCTTTTAGAGCAAAGAGGACGTTCTGAGTTCTGGGCCGCTTTAATTATCCCCAAGTCACAACTTACTACATTATATTGGGCTCCTGTCTTTCTCTTGTGCATTCTCTTATCAAGGTCCACTTAATCAACCCCCTGCTAATGGACAATGCATCTTCCCAATCCTCATCCGTAAGGTCTATACCAGCCTTTCTCAGCCTATCTACCCTGGAGGAACCCTGCAAATAACTTTTGGATCTCAAGGAACTCCTGCAAACAAGTGTTTGATCTCGAGAAACCCCTGCAGTTATTTTGCAGGAGGCATGGTCTTTAACCTCTTGACGACCAGCTAACGCCGATTGGCGTAAACTGGTCGTCTGCGGGTTACCATGGAAACTGCAGTTCACGGAGGGTGTCTCCGTGAACAGCCGGAGAGCCGCCGATCGCGGCTCGTCGGCAAAATGTAAACAGGCGGGGAAGAAATCCCCGCTGTTTACATCATACGGCGCTGCTGCGCAGCAGCGCCGTAAGGCAGATCGGCGATCCCCGGCCTCTGATTGGCCGGGGATCGCCGGCATATGCCTGCGCAGCTCACAGGGGGAGGGAGAGGGAGGGAGCGGCGAGACGGCGGAGAACGCTGCGGAGGGGGGCTTTGAAGAGCCCCCCTGCTAAGCAAATGCAGCCAGCGGCGATCAGACCCCCCCAGCAGGACATCCCCCTAGTGGGGAAAAAAGGGGGGTAGTCTGATCGCCCTGCTGCACTCCTGATCGGTGCTGCGGGCTGTAGACCCCACGCAGCACCGATCATTGAAAAATCCCCTGGTCGGCAAGTTCTTAAAAGTATGTGTAGCTGTTTATTGCACTACTCCCTATTACACTGCCACTCATTATACTGTCTCCTGAGCCCCGGATTTAGTGCTTCTTGTTACAGTACCACCTATTATAGTGTGCTCTATTATACTTCCCCCCCACGATGGGGGAAAATGCCAAGGAACCCCTGCAGAGTCCTCAAGGAACCCTGGTTGAGAAAGCCTGGTCTATACCGTTTAATTCCAACTTAGTGCGAGAAGGGGTGATGAGATCCAGAGCATTACAGTCCAGAAGTGTTTAAAATGCCTAGTTGGACCTTCTTGAATCAAATCTATAATGGGAGAACGGTTTTGTTTTTTCTTTTTGTTTTTAATTGGGGTTTGAGGAAACTGCCTACGAAAGGCATGCCCGGTGTCCTCATACTTAAAGGGAACCTAAACTGAGAGGGATAAGGATGTTTCTTTTTAAACAATACCAGTTGCCTGGCAGTTCTGCTGATCTACTTGCTGCATTAGTGGCTGAATCACACACCTGAAACAAGCATGCAGCTAGTCCAGTCTGACGTCAGTCAGAGCACCTGAAATGCATTATTAGAGACACAGGATCAGCAGGAGAGTCAGGCAACTGGTATTATTTTAAAAGGAAAAATCCATATCCTTCTCAGTTTAGGTTCCCCTTAATGACTGCTTCATGTGACGTGATGGAATATGCAGTGTTTGGTGTGAAAACATTCAGAGACGTGATGTTTGGCGTATGATGGAACATCTGCTGATGGGGTCATTCCAGGTGACTGCAGGAGATTCTACAAAGCTTCAAGTGAGGGGAATATGGGGACTGCCATTCTGGACTTCATTTAAAATACTTATACCCAGGAATTGGCCTATGCCACTTGCAGGAAGAGTTACATTCAGACTTGTCTTCCTGTTCCTGCCCCTTCTGCTAGAAAAGCTAAAGATGAACTTGCATCAGTTCAGAAAAATGTAGCATCTGATTTAGCATCTGTACCTGTGACTGCAGCCATATCTTCCCAATAACTCCCCAATGCAGGGTCAGTACAAAAATCATCCAACTCTGACTCCTTAGTTTATGAAACCACAGACTCTGACTCCATGTATTCAAAATAACTCAGACTCCTTGTTCTCATTCTTACCAGGGCTGTGGAGTTGGTACCCAAAATTGCCCCAATTGCCCCTACTCCTTGACTCAGACGCCATAAGGCTATCCGTTGCTAGAGAGGCTACACCCTGCCTCCCTTCTACATGGATTGTGTCACTACAGATATCACATGACCAGAACAGGGCGGAGTTTCAGCTGCTGCAGAGGGGACAGGGAACAAGGCGGAGCCAGTAGATTGGTGGTTAGGACCTGTGCAGCAGCTAAATGGTTTTTCTGTTTTGCAGAAATGAACAATTTTTGAGATTTGATTAACTCCTACAGAATCGCATGTGGGCATTAGAAGGAAGTTCCACCATTTTCCTCATTTAAAACGTTTTCTTTTTATACATCATTTTTGGTGCATTTTATGCTTCCAGTGATATACCCACCTTTGGTGTTGTGGGTTGGGTTTTTATCCATTCCTTCTTGAAGCATGACAGATTGAAAAACATAACCTACTTAAAGAGAGCCCGAGGTGGGCTCATGGAAAAAAACTCCAAAACCGCCGCTTCCCGCCGCTCGAATGAGAGATTCATTCTCTGTCACAGCGTGCAGGGGAGCGGCAGGGGGCGTGGCCAGGGAGAGAGAGGTACTCAATAGCAGCTCTGGAAACCCCGCAGGAACACCTGTTTTGAACAGGGAATCCCTCTCCCACATATTTACCTCCAAAATAGGGGCAAATATTGTCGCTAATCTCGGGGTGGAGGGCAGAGATCGACTGTTTGGAGACAAAAAGGCATTTCATGAGGCAGAGAACATGCTCTGTGTCCCATCTGCCCCTTAAAAAACACCCCAGGTTCTCTTTAAAGGACATCTGAAGTGAGAGGGATAAGGAGCCTGTCATATTTGTTTCCTTTTACTAGTTGTCTGGCTGTCCTGGTGGTCTATTTTGCCAGGCAACTGGTATTGCTTAAAAGGAAATTAAAATGGAAACCTCCATATATCTCTCACTTCAGTTGTCCTTTAAGAGGGAAGCCTCTGGATCCTATAGAGGCTTTCCATGCCGTCCCGGTTACCGAGCGCAGTCCCTTTGAGGAATTACGACTTCAAATGGCTTGTTGGAAAGAAGGTGTGGTGGTGGTGCTCCTCTTCAGGCACGCCTTCGGGGGTCATGCTCGTGCAGACGCAGCACTCGTGGCTGAAGCGGAGCATTGCCTGGATCTTTCGAAGGGTCCAGACAAACTGGGGCAGCGACGAAGAGGATGCAGGAAGCCGCTACATCATCCAGAGGCTTCTCTCTTCTTCAGCAGGTATGCCTCTTTTTGTCGGAGGTTTGCCTCGGGGGGGGGGGGGGGGGGGAGTTTAGGATCATATTCCCCACCAGTGCTGTGGTTTGTCACTTGTCAGGTTACCAGTTCCTGTTAGTACCTTATCTCTTTTTAATTTCCAATCTCCCTGAAATTATATGCCAGGTTGAGTCCGAGTATTTTTTGTTTTCTCCATCCCAAGTTCCATCACAAGACAGCCAATCCAATTTGTAAAACATTCTCCATGCATTAATGAAGTTACTCTGTCTAATGCAGGGATGTCAAACCTGTCCTTTGAGGGCCGAGGTCCTCACACATTTTTGACACAGCTCAAATTAATTGATAGGTTTAAATCGGGAAAGGTGTGGTCCATCAGGTAGAGAACACATTCCTCTCTTTCTCAGTCCATCATAAACACTGGCATGGATCTGGCCATCCAGGCCTGGAGTTCGACACCCGTGGTCTAATGTTTAGAACTTGATGAATGGTTCATTGTATTTTTATTTGCATTACTTACCTTTGCATGGTTTAGTTCCTTCAGGAGCTGGAGAAAAGGTTGTTCAGTGTTGATGACCATTTCTAATAAAGGCCAGATTGCTGAGTTTCTTCATTTTTTTTTTTTTTTGTTTTGTTTTCTTACAGACCGTCCTGGATTACTCAACGTCCCGAGCATTGAGAGGATGCAAGAAAACATTGTCCACGTCCTGAAACTTCACCTCCAGTCCAACCACCCTGACGACGGCTTCCTGTTCCCCAAACTCCTGCAAAAAATGGCCGACCTGAGGCAGCTGGTCACGGAGCACGCCCTCCTCGTCCAGACTATCAAAAAGACTGAAACGGACGCCTCTCTACACCCACTACTGCAAGAGATCTACAGGGACATGTACTGAATGATGCGGGTGGAAAATATTCAAGGGTTTGGTTTTATTTTCATCTTTTTGGATAGCAGCTTGGTGATATACATCATCTTCCTCCAATCAGTTCTTCAGAATGTGTCTGTGCCTTGTACATTGCCAGTACATCGAGACAAAAATATTCCATCGGTATTAAATTGAAACAAGGATGACGTCTAGGAAGGATCTACATGGTTTTCTGTCTTCCTTTTTAACTTACAAAATGAAGAAATTTTCTTTTTTGTCACCCATTTTAGTCTTCTGGTAGGCATCGAAGATAATTATAGCAATATTGAGTCAGGTTTATCTCAGGTTAACCCAAGGAGAGAGAGAGACATCCTTGGTATTGTGGTACAACTCCTCAAACCCTCACAACCTCATCAACCTCCACACACCCTTTAACTTTATCATGTCTCTGTTGGTCAAAATAAGGAGATTTGGGTAGTGGTACCAGATGTCTTGGATTGTAAAGACTAAAATATATCATTTTGGATGTATTTAACCTTCTGAATAGGAAAAACAGATTTATTTTCCAAAAAAACAAAAAAGTCTAAAAAAAAAAAAAAAATTCACTGCCGTCCTCTTTTGGAAACGTAAATTGGAGAATTTAAAGCACATTGGATATCGAGGTGTAAACAGTCCAACGACGGACTAAGAAGAGAGGATGTAAAGAAGTTTCTCCTAAAAATGGAATCTGAGGTATACAAAAATTGGCACACGGGTACAGACAATAGTCTACTGGAGCGCCGGTGGAAATTTGTTCAGTTTCGATGGAGAACGATGATGATGATCCGGTTATGGCACTATATACTGTCACACGGACCTGATTATGCATTTTATTATGCATTTTATTTCAGGCCTCCTACCCCAACCTAAGCGAAAATAGAAATTTTTATTATAAATTTTATGTTCGATACATAGTTTAAAAATGTTTATGGAATATATTTCTAAGGTACTTTGATATATAAAATTGAAAAACAAAAACAAAATGTAAAGCCTAAACACTACAAAACCTTCAGGACAGAAGTGGGCGAGGCAATCTTCCTCACCAATTATCGGACATCTCAAACACAACCACTGAGTTTCCCAGAAGATCAACCAATATGTCGGGTAAATTTTATTTTTTTATAATGATAGATGGAATTCAAAATGAAATGGCAAATTCACTGCGAAATAATCAGTCCGTCCGTTCACCATCCGAAATCTCAATATTTAGAGTACAGATTCTTTTTAATGAAGATTTTAGGAAAAGAGAGAAGATTTTTATGTACTAAAAAAAAAAACTGATGTAATTTTTTTTTTCCCGATAACAAAGGAATGAAACTCCTTTTGTCCTTGACGGTATTAGAGCTTGTTCAGAGGGAAGTCTACTGATTTTGTTTTGTTTTTTTTTGTATTATTATTATTTTTATTTTAATACTTTATCACCAAAGTAGGAAAAATAGTAATTTTACGGTGATAATTTGTTTTTTTGTTTTTTAGTTTTATCTGTTGGTTTGTCTGACAAGTTTTTTTTTAGCAGAAAAAAATATCTTTACTGCTTTAGTAAGAGATTGCACAGCAAGCTCATGGTGAACCAGAACTCCTAGGAGTGTGTAAGTGTAAGGGGCTACAAAGGACCAAAAAGCCCTCTTATTAAAATGCAATGCAAAACAGAAATACATTTGCCTTCTTATAACAGAAGGTATTTGCGATTGAGGTTGGAGTAAGCAAATGAGGTCTCCCACAATGCATCACTGCTGAATATGCAAATCGTCCTTTGTTGTCCCTGTAATCTAACCACGCCCCCAGAACCGCTGGAATGCAATGATGTCAGCTTGTTAATTGTACACAGCCCCAATAATCCAACATGCGTACAGTCTGTTTGGGATTGGTTGATCCTCATCAGTGCATGGCATGGATTAATGTGGCTCTTTGGGGTAGGACTTTAAACACCCAGAGTTACAAAATATCCAACCAGCTCATGGTGAACCAGAACGCTTAGGAGTGTGTAAGGGGCTACAAAAGACCAAAACGCCCTCTTACTAAAAAGCCAAACAGAATTTGTTTATACCAGAAGGTATTTGCAATTATTCAGGTTGGTTGAAGTGGATTATTGTGGGTTTGTACAGTTAACAAGCTGACACATCATTGCATTCCAGCGGTTCTGGGGTGGAGGAGTGTCTAGCTTTCAGGGACACCAAAAGGGTGATTTGCATATTCAGCAGTAATGCATTGTGGGACACCTCAGAAGATCACTCCAACCTGAATAATGGCAAATACCTTCTGTTTTAAGAAGGAAAACTTCTGTTTTGCACTGCTTTTGTAAGAAAAGACAAGTTACAGAATAATGTTTTTAATTCCTAAAGTACCAACAATAGCACTTTACAATAAATAAGGGTTAGAAATGACAAAGAACCTATATCGGGACTCTGATACGGACGTTCAGCATCATCCTTCAAGTCAGACCCCCTTTTACTACGCAGCTGTAAAGCAAGAACATTAAAGCAGAACTGCATACAAGCTGGCTCTGCTTAGTTACAGGTAGCAGAGTTTCTATGGGCCAGATTTATCAAAGCATTACCGGCAGTTTTTTCTTCTAAAACTATTCTAATCAGCAGAGGAACTGTTCTGCATGATAGTAAGAAACTTCTCAAATCCTACCTAATACCGGCAGTTTAGCGTGGATTTCTAGAGCTGCACTAGTTAAGAAAAGTGCAAAACCATCCCTAACCTGCTGCAGATTAAGAAGTGCTCCATAGCAGTTCTCCAGATAGTGCAGCAGTGCAGGCTAGATGTTATTTGTGAAGGGCTCCTCCCCCCTCACTCAGAGCTCGCTGACAGCAGATGTGTTGGTTACCTCAGCAACAGCAATTCCCCTCACACACTGCACTGCCTGAGAGACCTTCCTAACTCCTCCTATTCATAACAGTATAAGGATGTCTGAGACAGTTCTGCACGGATTTCTAGAAACCTACTAATGTTTTGTCTCAGACACTCTTGATAAATGTCCCTCTATGTTTTTGTAGAAATTTCTTGATTAGCCGATGTCAAATAAACCACATTTATCCAGTACAGACTTTCATTGTTACACGCTGCAGTTTTTTTCTATACATTTCAGTCTGCGACAGCCAATGCAATCCAGTCAGCAGCAGCCCCTAAGGGCCGGTTCACATTGGGCACTTTCCCGCCGCTTCCCGGTGGTCGTGTCCGTGATCGAGATTCAGCAGAAAAATCTTGCGATTTCAGCATGATTGGCGCTTGTGAGTCCCGTCAATAGAACAAGAATCACAGCACAATCGCCCCATAGATGTGATTCCCATCAATAAGGCGACAATCACCGCGCAATCGCCCCAAAGATGCTGCATGCAACACGTTTGCGATTGATCGAAATCGCAAACGCTGCCGTGTGAATGTATCCATAAAGATACCTTAGTAGCAGTGTTTTGCTAATCGCCGGATGAAATTGCACTGAAAATTGCAAATCATGCTCGCCGGGAAGCGTCGGGCAAGCGCCCAATGTGAAAAGGCCCTTACCCTTAAATGCCTGCAGCTAGCTCCCTCAACTCACTGCTTCAGGCCATTGCATTTTAACACAGGGGTTTTTTTAGCTGCAGATTTCACAAAACACTAATATTTGGGCACAATAACTTGTCAGACAAACCAACATTTTCTTCACTTAAAAAATGGAGAATTATTTTTAGTTGTGTGTTGTTGTTTTTTTTTATTTGTTTCTTTTTAGTTTCAAACCTAATAAAAATAAAACAAAACTGACAATCAGTAGACATCGCCCTGAAGAAGACGCATGTAATTTAGATTTAAATGTTTTTATTTTCTCAGGGATGTTTTAAACTTTTTTTTTCCTCTTCTATTTTGTAATCACAGAAGTCCGTTAAGTTCCTCCCTTGTGGGTGTCGGCTCTGTACAGCCCCTCCTTCATGTAGATTGTAGATAAAGGCAGTACAAGCAAATCACACCCGCATCCATGGTTTTAGCCAATAGTAGCAATATCTTCAGACAGTGATGTGTAAATGACAACGTTTCAGTTAGAAAAAAAAAAACCCCGCACTACTAGTATAGGCAGAGGAACAGTAGGGCTGCCAGGCAACTGGTATTGATTAAAATGAAATAAATATGGCATCCTCCATATACCTTTTGCTTTAGCTGTCCTTTAATAAATGTGGCCCAGTGATTTCAGCCTCAACTTATGCGAGACTTTGAGACAGTAAATCATCCCTTATCTCTACAATGGGGTCCTCCCCTTTGAGTTGGGTCTTCTCCCCTCTGGGGTCTTCCTCCTTCCCTTAGGAGGTCTTCCTCTTCCAGTTGTGTCCTGTCCTCCCATTGGGGTCTCCTTCCGTTGGTTTCTCACCCTTCGGGTTGGGTCTCCTCCTCCCTTTGGGGTCCTCTACTTGCAGTAGGGTCCTGTCCTTCCATTGGGGTCCTCCCCTTCCAGTTGGGTCTTCTCCCCTCTGGGGTCTTCCTCCTTCCCTTAGGAGGTCTTCCTCTTCCAGTTGTGTCCTGTCCTCCCATTGGGGTCTCCTTCCGTTGGTTTCTCACCCTTCGGGTTGGGTCTCCACCTCCCTTTGGGGTCCTCTACTTGCAGTAGGGTCCTGTCCTCCCATTGGGGTCTCCCCCTTTCAGTTGGGTCTCCTCCTCACATTGGGTCTCCTTTTACTGGCTGAGTGGTTTTCCAGTAAAGGCTCCTCTCTGGTCTGAAATGCACAATCTATACTTGCCTTCTCAGGAGGGCTTCCTGTTGTCCTTGCTCCTCTGTATGTCCTCCATCTATGCCAGGGATGTCAAACCAGTCCATTGAGGGCCGAGGTCCTCACACATTTTTGACACAGCTCCAATTAATTGATGGGTCTGAATCGGGAAAGGTGTGGTCCATCAGGTAGAACACTTTCCTCTCTTTCTCAGTCCATCCTAAACACTGGCATGGAACTGGCCCTCCAGGCCTGGAGTTCCACACCTGTGATCTATGCCCTCTCCCCACACTGGGAGGAGTCACAGCTGACAGTAGGGAGATGGGAGGGACTGTGGTGTTATACTTCAGAAGCCTGTACAGACAACACAGGACAGGATGGCTGAGAGGTGCTAATATGTGCGATATATATGTTTCGGCCAGAACCCGAAGTTTGGCCACTTCTAGTTCTGGCCAGCCAATGTGCGAAGTGGCCGCTGCGCTGCGGCCAATGTGAGGAATGGCATGAATCATGTAACATTCATGTATATTCTGGCCGCAGCACAGCATCCAAATGTATCCCAACTTAGTTATTTTTAATGAAATTAAGCCGGCGGCAATGAAACAGATGAAGCCGCCGGCTTTTGCTCTGCCTCCCCCCCCTATCTCTCCTTCCCTTATTATGGGCAGCACTCGTGTCCCCCTCCAGAGTCGTTCGTCGCACCTGGGAAGCAGAGCGGGGAGGCTGCAGACATTGCTTCTGCCAGCACCCGCTCTGCAAGAACGGCAGGATTCCCCTGCCGCGACGAACGACTCTGGAGGGGACACGCCAGATGGGGGGGGGGGAGAGGCAGAGAAAAAGCCGGCGGCTTTATCTGCTACATTGCCGCCGGCTTAATTTCATTAAAATAACTAAGTTGCGATACATTTGGATGCTGCGCTGGGGCCAGAAGATACATTAATGTTACATAATTCATTCCATTTCTCACATTGGCCGCAGCGCAGCGGCCACTTCGCACATTGGCCGGCCAGAACCCGAAGTGGCCGGCCAGAACTAGAAGTGGCCAGACTTGGGGTTCTGGCCGTAACATATATAATGAGCTCACTGACTCCGAATAGCAAAGATGTCAAGAATGGTAAAATAGTGTTAATGCTCAACTTTGGGTTCATCTTCTATCCCAAACTTGTGACCTCCATTACACCCTAACCCCCTTGCCTGCCCAGTCCCCCCCAGCCCACACACACACACCACACACACACTTCTTAAAGGACCACTATCCTGGAAATTTGTAAAAATGTAAAACGCATGTGTATGAATATGTATAAATTGTACATTTGTTCCAGAGCACAATGCACTATAAGTTACTTTTTCCATCTCGCTGTCGCTTACAGTAGACAGTAACAATATGATATGTTCTGGACTAGTCCATTTCTTCATGGGTGATCCTCAAGTTTTTTTTTTTTGTCTTTTTTTTACTTTTAAGAGCATTTACTGAAATGGGGCTGTTCAAACCAACTGTCAGTCGCGTATAAGTGAGTAGGGAGGCTGGTCGGCATCCCTACAGAGATTCTTTCCAGGGAGTGCTTTTCTAGTAGACAAAGGAAATTTCCTGTGAGGAGATTGACTAGTCCAAAACCTGTCAAATCTGTCATATTTTTACTGGCTACTTTAAATGATCGCAGCATAAGAAAAAAGTAATTGCTACTCCATTTCACTCTAAGGCTGCTTTCACAGTGGGACGTTACAGGTGCACGTTAGTGCAGCCTGTAACGCACCCCACCGCACAGCAATGAAAAATCAATGGGCTGTTCACAGTGCGGACGTTGCGTTACTTAGTAACGCTGCGCCATAAGACAACGTACTGCATGCAGTACTTTATACGCGGCTCAGCCGCGTTAGACTGCTTGCACATGCTCAGTAACGTTGGGGAGGAGCGGAGAGCGGCCAGGCACATGGCTAATTAATATTCACTGCACTCAGTGACGTGCAGTGTTTACTTCCTGGAGCGGCCGCTCTGTGCGGCGATTGGCCGGCGGGACCACGTGATGCCGTATGCGTCCAAGAGTGCGCATCACGGACGCCAGAGTGAGCTGCACAACGCGGCTCACTCTGACGTCCACATCAGAAAGCACCAGGCGTTGCATTAGGGGCACGTTATGCGACCATAACGTCCCCTAAAACGCAACGTCCCACTGTGAAACCAGCCTAAGGCCTGGTGCACACCAAGCGTTTTTGGTAGCGTTTTCAAAACCGTTGCCGCCTGTGAAAACTCTTGACTAATGTATCTCAATGAGATGGTGCACACCAGCGGTTTGAGGTTTTCAGCAAACCAAAAACGTGGCTCCTGCAGAATTTTGGCGGTTTGCAGATGCGTTTCTGCCTCAATGTTAAAGTATAGGAAAGTGGAAAACGGCTCTGAAAAACGCTAGATAAGAGCGGTTTTCCAGTCGTTTTTGTTGCAGAAGCTATTCAGTAACCGCTTTACTGTAACAATATATAAAATCTGCTACACAAAAACGCTCCAGAAACCGCTAGGCATGTTTAGAAAACCTCTCCAAACATGCCTGGAATCGCTCTGAAATCTGCTTCAAAAACCTCTAGCGTTTTGCAGATTTGCTAGAGGTTTTTGGTGTGCACTGGGCCTGAGAGAAGATTACGTTTTATAAATATGTATTTTATATATGACAATTTTTGCAATAGTGGTCCTTTAATTAAAGTGTGTATTTGTGTGTAAGTGTGCATAAAGTGTCCTAAAACGGGCCCTGCGTTATTTATTTTATCTCCATTTCAGATACTGGCATGCCACCCTCTTTAGGTATGTGTTTTTTTTTTTATTAACTCCTTGGGTTTACATTAAGTATAAATACACTGACACTTTAAGCTTCTAGTCCTTCTTTCTGCCCCTTGGTGCGGTTGTACAGTAGTGACCTGTCTGCCATGACGGAGGATAGGGGGCGTGTCCCAGACCAGGACAATCTCCCTTTGTGGAGGTCTGCAGACTGGGAAGCTTCATGCACATACTACAGCAGATGTGGAGAGCGGGAACTAATGACACCGTAGGGGAGATTTATCAACACATTACCGACAGTTTTTTCTTCTTAATCTGTTTCAACCAGCAGGGAGGACAGTTCTGCATGATAAGAACCTTCTTAAAGAGGCACTAAAGCGGAAAAAAAAAATATATGATATAGTGAATTGGTTGTGTACTATGAATAATTACTAGAAGATTAGCAGCAAAGAAAATATTCTCATATTTTTATTTTCAGGTATATAGTGTTTTTTCTAACATTGCATCATTCTATAATATGTGCAGATTACACAACACTCAGCATTCAAAATGATTATTTCAGAGCAGTCTGTGAACTAATGACCTCTCCTCTGGCAGAGAAAAAGTATATAGTCCAGGAACAGTTGAGATAATAAAAGTCAGAAAACAGCCCTCTCCACGACTTTGAAAGTCGTAGAGCTTAATGGCTTGTTTGCATAGAGATAACAACTGGAGTTTATTAACTCTTCCTGTACTGGAAACAATTAGACTGATGTATCTGATCTTAATGTTTTATTTCTTAGCTGTACTACACATACAAATTATAATATCATAATTTTTTTTCGCTTCAGTGTCTCTTTAAATCCTAGTAATAGTGGCAGTTTAGCATGAATTTCTAGAGCTGCACTACAGTTAAGAAAAGTGCAAAGCCATCCCTAAACTTTCGCAGATTAAGAGGTGCTTGATAGCAGTTCTACGGATAGTGCAGAGTGCAGGCTAGGCATGATTTGTGAGGTGCTCCTTCCCCTGCTTAATTCCTCCTCAGAGCCTGCTGCTATCAATACAGCAGGTGTATTGGTTACCTCAGCAACAGCAATTTCCCTCACACTCTGCACTGTCTGAGAGACCTTCCTAGCTGCTCCTATTTTACAACAGTTTTAGAAGGAATCTGCACTATCTAATTATTCCTTAAGATGCCTGAGACCGTTCTGCATGGATTTTTAACAACCTACCAATATTTTGTCTCTTACTTACACTTTTGATAAATGTCCACCAGTGACCCTACATTGTCCCTACTCTGCAGCCAGCAAAAGTCCTTGTACCGGGGGGGAGGGGGTTCCCGCCAATCACCATATGGTATAGATAATGAATGTTTTAGTAGATTACCGATTAGCTTCTTGCTCAGCAAAGTCCATAGGAGAAAGCAGTATTCATCCCCCCCCAAAAAAAAACAACAACAAATGTGGACTGTGCTCGGCAGGTGCTCATTCTGATTTAGTTATTTATCAAAGTCGTTGATTATTCAAGCGTGCCCTTATTTTGCACACAAGTTCCCGTGCATAGTGGGAATTTATGCAGGTGGCGTCATTGCGGTCACATGGCCATAGTTTGGCGCTGGATGTCAGGAGGAGGAGAAACTGAAGGCGGCACCCTGCGGAGAGGCGGGATTCCTTCTCTCGAACTGCTCCATCTCGACTCTTCCACCAACCAAACTCACTCAAACGTTATATAATGGCAGATGTAGGGTGACGGCATTGTCATTCGGTAGTTACTGCTTCCATGTCTATCTTTCTGCTTTGTGAAATGTGACACCTTTATCACATTCAAAGTTTCTTAGGAAATGACTTTTGTGAATGCACACGCTTGTTATTTAACATAAAAATCGGTAAATACGAAACGTTGTCAACATTTCCGTATGCGGTAAAGCTTTGTGAATGCATTCCTACGCCCTCGAGGCTGGAGGATTCAGCTGCAGCTTTCTGTCAACAAAGCTCCCTCCCGCTGCCTATTCTCAGTGCAGATCAGATGATCAGCTGGAACTGTCAGGAGGTTGATGATGCTTCTTAGGAGATCTCTTTGTTTGTGACACAGAGCTTTAGGATATGGGCAGGTATGAGTCAGTGATGATTCTAGGTCAGTATAGCAGCTAGGGATGGTCAATTACATGCAAATAATTTCAAGTTGATGCAGCATTATGCAAACGTATGCAGCTTGAAGATGAACCAATCAAATCCTGCTGAAGTAATATTCCATTGGTCCATTTTCAAGCTGCACAAATTGGCATACAAAATTTGCATAATCCTCCTCGAAATTATTTGCATATCACTGACCACCCCTAATCTCAGCTACCAGTCAACTCTGGCCACACACACACATATATTTACCGGTAACAAGGAGTGTTTATACACAGATCTCTAAAGGCAGCCATGTGTGCCGTGATCCTTCAAACGATAATGATTCAATCAGAATGGTTAAAAGTTAAACTATAATCCATTGAATATGTCATCACAAGCAAAAGAGCTTTTATACTGAAACACACTTCTTCAAATGGAAATGTTGATTATGTATTGTGCAATCTATTAAAATTTTGTGCAATGTCAATGAACGAAAAAAAATCTTTAAATGTTCTTTGTGATTCAATTGTTAAATCAATCGTTCTAGCAAAAAGTTGTGTTCAATTCGAGAAAAAGGACATAGGAAATATAGAAGCGTAATCTGAGAAATTTGATTGTTTTTTTAGTTAGATCAGTGGCGTTCATTTGGTGGCCCGCAGGCCAAATCTAGCCTGTGGGCCGGACTTGCTTGCCGGGACTACTTTTTGTGTCCGTCCCTCTCCTCTGGCAGGCTCACCTCTGGTTTGTGATTGTCTCCACCCCCAAAGCCAGGACATTGATGCTTTGCCCCCTCCAGCTGAAAAATCTGAGGTTAGCCACGCCCCCGCCCATGAAGATGGGCAGCACGGAGTTAGATTGTCAAGAAAAGGAAGGCCGGAAATGTTGCTCTAAAAGTGGCCACTAACTGTCCAATTTCTAGCAAAAAATCGTTCGAGCGATCAAATTCTGATCGGATTGGTTGTAAATAATCTCCATTGATGGGCACAATCAATTACAGACGATTATAGATCAGTCGTCCGATTGGATTTTCCACGAACCAAAATTTGAATTTTCTTGTTGGTTGTGGTAGATAGGAAGCAAAGATTGGTTCGTTGATGGTGTAGTGAACGATTTCACTTCCGATCAGAATTTCTGATCGCTCAAAAGATTTTTCGCTAGAAATTGGATCAATAGTGGCCACCTTTATCGAGTTGAATCTTATGTGATTGCACAAGCAATTCTGTGTGATCATTTCGGGTGAAAGTCTAGTGAGTACCATTATTCTCTCTCAAGTATAAATATTCTAAATTCTTATGTTAGGCATTACTTTATCCTTCCACCTCTGACAATATAACTTCATGTCTATGTAACGGAGAGGCGAAGCAGTGATGGACACGGGGTGTGTCCCATCACTGCTCCGCCCCTCTGTTTCAGGGATGAGGTGAATATAAATACTCTAAACTGTGTATGTTGGGCATTACTCTAGGCTTCCACCTCTGACAACTTAACTTCATGTCTATGTAACAGAGAGGCGGAGCAGTGATTGGACACGCCCCCGCCAGGGATGAGGCGAGTATAAATACTCTAAGCTGGACACGTTGGGCATTACTCTATCCTTCCTCCTCCAGCGTTAGGACTTCATTTCTATGTAGCGAATGGAATTCTTATCCGTCTTCCACAAAATACGACAACTCTCGTTATTTGTTATTACTGACGATATAGATTTATGTTTAAGAAGTTTCATTGTAAACTAACAAAGACTTTATGCTGCTTTTGTGAGTTCTAAACTATAACACTAAAAATAAAGATTTCTATGGTTACAAATGTCTTGTCAACATCCAACTGTAAGAAACAAATCTGTAACTTTAACACATGTTTAAAACTTGTAACTGTAAATGTGAGGGGGAACCACAAGTATCATTGGGGGGCCAATCCTTCAATCAGTTCAAATCTTATTTCAGTTACATTAGTAAAATTATCCATTTCTAATGAATCCGGTGTTTGGAGTTTATTCTTAAAACAAGGTTCGATTTTTCATGTCAAATCTAGGTAATGCTGATCGTACATGTATCTATTATTCTCTCCGATTTCTGTTGGAAATTATTACCTCAAGCATGTTCAATCGCCATTTTACTGCTTTTTGTGAAGTTTATCAAAGTGAAGTACAGACTAACCAGCAAGCTCATGGTGAACCAGAACTCATTGGAGTGTGTGAGGGACTACAATGGTCCTAAAAGCCCCCTAACTAAAATACTAAGTTTGGAGTGAGCTTGAGATGTCTCCCACAATGCAACACTGCTCTGTACAAATTAACAAGCTGACACATCATTGCATTCCAGAGGTTCTGGAGGTGTGTTTAGCTTCTAAGGGTACAATGGTTAATTTGCATATATTCAGCAGTCATGGGAGACCTCTCAAGCTCACTCCAACCTGAATTATTGCAAATTCTTTCTGTTTTAAGAAAGCAAACTTTTGTTTTCCTTTTTATCAAAGTGATTACCTTATTTTTCAGACTACAAGACACATTTAGAGGACAAAAACCTGGGGGAAAAATATACTAAACCTGATGCGTCTATGGTCCAGGGGCATCTTGTAGATGTTCTCCCCCAATTATTGTGTCCTCCTGTCCCCCTTGGTGTCCTACTAATGTCTCCCTCCATGTCTCGTGTCCCCTCGTGTAAATGTAATTAGCTGCAGCTGCTATCCCTCTGTTAATGTAAGTAGCGGTGGCAGGCATGGGCATCACTCATCTGATCCTTGGAGCCCGTGGGATCTACTGCTTTTGTCTCTCACTTTTTCCCCTAGTGCCGGCACTTCCTGATCAAGCGGGCTCCAAAGATCAGGTGAGTGGTGCCACCGCTACTTACATTCACAAAGGGGGAGTGGAGCAGGACACCAGGGCCTCGGAGGACGATACGAGGGGGACAGCAGCTGGCCGCTGCCGGCTCCCAGGTTGAGGTGACAGCAGCTGCCGCTAATACAGAGACAGTGCAGGAGGACACTGGGGAGTGCAGGTATTCGCCGATATCGCAAATCGGTGGTTCGTAATGGCAGGCGATTGTATGTTGTGGACACCCTGTATTCGGACCATAAGACGCACTGACTTTCTCCCCACTTTTGGTGGAGAAAAATTGTGTCTTACAGTCCGAAAAATATGGTATATGAGAAACCTAAGTGGTATCCATCTTTTATATGATTTTGGATGATAATTCAGCTTTAAAGGCCCGTTTCCACTAGCGTTTAGGATGTGAGGCAATCACCCCATCGCCTTGCATCCTTCTGCAGGTACTACCGGTTACCATCCGTACAACCAGATGTGGCGTCATGCGGCTTCCCGTCGGCGGCTATGGGGACTCGGATGCATATTGCGGAAAACAGCAGCGTGCTATCCATAATTTCCCCCACGTCGCATTGCGTAGGTAAATTCGTGTCAATGGAAACCACTCCATTGACGTGAATTGGTTGCAGTTTCCTTGCGTTGCAGGTTTCCGCATAGCAATGCAGCTAGTGGAAATGGGCCCTTAGTGAGCAACTGTGGTTACCAACAATGCTAGTGGTTCTAAGTCACCCTGAACTGCTTGGATATTCAGTGGTTCTGGCCCAAGCCCCTATCCCATAGAGCCATATCAATCCCTACTATGCACTGAGGAGGACTAAACGTCCGAAACAGGCTGCCTGCATGAGGGGTTGATGTGGCTGATGTGAGATTTATAAGCTATAGGCTTGCTATACACCAGAGGTTCTGGATGTAAGCCTGGCTTTAGAGGCATAAAGAGACAATTTGCATATTCATTAATGATGCATTGTAGGAGACCACAGTTTAGGCATGGTACACATGTAGCGTTAAACGGTCTGTTTCTGGATTGGAACAGATGCAAATAGATCCAATGTTAACCTATAAATCCGTTTGTTCAAACTGATCTATTCCGCACGATCTGCTGAACCGACTGCAAGTTTCCTCCTGCAGCCATTTTTCCGGACCGTTGAGCCCAGCGGAACAGAAACATATCCTGAAGCGCTACATTGGGGGCAATGAAAAAAAAAAGAACTTTTCTTCATACTGGTGAAGAAATGGACCGTTCTAAGGAGCAAAATCCACTTTGGTGATGGGAGTCTGAGGGAGATGTGGGGAAACGGAACAGAAGCAGCTGAACGGCAACGGAGTGAAAACGGATCCGATCGACTGGTATTCAGATCAGTTTTCACGGATCCGTTTGCCACTAAATTTCCAGTGTGAAACAGGCCTTAAAGAGACACTTAAAGGACTTACGAGCTGAAGCAACAAAAAAAAGTTAATTACCTTAGCTGAATGTTATGCTACGTACACATGCGACAACGATCGTTCGTTAAGAACGACGAACGAACTTTTAATTGATGAAAGAACGACCTAAGTAAAGGTAGTTTTAAAATGTGTGTAACGATCTGATCGTTAGAACGAACGTTACATCACAGAAAGCAACTATTGCGCCTGCGCATAAAAATGAGAAGTTCCATGGAGAAATAGTGAAATGCGCATGTCAAGCCTAGTACGAACGACCGTTTCCAACGATGTACTACTTTTGCAAACGATCGTCGTTGGTTAAAATCCGCCGAGACAGAACTTTCTTTTGTAGCGATTTGGCTCGTTCGTCGTTTGCCTTAATAGTCGGTGGTTCGTTTTTTGTAACGATCGTCGTTGGTAAAGATCGGGGAACGATCGTTACAAACGACTATAGTCGCATGTGTGTACGCACCTTCAGACCTCAGGGCAGACGGATCGTGCCTCCCTTGCTATTTGTAGACGCTCTGTTATGTTAATCCAGCTATCATTAGTGGCCCCGACCCTGGCCAGGGTCGCCATAGCTCATGACGATTAGAATCGCCGCATTAAAACTCCTCTGTCTACAGCCCTGGGAGCGCACATCGTCGCTCGGTATACTGTTATACGTCATGTGGGCGTCACCACATGACAGCCCACATGACTGACTGCACTTCGAGCCGGCCGTGCCCCCTCAGCACAGAATACCAGCACTGAGCGAGGGAGGACGTTACCTAGCTACAGGACTTGTTTACTGCAGATTTGAATAAAATAAAGTACTCTGCAAATCTGCAGTAAACAAGTCCTGTAGCTAGGTAACGTCCTCCCTCGCTCAGCGGTGATATTCTGTGCTGAAGGGGCACGGCCGGCTCGAAGTGCAGTCAGTCATGTGGGCTGTCATGTGGTGACGCCCACATGACGTATAACAGTATACCGAGCAACGATGTGCGCTCCCAGGGCTGTAGACAGAGGAGTTTTAAAGCGGCGATTCTAATCGTCATGAGCTATGGCGACCCTGGCCAGGGTCGGGGCCACTAATGATAGCTGGATTAACATAACAGAGCGTCTACAAATAGCAAGGGAGGCACGATCCGTCTGCCCTGAGGTCTGACATTCAGCTAAGGTAATTAACTTTTTTTTGTTGCTTCAGCTCGTAAGTCCTTTAAGCGGAAAAAAATTATGATATAATGAATTGGTTGTGTAGTACGGATAATTACTAGAATATTATAAGCAAAGAAAATATTCTCATATTTTTATTTTCAGTTATATAGTTGTTGTTTTTTTTTTAATAACAATGCATCATTCTCTAATATTTGCAGTTTACATACTACTCAGCATTCTAAATGATTTTTACAGAGCAGACTGAACTTTTGACCTGTCCTGTGCAGAAGAAAAAAACAATATAGCAGTTGAGATAACAACCTTCAGTAGACAGAGCTCTCTGTGAGTGGAGCTCAATGGCTTATTTCCATAGATAACAACTGGAGTTTAACGCTTCCTAAACTGGAAACAATATTAGACTTATGTCTCTGCTCTTAAAGGGGAACTTCGGCCTAAACAAACATACTGTCATCAAGTTACATTAGTTATGTTAATTAGAATAGATAGGTAATATAATCTCTTACCCACCCTGTTTTAAAAGAACAGGCAAATGTTTGTGATTCATGGGGGCTGCCATCTTTGTCATGGGGGTAGCCATCTTTTTGGTTGAAAGGAGGTGACAAGGAGCAGGAGACACAGTTCCAACTATCCTGTGTCCTGATTACCCCTCCCAGCTGCACACGCTAGGCTTCAAATGTCAAATTAAAAATGTAAAAAAAAAAATTGCACCAAAACAGCAGAAAGAGAACAACAAAACCAGAAATCTCATCATGCTTTGCACAGCATCAGGGGAAAAAAGCCCGGGCAGTTTTCTTCTGTGCAGCCAAAAATGAGGTTTGTATAAGAGAAACAAAGTTCTGATGCTGTGAAACTGTTAAAGAAACACAAAGCCTTTTCAGTGCTGCTGAGTCGATTTTTAGTCCGGATGCTCACTTTAATGTTTTATTTCTTAGCCGTACTACACATAGAAATTATAATTCTTTTTTCCAGCTTCAGTGTCTCTTTAAAGAGTACCTGAGCTGACGCTCGGGTACACAAAAATGAGATACTTGTCTAAAGAGAGGGAAGCCTCAGGATCCTATTGAGGCTTTCCTCCCTGCTGTGTTGTCCACCGTTGCTGAGTGAGGCCCCCCAGAAGATTAGCGATAATGCTTGTGCAGATACTGTGCGGACCCACTGCCGGAAGATGAGCTGTGTGGCCCTTATGTGAAGGGGGGGGGGCATGCTCTGCAACAGGGGGCTTTGCAGCAGCCAGGGAAGCCTCAATAGGATCCTGAGGCTTCCCTCTTTTCAGGTATCTATATGGAGCGCTGATGTCACTGGGTAGCGGGGAGTTCGTACGCACACATTGAAGGAAAGTGGAGTGTCGGGACACCGGTGCCGCTACAAGAGTGAACGATATTGGTGGGCTGTGATGCCCGAGATGCCCTCTATTCATCTATTCATGTGAGTGCGCTGAATTGCGCAGGCCTCTGTGATTTTAAAACTGGATTACGCTATGTGTTTTTTAAACTGTTTTACTTGTGGAATTGTGCATTAAATCTGGAGTCATATGGCTATATGAAAAAGCAAGCGTGAAGGCTGTGATTGATAGCTAGCTGCTTGAAGGCTGCACCCTAGACCCACCTGGATTCTGAGATGGTGTCCATCTGGTGAGCTGCTAGACTGGAGGGATTTTTTCTCACTAAGGCCTGGTGCACACCAGAGCGGTTCTGCTGCAATTTGCGATCCGCTTGCGGCTGCGGATACGCTTGGGTAATGTATTTCAATGGGCTGGTGCACACCAGAGTGGTTTTGCAGAAACGCATACTCCCGGGCTGCTGCAGATTTTGGATTGCGGAGGCCTTTCTGCCTCCAATGTAAAGTATAGGAAAAACGCAAACCGCTCTGAAAAACGGCACTTCAGAGCGGTTTTGCAGGCGTTTTTTGTTACAGTAGCTGTTCAGTAATAGCTTTACTGTAACAATATATGAAATCTACTACACCAAAAACGCTTCCCAAAACCGCAAAATGCTAGCTGAAACGCTGCAGAAAAAGAAGAAAAAGCGTTTCAAAATCTGCTAGCATTTTGCGGATCTGCTAGCGGTTTTTGGTGTGCACCAGGCCTAAGAGTGGAGCACACTGATATCACTTGTGCACGTGTTGGGTGAAGTGGGTGAAATGTGCTGATTGAGACTGCAGTAATGCACTATGTGCGGTTCTGTTTTCTGTTTTAGCTTAAGGCTGGTTTCACAGTGGGACGTTACAGGTGCACATTAGAGCAGCCTGTAACGCACCCCACCGCACAGCAATGAAAAATCAATGGGCTGTTCACAGTGCCCACGTTGCGTTACTTAGTAACGCTGCACCATTACACAACGTACTGCATGCAGTACTTTGTAAGTGGCAGAGCCGTGTTAGACTGCTTGCACATGCTCAGTAATGTTGGGGAGGAGGGGAGAGCGGCCAGGCACATGGCTAATTAATATTCACTGCACTCAGTGACGTGCAGTGTTTACTTCCTGGAGCGGCCGCTCTGTGCGGCGATTGGCCGGGCGGGACCACGTGATGCCGTATGCGTCCAAGAGTGCGCATCACGGCATCACCGACGCCAAAGTGAGCTGCACAACGCGGCTCACTCTGACGTCCACATTAGAGAGCACCAGGCGTTGCGTTAGGGGCACGTTATGCGACCATAACGTCCCCTAAAACGCAACGTCCTGGTGTGAAACCAGCCTTAGGCTGCAAGAGGAGTGCTGTCACAGCAACGTTGGAGGTATCTATATGGTTTTGATCCTGAGCTTTGACTCAGGATCACTTTAAGCTGAATTATCGCAAATACCTTCTGTTTTAAGGAGGCAAAATCTACACCTTCACTCAGCAAAGTAATCGCTGTATAGAGGCATAGTGGAGTTCTTTTCCTTTTTAACAGTAAAATGTTTAGATGACAGTTTATCTTGAAAGAATTTCACAACACTTGGATTTTTATATAAAAAGTCTATTTCTAAAGTTCAGTATATTTACAGCAGAAAAATATGAAGCTTCAAGATGTTCATGAAGCTGAGCCTGGAGGAGGATGGACCCGGACAATTCAGGAACCGGGAAAAAAAACACGAGAGTTTAAAACAGGAGCTAATAGTGAAATATGTCAGAATATCAGGAAACTATTTGTCTAATGGTACGTACTCACTTGCGACTATGGTCGTTTGAAACAGCAGCTTAACGATCGGTCTGCCGACAATCGGGTAAAGAACTTTACCAAACGATCATTAAAGTATAACTGTCGGGCATAAAATCAAAAATCTATTCTTTATTTTTATCTAGTAAACGCGTAATAAGGAGACTGACCAGGCGATTCAAAAGTTAAAATCTCTATTTTTCTTGTTAATAAATGATCATTCCCCAGTGTACCTGACTCTTAGGCCCGGTTCACATTAGCGGTCGCCGTCCGGAATCGCCGTGCCGGAGCCGGACCGCATGCAGAACGGACGCACGGCATAGCAATGAAAGCCTATGCGTCCGTTCACTTGCGTCCGTTTCGTCCGGACCGGATCCGGACTCCGGCATAAGACCCAACATGCGCTATTTTTTGGTCCGGCTCCTCCGGCAGCTGTATCCGGAGCGGAGCTGGACTGCACCATCCGGCCAATACAAACCAATGAGAACCGGAGAGCGCACAACACACTGGCTAAAAATCCGGATGTTCTACCCCACTTCCTATGCGTATTGAAGCAGCGATTTTGGATGGGGACACATGGGCAAGCATTTTGGAGTGGAGCAGCAGTGATTTTAAACGTGCTGGAGATGTTGGCAGTATGTCGGAGGTGGAGGTGAGTGCTAAACAGCGGAGGGCCTGATTCCACAGGTCTACCTTCTGCTGACCTCCCAGACCCCAACATTTTTATTCCTTTTCTACTATCTTTTGCCAAACGGATCCGGATCGCATCCTGATGAACACCTGATGCAAACTGACCGGATCGGATCCGGATCAGAACCGTACGGTCATCCGGTCCGTTTGGCAGAGAACCGCAAGTGTGAACGGGGCCTTATTTGGTACACACAAAATTTGGTACACAAAAAGGAAGTTGCAGGGCATGCTGGGTTGTCTTTTGCTTCTCTACTAGAGAAGCAAAAATGGACAACCCAGCATGCCCTGCAACTTCCTTTGTGTACCAAATTTTGTGTGTACTAAAGAAGAGTCAGGTAAACTGGGGAATGATCATTCATCAACAAGAAAAGTAACAGATTTTAACTTTGGATTGCCTAATTAGCATCCTTATTACTTGTTTACCAGATAAAAATAAAGAATTGATTTTTTATTTTATACCCGACAGTTACACTTTAAGTACAACGATGAACGAACGATATCGGCACAATAGAAAATACAACAGGACGGATCATATTGAACGACAATCGTTACAAAACTATAGTGTGTAAAGTTATCTGCCGAGAACGATCGTTACAAAGGCCAATGCGCCTGCGTTGTATTGTGCCCATCTTCCGTACTTCCTGTTTAGTGTGGCCTGTAAAGATTGTTACATTACACATTTCAAATAAACTTTGTTTGCAAGTTAATGATCATATATTTGTATCTATTGTAACCCGATGTTTGTGTGGTTGTTTTTTTAAATTCTATATAAATATGTACGCAACATTTCCCTCTGATCGTTCTTTTCTGTAAGAACGATTGTTAAAATGTGTATGATGATTGCTGCATCCCATCGTTGCATTTCAATCGTTCCAATATTGTTCGTCTGGTAACTTTTGTTCCTTGTAAACAATTGTTATCGCAAGTGTGTACGTAGTATAAGGAGAATGACACACGTTTGAAGGAAGTACATCCACTAATGAGGCTTATGGTGGGATTCCCACCCCTGCTCGGGTATGAGAGTGTATTAACTAAGAGCTGGTGCACAAAAGTGTGATAACTGCTATCACAGCAGTTATCACGCGAGCTGCCGCATGCAAAGCCTTGCAAGTGAACAGCGTTACGTTGTGTAATAAGCAAAGGTTATTACACGATCACGCTTCACGTGAAAATTGCGTGATAACCTTTGCTTATCACGCAGAACGATCCCGTTTTGTCACTTCGAAGTGAACTCTTTGACCCAGAAAAGAATAAATACAATCGCCGCATAAATCGATTATGTGAGCGTTTAGCACTCTTCCTATACCTTCCATTAGAGCAAAATTGCCCCAAAAATGGACGAAACGCACTTATATGAACCTTCTCATAGAGAATCCTTACACAAGCGTTTTGTGGGTGATTTTGAAAATCGTCTGCGCTTGAAAAAAGGACAAATACCCATACCTCTGCTCCTCCATATTCACATCATAAATTCGTTATTAATAGTAATAATAACGTAGTTAATAGTAATTCCATGTTAATTTGAGCTGTCTTTTCACCAGGTGTAGCTGTTACCATAAAAATATACAGTACATTTATTGCAATATAATATTAGATCTTAAAATAAATAATATCTGGACTTTTTGACTGAAGGCTGTGTAAATGTATTATCTACATATTCATCGCATTTTATGCTCAAAGTGAAGTGAAACGTTCTGCAGCAGAGGCTGAGATAAACTGATACTGATCTGGCCCAGATCTATAGGATTATTTTACATAAACAGGAAGTACCAGGCAGCTGCGTCCTTCTCCAGCGTGATGTCATTATCGGTCAGCAGTGCGCTCACGCTTCATACTCTTAGGCCTCTTTACCACAAACTGTTTCTAGGCAGTGAAATGCCTCTCAAACTCTCACAACTGCTGCCTGGTAACTGCTTGCTGAGCACACAGCTCAACAGTTCGTGGAAAAGAGGCCTTACTGAGCTGCATACAAGTCATCCACCATAAATCGGAAATTTGCAAAGTGATTTTCAGAGCCATTATTAAAGGAATTACCCACATTCCTTTAAATAAAAAAACTCTAAAAATGGTACAGGCAGCAAGTTTTCTTAAAGGATACCTTAGCTCTTGTAAAAATTCAAAAACGGGGGAGCAGAGCTCTCCTCATGTCCACCGCTCCCCTCATTTTCCTCAATGGCTACTGCCCCCCCCCCCCCCCTTGAAGCTACTTCCTTGTCGGGAGGGTCAAGGCGAAGGTGCTGCCCAGTGATGCGCATCACGACGCAGTGCACATGCGCGGAGCACTCTTGGCCACAAAATCAAGGTCGTGCTTCCCCCGGGCTGCACCTGCGCATAGTGCACCATCCGTAGGCATTAACCACTTCACCACTGAGGGGTTTTACCCCCTGACCACCAGAGCAATTTTCACCTTTCAGCGCTCCTTCCATTCATTCGTCTATAACTTTATCATTACTTATCGCAATGAAATGAACTATATCTTGTTTTTTCCGCCACCAATTAGGCTTTCTTTAGGTGGGACATTATGCCAAGAATTATTTTTTTCTAAATGTGTTTTAATGGGAAAATAGGAAAAATGTGGGGGAAAAAAAATTATTTTTCAGTTTTCGTCCATTATAGTTTTTAAATAATGCATGCTACTGTAATTAAAACCCATGAAATGTATGTGCCCTTTTGTCCCGGTTATAAAACCGTTTAAATTATGTCCCTATCACAATGTTTGGCGCCAATATTTCATTTGGAAATAAAGGTGCATTTTTTTCAGTTTTGCGTCCATCCCTAATTACAAGCCCATAGTTTATAAAGTAACAGTGTTATACCCTCTTGACTTAAATATTTAAAAAGTTCAGTCCCTAAGGTAACTAATTATGTATTTTTTTTAATTGTAAATTTTTGAATTTTTTTTTAATTACAAAAAAAAAAAAAATGGGGAGTGTGGGAGGTAATGAGTTAATTTTGTGTGTAAAAGTCATTTATTTGTATGTGAAAAATGTGTAGGGTGTAGTTTACTATTTGGCCACAAGATGGCCACAGTAACTTTTTGCTTTATTGCGACCTCCAAGCCTCCTTCCGGAAGCTTGGAGGAAGAATAAGGAGGCTGGACACGTGAGTTTCTTCTCACAATGATCGCGCTGCCCATAGGAGAGCAGCGGGTCATTGTGGGGCTTAGATCAACGAACGGGAATGGATTTTCCCGTTCATTGATCTCCGGGCGAGCGGGCGGCGGCGGTTTTACTAGCGGCGGGCGGCGTGTTTACGAGCGGGAGCGCGGACAGCGTCGGGAACGCGGAAAGTACGTGTTTCTCCGTCCCTGGTTTTTAAAGGATGGAAAAAGGGGCGGAGAAATACGTACGCGCGGGGGTAAAGTGGTTAAGGGAGAGGGATGGAGGAGAACAGGGGCGCGATGGGCATGAGGAGAGCCTACTACACATGCCTGCTTCCCCCGTTTTTGAATTCTTACATGGGCTAAGGTATCCTTTAAAATCAAAATGCTGCTGTGAGAGCGCCCTCAAAGGGTGACACTGCTGTATCACTGGCGACCAGAAAACTTAGCGCAATCGTTCAGCCAGAAGATATTCCACAATGGTGGAAGGAGGAAAATGTCCTTGTGTGGCCCAGTCAGAGAAAATCAGAGGAATGACCTGAAGATTGCACCAATAGTCACCATCCAATGTGCCGGAGCCTGAGCAGTTCTGTAAACAAGTGGATCAATAGCCCACGGCTGTGGAGTCGGAGGTTTCATAAACTGACAAGTTGGAGTTGGATGATTTCTGTACTGACTCCACAGCCCTGCAATAGCTCACAGCCTAGTTATGTACAGATGGTAGAAAATATCCCAACAGGCTCAACGCTGTGATTAAAGAGAACCAGAGATGAAGCACCCTCATGCATTTTACCATATATATCAGTGGGAACATTAGAGAAAACACCTACCTTGCGCTCTGCTTCATCCTTCACTGATCAGCCTGCTTGTTAGAAGTCCTGATAAAATCCCCGACTGAGCAATTAGTCTGGCTTTGCTATAATGACTCAGCTATGATGATTCCTGAGCAGAGCCAGCAGAGGGCAGGCTTGGACTTGAAGACACGAGAGAACACAGACAGCTATAAATATTCCTGAGCAAAGCCAGACTGAATGCTCAGTGAGGGATTTTATCAGGGCTGATTGGAAACAAGCTGTGCAGTAAAGAATGAAACAGAAAGCATGGTAGATGTTTTCTCTAATGTTCCCACTGATCTATATGGTAAAATACATGAGGGTGCTTGCTTCGTCTCTGGTTCTCTTTAAAGCCCAAGGTAGTTCCACAAAGTACCGTTGCAACGGCGTGACACGTTATCTATCTCAGCAAATCTGTTCTTTTTTTATTTTGTTTCTGAATGGCTGTTGTTATCGTATCTGTCTCTTGGCTGTTATAAGCTGCATGGAGTAAATCCAACTAGAATATTTTTGTGTGTCCTTATTTCAGTCTGCAAGGCAACAACAACATGTGACTTTGTTGAAGGGGTGAATCTTTATACCCGCCACATAAAGTGAGAATTTTCAAAATCCAGTAATTCTCCAATTCTCAGTAATTCTCCAAAAGAAAAAAATATTCCCAACTGTGAAGACTTATTATTGCTTAGTTCTATAATCTTCTGCCGATAAGCTGGAATTACGGCTTGCGGAGTGACGGACCCCACAGCGGCCGTTTCTCATCACTTGGTCTGGGCCTTCCTCTTCTCCAGATCTTGCTGAATCTCCGGAGGAAATTCGCCTTTATTCTCCGTCACACAAGGCAGACAGAATCGCTTGGCGTAGAAGAGGCTGCAGTCCTGGAGGAGAGCAGAGAGAGCGGTGTGACCGAAATGTAACCAAAACGTGTCATTTCTCTACTGCTGCAATCGTCTATTATCTCTAGCGCTATCCCAGCAAAGACATCATGGGCCTAAGCTGGTTCTAGACTTACTGCTACCTGAAGCAATCTTTAGAGGACGCTCCCCCCCCTCCCCCCCAAAAAACACCAATATAATAAAATATATTGTATACACCACATATCATACACTATATAACCCCCATATAAACCCTCTCACTGGCGAGAGCGCCATGTTCAGTCAGAGGGGAAGCTTTGGCACGCCCCAATCAGGCAGGGGTGCTGGCACCATACCGGCCAATCACAGCCACCTGCTGCTCTTTTTGCTAACTGTTGCTGGTGTTCTCGAGGGCGGGACCACGGCACCGACATTGGGCAAATCACTGCTCTTGATCACTTATCAGACTGGGGTTTTACCGTACCATGCCCTATGATGTCATAAGGAAGGGCAGCAGGTGCCACCGGTTGAATGAGGATTCGTGGATGAGGAGGGTAGTGTGTGTGGTGCCAGGAAGGCGGGTGGGAGAGCAGAGATGAGTCAGGTGCCAAGTGGCCACACTACCTGCAAACACCAACTGTCCAAAAACTGCCTGCATTGTGTGATTCAGGTGGCATCATGGCCTCTGCTCGCCAGCGTTAAGCGCTGATCAGTCCTAAAATCAGGCGATGATATTATCGCCTGATCCAATTACCCTTAGCACCCACCAGTGTTAGAAAGCTTGAATGGACCATTTTACATCCAGCGAATCCTTTATACGGTTTCGCCTATTAGCAGCCCCACCCGAGTAGTCTGCTAATAGGTGCTGTAGTGTAGACTACTTGTGGTAGACAACAATATCCCCTGGTAATCTGGCCAGTGCCCCGGTGCCCGGGACCGTTCTGCTCCTACATGATCTGGGTGCACATGCAGCCTAGCCGCGCATGTGTAGAACGTCTGGCCAGATTACTGGGGGATATTCAGGGCCGGATTTACCATAAGGCAATATAGGCATGTGCCTACAGGCGCCTGATAATGGAAAGGCGGCTTACTCTGCTCCCCCTAGTGCCTCCCTCCCTTTTTTCCTATGCAGAATCTCAAGCAAAGCATAAATGATGAGCGCTCTCTGCATTCCACTGACTGCATTCCTCTTCCTTCAGTCTGGGGCACCACTAGTTACTTAAAGGATACCACAACTGAAATGTGACATAATGAGATAGACATGTGTATGTACAGTGCCTAGCACACAGATAACTGATGTGTTCCTTTTTTTCTTTCTCTGCCTGAAATTGTTAAATATCAGGTATGTAAGTGGCTGACTCAGTCCTGACTCAGACAGGAAGTGACTACAGTGTGACCCTCACTGATAAGAAATTCCCCTTTTTTACCTCTTTCTTGCTCTCAGAAGCCATTTTCTGCTAGGAAAGTGTTTTATAGTTGGAATTTCTTATCAGTGAGGGTCACACTGTAGTCACTTCCTGTCTGAGTCAGGACTGAGTCAGCCACTTACATACCTGATATTTACCTCTTTCAGGCAGAGAAAGAAAAAAAGGAGCACAGCATAGTTATTGGTGTGCTAGGCACTGTACATACACATGTCTATCTCATTATGTCACATTTCAGTTGTGGTATCCTTTAAAGTGGACCCAAATTAAAAATACAAGATTTCAGAAATAAAATCTATTTTCGAACATTTTCGAACTTTTTCAGCTGCATGATGACAGATATTAAATATTTTACATTTATTGGAGGAACCCCTCCCTTTTTTTCATATTGCTGGGACAGAATCCGGCAGACTGGTGGAGATAAAAAACAAAAACAAAACACAGGCTGCTACTGATGATGTCACAGGGGACGTGCTCACAGCTTGTGTGAGATTTCACATAGACGACGCCCCTGTGAGGGAGGGTAGCTGATGACAAACACACCCATGATCTAAAATCTCCTACTAAGCTCAGAAGTAATGGCTGCCACCTGTTTAACCCTAGTTATGAAAAGAGAAGGGTGAAAAGCATGCACTGAAATGCTCATAGGCTTGAAGGAGTGTTTATTTATGTTTGTATGTGTCAGAGTGGTGCAACTAAATATTTTGAATTAAAAAAATATTTGGTTTGGGTCTGCTTTAATACTGAGGGTACCTCTGGCTTCCTAATGCTAAGGAGCACCTGTCGCTACCTATGACAAGGGAAGTAAGGGAGAAGTGACAGCTGGGCCAGCCAGCACACTTGTGGTGCAGTTCTGCTGGGTTTGTAGGTTCATGGAGGGTGAAGTCTGGGGTGCCAGGACATCTGTGCCTATAGGATCCTGTGAGCTAAATCCGGCCTGGGGATATTAGGAAACCACGGAGTGACCACAGAGGAAGGCAAGGGAGCCCACACACCTCATGGGGCTGAAGGAAGCTCCAGGTAAGTATAAATATAACAACTGAATTCATCTTAGGTTCACGTTCAGCACAAGCCTGTGGTGCCCCCCTCTTCTCCCCCCCCCCCCCCCCCCCCCCAATATTGACCCAAATGTGCTGTCTACCTGTGTGGTGTAGTCCCCATGGGGGATGAACAAAAGCCCTCTGTATTTCTGGGTAGTCTCCGGTCAACATGTTTCATCTATTCAGCACTTTCATAATGAGAAAGCAAAAGATGCCACGCCCTGCACTGACCAATGTCTACGTCATGTGACCTCTGTGTCACCTGACCTCTGGGTGGAGGAGGCGGTTCACAAAACTGAACCAATCTAATTCCCATCCTATCAGATCTATGTAAGGCAGATTCCTTACCGTGCCCACGCAGACCGTCCGCTTACACACGCTGCACGGCGAGCCGAGAACCAGGAATTTATCCTTGTCAGGGGTGAAGGGATCCATCATGATGAAACATTCCTCCAAAAGTCTGAAAGCAAACAGAGAAACACTAATAGAGAAATCCTCCTTTGTCCCTTCAGTGCATCAGTCCCTTCTGTGTCTTTGTCACCTCTGTCCCTCTTTGTCTAGTCTGTGCCTCTCTTCCTCTGCTCCTCTTTGTCTCTGTCCCACAGTGCCGTCTGTCTCCTCTGTGTCTGTTCTGTGCATCCATCCCCTCAGTGCCTCTGTGTTTCCTGTGTCTTTGTCTCCTCTGTCCCTCCTCTGCCCCCTCCCCCCCCACCCCTCTCTCCCAGCAGCAGTAGTGAACTCACCTTTCAGCCCAAGTCCAGCGCTGTCCATCTAGCCACTCCGCCTCCTACAGCCTTTATGTCACATGATATACAGCAGGGGCGCCTTTACCGCCTGGCGGTACAAGCGGCGGCTTGGAGCGGCATGAAAGAGGTAGGCGCTGTCGCGGGGGAGACTGCGGCTGACCACCGCTACTTTTAGCTGCGCTGCCTCCTTCTGTCCTGTCATATGCAGGGATCGTGGTTTGTTTACACCACGTGCCGCCGCCTCTATGCCCGCCCCCTCATCGTCTGCCCCGCCCCCTCCATAGCAGCAGCCGCACGGTTTATGTTCTGCGTCCGTGCGGCGCCGCCTCTAACTCCGCCCACCACCTCAAGGCAACATGACTATCCCGCTGGCGCTGGATAGATACTGGGAGACCACCGAGACACTGACTGTGCCCCCTTTCCCCCTCTTGGCCCTGCCGCTGCGGGTGTGTGTGCGCGTGTATCCCCCGCCTTCCCGTTCCCAAACAATTGGCTGCAGTTTGAGTGCAGGCAGCCTAAGGTAAGCTGCATCCTAGGAAAAAAATAAATACATTTTAAAAAGTGGAACTGAATTTTTGCACAGGTCAGAAGGAAACAGACAAATGCACCTTGTATCACCCTGTATATATATATATATATATATATATATATATATATATATATATATATATATATATATATATATATATATATATATATATATATATATATATATATATATATATATATATATATATATATATATATATTCTCCTGTTTAATCCGCCTCTCATTTGTTTTTAATGCACAGGATGTTAACAATATGTCTGCTTTCCTTTCATGAAAGCAGGAAGTAGAAACAGTGCGGATTTATTTTTAGATTTGTGTCACCTGTAACTAAGAAATGTTTTTGTTTAACGTGTACCAGAGACGAGAAGCATCTTTGGTACAATATTTACCTGAGGCTTCCTTAAGAACCATTAGGGCCGCTCATCCCTTGCCATCTCCCTGGGTGACTCCTGTCACCCGCAGTTGACTGGCCGAGTCACGCTCCGTTAGGTGAGCTATCTGCGCTTGCGCAGTACAAGTACAGCGACGGGAGCACACCTGGTGGGGCCGCACATGTGCGATGCAGCGCGACTCACCTATGTTTTCAGAGAAAACTGCAGATGACAGGAGTCACCCAGGGAGACTGCGTAGGACGACCAGCCCTAACGGTGCTTAAGGAAGCCCCAGGTAAGTATAGAACCTGAGACTCGTCTCAGGTTCAATGTAAAGGTTCTTATGCTGTCGCATATCTTTAAAGAGACTCCGAAGCAACTTTAAAAACTGCTTTTTACCTTATATTCAACATGAGCATGTTTGCCCCAGGTAAAACGCCGCTCTCCCACGGCTGAACGAGGGATCTTTACCCCCCAAATCCCCGCCATGGTGCCCGGGGAGCGCTTCCGTGTGAGGCAGGGCTAATGGCCGCAGCCCTGCCTCTCAGCGCTGAGTGCCGCCTCTCCCTACCCCTCTTAGTCTTCCTTCACTGAGAGGGGCGGGGGAGAGGTGGAGATCCGCCGGCTGATAGACGTGCATGGAGGCAGAGCTACAGCCATTAGCTCTGCCTCCATGAACAGCAAAATCTACGACCAAGTAGGTAATGGATTTTGCAGGGGGTATTTAGGAGGTAAAGACCCCTCGTTATGCCGCAGGATAGCAGCGTTTTAGCTGGGGCAAACATGCCCATGTTGAATATAAGGTAAAAAGTAATTTTTAATAATGCTTCAGAGTCTCTTTAAGAGCAGAGAACACGTTCTGAGTTCAGGTCCACTTTAAAGTGCACCAGCGATCACGAACTACGTTTTTTTTACTTACCGGGGCTTTCTCCAGCCTCATAAGCATGGATGCGTCCCTCGCCATCCTCCATTTAGCAGTAATCCGCTCCAGTATTCAGCTCAGTGACGTCAGCTGGGGTCTTCTGCGCATGTGCAGAAGGTCCACGCATGTGCAGAAGACCCCGGCTGACTCAGACTGGACCCGACTGAGCGAGTTACCGGGGCTGATTACTGCTGAATGGAGGGCAACGGGAGGACGGTGAGGGATGTATTCATTCTTAAGAGGCTGGAGGAAGTATAAAACTTTGAAATTTGTGATCTCTGGGTCATTTTAAAACAGCCCAACAATGTCTTATAGTTAGCCTTCATAGTGCAGGGGTCAGTAAACTGTGGGTAGCGGTAAGCTGTGTCTGGGGGCTATGAACTGTCACTGGGGGTGTAGTGAGCTGTCACTAGAGGTAGTATAATGTCCCCCGTCGCTGAGCGGGGCCCCCTGCAGATCAGTGTCGCACTCGTCCTCTGTTATGAGCGTGGCTGTGCAGTAGGCACACAAGCACGGCCGCACATGTGCAGTAGCATGAAGCCCACGGCTCTGGCTTACTGCACATTCGCAGGCGTGCTTGTGTGGCTACTGTGCAGCCATACTGAAGGAAGAGGAGGTGAGCCACCCAATGAGATTAACGACTTGGGGCTTGATTCACAAAGCGGTGCTAACTGTTTAGCACGGGTGTTAAATTTGCCGCAAATTGCGCGTGAAAAAGTCCGCGATCGCGCGAATCGCGGCACTTTGCACGCGCAAAAGTCCGCGAACGGCACTTCACGTGCTAACTGTTTAGAACACCCGTGCTAAACAGTTAGCACCGCTTTGTGAATCAAGCCTGTTATGTGCATTTGATCTGTGGGGACATATCTGCATTTGATCTGAGGGGGACATGTTATGTGCATTTGATCTGTGGGGGACATATCTGGATTTGATCTGTGGGGGACATGTTATGTGCATTTGATCTGTGGGGGACATATCTGGATTTGATCTGTGGGGGACATGTTATGTGCATTTGATCTGTGGGGGACATATCTGGATTTGAACTGTGGGGGACATGGTACGTGCATTTGATTTGTGGAGGACATGTTATGTGCATTTGATCTGTGGAGGACATGTTACGTGCATTTGATTTGTGGAGGACATGTTACGTGCATTTGATTTGTGGAGGACATGTTACGTGCATTTGATTTGTGGAGGACATGTTATGTGTATTTGATCTGTGGGGGACATATCTGGATTTGATCTGTGGGGGACATGTTATGTGAATTTGATCTGTGGGGGACATGTTATGTGCATTTGATCTGTGGGGGATGTGTTTTGTGCATTTGATCTGTTGGGGATGTGTTATGTGCATTTGATCTGTGCTGACATATCTGCATTTGATCTGTGGGGAACATGTTAGATATAAAACATGAAAAGTTAAGAAAAAAGATAAAATGTGGAACTTAATCATTATAGTATAATATAGCGTGAGTGTGTTTGTGTGGGTGGAGGGGAGATAAGGGTTGGCACAATGGGGAGGGGTGGTCGGCGCGGGCCGCGGGGAGGGGGGGCGCCACAGGTTGTCCCGCCTGGAGTGACAAAATGGCTAGAGGCACCCCTGATATACAGGAAGCATGCCGTGCACAAGAACAGACAGGTGGTGGAGAGGGGAGGACGGACAGCTTTGGACTTGGTTTGGAGGTGAGTCCAGCACTGCTGCGGGCGACATGCGCCGACACTCGGGGGAAGTTTTAAGCTGATTCTTCAAACTTCCCTGTTGCGAAAATGACTTCATTGCGACGTTCGTATCAGCAAGTCGCTCATAAGTAGGGGAACACTTATACTCTGAACTCCATACAAGATACTCAGATAGTGTAAGTGTGCATACACACATCCAACTTTGATTGGCCAATCATTGCCCAATTTCACCACCTCCATGCAGTATGATGGTTTACCTACAGAACTGTTCATAGTATTCAAAGTCTATTGGCCCTCATACTACGTGGTGGTAAAATTGGCCAATCAAAATTGGATGTGTGTACCAGGCTTAACTCACAGCATATACATTCAGCCAGTAACAAATATTGTACCATCAGCATATACACTGTATGTATAACGTGGGTTACACTACCTGGGTAACGCCAGCTAATCTTTACATGCCCTGTCTGAATCCCAGGCAATGACTCATCAATATCATCTTCTGAAGATCTGTGAATACTGCCTGTATCTGTCCCGCTAAACACTTATCTCAATGAAACAAAGCTCTGTACACACGCTACATGAACATTGTCCAAGGCAGCTGATAACGAACGTATCTGCCCAGAATCCAGTGTGTGTACAGAGGCCTTCAATGCCCTAAAACACCCCTGCCAGCAATCAGCTGTGAGCATTAAAAAAGCAGAAAAAAAAAAAAAACACCCGCAGAATCCAAGCTCCTCCCCTCAAGCTAGGGTATAAATATAAATCTATCTATCTATAGTAGGGAGGTGCTAAAGGGGGTGTGGCAAACAAAATGGCAAAATCCTCTGCACGCTCTCATGCAAATGCTTTCATAAATCAATCATCAAGGAACCAATGCTATCCCTTCAGCTAAGTTACGGTGATCATACGTCCCGCTTTACCCGGGACGCGTCCCGCCTTCGGAGTCCGCTGTCCCAGGCTGCATGAGGTCCCGGGAAACGTCCCGCTTTTAGCCGCGGGACGTCCCGGCCTCGGGACTCTGGCCACCGTACTACTGAATGAACTGGCTGCGGCGTCTAATAGACGCCGCGCTAGTTCATAGCCCGCAGCCCCGCTCCAGCAGCCTGCATAGTCTTCCAGGTTCCGGCAGGCAAAGCAGGGCTTCGGGAAGATGGCGTCCGAAGCCCTGTACTGGAGACTATTTGTGTTCTAGATGTGAAAGAGCCCTAAGTGCCACGGACACGTGGGACGCAAATGAGGCAGAATGAGCATCTGGACAGCTGAGGCCGGTTCCCAAGAGATTTCATGCAGAAATTGATCAGGAATCGGCCTGCTGTGTATGGGCAGCCAACAGATCTCTCTCTAATCAGATTCGATCAGAGAGAGATCTGTATCTTGGTCCAATCTGCCCATACATTGCGAGATGTTCAGCCCATAACTAAAAACTTATCTCACCAGGCTGGAGGCGTGATGGAGATTTTCCACTCTGCAATCATTTCTAGGAACATTTTTGTTTGGCATGAGAATATATCATTTTAAATAAAGATCTAATTTTTACTTAAACGCATTTGTTGCCAAAGTTCATTACATTTCTGTGCTGTGACTGGCGCACGAGATACAAGATGCCAGATAGGATCAGTGAAAGACATGGTGGACATGATGAATGGAGGAACAATCGGTCTTACTTACATAACTGATTGTGTGCTGGGCGGCTTCTGGCCAAAGTAAGTATACGGAACGGATAATCCGCACAGCCCACACTCAAAGATTCCTCTTGCGGGATGGGGCTCTTCCAGATCCATCTACAACCGTGGTGAGAGAACGTTGTGTGCTTACAGAACAAATACGGCTACAGTAGGCGAGTCTGCGTTCATTTACCTAATCCTGCAAAGAATGAGAAATGATCAGGGCCATAAAAAAACTGAAAACCACATGAAGGTTCAATACAGCTAAGTCCCTGTTATCCGGCACCCACAGGAATTGGCTGATGCCGGGTAAGTGTGCTTTCTGGTCGGGCACTTTTCCACTGTGAGTGTTTGCGATGCTGCATCGCAAAATCACAAATCGCTAGCGATTTTTAAATCGATAGGTTTTGCTAAATAACATAGGAATCGCAGTAGGTGTTTTCCACTACCGCGGTTCAATTTTTACCAAAGTGCAATTGTGCCTCGAAACTATTTTTACCGCAATTTTGGTATGCACTGCATTGCATAGCAAAATTGAGATCACAATTGCAGAAAAAAAAATTAGGAACTTGCTAAAATGCAAAGTGGGAAAGGGTCCGGACTCTGCTGTATGAATATTACATTAAAGAGGACCTGAGATAAGAACACGGGATCATGCCCTTTTTTTCTTTCTCTGCCTGAAAGAGTTAAATATCAGGTATGTAAGTGGCTGACTCAGACAGGAAGTGACTACAGTGTGACCCTCACTGATAAGAGATTCCCCTTTTTACCTCTTTCTTGCTCTCAGAAGCCATTTTCTGCTAGGAAAGTGTTTTATAGTTGGAATTTCTTATCAGTGAGGGCCCGTTTCCACTAGAGCGAATCTTCTGCATGCGGATTCGCATAACCAATACAAGTAGATGGGACTGTTTCCACTTGTCAGGATTTCTTAGTGTTTTTCTGTGCAGAAAAAATCTGCACGGCAGAGCCATCAGAATTCATAAAATCGCATACAATGTAATTAAATAGGAAAAAATGCATGCGTTTTCGTGTAAAAACAATGTAAACAGCACACCAGCATTGACATAGTTAAAATCGTTTGGCCACAAAATGCATGCAAAATCACATGGAAAAACGCATCTGCATGCAAAATCGCACATGCGTTTTCCGCACTGGAGTCGCACCGCACCAATGGAAACGTACCCTGAGGGTCACACTGTAGTCACTTCCTGTCTGAGTCAGGACTAAGTCAGCCACTTACATACCTGATGTTTAACTCTTTCAGGCAGAGAAAGAAAAAAAGGAGCACAGCATAGTTATTAGTGTGATTGGCACTGTACATACACATGTCCATCTCATCATGTCACCTCACTTCGGTACCAGTTTAGGGTTGCCAGGTGTCCGGTTTTAGACCGGACAGTCCGGTTTTTGGCCGCTGTGTCCTGTCCAAAAAGGCATGTTAAACCGGACAATTAAGATGTCCGGTTTTATGCCTTTTGCCACTTGCCGCCAGTAACTCCGAAACATCCGTTCATCAGCCGTTTCGGAGTCACAGAGATCATTCTGCCCGATTAGCAATAGGGATTCGGGAAGCACTACTGTGGATATGGCACCGCCCCTGTTTGTCATCACATCACAATACTGAGATCCGCCTCCAACATGGCGGCCTGTACGGCTCCGAAGTTGCGACATGGTGATGTACGACATGCCGCGCTAACTTGTGTGCGCATGCGCAGTGTCTGTAGTCAGGCTGTCTCCTGATGGTGGGAGCGGGGTTTTCCTGCAGTTTGTAATTCGGCAAAACTGTGCAGGACTCGTCACCAGCAGTATGGCGTTCAACTTCGGATCTGCTACAGGGGCCAGCACTAACAGGTAGGAAGATAGTGAGAGATGGGGACACAAAGCTCGGGGGGTGTTGTATAGAAGCAGCACGCTGTCACACATCATGCTTGTCAAACCTTATGTTACTGCTGTCTCTCAACACGATTACAGCAATTGAAATACAGTTTTGGGTAACAGGCCCGCCACCCGTCCGCCAGCGCTGCGCGACCGCTGATTCGCTGCCTGGCTGTCAGTCAAAGGCACAGCCAGCCAGCTTACGCGGCGTAAGTTACGCCAGCTTAAGTACCGCCCCCGAGCCCGCGCTTCCCGACGTTGCTACGTGTAATGCTTGTGCATTTACTGGTGAAAAGCTGTCTCTTATTATGTGCATTTACTGGTGAAAAGTGGTCTCTTATGTGCATGTACTGGTGAGGACAGTTAGTGACATGGCTATGTACTTTGTAATGTGCTGCAGAAGATGTCAGTGCGATATAAATACTGTAAAAAACATTTTTTAAAAAGCCCATTGCTTAGCCCCACTCTACATAAAAGTGCGCTTCTGACTCCGCCCCTAACTCCACCCCCTGTCCGGTTTTCTCCATCAGCCGACCTGGCAACCCTATACCAGTTACAAATGTCCCGCCTCACCAACAGGCCACGCCCATCGCATTGCCTCACCAGTAAATCACGCCCACTCCACCGCTAATCAGGGTCTGCCACTAGTACAAAGGAGGACAGCCACAGAGGTTATTATTTACACATTCCTATCTCTCTCTCTGTGCCAGAATCCAGCATGGCCGCCGCGCTGAGTGTGCAAAAGGGAAGACGCCGGTCAGCCATCTTGGTTTCTGGCAAGCCACAATACGCGCTGTTGGTCCTTCAGTTGAAGCATTTCCGTGTATAGATGTGGCAGCCCGCGACCCCGGCACCCTCCACGGCGTGTCCCGACTGCCTGTCCCGCCACGTGACCCCATACCGAACATTCACAATCAACACCGACCGACCTACCTCTCCTCTCCAGCTGCCGGCTCCTCCCCCGCCATTCACAGCTCCTCCCACCAGGGGGCGGGCCAGAGCTAGCTGACTGCTGAGGCACACTAATAACTGCAGAGGAAGACTGAGGAGCAACATGACAGAGGGGGGCCTGAGAGACTGCAGGGTGAGTGCACGGGGGGCAGAGTAACTGCATGTGTGGGGCAAAGTGAATGCAGGAGGTGGGGGCAAAGTGACTGCAGGTGGGGGGGGACAGAGTGACTGTAGGTGGGGGGCAGAGTGACTGCAGGTGGAGTGCAGGTGGGGGGGGGACAGAGTGACTGTAGGTGGGGGGCAGAGTGACTGCAGGTGGGGGGCAGAGTGACTGTAGGTGGAGTGCAGGTGGGGGGGGACAGAGTGACTGTAGGTGGAGTGCAGGTGAGGGGGACAGAGTGACTGCAGGTGGGGGGCAGAGTGACTGCAGGTGGGGGGGACAGAGTGACTGTAGGTGGGGGGCAGAGTGACTGCAGGTGGAGTGCAGGTGAGGGGGACAGAGTGACTGTAGGTGGGGGGCAGAGTGACTGCAGGTGGGGGGGACAGAGTGACTGTAGGTGGGGGGCAGAGTGACTGCAGGTGGGGGGCAAAGTGACTGCAGGTGGGGGGACAGAGTGACTGTAGGTGGGGGGCAGAGTGACTGCAGGTGGAGTGCAGGTGGGGGGAACAGAGTGACTGTAGGTGGGGGGCAGAGTGACTGCAGGTGGAGTGCAGGTGGGGGGAACAGAGTGACTGTAGGTGGGGGGCAGAGTGAGTGCAGGTGGAGTGCAGGTGGGGGGACAGAGTGACTGTAGGTGGGGGGCAGAGTGACTGCAGGGGGGTTGCAGGTGGGGGGCAAAGTGACTGCAGGTGGGGGGCAGAGTGACTGCAGGTGGGGGGGGGCAAAGTGACTGCAGGGGGAGTGCAGGTGAGGGGGCAGAGTGACTGCAGTGGGGTGCAGGTGGGGGGAGGGGGCAAGGTGACTGCAGGTGGGGGGGGCAGAGTGCCTGCAGGGGGGGTGCAGGTGTGGGGGGGGGGGCAAAGTGACTGGGGGTGGGGGGCAGAGTGACTGCAGGTGGGGGGGGCAGAGTGACTGCAGGGGGAGTGCAGGTGGGGGGGCAGAGTGACTGCAGGGGGGTGCAGGTGGGGGGGCAAGGTGACTGCAGGTGGGGGGGCAGAGTGACTGCAGGGGGGTGCAGGTGGGGGGGCAAGGTGACTGCAGGTGGGGGGGGCAGAGTGACTGCAGGGGGGTGCAGGTGGGGGGGGCAAGATGACTGCAGGTGGGGGGGGCAGAGTGACTGCAGGGGGGTGCAGGTGGGGGGGCAAGGTGACTGCAGGTGGGGGGGTAGAGTGACTACAGAGGGGTGCAGGTGGGGGGGCAAAGTGACTGCAGGGGGGTGCAGGTGGGGGGCAGAGTGACTGTAGGTGGGGGCAGAGTGATTTCAGGGGGGTGCAAGTGGGGGGGCAGAGTGACTGCAGGAGGAGTGCAGGGGGGGGGGGGGGATAGAGGGCATGCAGGTGGGGAGGGCAGAGTGAGTGCAGGAGGGGGTGACAGAGAAGCTGCAGGGTGATTGCATGGGGGGCTGGCAGAGAGAGCGCAGGGTGGGGGGACAAGGATACTACAGGGGGAGTGCATGGGGGGAGGGGCAGAGAGACTGCAGGGTGAGTACACCTCTCACTTTTCAGTAAATATTATATCTTTTTGTGATACAACACTGCAAATATGACATTTTGGTACAAAACACATGTAAAGTAGTCAGTGTACAGCTTGTATAAAAATGTCAATTTCCTGTTCCATCAACATAACTCAACACACAGCCATTAAAATGTACCAGAGATGATGAATACTTACCGTTTTATACATACCTGGTGCTTCCTCCGGCCCCATGTGCACAGACCACTCCCACACCGCCGTCCTCCGCTGATTACAGCTCCATTATCGGGTCCCGTTACTTCGGCCAGTCTGTGCAAGTGTAGTGCACTTTCTACGTTACTTCTCAGCGGCCGCTGGGATGGTTTTCCCATTCATTCATTTCCCGTCTAACAACCAGCAGTGATAAGCGTGGGAACACGTGCCGGGGGGTGGGGTGGCGAGCGGGAGTGTGCAGTGTCAAGGGACGTAATAGCTACATTCTTGCAAGGAGAAGAGGGAATTTGCAGGGACATAGTTACTTGTCCTGGGGGATGGTAAGTGGTTAAATGGAGATACGCTGTTCTGCAAGCATAAATAAATGTCATTGGATGCCTTAAAGAGTAACTGTCGGGCATAAAATCAAATCTTTTGATGTGGTAAACAAGTAATAAGGATGCTGATCAGACTATTACTTTTCTTGTTGATAAATGATCGTTCCCCAGTTTACATCACTCTTATTTGGTACACAGAAAATTCGGTACACAAAAGAGAAGTTGCAGGGCATGCTGGGATGTCTTTTTTGATTCTCTACTTCCCCTCAGACTTAACTAATGCAGCCTGATTGGCTGAAGCCACTTTCCCTCCTGTTTTCCCCTCCCACACCTCTGTTCCTTTCTGATTGGCCAAAATTTCTCAGGCTGAAACAATGCAGTTTCTATAGCAGTGGTGGTGAACCTTTTTGAGACCGAGTGCCCAAACTTCAACTCAAAAGTCTCTTGTCTCTCGTAAAGTGCCAATGCGCCAATTTGAACAAAATAACCCCTCCCCCCCCCCCCCCTCACAAGACATGACAAATATCAGGCCCTCAAACCTACAGTGACCAGATTTTTCTGGGTTCAACACGGGCGGAGGGTTTGCGAAAAATGGGCATAGCCATGACATTGTATGGGCGGAGCTAACATAATGATGTAACAGCGAGGCATAAGAAAGCAGTGTTTCCGCCATGATGTAGTGAAACGAGGATTCGCATCATGGGTGTGCAGAAACTGTGTGATGCTATTTATTAGTATATCGTAACCCCAAAGCAGCAAATATAGCCAACTATGACCATTAAATAATAAATGCAGCAACAGTTACCCCACACACCAGAAAATAAATGCAATGTGGGCAACATGTCAGCAGGAAATAACGCAATGTGGCAGCATTTCACCAGAAAATAAACGCAATGAGGGCAGCATTTCACCAGAAAATAAACGCAATGAGGGCAGCATTTCACCAGAAAATAAACGCAATGAGGGCAGCATTTCACCAGAAAATAAATGCAATGAGGGCAGCATTTTACCAGAAAATAAACGCAATGAGGGCAGCTGTTCACCTGCAAAAAAAAAAAAAAAAGAATTTACTCACCTGACAGAAGTCCCCTCACCCGGCTGGCTTCTGCTGTGCAGCTCCCCGGACGATCTTGCTCCTGCAATCTCCCACGCTGAATGGAATAGCAGGGCTACGGGGAGATGGCGCCCGAAGCCCTGGACACAAATAGTCTCCAGTACAGGGCTTCGGACGCCATCTTCCTGTAGCCTTGCCAGAAGACTATGCAGGCTGGAGCGGGGCTGCGGACTATGAACTGGCGCGGCATCTGCTAGACGCCGCGGCCAGTTTAATGCAATCATACGGTGGCCAGATGAGCAACGATAGCGTGCCTGCAGATAAGGCTACGCATGCCGGGTCTGGCACGCGTGCCATAGGTTCGCCATCGCTGTTCTATAGTGAAGGGAGGGCAAATCAGGCAGAGGAGACTAAGGGCGGATATTACATCACGACTGGCTTCAAAATAGCCACAATAAATATGGAAACTGTCTAGAACAGGTATGTCAAACCGGTCCTACGAGGGCAGAGGTCCTCACACATTTTTGACACAGCTCAAATTAATTAATGGGTCTGAATCCATAAAGTAGAACACATTCCTCTCTTTCTCAGTCCACCCTAAACACTGGCATGGATCTGGCCCTCCAGGCCTGGAGTTCGACACGTGGTCTAGAATAGGATTCTCTACTTTTCCTTTATAAAATACACAGGAATCATAACATGGACAGTGCAATACATCTGTTATGTAAGTAGAGCAAGTATATATAAGTATATATATATATATATATATATATATATATATATATATATATATATATATATATATGTATATATATGTATATATATGTATATATATATATATATATATATATATATATATATATATATATATATATATATATATATATATATATATATATATATATATATATATATATATATATATATATATATAATATTTTTTTTTTTTTTTTTTTTTCTGAGATAGTATGGCTGACAACTCCTCTTTAATTACAACATCAGGAGGGTCTCGCAGGGATGCTAGCTAATTTATGACAAAAAGAAAAGACCACACATCTGAGCATAGAAAAAAAAACAGATCTACTTACCCGGGGCTTCCTCCAGCTCTTGGCAGCCCATATGTCCCTCGCCGCAGCTAACCTCACCAGGTTGGCAACTTCTGCTCGTGCTCACGTGGCCTGGTGCATTTGCCGCAGAAGTTCTGCGTCTCTGCAGAATGCTCCCAGCCACTGGAGCGCGAGTGGTGCGTCCTCGCACAGGCACAGAAGATGCCGCCCTGGTGAGGTCAGCATCTCCAACGGAGGGGATCCCGGGACACCGGAGCTGCGGCGAGGGACATATTGGCTGCCAAGGGCTGGAGGAAGCCCCAGGTAAGTAGATCGGTTTTGTTTTTAAATGCTCGGACCTGCTCTGCACACGTACCCCAGACTCTGTGTATTGAGGAGACATCCTAAATCGTTCAGACGTAACTTAGCCAGGCTGAAACAGAATTGTGGAATTTAAGACCCATCTTACCAGCACAAAAATTAAAAAGAATTCTGGTATTTAAAACCCATCGTATCTGCACAAGAAATTGTAATCCTCGTTTAAACGTTCATCTACAGTTTTGAACCAACGTATAAAGTTTGTCTCTCTTGTTAGTCTTTCGTTGTGAGATTTGAAGCCATCCATTAAAGAAAACCTGTAATGGGAAAAAAAAAACCCTCTGGGGGTATTTCTCTCGGGAGGGGGAAGCCTCTGGATCCTAACAAGGCTTCCCCCGTCCTCCTCCGTTCAGGTGCCGGGACCCCCAAAGTGTAGCGAGGTAAATATTTACCAACCGCAATCCTGCGCAGGCGAACTAGCCGCTCTTCATTCAGGTTAAGGTGGAAAAAGCTGAACCCGATCGAGCCGCTCTACTGCGCTGTCCTTTTGTGCCTGCGCAGTAGAGCGGATGCGATCGGGTTCGGCTATTTCCACCTAGCCTAAACGAACAGCCGCTGCTGCGCCTGCGCTGGATCCCAGCAACTTAAAGAGAAACTCCGACCAAGAATTGAACTTTATCCTAATCAGTAGCTGATACCCCCTTTTTTACACGAGAAATCTTTTCCTTTTTACAAACAGACCATCAGGGGGAGCTGTATGACTGATGTTGTGGTGAAACCCCTCCCACAAGAAACCTCTCCCACAAGAAAAATACGTACTATTGGCAGTTTCCTGTCTGTGAACCTTGCTGCATTGTGGGAAATAGCTGTTTACAGCTGTTTCCAACTGCCAAAAAATCATGCAGCAGCTACATCACCTGCCAACAGTAAAAATGTCACCATGTAATAAATGTTAGAATGTAAATCAGGGATTTACAAGATTTTACAACGGGCAAACACTGACTAAATCACTGGCGTTCCTCTTTAAATACATCCTCGCTTGTCGGGGGAGGATTCGGGGGAGCCAGCGCTGGATTCCCCCCAAGCTACAGAGGGGGAAGCCTCATTGGGACCCTGAGGCTTCCCCCTCCTGAGGTTAGTTTCCCCCAGAGGATTTTTTATTACACAGTCTCTTTAATACAGTGATGAGAAGATCCCTTAAACTGTGGCCACTTGAGCAGAAATGTGTGGGCACTGGGAGATCAGTATAATGGTTTTTGCTTTATTTTTTTCTTGTAAATGGTGTACCTATGGTGGTTCATATCCACATGTAGAGTTTGTCTTATTTCTCTCACCTACTGAGAGAAACAAGACATGATCATGTATACCAGATTAGAAGAAAAAGTGCCTTGTACTTTGTATTCCTGTTGTTTACCTGGTATCCGTATACAGGAATGGATGTGTTTGCAGGTCTCATATCTTTTCTGTGGGCAGGGTGATGTTCCATTCTGTTTTGGCATATTCAAAGAACTCCTGACAATCATCTGTTTAAGATTGGGTGGCTGTTGATATGCCAGGAGGGAAGGTGCAGGGAATATCTTTCTCATTCTCTGATCCTTATTTAAAATAGCATGAAGTTATTTTGCAATCTTTCTTAAGATGTCCAGGTGGGGGTTGTAGGTAACCACCAGTGGGATATGGTTCTTTTCCTGGTGTTGCTTGTATTTCAGGAGTAGAGTCCTAGGGGTGATGTTAGCTTTCTTGATTTGGGCCTCGGCCATTAGAGGATTGTATCCTTGTTTAATAAATCCATGTAAATCCAGGTGTTTATCTCTGTTACCCCTGTCGGGAGGACGGTCTGTTGGTTTGTGGTACATAGGACGTTTGTAGGATGACAACCCCCACCTTCCCGGATGTATATGGCGCTGTCCAGAAAGTTCATCTCCGTGTGAGAGTATTTTAGTTTCAAGAAAAACATTTCCTTGTCACAGCTTATAGAGCTCCTAGAGCTCTTCCACTGCAGAGATGCTACAGTGTGGTTACGTCCTGGTTTCCTGGCAGCACAGAACGGGTTAACCTCCTGTGATTACATATTGGCACAAAACTCGGCTGACAGCTGAAATTGCTTTTGGTGTGCTAGTCAATCTTGGACTTTGTTCTCTTTAGGTAAGTATCTGGTTTTGGGTCCCTGAGCTTCGGCTCAGGTAGACTTTAGTGCTACTTTCACAGTTGGACGTTGCGTTTTGATGCGACGTTAAAGTCGCAACGCAAAATAACAACGCAACGTCCCAAAACTGTCACAACGCAACTCTATGCCCTGTTATCATCGCATACAGTAGGGTATACAAGCAATGAAAAGTATGCTTCCAGGTCATTACTGAGCATGTGCAAACAGTCCAACGCAGCTAATAACGTGTATAACGCACAGCATGCAGCACTTTCTAATAATGCTGCACGTTACACACAAACGCAACGTGTGCACTGTGAATGTTGCACAGACTTAGTATTGCTGTGCGTTAGTCCACGTAACGTTAAAACATTTTCTAACATGCGACTTTAACGTTGCACTGTGAAAGAGGCCTAATGGTTTTGTATATCAGGATGTAATAATCATCTGATCCTTGGCAGGTCTTCAGATTCGGTAAATACAGCCTCAGATGAACCACAACACCTGACATATCACACGACTAAGCTAAACTGCAGAAGCGGTGTGGAAAAAAACGAAGTGCCTCCTTACCTCTTCTCTAGGAACTGGGGGGGGGGGGGGGGGGGTAAAGGGTCTTTTTACACTTAAAGTGAATGTTTACCGTTTCAAAAAAGAAAAAGTCAGATACTCACCTAAGGAGAGGGAAGGCTCGGTCCTAATGAGCCTTCCCTCTCCTCTCCCGATGCCCGGTCCCGCGCAGGATCCCCCGTGGCAGTATTCGGCCAGTTCGGTCAAATACTGCCACTTCCGCATGCCGAAGGGAGCTTTCGGAAGCCTTCGGGAGCACTCGGGCTCCCGAGGACGGGGCCGCTCCATACTACGCATACACGAGCTCCCTCTATGACGCGCTCGCGCGTACGTAGTATGGAGCGGCCCGTCTTCAGAAGCCCGAGTGCTCCCGAAGATCTCCAAAGTCCCTGCGGCGGCGGACGCGAACGGGGGAGCCAGCGCAGCACCGGGAGAGGAGAGGGAAGGCTCATTAGGACCGAGCCTTCCCTCTCCTTAGGTGAGTATCTGATTTTTTTTTTTTATAGCGGTACCCATTGGCTTTAAGGCTGCTTTCACAGTGAGACGTTACAGGCGCATGTTAGTGCACCCACCACACAGTAATGAAACATCAATGGGCTGTTCACAGTGCCCACGTTGCGTTACATTGTAACGCAGGACGTCAGTTGAATGTGCTGCATGCTGTGCGTTATGCGTGGCTAAGCCGCGTTAGACTGTTTGCACATGCTCAGTAATGTTGGAGGATGAGGTCTTCCCTCCTCGGCCAGCCACATGGCGAATTAATATTCACTGCACTGTGTGACGTGCAGTGTTTACTTCCTGGAGCGCCGCTCTGTGCGGCGATTGGCTGGTGGGACCACGTGATGCCGCATGCGTCCAAGAGTACGCATCACGGCATCACAGGATGTGTGAAGAGCCGCTTAACGCGGCTCAATGTAATGTCCAGCTACAACCCCACTATGCGTTGCGTTAGGTGCACGTTATGCGACCTTAACGTAGCACCTAACGCAACGTCTTAGTGGGAAAGTAGCCTAAAGGAACACTATTATGAAAATCGAAAAATGCATGTAAACATACGAAAAAGAAGTACATTCTTCTAGAGCCATGAATTATTTTTCTCCTATGTTGCTGTCACTTTCAGCAGGTAGTAAAAAAACTGGCATTATCGACAAGTTTTGGGCTAGTCCATCTCTCCATAGGGGATTCTCAGCATGACCTTTATTCTTTATAAAGACATTCCCTGAAAATGATTTATAAAAAGATGCTGGCCAGCCTCCCTGCTCGCTGCACACTTTTTTTGGTAGTTGGACAGAGCAACTACCTTTCGCTAAGTGCTCTTGAAACTAAACAAAACCATGAGAATACCCCATGAGGAGATGGGCTAGTCCAAACCTGTGGGTTCTGTCAGATTTCTACTACCTACCAGCAGCATAGGAGAAAAGTAATGTATGGCTCATTTTACTCTGGAAGAAATGTACTTTTTATTTGTATGTGTGCAAATGCTTTTTAAAAGTTTCGATTTTGGTCTTTTTTTTTTTTTTTTTTTTTTTTTCTCCATAGCAGTGCATTGTGAAAAGCTTCAGTTTTTTTTTTTTTTTTTTTTTTTTTTTTTTTTTAGTGCAAAGTGTGAAAGAGGCCATAATGAAACATGGTTACTTCACTGCACATCAGTTGTTACTTCAGTTATAATTGACAGCAACTGATATAGTGTAAAAGGACCCTGAGTGGCAGCCGGGTGCTGACGATCCTCATCATGTGACCTCCAGTATAGCTGTAGAAGTGTTTGCTGGTCAGGAGTATTCCGGTGTGTTACCACAATGCCTGTGTCAACAAATGATGCCCTCTGCCAGGCAGAGCCCAGCACTCCATTGGTGTGAAATATAACACTGTTGTCCCTGAAGCTGTAAATGTGGCCATACATCAGGTGACGTTGCGGCCTATCGAGCAGCCGATTCCATTATTCTAATCAAATCGGATGGAAATCGGTGCCGCCAAGCGCATGCCTGATTGACGATACCACCAGTTTCAGGTTGAGCATGTCGATCAGACATGCTGCAAGATGTCAGGCCGTCACGGTCGATCGGGTGCGTGCGGGTGCCGTGGACCCGATGCTGCTTCCCCAGTGCAGTGTTCTCCCCATACATTTTTTCCAGCCGGGTGGAATAAAAAAGTAGCCGGGTGGAGCAATATGAGAGAATGCAGGGCCGGCGCTTCTGTAAGCAACTCTGCTTACAGCATAGGAGGAGGTGATCCAATGACAGCCGGGTGCTCATCAAAACTAGCCGGGTGGAGCACCCGCCTAAAAGAGCCTGGGGAGAACACGGCAGTGTGTAAATGTGCGTGTACCTGTGTATTTATGCATTACCTGCCCTGTGTCGCAGTGCCCATCCGTCTTCCAAATCCGACGCTCCTCCATTAGTCCTATGCACGTCTCCGGCGCATAGCACGCCGGCAGCATGTATACACCTAATGGAAGAGAGGTGGATTTGGAAGACGGATGGGCACTGCGACAGAGGACAGGCTTTGTATAAATGCACACATGTGGCAGACGCGGATGATTCCCGAGAGATTTCATGCAGAATTTGATTGAGAATCGGCCTGCAGTGTGTGGGCAGCCGACAGATGTCTCTCTAATCAGATTTGATCAGAGGGCGATCTGTCTCTTGGTCGAATCTGCCCATCATTGTTAGATGTATGACTTCCTGTCTCTCTGCTGATCACATCACCAGACAGCTGTAGAGAGTGTTTGGAAACGGAGCAGCTGATATCGTTTGAAGAATGAGTGAATTATTTTGATCTCCCACACGCCACACACACACAAGAGGATCTGCGCAATATCGCAAATGCACGGCGCACTTTTATATGTATTATAACTACAGCGGCTCCTTCTGGAAACCGATAAATAATCCCTCCTGCAGCTGGTCTCAGAAATGCAGCATTCACAACAGGTCTGTGGAGTCAGTAGTACTGACGTCTAATAAATTTAAAGCGAGATTGCCAGTCATAAAATCAAATTCCATTTACCCACTGCTCTGTGTTTATTATGTAGTCCACATCCTGACCTTGCATTGCAAGCATTCCAGTATAGTCATAAATGTTTCTGCTGTAATATCTCAGTCAGCCTGTCTGTATTCTGGTGCAATGCAGAGGAAAGGGAAGCTTGTTATCTCCGCTCCCACATTCCTGCTCCTTGCTGATTGGCTGAGGGCAGTGCAGTGTGACACGAGGCTGAGAAGGGAAATACACCCCACCCCTCTGCAGAAGCCGCTGAATCTATGCTGTGCTCACAGGTGTTTACAAAGCAAGCTAGATATGACAGTGCCGTTTATATAGAGTTCAGTGGGGATGAGAGCTAGCTATGCATATACCATTTCAGGCAGGAGAAAAAAAAAAAAAAGAGTAAGGCCTAGTGCACACCAGAGCGGTTCTGCTGCGGTTTGTGATCTGCTAGGGTAATGTATTTCAATGGGCTGGTGCACACCAGAGCGGGAGGCGTTTTGCAGAAACGCATACTCCCGGGCTGCTGCAGATTTTGGATTGCGGAGGCGTTTCTGCCTCCAATGTAAAGTATAGGAAAAACGCAAACTGCTCTGAAAAACGGCAGTTCAGAGCGGTTTGCCAGGCGTTTTTGTTACAGTAGCTGTTCAGTAACAGCTTTACTGTAACAATACAGGAAATCTACTACACCAAAACCGCTACACAAAACCGCAAAATGCTAGCTGAAACGCTACCGAAAAAGAAGAAAAAGCGTTTCAAAATCTGCTAGCATTTTGCGGATCTGCTAGCGGGTTTTGGTGTGCACCAGGCCTAAGGGAGGAAATAATATCAGGATTGGCTTTATTCAGAGGCAGTAAACATGGAAAATGCCTGGAACTGGTTTTTTTTTTTCTGTATAAAATTCACTGAATGTGGACAGTATAATGCATGTGTTATGCAAGTAGAACAAGTATTTATCTACTTATATATGTGTGGTTGTTTTTTTCCTGGGATAGCATGGCTGTCCATTCTGCTTTAACCACTTCACCACTGAGGGGTTTTACCCCTTGAGCTCCAGAGCAATTTTCACCTTTCAGCGCTCCTTCCATTCATTCGTCTATAAAATAATTATTACTTATCGCAATGAACTATATCTTGTTTTTTCCGCCACCAATTAGGCTTTCTTTAGGTGGGACATTATGCCAAGAATTATTTTATTCTAAGTATGTTTTAATGGGAAAATAGGAAAAATGTGGGAAAAAATGTATTTTTCAGTTTTCGGCCATTATAGTTTTTAAATAATGCATGCTACTGTAATTAAAACCCATGAAATGTATTTGCCCATTTGTCCCGGTTATAAAACCGTTTAAATGATGTCCCTATCACAATGTTTGGCGCCAATATTTTATTTGGAAATAAAAGTGCATTTTTTTCAGTTTTGCGTCCATCCCTAATTACAAGCCCGTAGTTTATAAAGTAAGTGTTGTACCCTCCTGACATAAATATTTAAAACGTTCAGTCCCTAAGGTAACTATTTATGTATTTTTTTAAATTGTAAATTAAAAAAAAAAAATTAATTACCAAAAAAAAAAATAAATGGAGTGTGGGAGGTAATGAGTTATTTTTTTGTGTATAAGTAATGTATTTGTATGTGAAAAATGCTTTAGGGTGTAGTTTTACTATTTGGCCACAAGATGGCAACAGTAACTTTCTGTTTAATGCGACCTCCAAGCGTTCTTCCGTCCTTCCTTCCAAATAAAATATTGGTGCCAAACATTGTGATAGGGACATAATTTAAACGGTTTTATAACCGGGACAAATGGGCAAATACATTTCATGGGTTTTAATTACAGTAGCATACATTATTTAAAAACTAGAATGGCTGAAAACTGAAAAATACATTTTTTTCCTACTTTTTTCCTATTTTTCCATTAAAACACATTTAGAATAAAATAATTATTGGCATAATGTCCCACCTAAAGAAAGCCTAATTGGTGGCGAAAAAAACAAGATATAGTTCATTTAATTGTGATAAGTAATGATAAAGTTATAGACGAATGAATGGAAGGAGCGCCGAAAGGTGAAAATTGCTCTGGTGCTCAAGAGGTAAAACCCCTCAGTGGTGAAATGGTTAAAGAGAATGTCTGAGGAGAAGTGTAAATATATATATATATATAGATATATATATAGATATATATATATATATATATATATATATATATATATATATATATATATATATATATATATATATATATATATATATATATATATATATATATATATATATATCTATATCTATATCTATATATATCTATATCTATATCTATATATATATATATATATATATATATATATTTACACTTCTCTTCAGACATTCTCGTTAAAGGTTATTATGCTGTTGCTTATCTTTTAGAGCAGAGAGGAAGTTCTGAGTTCAGGTCCACTTTAGGGCTCGTTTCCACTATAGTGAATCAGCATGCGGATTCGCACAGCCAATATATGTGGATGGGCCTGTTTCCACTTGTGCGTTTTGCGGGGCGTTTTTGTGTGCGGGGAAAATCTGCACGGCAGAGCCGTCCAGAATTCGCTCCCCGCACACCGCTATGCGAATCGCATTCAATGTATTTAATAGGGAAATCGCATGTGGTTTTTGCATGCGGTTTTCCCCGAGATTTCGCATGCGATTCCGCATAAGAATCAATGTTACTTTACACAGGCAGTGACATGGTTAAAATCGCACATACCCTTACCTATGCGGAATCGCAGCAAAAAACGCATGTGGAATCGCACCCGCATGCGATTTCCTCCGCTGCGATACCGCACTAGTGGAAATAAGCCCTTAAAGTACACTTTAAAGTACAGAAAGGGATATGGAGGCTTGCATATTTATTCCCTGTTAAACAATATCAGCTGCCTGGCTGTCCTACTGATCTTTTTGGCTGTGGTAGTTTCTGAATCACACACCAGAAACAAGCATGCACATCCAATGACACTTTAGTCAGAGCACCTAATCTGCTGCATGCTTGTTCAGGGTCTATGGCTACAAGTATCGGGAGGCAGAGGATCAGCAGGACTACCAAGCAGTGTGCATTGTTTAAAGGGAAATAAATATGGCAGCCTCCATATACGTCTCATGCTTTGGCTTTGTTGAGCGCTTAAAGTGGGATAACACTCTCACAACATTCAATAAAAATGTGTTTGCCACTTTTTATTACCCATACAGTTATTACGGTATATTTGATTTTGTGCACAAGTAATATTGTCTGTACAAATTCCCAAAGTACAGTGTATCTGCTCTGAAAGCTGCCATTGCATTTTATTGCATAAAATCTTTCTAGTGATCACTTCTCAGCTCTTTCTGCTTTTCATCTCAGTACAGCTCAGTTTTGGCAGTTGGTTAATGTTTACTAAATGTATCTGACAAAGGAATGTAAACAAAAGATAATGTTATCGCCTCTTCGGATGCAGCCAGAAGCTGCTCACAGAAGCAAGAAGCTTTTCCACTGAAGAACAACTGTTTGAATGATGTTCTGCTACAATTTTTTTATTTGTTTTAGTACATTTTATGTTGTAAAGAATGTTTTAGAGCAAAGGGGAGATGCTGCGTTTCATATCACTTTAACGTTTTTTGTGTGTTGGATTTTTGCCCATGTAATCTCTCAAGTCTCTTTATATATTTTGATGCAGGCCTGGCAGGATGCTGGGATGTCCATGAGCACCACCAACAATGAGGCCTGTAAGATGTTTGATGCCATCTTATATCAGGTATTTGGGAATTCGGGGACCCTTCCCCCCCCCCCCCCCCCCCCCCCCCACCACCACCACCACCACGTTCAGTTCCTCTGGAAATAACAGAATGCGTGTTAACATGTTAAGCCGGGTGCACAGATTTTACTACCCAGATCCACAAGAAAAAAAAATGACAATCTCAATCACTAATCGCTCTACAAATTGCTGACTCTAAAATAAAATCGTTTCTAAAATTGACTAATGTGAGATCTGTAGTGGGCACCCAGCGTGAGCTGAATTCACACCTGGCATAAATGCCACCTAAAGCTGTCATAATTGTTTCAGGTAACAGTTTTCCCAATTAGGGTATAGATTTAGTGCTGGGCTCTCCACTAAGCAGATTATTCTACATGCTGATTGGTGGGTGGAGAGCAGCAGCACTCTGATGAGTCATTATTGTGCTAGCTCCTCCTATCAGGGATTTTCCCGATTGCCTCCTGTATAGTCCAGCTGCTGCTTTGCAGAGGAAATGAGGAGGCCGATTCACTTTACTAAAAATATCTTTAATGATCGTTTGAACAAATGCAATAAGTGTTAGGATTCTGTGCGTCATATGATGATGTGCTATGTTTATTGCTGTGTATCTGTCAGGTGTGCTAAGTTCAGTGACTTTATCTTGTGGCATTCTCTTCTCCTTTCAGTATGTCAAATGGACCAATGACGCATCGTTTGGAGGGATTGAAGGATGTCTGTCCAAAATCAAATCTGCCGATCCGGAATTTGGTAGGTTCTACAGCGGCAGAATCCTGAATTACAGACCCTCGCCATACCGAATGTTAGACAGATCAGTGCACCGCTCAGCTGCAGCGCTTATGCCTGTCTACAGAGAATTTCCCTTATTCATTTCAGTTAAATCACTTGTAAAATGGACAGGAGGCCAGACACCAGCCACTTCCTGTATCACAGCATGTCTGTGCTATAGGCTGCAGTCTTGCAAGAGATTGCGTCTGTGCTCCGCCCCCTTGCAGTCTGTACAGCAGGATGATGCAATCTGAGCAGCAGCAGTCACTAGTGATGCTACTAAGCTGCTTTTTAGTCATAAAATATTTGCATAGAAAAGTCATTATCTGATTCCTAAGCTATGCAATGCTATGTTTAGCCCTTTGCTTGGGAATCTTATACTCTATTTCAGTTTTAAAGAAGCCTAAACAGTTCAGATCTGCATTCATGAGCATTCTGAATGTATACATTAAGGGTGCATTCACACTGCTGATAATGTGCAGTGTCCATGTTTCTCTATGGGTCAGTTCACATTCTATGCGTTTTAACTGAAAGCTTTTTACAATGCCCTGCTATGGAACAACTTATCAGTTAAAATGCATCTGTTTTTCAGCGTTGAGAGTGAGGGCTTGTTTGTTTATTTTTGCCCTTTTTTCCAGCGCAGACGATTTTCAAAATCGCCCACAAAAGGCTTGTGCAATGAAGCTCTATGAGAAGGTTCATATCAGCACGTTGCGTTGCCTGTACCATTTTTGGGGTGCTTTTGCTAAAATGGAAGGTATAGGAAGAGCGCTAAACGCTCACAAAACCGGTTTTTAGAATAAATTCATTATTTTTATTCTTTTCCAGGTCAGAGTTCACTTCCTGACTTGCGTTAGGGAGTGAATGACAAAGCTGCTCTGGAAAAAAGCGCTTTTACCAAAAACACGGCATGCAGTGGAGCGTCGGGAGGGGGGGAGCGCACAAAAACGTGAAATGCTTGCGTTTTCGTTTTTAGGTGTGAACGAGGCCTAAAAGCGCCCTAAAGCATACCTGAAGTGAGAGGGATATGTGGGTGACATATTTACTGTATTTCCTGTTACACAACGCACATTGCCTGATTGTCCTCTGCTTCTAATACTTTTAGCCATAGCCCCCGAACAAGCATGCAGCAGATCAGATGTTTCTGGCTGAAGTGTGACTGGATTAGTTGCATGCTTGTTTCGGGTGCGGGATTCAGACACTGCTGCAGCCAAAGAGATCAGCAGGACAGCCAGGAAATTGGTATTGTTTAACATGAAATAAATATAGCAGTCTCTATATCCCTCTCACTTTAGGCGTCCTTGAACTGTTTAGGCCACGTGGCTGAGCTTCCCATGTACAGAAGCCCATACGTGATCAAGCCTCATGTCTACACCAGCTCACACGTGGCAAGCCTCCCATGTACACAAGCCCACACATGATCAAGCTTCCCGTCTATGTATATATTCTAACAAATCGCAGCACAACCAGCTGATCCCAGAGCTCCATTAGCCACAGATCAGGTCTGAGCAAGCAGAGCAGGAACCTGCATGTATGAACTTAGATCATGTATGTGTGTGTGTATGTGTATATATATCTATATCCTGACTTCTGTTTCCTGGTTTCTTGTAGTGTTGGGTCATGTGATCGCTAACGGTTTGGATCTGATCGGCACGGGACGATCGCCGCTGATTGATAAAGAACTGCAGATGAATCTGAAGACCATGTCAGACCTGGCCCAGAAGCAGACTCTGACAGAGCGGGAAAGTCTGCATGTGGCAGCAGTGGAGGCGTTCGCCAGAGGGTGCGTGTGAGCCTCCTATGTCCAACCAGGCAGCTTCTGTTCACCTATCGTTTTTGCAGGATTACCAACATGAATGACTAGGCTCCACCCTCTATAGGAGGCACAAGCATTGACAAGCCTCTCCCCATCCTATGCTACTATTGAAAGAGGGAGGGGTGCAAGGGATGCAGGTGTAAAGGTGGCCATACATTTAGCAAAAGATGGGCTATTCGACCAAGAGACAAATTTGTCTCTGATCGAATTTAATCGGAGAGATCTGTCGGCTGCTGATGCACTGCAGGCCGATTCCCAATTGATTTCAGCATGGAATCTGTTGGGAATCAGCCTTGTGGCGTTGCCTCGCCGCTCCTCGATACTGTCCCCACTATCGGTGTCTACCGTCTCCCCACTCTTCCTCACATACACGCGCCCCACATGGTTGCCGGCGTAATGTGGGCACATGTAAACGCCCATGTTATTCCAGCAACCATGTGGGGCGTGTGTATGTGAGGAAAAGGGCGGAGGTGGAGCCAGTGGCAGACACAGACGGGTAAAGGATTCATACACTGTTATTTTACACTGGGGAGGACGGCACCGGGGGCTCTGTCACGTTTGATGCTTGTCCCGATATCGCATGCCGTTTCTAACGCGCACCCGATGGAGCACGTCAGCCCACATCTTCCAGGATAAATCTAACAACGAAAAGTAGAGCCCATAGATGCACAAATCTGTAGCAAAATACAAAAGTCTTTATTAATCACTCAATAGTCATAAAACCAAAAACATGCAGCAAAGCAATAGGGGATGGGAAGGAGGCGGGGGGGTGGGTGGGTGAGGGGGGTAGTTGGAAAAATAAAAATGGCGGTCAGAGCTGTACGATGGTGGTTATATGTATAAATGATCTGTAAGATCAACACAAAGCAGCCAAAAGTAAAATGTATGAAATAATCGTGGTCCTGCTAATAATAGTAGCAGTGTATTTATTATTATTATTGATCTATAAATCCCCAACATATTCCGTGGCGCTGTACAAAGTAATAAAGACAAATACATAATACAGACAAATGGAATACACCAATGTACAAAAACAAAATACAGAATTGGTGACAAAATACAGAATTAGTAATGACAGTGACAAAAGTAACATCATAAATAAAATGTATAATGATTTCCAAGACACAAAAGGGTGAGAGAGCCCTGCCCTTGCGAGCTTACAATCTAATGCATACACGTCAAACTCCGGCCCGTGGGCCAAATCTGGCCCTCAGAGCCATTAAATTTGGCCCTCAAGTGGTTTCCCCACTTTGCATTATGTTTGGCCCACTCTAGGTCAACAGGGAAGCTATACTATAGGGTAAGTGTTAAAGCACCATGGAAGCCATATGGGGAGGTGGGAGGAAAGCGCTAAAAAGCAGGAAACTGCATAGGGGAGTGAGGACTACTAGACACCAGGGAACTGTATAGGGGAGTGAGGACTACTAGACACCAGGGAACTGTATAGGGATTGGAGGGGAGCCAATAACACCTGGGAACTGTATAGGGGAGGGTGGAGGGCAGCTAAACACTTGGGAACTGTATAGGGGGAGGGTGAAGGGGGGGCACTAAATACTAGGGAACTGTATAGGGGGAGGGTGAAGGGGGGCACTAAACACTAGGGACCTCTATAGGGGGAGGGTGAAGGGGGGGCAATAAACACTAGGGACCTGTATAGAGGGTGGGGGGGGCACAAAAACCCCAGGGAACTATATAGGGGTTGGAGTGGGGCCATTATACACCAGGGAACTTTATAAAGGAGGAGGGTAACCAGTAGGTATTGAGGTTGGCCCACGACTAGGTCCCAGTGTTCAATTTCGGCCCATTTTGTGTTTGAGTTTGACACCCCTGATCTAAAGGAATGGGGGGAAACAAGAGTTGGGGATGTATCAAAACTATAAGAAAATCAGAATGCCAAGCTTATGTATAATGAATAGCAAAGCACAAAAAGTGCTTTGTTACATGTTTTGGTTTCTATGACTATTGAGCGATTTTAATAAAGATTTTTGAAATTTTGCTACTGATTTGTGTGTCAATGGGCTCTTTTTTGTTATTAGATTTACTGTATATACTCGACTATAGGTCTAGAAATTTAGGTCTGACTCACTATATAAATGTACAGGCTACACGAGTCATAGGCAACACTGAATAATGTGTGTACTATTAGTAACATTCCCATTTGCAGCAATTTACCCAGCGGTGACACTTTCTTGATAAAAGAAATGCCAGAAAACACTGGTCACAGACTCACAATTAACAAGGGAAGGGGCAGGGGGAAGATACTATGCTGCAGGAGGAGGAGTGAATAAGTTCTGCACTTACGGGGCCTGGAAGAGTTATTGGCTGCACTTAAGGGATGGGGGCGGGAGGTGTTAATGGCTGAAAATACTCTATGCAGTGCAGCTGTTAATGCTTCCTGATTCCCGAATGCAGCCATTAACTTTGCTGGATAGACTTATGCTACGTACACACATGCGACAACGATCGTTCGTTGAGAACGACGAACGAACTTTTAATTGATGAAAGAACAACCTAAGTAAAGTTAGTTTTAAAATGTGTGTAATGATCTGATCGTTAGAACGAACGTTACATCACGTAAAGCAACTATTGCGCTTGCGCATAAAGTTTCATGAAGAAATAGCGAAATGCGCATTTCAAGCCTAGTACGAACGACCGTTTCCAACGATGTACTACTTTTGCAAACGATCGTCGTTGGTAAAAATCCGCCAAGCTAGATCGTTCGTTTTTAACGATCTAGCTCGTCCGTCGTTAGATTTAATGATCGTTGGTTGCTTCTTTTTAAACGATCGTCGTTTTGAAACGATCGGGGAACGATCGTTTCAAATGACTATAGTCGCATGTGTGTACGCACCTTTATACTTGAGTCAATTAAACATTCCAGCTTAGAGACTCTGAAGTCTCCTAAAATCCCACTTTTTATTAAACATTTAACTTTTGCACTATAAGCCCTGCTAAAAGCCGCATCCCCGTTTTTAGAAAGCTGTTTACAAACCCCCCAAATCCCAGTGGGAAAATGCAGGGTGCGCTTCCTCATAGAGGCAGAGCTTAGGGCAGTAGCTCTGCCTCTACTAGCGTCAATCCCCGCTGATCGCCGCCTCTTCCCGCCCCTCTCAGTCTTACTTCCCTGAGAGGGGCGGGGGAGAGGCGGAGATCCACGGGAGATTGACGCTAATGGAGGCAGAGCTGCAGCTTAAAAGAAGTCATCAGGGAAAATTAATAAAATAAGTGCTACTTACCGGGGGCTTCCTCCAGCTCCCAGCATGTCGCTCGCCGCAGCTCTCCCCGCAGCCGTTTGCCGCAGCTCCATCCCGGTACCGGCAATGACGTCAGTTCTGCGCCGGCGCAGTCCGCTCCGGCCCACGTGGCGGTGATTGACAGCACCGCTCGCGCAGGCGCAGTACAGGCCGACCTGGAGGTCGCCCTGACGTCATCGCCGGGGACCGGGATGGCGCTGCAGCGAACGGCTGCGGGGAGAGCTGCGGCGAGGGACATGCTGGGAGCTTGGGGCTGGAGGAAGTCCCTGGTAAGTAGCACTTATTTTACTAATTTTTTCCCCTGATGACTCCTTTAAAGCTCTGCCTCTCCGGGCAGCAAAATTCACGACCAGGAAACGCGTGGATTTTCCCCCGGTGTTTGGGGGGTTTGTAAACCGCTTTCTACCACGGGGATGCAGCATTTTAGCAGGGCTGATAGTGCTAATAGTAAATGTTTAATAAAAAGTGGGATTTTAAGAAGCTTCAGTGTCTCTTTAAAAGGGTCAAATATTGGAGTTGGTTTATACGTGAGGTCGACTTATATTCGAGTATATACGGTATGCTTTTTCCTGCAGTAAGCGCTGTTGTGTATATTATTGGTGTTTTACTGTTGTAGTACTCTGGATATTCCTTCTTGTGCCACATCTTCCAGCATGTCTGATCGACACGTGTCCAATTTCGGCCCGCAAATGGTTGCATCGTCTATCGGACATGCTCTTGGCGGCACCGATTTTCATCCGATTCAATTATAATAAGCGGATAGTAGTTTTGCCGCCAAGTCGCCTGATGTGTGAGAGACAGCGCAATAGATTACATTCTGCTGTAAAAACCTTTCCCTACAGAAATCTCCTGAAGGCCTGTTTGCTGTGGGAAGATATTCTGCACAATCACCCGCTGGACGTTTTGGCTCTGAAGTTTGCGCATGATAGTTATTTCTACCTCGGCGAACAAGTAGCAATGCGAGATTCTGTCGCCAGAGTTCTTCCCTACTGGACCCCCAAAACCCCTCTGAGCAGGTAAGTGCCACTAATAGGAATCGCAGCACTATGTATACACTGTCAGTGATGGAAGCTTTGCTGGGGGGTGGGGGCAAGGGGGAGGAGTAGCACACTTCCAGAATCCGGGATACGGAGGGAGGATCATTATCCTGAACTAATTATGTCCGCCATCTGCTCTCCATGGCAACCGAAATGAAGACTGTAAAGGTGCGTACACACATCAGATAAAAGTCTTTGGAAAATGAAAGATCACAGACCAATTTTAACGCCTTCCTGTAGTATAAGAGCCATACCTACACAGTCTATTCTATGGAGTTGAACTCCCCATCAGATAGAAATCTTTGCAAGATGCTGCACACACAGATGCTGTACACATTCAACAGACCAGTATCTGCAAAAGATCTGTTCCTTCAAAAGATCTGTTCCTGCAAAATGCATTCATAGTCTATATCTGCAGATCCTCATACACACCTTGTTTAACGGACATTCATCTGCAGATCAGACAATTATCTGCCGATCTGAAGATCCATCCTGGTGGATCTGATCTGCAGAGAATTGTCCATTAAACAAGGTGTGTATGAGATCTGCAGATATCAGACTATGAATGCATTTTGTAGGAAAAGATCTTTTGCAGATACTGATCTTTTGTGTCTGTACAGCATCTTTGTGTGCAGCATCTTGCAAAGATTTTTATCTGATGGGAAGTTCAGCTCAATAGAATAGACTGTGTAGGTATGGCTCTCATACTACATGAAAGGGGGTAAAATTGGTCTGTGATCTTTCATTTTCCAAAGACTTTTATCTGACGTGTGTACCCACCTTAACTAAGAGTTAATCCTGCAGGGAACCCTGTTATCAGTATGTTTTTCAGATATGTAAGAAAACTAATTGCTACAGGAAAACCACACAAACAGGGATAGCATACAAGCTGCATGCAGTGACAGGAAAGCCACACAAACAGGGACAGCATACAAGCTGCATGCAGTGACAGGAAAGCCACACAAACAGGGACAGCATACAAGCTGCATGCAGCGACAGGAAAGTCACACAAGCATAGGGACAGGATACAAGCTGCATGCAGCGACAGGAAAGTCACACAAGCATAGGGACAGGATACAAGCTGCATGCAGCGACAGGAAAGTCACACAAGCATAGGGACAGCATACAAGCTGCATGCAGTGACAGAAAAGTCGCACAAGAACAGGAACTGCATGCAGCTACAAAAAAGCCACACAAACACAGGGACAGCATAGAAGCTGCATGCAACTACAGGAAAGTCACACAAGCATAGGGACAGCATAGAAGCTGCATGCGGCGACAGGAAAGTCACACAAGCATAGAGACCGCATACAAGCTGCATGCAGCTACAGGAAAGTCACACAAGCATAGGGACAGCATAGAAGCTGCACGCAGCGACGGGAAAGTCACAAGCATAGGGACAGCATAGAAGCTGCATACATCGACAGGAAACCCACACAAGCATAGGGACAGCATAGAAGCTGCATGCGGCGACAGGAAAGTCACACAAGCATAGGGACAGCATAGAAGCTGCATACAGCGACAGGAAACCCACACAAGCATAGGGACAGCATAGAAGCTGCATGCTGCGACGGGAAAGTCACACAAGCATAGAGACAGTATACAAGCTGCATGCAGCTACAGGAAAGTCACACAAGCATAGGGACAGCATAGAAGCTGCATACAGCGACAGGAAACCCACACAAGCATAGGGACAGCATAGAAGCTGCACGCGGCGACAGGAAAGTCACACAAGCATAGGGACAGCATAGAAGCTGCATACAGCGACAGGAAACCCACACAAGCATAGGGACAGCATAGAAGCTGCACGCGGCGACAGGAAAGTCACACAAGCATAGGGACAGCATAGAAGCTGCATACAGCGACAGGAAACCCACACAAGCACAGGAACTGCATGCAGCTGCAAGAAAGCCACACATTGAGGGACATGTAATTTGGGAACTCAGCTACACTGCCCATAGTATTCAAAATCAGTTAGGCCTCATACCACATGGAGGAGGTAGAATTGGCCAATCAAGATTGGATGTGTTTTCACACTCATAAGCCAGCCATCCACTAAACAACTATGTTTTTGATCAGCAGTGTGAGGCCCCGTTTCCACTATCGCGAATCCGCATGCGTCTTGCGTATGCGGATTCGCATAGACAATATAAGTGAATGGGCCTGTTTCCACTTATGCGTCTGCGGGAGCGTTTTATTGTGCAGAGAAAATCTGCACGGAACACCCTGCAGAATTCGCCTGCGTGTGGAATGCAGGCGAATCGCACATAATGTATTTAATAGGGAAATCGCATGCGTTTTCCCCATGCGTTTTTTGCCGCGAATTCGCATAGGTACCAATGTAAATTCACACAGGCAGTGACATGGTTAAAATCGCATATACCCTCACCTATGCGAATTCGCATGCGAATTCGCGGCAAAAAACGCATGCGGAATCGCATCCGCATGCGATTTCATCAGCGGTGGAATCCAGGCGATTCCGCACCGCAATAGTGGAAACGAGCCCTGAGGGATCGGCGATCACCAAAAACATACATTGTTGTTCTGTATTTTGATTGTGTGATCAGAAAAACAAAAAACTAACATTTTTGCCCAGTTAGAAGTTTTTGTCTAATCGCACGTCTAATTGGGCAGAATATTGTACGGTGCATGGCCAGCCTTGCACACAAAATGGTCATGTGATCTCTGTTTCCCCCAGCTACGTGAGAGGCATGTACTCGTTTGGACTTCTGGAAACAAACTTTTATGACCAAGCTTTACAAGTGGCCAGTGAGGTAAAAACCCCTTAATATCTCACACTTTATATTAGCATGTTTTTTACCTGACGTGTGGTTAAATGTGCTTATACTAAATGTGCTTTATCAATAATCCATGGGCATTGATTAGCTTTGCCGTGGCCTGGCTCTCTTCCTACCTCTCCAAGCACTGCTTCAGGACCTCCTTCAATGAGTCCTTGTCCACCCCCAACTACCACCCAGTGGTAGTCCCCCAAGGCTGGGTCCTGGACAAGGTCTCCTCCTGCCTATCAGCCATCTCCTCCTGGATGTCCGCTAGGTTCCTGAAACTAAACCTGGAAAAAACATAATTATGATCTTCCCACCCCAACCATCCCTGACCCTCCCAGATGTGAATGTCACTGTTAACCACACTACCATTGGCCCTACCTCTCAAGACCGCTGTCTGGGTGTCACCCTGGACTCCGCACTCTGCTTCACTCCCCACATCTAAAACCCCAGAAAGTCCTGCAACTTCCACTTCCGGAACATCTGCAATATCCGCGCTTTCCTGACCTCTGTCACCACCAAACTCCTCACCCATGCCCTTATAATTTCCCGCCTTGACTACTGCAATGCCCTTCTGTCTGGTCTCTCTATGACCCGAATTGCCCCGCTGCAGGCCGTCATGTATGCTGCAGCCAGAATTATTCACTGCTCCCATCGCTCCACCATCGGCGGATCCCCTCCGTGAATCCCTCCACTGGCTTCCTATCCAGTCCAGAATCAGATTCAAGATACTGTGTCTGACCTACAAATCTGTCCACAAAAGCTGCCCAAGCTACATTTCCGATCGGACTCAGAGGTACACACCCAGCCGTTCGCTCCGCTCCTCCAGTGAACTTTGCCTGACTGCCCCCCGCCTCCGGGACTTCTTAAGAGCTGCTACAACATTATGGAACTTCCTACCTCCCCCCATTAGTGTTTCCCTCTCCTTCAACATCTTCAAGAAGGCCTTCAAAGTGCACCTTTTCACTCTGGCCTACCCCCCCCCCCCCCCCCCTGGTTCTCTAAACCCGCAGCTGAACTCTGGTCCCTGCCTTTCCTGTCCCTACCTCTCCCTCTAGATTGTAAGCCTTCGGGAGGGTCCTGCTCCTTATGTCTCCTACCTGTTCATGCACCTCCATTACCGTACACCCATCCTATGAATCTGAGTGAACTTGTCTGGCCTAATCTACATGTTGAGGAAATGCTTTAAAAAAAAAAAAAAAGAAAGAAAACCCTGAGAATCCCACATGTGGAGATGGAGTAGTTTAAAACCTGTCGGTTCTGTCGGATTTTAACTGCTTTTTTCGCTAGAATGGTCCTTTAAATGTATAATGTTATTTTGATTATATGCATCTGCCATACATATACAGTAGACTACAAGTAATGAGTGAATCTTTTATAGGAGAATAAAACACTAAATTAACAGTAAAGCAGAGATGTTTTATCTGATAAGGTAACTGGCGCAGCACGCTTCTGGTGGTGACAGGTCTTCTTTATTGTCTCTCCATTCTGTACATTTCATTGGGGGGAAAATGCTATACAGTGAAATGGCGCTTCAGTCTGTGATGTCACTCTTGTCTCTTCTGTCCCCCGCTAGGCTCTGGCTGTAGAGCGGACGGACGCCTGGTCTGTCCACACCATCGCCCACGTACATGAGATGAAGGCAGACATAGAGAAGGGACTTTCCTTCATGCAGCAAACCGAGAATAACTGGAAGGTAAGGCCAGGCTGGTTATCCCCACTGCTGCTGGCTGAGGGTATCGGGATAGCCTGTGTTTGTTTATGGTGTCATAGGTGTGGGTGCTGAGGAGCTGACTGGCTTACATCACATCGTTGTCTTTGTAATTTCCAAGCATTTTTTTTAGGCACCTAGCAGTAACAAGGAAGCTCTAACCCCAGTCCCCCCCCCTCCCCCCCATCTATAATGCTGAAAACTGGCAGCACACATGCATACGCAGCAAGTGAGAACATAACACAAACACTGCATGCTGCTGTGCTGCAACTATCCTCAGCTGCGCCCACCACTTGTGGACAGGATGGGTAGTTTTTCTGTGGTTTTGTGGGCAATTAAATGGCCATTCTACTGTCGTCCAAGTGTCTAACTGCCCTCTAACTGCTCACCAACTGCCTTCAGACCCGTACACACGCTCAACCAAACTGCCTGATTGTCGTCTGACTTTAGTCTGTTTTAGACTGTTGGTCGACAATCAGGCATTTGTACGCGTGCAAAATACTTGACGAGCGACTGATAACAGGTGTTTCGAGTGATCCAACTGTCGGTCCTATGCACACGACGGTTGGTCTGATATCGTGCAGTTGATGTGCGTGTACAAGACGTTTGAATGACTTGTAAACGACTTGTTTTCAATGTGTAGCCCATCATTCCGCTTACGTGCGCAGTATGTAAATGAGTTGGTCGTTTATCCGTCTGGACATGTGGACATACAGGTCGTGTGGTATGTCAGGTCGTGCGGGTGGTCGTGTGCACGTTGTGCATTTGTTGAACGTGTGTATGTAGCTTTCCTTTCCAACTGTCATCCGACTATCCCCCAACTGCTCTCCAACTGTCCTGTAACAACTTTCATCTCTAACTGCTCTCCAACTGTCCTCCAACTGATTTCCAACTGTCCTTCAATTTCCCTCTAACTAGTTTCCTATCCAGCTGCCCTCCAACTGCTCTCCATCTGACCTCCAACGTAACTCCCTACCTATCAGCTAGTCATTTTGGGCAACAGTTGTATGAACAATCGCCGTGAAGACATGCTGCTTGGCTACAGATGAGAAGCCTGTCCTATTCTATGGAGGTGGTGGCTAGCCAACAGCAGTCGCCTTTTACACCAAATCATCAAATAACAATCTCGTGTGTTGGTCACTCTCCACGTGCAGGATATGGTATCGCCAAGCAGGGGGACGAAGATTGATTGAGTTTTCTATGGAACTTTCAAACTAGAGTAGTCATAGCTTTTTATAATGATATGTTTTCAAATAAATGAGTTTTGTTAAACTGTTTATGGCCTCTTTTCCCCGAGATGCTGAAAATGGTAAATTCACTGCCTGTCAGCTGCCCACTGGCCAGACAGACAACTCCCCCCCCACCCTTCCTAGACTTAGACGCTACAAGATACTTTTTGGGGGCACTGGACCATACCGCCGTGTGTCACATCCTGCACAGTGTTACAGAACACATAGAATTGCAGCCGAACGTTGCTTGTGGCCAACTGCTGGGGCAACTACCTGACAAAAGTTTAGCCACCTGAGGAGAAGAGTCCTTACTGTTCTGGATAAAATAAAATAAAAAATTCTGGTTATTTATCTTTGTAAACTGTAAGATTTCAGCTGTTTGCATTGCTTGTGTTTCCCCACAGAGTGCAGACATGCTGGCGTGCCATAACTACTGGCACTGGGCTCTCTATCACATCGAGAAGGTAAGGACGGCAGACCACAGCTCAAGGACATTCATTAAAGCAGAACTGTGTGCTGGTGGGGTGAATGGCAGTTCTGGGTCCTGACTGGGAGGTTTGGGTGCTTTATGGGTGGGTGCTGGCTGGGTGGAAGATATGGGTGCTCTTTGGATGCTGGGTGGGGTGGGAGGGACATCTGGGTGATCTTTGGTTGCTGACTGGGGTGGGAGGGCTGCTTGCCACTGTATTACTCACAGACCTCAGATCAGCGGAGAGGAGAGATCGCACACTACCCGCCCAACTTCACTTAGAGGAAATGACTAATGACATCACTTCCGCACTAGAAGTGGTTCGTATTAGTGGGTAGTGTGTGTCCTCTTATCTCTCTTCAGGCAAGGCTGATCTGAGGTCTGAGTCACGGTCCGGAGAAGCGGATGGGCAGCAGTGGCTGTAGGTTGGTAGGGGATTGGTCAGGCATGGCACCCGTCTGTCAATCAGGGCGCCATGAGATTATTAGGAATTGCCGTCTCAGTTAAGAAAACTCTGTAGTGTCAAGGGGTGTGGTCCACGCTGCGATCTGATTAATGTATGGGTCTCTCTCTATCTCTCTCTCCCTCTCTCTTGCAGGGTGAATATGAAGCGGCTTTGACTCTGTTTGATAATTATGTAAGTACATTGTCGGGCGTTTTATGATACAATCATATAAACTATAACCAGAAGTAATAAAAAAAAAAAAGTAAGGCTCCTCTAACCTATTTTGGTTCCTGGAGGTAGAAACTACGTCCAGGAACCATGCGCGGTACCGTGCGCTCCCGCGGCCGATCGCGTGCGTGCACGCGCACTCCCAGCCGGTAGCCACGGAATCAATGTATCGGGCTATGGTGCCCGATCACTGATTCCTCTCCCCCGCTGAAAAAGCGACAGCTTCTCTCGGAAGCTGTGCTTTTTCTGGCCGTTGCCTCCCCCCTGCGTCACTCTAAGCGTGTGTTACGCTTAGAGTGACGTCATGTAAACAAACTCATGGCCGCCATCTTGTGGCCAAAAAGTAAAACTACAACTAAAAGTAAAAAAAAATTAAAAACAACACACAATTACATTATAAAACTATACTTTACATCCCACCCTCCCAAAAATACCCAAATAAAATGTTTAATATAAAAAAAAAAAAACATTACAATAAAAAAAAAAAAAACATGTAAATATTTACCTAAGGGTCTAAACTTTTTAAATATCAATGTAAAGATGAAATATTTCTATATTTTTTTTATTTTAAACTTGTAAATAGTGATAGATGCAAAACGGAAAAAATGCACCTTTATTTCCAAATAAAATATTGTCGCCATACATTGTGATAGGGACATAATTTTAACGGTGTAATAACCGGGACATATGGGCAAATACAATACGTGAGTTTTAATTATGGAGGCATGTATTATTTTAAAACTATAATGGCTGAAAACTGAGAAATAATGATTTTTTCCGGTTTTTTTTCTTATTCTTCCTGTTAAAATGCATTTACAGTAAAGTGGCTCTTAGCAAAATGTACCCCCCAAAGAAAGCCTAATTGGTGGCGGAAAAAACAAGATATAGATCAGTTCATTGTGATAAGTAGTGATAAAGTTATAGGCTAATGAATGGGAGGTGAACATTTCTCAAGTGAAAACGACGGAACGCGAATGGGTTAAACAGGAGTTGTCTTAACCACTTTGTCCTCCTTGACGTATAAAAACGTCGAGGACAGGCGCACGCGCACTCCCGGCCGTGGATTCGGTAGCCACGGAATGTATCAGGCTATGGACCCCGATCACTGATTCCTCTCCCCCGCTGAAAAAGCGACAGCTTCTCTCGGAAGCTTCGCTTTTTCTGAAGCTATGTCCCTCTAAGCGTACATTGTACGCTTAGAGTGACGTCATGTAAACAAAATCGAGATTGCCATCTTGTGGCCAAAAAGTAAAACTACAAGTAAAAGTAAAAAAACATTACCATACACAAATATTTCCCCAAATAAAACACTTTTATATCCCAGCCTTCCAAAAATGCCCACATAAAATGTTTAATAAAAAAAACAAAAAAACATTACTGTAAAAAAAAAAAAACACAAATATTTACCTAAAGGTCTAAACTTTTTAAATATCTATGTAAAGATGAAATATTTCGCTCTATTTTTTTTTTATAAGCTTGTAAATAGTGATGAATGAAAAACTGAAAAAATGCTCTTTTATTTCCAAATAAAATATTGTCGCGATACATTGTGATAGGGACATAATTTAAACGGTGAAATAACCGTGACAAATGGGCAATTACAATACGTGGGTTTTAATTATGGAGGCATGTATTATTTTAAAACTATAATGGCCGAAAACTGACAAATTAATTTTTTCACTTTTTTTTTATTCTTACTGTTAAAATGCATTTACAGTAAGGTAGCTCTTAGCAAAATGTACCCCCCAAAGAAAGCCTAATTGGTGGCGGAAAAAACAAGATATAGATCAGTTCATTGTGATAAGTAGTGATAAAGTTATAGGCTAATGAATGGGAGGTGAACATTGCTCGGATGCATAAAGTGAAAATGACTGAGAGCTTAAGTGGTTAAAATCAAAAGCTAAGACCTCCTACAAAGAAAAAAATAGGGAGGAGTCTTACTATATTAAATGTCCAACCTTAACCTCCTTGCCGGTCTAATTCTCCCTGGCAAGGGAGAATTTTGTTTTCAAATCATGTAGTGAGCCGAGGGCTCGCTACATGATAGCCGCTGAGCGGCGGCATCCCCCCACCCACTCTGATCGCCTTCGGCGATCAGAGTAAGCAGGAAATCCCGTTCAGAACGGGATTTCCTGCTGGGCTTCCCCGGTCGCCATGGCGACCGGGCGGGATGACGTCACCAACGTCATGGACGTCAGGACGTCACAGGGAATCCCGATCCGCCCCTCAGCGCTGCCTGGCACTAATTGGCCAGGCTGCGCAGGGGTCTGGGGCAGGGGGGGCGCGGCGGGTAGCAGCGGATTGGCGACGACCGGCGGCGATCGAATGTTACAAGCAGCTAGCAAAGTGCTAGCTGCTTGTAACAGAAAAAAAAATTATGCAAAGCGGCCCTGAAAAATCCTCCTGCGCAGGTTACCCCGAATTGAGCTCGGGATAACCGGCAAGGAGGTTAAAGGACTTACGAGGCGAAATTAAGAAAAAAAGTTAATCACCTGCCTCATCTTTTAAGGCACGGAGGACGCCGTCCGCGCCCTCCGTGCCGATCAGCCGGGTCCCCCCGCTCATTAGCCCCCCGGGCCAGCTGCCGACCCCACGGCCCGGGTCGGGCTCTCCTGCCTCTCGTAAAATGGCCGCTTCCTGTAGCCGCGGCTGCGCAGTCCGCATAGCCGCGATGGGGCGGCTGCACAGCTCTAGGGCCAACCCCCCCGATCCACGCTACGTATATACACTGTATATACACACACACCTCACACACTGTATATACACACACACACACACACCTCACACACTGTATATACACACACACACACACACACACACACACCTCACACACTGTATATACACACACCACACACACACACACCTGCGCACACACACACCTCACACATTGTATAGATTGGTACATACACACACACCACACACACACACACCTCTCACACACACACCACACACACACCTCAAACACACACCTCACACGCGCACACACACACCCCTCACACACTGTATATACATACACACACACACACACACCGTATATACACACACACCTGCGCACGCACACACCCCTCACACACTGTATATACATACACACCTCTCACACACACCTCACACGCCCACACACACACACACCTCACACACTGTATATACATACATACACACACACACCTCACACACTGTATACATACACACACGCACACCTCACACACTGTATATACACACACACACACCTCACAAACACCTCACACACACCTCACACACTGTATATATACACACACACCACACACACCTCACACACTGTATATGTACACACACACACCTCACACTCACATACACTCACACACTCACCTCACACACACTCACCTCACACACACACACACCACACACACACCTCACACACACACACACACACACACACACACACACACACACACACACACACACACACACACCCTGTATATACACACACACCTCACACACACCCACACACACACACACACACCTCACACACTGTATACACACACACACACACACACACACACGCACACACACAGAACTCTTTTAACTTAATACACATCCAGAAATAAAAAAAAAATGGGATCCATTTTTTTTTTATATCTAATGTATCTATTAGCCAGCAGGGGGTACTCTTGTATTAGATTCTGAGAGTATCTGTAATGAAGAATAACCTCTAACCTCATAACTTAGCGTTAAATATTATGTTTACATTTCCCTTGAGATGGAACAATGAGTATACTCTCTTAATACCTTACAATACTTGTGAATACACAGCCAACTAAAACCAACTATCCCACAAGGCCATCTTCACCTGGTATTTCCCAAGTCTGGTTAACTCATAATTATGGCTCTGTTTGGACAACCATAAAGTGGCCAACACTAGCTCGATTCCTAAGCCTTAACAAACACGCAACTCTGTCCGTAGAAAGCCCACTTGTGTTTGTCTGGCCAGCGAACAGCAATAGGAGTTAAACATTACACTCTAGGCCATTTCTTGTGTCTGTGGAGAACTTCAGAATTCTCTTTGATATATGGTCTATATGGAATAATTCTATTTCATTTCTATCATCTATATATTAGAATATAAAATAATGTTTATTATTAATATATGTGAAACACTCTAGGTATATTATTCCTATTAGGAAAGAAAGTTGCATACAAAATATTCCTTATGTCTCGTTTCTACTATATTCTAACTTCAAGCTGACCGAGGCTGAGCTGTGTCAATACATCTGAATCAATAGCCAGGGAGACTTTTAAGATTTGCTTAAATATTAAGATCGTCACGTATACCTGGTGAACGGTCACAGAAAAACCTTATTTAGCAGTCTGATCAGGTAAAATGATTTATCCTTTCTAAATGTCATTGATTCAGATTTTTCAGTATTAAATTGCGTAAACAAGATAAAAATACCTATTTCTTAATTATTTAAAGTGTAACAGAGCTTAAAAATTAAAACGATTTTACACATACCTGGGGCTTCCTCCAGCCCCATCCGCTCGGATCACTCCCACCCTGCCGTCCTCCGCTGCCTGCAGCTTCGGGTACCGGGTCCCGTCACTTCCGTCACTCGGAGCCAGTCTGACGTAAGAGAATTGCGCTGTTGGCGTATCTCTCCAGCAGCCACTAGAGAGCTACGTAGAGGGCGCACTTCTCCTGCGTAGGCTTGCCCCCGACTGACGTCAGTGACGGGACCCGGTACCCGAAAGATGCGGGCAGCGAAGGACGGCGGCTGGGGAGCAAGCTCTAAGTCTCTTTAACCTATAATCTCTTATAATTAATTTCACTACCGGTATATTTGGAAACCTGACAACATGAGAAGTGCGGAAGCTTTGTATGCCTCTTATATACAGACAGCTCTAGGTCAATACAAGAATACAAGATCACACAGCACAGCAGAATGGCATGAGTGTGAGGCGAGACTCGTGTACACAATGGAGTGAAGGTCTCTATGGGGCGTACGAGAGGAATCGGCACGGGAGACTTGGGCGCAGGATACAGCCGGTATGGCTAATCCTGCTGCTGCACAAATTCCCATTGATTTTAAATAGTATGGCCCTTGCAGGCCGCCATGGATGGTGGGGAATGAAATAATTCGGCTTCCAGCAATTGCTGGGGGCCGAATTATAGTGTTTTATAAGTAACTTCAGCTCTGTCTTCTGACGGCACCAACGTTACTTACTGCTGCGCCCAAGTCTCCTGCATTGCAGTGGCAGCGTTCGCTCCATGGGATGAGTGCACCATAATGATCAGGATCAAAAAGTATACACAAGCGGAGGAGGACCCTGACAGTCTAAAGGGGGGTAGGTACACACTATGTAGGGGACAGCGGGGGACACACTAGGGGGTTATTCAATTCACAGGGAGGCCACACAGAAGGGCCTTGCAGTAGTCCAGGTAGGAGGTGATGAGGGTGTGGCCTGTTTCCTCCTGTACATATTACCAGTACAGAAGCTTAGCAGTGTTCTTACCTATCAGCCGAATGAGATGATGCTACCAACGGTGTCTTCTTCTTTAGATCGCCCCCTCATGTTCCAAGAGTGGAAGCATGCTGGATATGGTGGACAATTCCTCACTTCTCTACCGCCTTCAGATGGAAGGTGAGCCTTGTTTGCCCAGCCTGGTCATCAGCTATGGGTCTGCCGGTGTCTGGAGGGCACAAGTATATACTAGGCAGCGTCCATTATCTATGCAAAATATTCCGAGTTGATGCAGGATTATGAAAATTATGGAGACAGCTTGAAAATGGACCCATTGAATCCATTAAGGTGCAATGTGATTGTTCCATTTCCAAGCTGCATACATTAAGGCTACTTGCACACCAAGACATTGCGTTAGGTACTACGTTAAGGTCGCATAACGTGCACCTAACGCAAGGCCTGGTGCTCTTCGATGTGGACATCAGAGTGAGCCGCGTTGTGCAGCTCACTCTGGCGTCCGTGATGCCGTGATGCGTACTCTTGGACGCATGCGGCATCACGTGGTCCCACCGGCCAATCGCCGCACAGAGCAGCCGCACCAGGAAGTAAACACTGCACGTCACAACATGCAGTGAATATTAATTAGCCATGTGCCTGGCCGCTCTCCGCTCCTCCCCAACATGACTGAACATGACTGAGCATGTACAAACAGTCTAACGCGGCTTAAGCCGCTGTAATGCTATGGTATGCTGCACTTTCGGCAGAACGTGCAGCGTTACATGTAACGCAACGTGGGCTGTGTGAACAGCCCACTTGTGTTACATTGCTGTGCGTTGGGGCAGCGTTACAGGCGCACGTTAGTCTTAGTGTGTAAGCAGCCTTAAAGTACACCTGAAGTGAGAGCAATGCTCTGCTGGAATCTTCAATATTTACTTCCTTTTAAACAATGCAGATTGCTTGGCTGTCCCGCTGATCCTCTGCCTCTCATACTTTTAGCCATAGCCCCTGAACAAGCACGCAGCAGATCAGGTGCTCTGACTGGAGTGTGACAGGATTAGCTGCATGCTCGTTTCTGGTGTGATTCAGACACCACTGCTGCCAAAGAGATCAGCAGGACAGCCAAGCAACTAGTATTGTTTAATACATAAAGAAAGAAAACTGCACTTCCAGATCACAATAAGGCCCCTTTTCCACAGACAGTTAGTAGGCAGTGAAAAGCCTCTCAAACTCTCACAACTGCTCACTGCTGCCTGGTAACTGCTCACTGCTGCCTGGTAACTGCTTGCTGAGCACACAGTTCAACTGCCCATGGAAAAGAGCCCTAAGGGCTGGAACCCACAGGAGCGCTTTTGGCAGCACTGCGATACGCTAGCAGTTTGCCAAAACGCTGGGCTAATGTTAATGGATGGGGCAACTTCCACAGGAGCGTTTGCGTTTCCCAGAAACGCAAACGCAGGACCTGCAGCATTTTGGGAGCGTTAGCGCTTCAATGTAAAGTATTGAAACGCTAGCAGAAACGCTCAGCAAAACCTAAACTGAGCGGTTTTGCTAGCGTTTTGCGGTTCAGCACACTGTAACAAAATTAAAAATAATTCACAGGACCAATCAGGATAAAAACGCAAAACGCTACGCACCCGCTGGGCAAAAAAATACAATGTTGCAAAACACGACCAAAAACGCGCATGAATCCGCTTGCAAACCGCTCAGACAAAACGCTAGCGGTTGCGTTTTGCGTTTGCTGATTTCAGTGGGTTCCAGGCCTTACAGTCTAAGGCCTCTTTTCCACAGACTGTTGAGCTGTGTGCTCAGCAAGCAGTTACCAGGCAGCAACGAGCAGTTACCAGGCAGCAACGAGCAGTTACAGTACCAGGCAGCAGTGAGCAGTTTGAGAAGCATTTCACTGCCTATCAACAGTCCGTGGAAAAGAGGCCTTATGGATTGAATACTGAGGTCATAACCAAATTAGTGTCTAAACATAAAATCATAACCAAAAAGGTTTCCTGCTGCGCTCTTCACACATGTCCTATAGGAGTGAAAGCTCACAATAGTGTAATACGGTTTGAAAACAGAACATGCAATGAAAAACCAAGTGATGGGTGATAGGTGACGGGTGTTTGCACAGTGAGAGCACACACACCGCTCCCCCATAACTGTATTCACTCACCAAATAGCTGACACCTCAGAGACCAGGTGGATGTAGCGTTTAAATCAGGGGTGCCCATTAGGTAGATCGCGAAGGACTTCATGGTAGATCTCGACCCCACTACATTTTCCATTCTGTATATACAAAAGTGCTCCTAAAATTGTACATAGCTGTTTACAGCTGTCTCTAACCGCCAAAACAGCTAGGAGCAGCTACATAACCTGCCCACAGTAACAATGTCACCATGTAATGTCAGAATGTAAATCGGGGAGAGGAAAGATTTTACAATGAGGAAACCCTGACTAAATCATTTATACATAATTATGGTAAAAAATGAAGCACTTTTGTTACTACATTATTTTCACTGGAGTTCCTCTTTAAATCATATGAAGCTCTTCGGTATTTCCCACAACCAATTTGAAATATAATCAGATTAGCTTCAACAGACTTCGTCAAAACTCCAGTTTTAATCCAATTGTGGACTCTGAGGAACTCTCCAGTCATCTGTGGCTGGGTCACAAGCACAGGATATCACAATGGACTTCTCTGTGGTGGATGACCAGGCAAAGAGGATCCATACCTACAAGCGCCTGATGGGAGTTGATGTCATGCAGGTATGCACTGAAGTAAGGCCTCTTTTCCATGGACAGTTGATAGGCATTGAAATGCCTATCAACTGTCCATGGACTCCCACATATGCTTGCTGCTGCCTGGTAACTGCTTGCTGCTGCCTGGTAACTGCTCACTGCTGCCTGGTAACTGCTCACTGCTGCCTGGCAACTGCTTGCTGAGCACACAGCCCAACAGTCCATGGAAAAGAGGCCTAAGCCTGTGTTCACCTTGCAGTGATGCAGATCAGGCATTCTGACTCTCCCTGATTGCCCATTTGTCATATTGGCTGATATTGATCAGTGTATGGCCAGCGTATCTCATGTGAATCATTCCGTGCTGCAGGGCCCACGTCCACGGAATGTTCTGCTTACAGAATAATACAAAGTTAATTTTTAAAAAAATGTTTATTTGTAATATTTAATATTTATTTTATTCACATACCGCATTCAGCACCCAGTATAAATATATTATAAGAATGTTATAAAGCACACTGTACTCTCCCTGTGAATGATTCAGGTGATATTCTCTTGCTTTCCCAGGTGTGGACGTGGGAAACAGATGGAAAAATCTCACCCCAATTACAAAGAAGCACGTGGATGACCACATGCTGGTATTCAATGATCTGCACTTCCTGATGTCCGCCCTGGGCGCAGAGGACAATGAGATGATGGGGCGGCTGCTGGAAACCATGGAGGAGATCGCTAAGTATGTAGCTGAGTCTTACAGGAGACCTGCAGTGTGTGCTACATGTCACCCATATACATTACTTATTGTAAACTGCATGCAGCTTTACCATTACTGCTCTAGTGCTGCCAGTATTACTACAGATTGCACAGTGTATTCTGAGCATTACCACTCTAGTGCTGCCAGTATTACTACAGATTGTACAGTGTATTCTGAGCATAACCGCTCTAGTGCTGCCAATATTACTACAGATTGTGCAGTGTATTCTGAGCATTACCGCTCTAGTGCTGCTCTTATTACTACAGAATGTACAGTGTATTCTGAGCATAACCACTCTAGTGCTGCCAATATTACTACAGAGTGTACAGTGTATTCCGAGCATTACTGCTCTAGTGCTGTCAATATTGCTACAGATTGCAGTGTATTCTGAGCATTACCGCTCTAGTGCTGGCGGTATTACTACAGATTGTGCAGTGTATTCTGAGCATTACCGCTCTAGCTATGCTCTTATTACTACAGATTGTACAGTGTATGCCAAGCATTACTGCTCTAGTGCTGCCAGTATTACTACAGAGTGTACAGTGTATTCCGAGTACCGGTATTACTGCTCTAGTGCTGTCAATATTACTACAGATTGCACAGTGTATTCTGAGCATTACCGCTCTAGTGCTGGCGGTATTACTACAGATTGTACAGCCTATTCTGAGCATTAGCGTTCTAGTGCTGCTCTTATTACTACAGATTGTACAGTGTATGCCAAGCATTACTGCTCTAGTGCTGCCAGTATTACTACAGACAGTACAGTGTATTCTCATCATTACCACTCTAGTGCTGCCAGTATTACTACAGATGGTACAGTGTATTCCAAGCATTACTGCTCTTGTGCTGCCAGTATTACCACAGATTGTACAGTGTATTCTGAGCATTACTGCTCTTGCGCTGCCAGTATAACTACAGATTGTACAGTGTATTCCAAGCATTACCACTCTTGTGCTGCCAGTATAACTACAGATTGTACAGTGTATTCCGAGCATTACGGCTCTAGTGCTGCCAGTATAACTACAGATTGTACAGTGTATTCCAAGCATTACCGCTCTTGTGCTGCCAGTATAAATGAGAAGATTGTTCTGTGTTTCAGATCACCAGGTGAAAATCATCAGCATTCCCTCCTCCATCACCTCGGCCTCCCGCTTTCTCAGGCACTTGTTCAATTTCACAGCGGCAATTGTGAGAAAGCCGTACAGCTGATGTATCCAATTCGGTACCAGATTGTAGACATCGGAGGCAGCAATGCTCAGGTAATGTTTTTTTCGTCTAGTAAAGAGTATTGATAACGGACATGTGACTGTTATCCCCACTGAGCCTAAAGGTCTGTACACACACTAGATTAAAGTGAACCTCCGGACTAAAAATCGACTCAGCAGCACTGAAAAGGCTTAATTTTTCTTTAACAGTTTCACAGCATCAGAACTTTGTTTCTCTGATACAAGCCTCAGTTTAGCTGCACAGAAGAAAACTGCCCGGGCAGTTTTCCCCTTATGCTGTGCAAAGCATGATGGGATTTCTGATGTTGTTGTTCTCGTTCTGCTGTTTTGGTGCAATTTTTTTTTTTTACATTTTTAATTTGACATTCGAAGCCTAGCGTGTGCAGCTGGGAGGGGTGATCAGGACACAGGACAGTTGGAACTGTATCTCCTGCTCCTTGTCACCTCCTTTCAACCAAAAAGATGGCTGCCCCCATGACAAAGATGGCAGCCCCCATGAATCACAAACATTTGCCTGTTCTTTTAAAACAGGATTGGTAAAAGATTATATTACCTATCTATTCTAATTAACATAACTAATGTAATTTGATGACAGTATGTTTGTTTAGGCTGAAGTTCCCCTTTAAAGTCGGCACAGCACAAACAAGGGCATGCACAATGCACACATACTCTGGGACATCGACATTTGAACGACACAGTCTGCCAGACTGCACAATATCTGCCAACTGTCATCTTAAAGAGGACCTGAACTCAGAACTTCCTCTCTGCCCTAAAAGATTAGCAACAGCATAACAACCTTTCACCTCCTTGGTGGTATGATTCTTTCTGGATTTTAGGGTCTAAGAGCGGTACAATTCTTTTGCATGTTTTTAGACCCTAAAACCGGGGTCTAAGGAGATCTGCAGCAGCTCAGCACGCACTCACCTCCCTGGGATCCAGCGCTGCAGTTTTCCCTCCATCCTCCAGGTGGCACTGTAACCTTGTAGTGAGATTGCCGACTGTCGTCATGATAAGACAGGAATCTCACTGTGGGAAGTAGAGCCTCGGAGGAGAGGAAGAAGCATGTCGGGATCCCCCGGGAAGTGAGTGATAAACGCCCGCTGCACACATTGCTCTGCATAGACCTCAGGCGGCTATCACGAGTTCAGCTAGGGCAGTGATGGCTAACCTTGGCACTCCAGCTGTGGTGGAACTACAAGTCCCATGAGGCATTGCAATACTCAGACAGCTCCAAGTATGACTTGGGGAGGCAGAGGCATGATGGGATTTGTAGTTTTGTCACAGCTGGAGTGCCAAGGTTAGCCATCACTGAGCTAGGGGATACCGCTCCTGGCATGTTTTTTTCACTCTCGTGGTTACCGCTAAGGAGGTTAATGTAAAACCTTTCTTTGTTACAGCTGTTACAAATCCTGCAATACATCTGCAATGTGTCTACTTTCATTGAAGCAGACATATTTGTAACATCCTGTGTTTACCAATTAGCTGCCCTGCCGAGGCAGTCAGGTGGCAGAATGAGATTAAATTACAATTTGTGATTAGACACAGGTGAGGGGGAAGTAGACAGGCTAAACTCTGTAAATACATACAGGGTGCATTTCTCTATGTTTTCCTTCTGTCCTGTGCAAGAGTTCAGGTCCACTTTAAATTGAGACTGTTATACATCTGATAAAAAGATGCTGACACTTAAAGAGAACCCGAGGTGGGTTTGAAGAATATTATCTGCATACAGAGGCTGGATCTGCCTATACAGCCCAGCCTCTGTTGCTATCCCAAACCCCCCTAAGGTCCTCCTGCACTCTGCAATCCCTCATAAATCACAGCCACTCTGCTGACAAACAGCTTGTCAAAGCTGGCTGTGTTTATCTCTATAGTGTCAGTCTGCTGCTCTCCCCGCCTCCTGCAGAACTCCAGTCCCCGCCTCCATCCCTTCCCTCCCTGCTGATTGGAGGGAAGGGATGGGGCAGGGACCGGAGCTATGCAGGAGGCGGGGGAGCAGCTGAGACTGACACTACAGATGTAAACACAGCCTCACAGCATGGCTGTGATTTATGAGGGACTGCAGAGTGCAGGGGGACCTTAGTGGGGTTTGGGATAGCAACAGAGGCTGGGCTGTATAGGCAGATCCAGCCTCTGTATGCAGATAACATTCTTTAAACACACCTCAGGTTCTCTTTAAGTCACACTTCCACCCTGGACTCTGCACCAACCCAGAGGACAGACCCGTGGCCACGTTGGGGAGGGGCAGGAAGCGTTTTAAACAATCAAGGCATGCATCGATTGTCCCGGTTCTATCATCCTGATTGAAACTGCCAGGAGCAGTAGTTGATCAATGGGCCGTAGCTAGCTTGGCACCGCATTGAACAGTACATCACTTTAGTCTGATAGATTTTCTGCAAGTATTGATGTACTGCGTGTGGAAGTGATCAATCATAATCCGATCAGATAGTGATCAGAAGTGATCGATTGGTTAGCGACATCAGCAGAAAGTGTGTGTGCTTATATGGCCAGCTTTAGATGGCTGCGGTCTGACATTTGTTTTGCATTGAGCTGTGTGATTGGCTGACAGATGTGTATTTGTGACTTCCTGTTAAGATGGGGAACTTCTCTTAAAGCAAACCTGTGATATTTTTTTCTCTTTTTTGTTAAAGGATAACTGTAGTGAGAAGAATATGGAGGCTGACATATTTATTTCCTGTTAAATACCAGTTACTTGGCAGCCCTCCTGATCTATTTGGCTGCAGTAGTGTCTGAATAACACCAGAAACAAACATGCAGCCAATCTTGTCAGATCTGACAATGTCAGAAACACTTGATCTGCTGCATGCTTGTTCAGGGGCTATGGCTAAAAGTATAAGAGGCAAGGGATCAGCAGAACTGCCAGGCAACAGGTATTGTTTAAAAGGAAATAAATATGGCAGTCTCCATATCCCTCTTGTTACAGTTGTCCTTTAAAGTGGACCTGAACTCTTGCACAGGACAGAAGGAAAACAGAGAGAAATGCACCCTGTATGTATTCAGAGAGTTTAGCCTCTCTGATTCCCCCTCATCTGTGTCTAATCACAAGTTGTAATTTGAACTCTCTCCTGTGTACATGACTGCCTATGGCAGATTAGCCCATCTGAAAGCACAGGCTGTACACAATATGTCTGCTTCCATGAATCAGGAAGTAGAAAGTGCAGATTTATTGCACGATTTGTACCAGCTGTAACAAAGAAATGTTTTTGTTTAACCACTTAAAGAATTGGCGTGGACGCGGCGGCAGCCCCAGGACCGCCTAACGCTAATCGGTGTAAGGTCCTGGGGACAGGGATTGCAGGAGATCGCACGCGCCTTCAGTCTCCCAGCAGCGATCGCCGCTGGGAGACTGTTAGACAGCGAAACTGCCGTCTTCTTTACTTAGTACAGCGCTGCGATCTAAGGCAGCACTGTACTGGGGACAGCTGTGTGACACGGCGGTCTCCCTGGTAGGCTCAGGCGTGAACCGCTGCCAATCACAGTGATTGGCTGATGGGGGGGAGGGAGGGGGAATGTAAAATAAATAAAAAAAAAAGGCACTTTTATTTAAAAAATAATAACATAAATATTGCTAAAAAATAAACAACGCAGGAGCAATCAGACCCCACCAACAGAGAGCTCTGTTGGTGGGGAGAAAAGGGGGAATCACTTGTGTGCTGTGTTGTGCGGCCCTGCAGCGAGTCCTTAAAGCTGCAGTGGCCTATTTATGGAAAAATGGCCTGGTCTTTAGGGGGATTTAACACTGCGGTCCTCAAGTGGTTAAAGGTTTTTATGCTTGTGTATCTTTTAGAGCAGAGAGGAGTTCTGAGTTCAGGTCCGCTTTGTTAGATACTTACCTAGTAGAGGGATCCTCCTGAGGCTTTTCTGATCCTTCTTGAGCCCACTGCTGGTTGCCGGGACCCTGTCCATCTCTGCGGACGCTCTTTTGTCTGTGAACGAGTGCAGCTGCATTGCGCAGGCGATCTGACGCCCCCCTCCCCTTGCGCAGTGGCATGGAGCCCCTTGTGCATGGAGGTAAAAGCTGTGCATGAGCGGCTTAAAGCCACTCTGCAGGTGCGGGCCTTCTTGCACAATGCGACCATGCTCATTCGCAGACAGGAGTGTGGCCACGCAAACCTATTTGACCAGCCCTATAGGTTCAGCGGGGTCCCAGCGCTGGAGCGGTGAGCTCAAGGCGGGCGGGGGAAGCCCCTTGAATATCCATAGGCTTCCCTCTGCTGAGGTAAGTATCATTATTATCAAAGTTTGCTTCCAGGAACCTTTTAAAGTTAAAGGAATACTGTAGGGGGGGGGGGAGTCGGGGAAAAATGAGTTGAAGTTACCCGGGGCTTCTAACGGTCCCTCGCAGACATGCTGTGCCCGCGCAGCCACTCCCCAATGCTTCGGCCCCGCCTCCGGTTCACTTCTGGAATTTCAGACTTTAAAGTCTGAAAACCACTGCGCCTGCGTTGCCATGTCCTCAATCCCGCTGACGTCACCAGGAGTGTACTGCGCAAGCACAGACCATACTGGGCCTGTGCAGTATGCTCCTGGTGACATCAGCGGAAGCAAGGACACGGCAACGCAGGCGCAGTGGTTTGCAGACTTTAAAGTGTGAAATTCCAGAAGTGAACCGGAAGCGGGGCCGGAGCATTGGGGAGTGGCTGCACGGGCAAAGGAAGTCTGCGGGGGACCATTAGAAGCCCCGGGTAAGTTCAACCCATTTTCCCTCGACCCCTGTACAGTGTCCCTTTAACCGGTGACTATTATAATGGATAATGGACTATTATAATGGATATTTACCTCAGGAGGAGGAAGCCTCTGGATCCTAAAGAGGCTTCTCCCGTCCTCCTCCACAGCCCCGTTCCATCGCTGGCAGCCCACAAAGATTGGCCTCCCTGCGCATGCGCACTTGCACCCTCCCGGGCGGAAATAGCCAAACCTGAGCAGCTCTGTACTAGTGCGCCTGCACAAGCTGTCCGCAAGCTTTTTTTCAGGTAGTCCCAGCGCTGGACCGGGCTGGCGGAGGAGGACAGGGGAAGCCCCTTCCCAAGGTACACTCTCTTTTCCCTTCAGGTTATATATTATAATGCAGAACTATGCAGTGACGCTTCCAGGAAGCCACTCGTGTCTTGTATTGAGGCCGCTTTTACACTAGCAGACTAAACCTGCGTTGCCTTACCCTGTTTTGGCGCAAGCGGCCACAAAGCAATGAAAGTCTATGGATATTTTTACACTTATTGCGGTCTGTTGCGGTGCGCCGGAAGGATCCGAACTGATGTGAGGGCAACAGCGCCTCCAGGTACGGTGCTTGGGGTAATGAAAGTCTATGGGTGATGCATGTAGTGTAATCGATGGAGCGCGGCGTGCATGCCCGGACTGACGGGAATCCCAGTGACGTACTTCCCGCCCAGCATGGAGTACGTCACTGAGCGGGGGGGCGGGGTTATGCATATGACCCTATTGCCGCACTCTGCCGCAAGGTTATAGGTTTGTCATGTTTTGTGTTGCGGTGGGATGCGGAAAGGGCATCCCATCCCAACCTCAACGCAAAAATCAGGTGTAAAATCGGCCCTAGTCACGTGTCACAACACGCAGCATGTCTAACGATGATCACTGTTTTGTGTTCTCCAGAGAGATGTGTTCAGCCAGGTCCTCATCCGAGCAGCCATGACCAGCGGCTCCAAGTCCCACCAGAATCTGGCCAGGTATGTCCATCCTCCTCATGCATCCAGGGCTGTATTTACCATAAGGTACTGTAGGCACTTGCCTACAGGCACCTAATGATGGAAGGGCGGCTCACTCCCCTCCCCAAGTCCCTCCCTCCATTCTTCCCTATGAAGTCTCCCGACGAGCGTGTAAATGAGAGGTTACTCACCCTGCTCTTTGTATTCCACAGACAAGATCCCCCTTCAGTCAGGAGCATATTGAGGGTACTTCTGTCTATCTAATACGAAGGGACACCTGTAGCTACCTGTGATGGGAAGGGAAGTAAGGGAGGCGTGACAGCTGGGCAGCCAGCACACCTGCAGTGCGGTTTGGCAGGTGTTTGTAGGTTCATGGAGCGTGAAGTCTAAAGCACCAGAACATCTGTGCCTATACAATCCTGTGAAGTAAATCCGGGGCTGCGTGCATCGCTGCAGTCTCAGAGCTAGAGCCAATCGGAGACAATCCAGTACAACCTGACCAGTCTGTGTGAGCCGATAGTAATATAGTCAAAGTGATTTGTCTCCAGTGGCGTAGCTAAGGAGCTGTGGGCCCCGATGCAAGTCTTACATTGGGCCCCCCCAAGCACTTTATACATAGTAAGTGATACGGTGCACCAAAACTGCCAATGGCAACTACAGTGTCAGAGCTGCAAGAAGGGGATGGAGAACAGCTTGTTAATGATTACCAATATTCAAAGTATCTATAGAAGTGATTATTATGAGCACAGGGCCAATAGAGAGCTAATACTGTAGTTGAGGAAGGGCCCCTCTGGCTCAAGGGCCCTGATGCAGTCGCACCCTCTGCACCCTCTATTGCTACGCGCCTGTTTGTCTCCCACAAGCTGGGATGGGATTGGTGACTTTACACTGCGTTAAACAAATCTGCGCTGTCTAATCTTTACGCTTCCAGATTACCGATTAATTCTCATTCTTTTTTTTTTACAGATGCCTTTTAATTGAAAGAGACGCCATGAGGCCCAACTCCCCCCTGACAGAGCGGCTGATGAGGAAGGCGGGGGCGGTGCACAACATGGCGTAAAATGCGTCCGCTGAGGCTCCTCCTCCTGCTGCTGCTGCGTCTCCCAATCCTGATACAAATCACATGACATAATTATTCTAATTCAGAGGACATATATGGGAGATGGAATGTGAATGTTTATGTGGCCATCAAACTGGCTGTCAGGGCAGGAAGCGGAATCCGCTGTGCGAGATCCAGGTATACTCACCTTCCCCCAGGCTCCGGGCCATGCTGCTGACGGATGCTGGCTCCTGTGTAATGAGCACATGGCGGTTTCTGCTCTCTGCTCCTCTCCGCTTTTAGCTAAACACACACCTGAGAATTTGGTAGCAGGAAACAATTGCTCACGATAAGATTTGGGTGAAAGCCTAGTGTATTCAAGCATCTGAAGATACTGGTGGCCTTGGCTGCTGCCGTGCCTGGCCAAGCTGGACCAGTCCTGTTGTTTACCTTAAGAGAGGCACCTCCTGCTCATCCTCCCCGCTCCCTTCTCCAACGGCTCTATGTGATTGTCAGTGTGACCTGACTGCAATAACCACAGACCGCAGAGTGCCTTCAGCCTCACACACACGCTGCAGGGAACTCGGTCCAGGCAGTCATTCACAGCTGTCTCGGCCAATCACGTGTGTAGCTGCCTCTGACATCATGTAGCTGCTCTGTTGTTGCCACTCATCCCCTCTCCATTGCACAGGACATGCCGCTGGGTCGTAGCTGGGCTGCAAGTCTGTACAGTGCTTGTTCCTCGCAGTGTCACCTTTATAGCTGAGCCATGATCATTACAGGTGACACTGATTGTTTGTGTATGCACCATTAGTCGGGTACTGAGCTGTCCGGGTTCAGAGAAATCTAGCTACCTCTCCCTCAGCCAATGCCTCCCCAGCAGTGCCTCTGGATCAGGGCAGCAGAAGAGGCAAATTCAAGTCCCACTGCCACTTTATACACCTGTGATAATAAACTAGAGCAGTTTATACAGTCATGGCCAAAGGTTTTTAGAATGGCACAACACAGAGTGAAAAATAAACGAATGAAATAAACAATTGTATCTATCCTCTTTCTCCTAAAAATGACTTTTTAAGATATTCCAGTTTTATTTTATATTTAAATCTACTTTAAGTTTTTGCTGTTTTATTGTTTTTGCTCAATGACAAATTCATTGAAGTATGCCAGAGCTAAAATCTATGAACTATTGACCCCTTTTATCTCTTTCCTGTTCTCAGAACCCATTTTCTGCTAGAAAAGTGTTTTACAGTTGTAATTTCTTATCAGTGAGGGTTACACTGTAGTCACTTCCTGTCTGAGTCAGGACTGAGTCAGCCACTTACATACCTGATATTTAACTCTTTCAGGCAGAGAAAGAAAAAAAGGAACAGAGCCTAGTTATGTGTGTGCTAGGCACTGTACATACACATGTCTATCTCATCATTTCACATGTCACCCCGGGTATCCTTTAAGAGCTAACAACACTGTGGAGAAGGTCATCGGGTCACCCCTGGACCTCCTACACACCATCCAATTGAGGTCCAGAGCAAACAAGATACTAAACGACCCCTCCCTCCTCCCCCCACCAGGCACTACTTCAACTGCCTCCCCTTTGTTCGTTTTCTCAGAACCATCTCCACCAGAACCCCCAGGCACAGGAACTCTATCTTCCCTCAGGCTACCCTTCTCCTAAACTCGAGCACCCTCTCATGCAAAAGTCCCCAGTGTAGAATAGCAGACTGGATGCCTTTAAAAGGAGGGTGATGCTTGAAATCATTGTTCTTCCTCTATTAACCATGGTTACCTGCAAGGAAACACATGCAGTCATTGCGTTGCATAAAAAAGGGCTTCACAGGCAAGGTTATTGCAGCTACTAAGATTGCACCTAAATCAACCATTTATTGGATCACCAAGAACTTCAAGGAGATTCGAGGTTGGGATTGAGGTTCAATTGTTGTAAAGAAAGTTTCAAGATGCCCACGAAAGCCCAGCAAGCACCAGAACCGTCTCCTGAAGATGATTCAGCTGCGGGATCGGGGTGCCACCAGTGCAGAACTTGTTCAGGAATGGCAGCAGGCAGGTGTGAGTGAATCTGTACGCACAGCGAGGCAAAGACTTCTAGAGGATGGCCTGGTGTCGAGAGGGGCAGCAAAGAATCCACTTCTCTTCAAGATAAACATCGGGGACAGGCTGATGTTCTGCAAAAAGTACAGAGCTTGGACTACTGAGGACTGGGGTAAAGTCAATTTTCTCTGATGAAGCCTGTTTCCGAATGTTTGGGGCATCTGGCAAAATGATTGTCCAAAGAACAAGAGGTGAGTACTACACTCCGTCCTGCCTCATGCCAACAGTAAAGCATACTGAGACCATTCATGTGTGGGGCTGCTTCTCATCCAAGATAGTGGGATTACTCACAATTTTCTCTAAGAACACAGCCATGAATAAAGAATGGTACCAAAACATCCTCCAACAGAAACTTCTTCCAAGCATGCAAGAACAGTTTGGTGAAGAACAATGCCTTCGTGTTTATAGTTGTAGCGCTTCAGATTAACTTTAAAATCAGGCTGCAAGATATAAAAGGGGTTAAGCCCTCCACCCCTACGTAAGAGAATTATATATAAAAACAATACCTGCGCCAAAAAACAGTAAAATACCGTAATTCTTTATTTAAGAACCAAATCAGGTGAATTTTAATTTATTCTGATTGGTAATTTATTCTAATAGATGCTACTAAAGGAAGAATGACACCTTAATGTTGGATAAAATCATATCGATACTACCACCAATACACTCCTGTATGATTCCACACTCTGGCGGTTTCTATCTGCCTATATTGCCCTATCAGGATGTCCACTTAAAAAGTTCTCATTAATAGATCACAATCCTCTTGTCAATATATCCTCTTTCTTCAGCTGTATGCTCTGCAGAATATATCACTTTTCACAGTCACTATTAAACGTTCATCCACTGTGTTCAGTAAAACTTGCAATAGTAAATAGAAATCATTGATACTTGCGGGGGTGTATTTCACCGAGGCTCACTTATACGTAATGGTCCAGGAGAGGGGAGAGAATATCAGAGTTCCCGTAACTTGCAGACATCGGAGTTCCTCTAATCTTCCAACGGTAATGAGTCCCGGCCGAAGACTCACCCGGGCGTTCTTACGGCTTAAGCTTCCGCCGTTTTCCACAGTCCGGACCCAAACAGATTGGCAAACCTCCGGCGTACTCTACCGGACGTTTCGGGTGACGTCACCACTCACAAAAGCCAATCAGCCGACGTGTTTCGGTAGGCACGCCTACCTTCCTCAGGGCTCTCCTGGACCATTACGTATAAGTGAGCCTCGGTGACATCCTGATAGAGCAATATAGGCAGATAGAAACCGCCAGAGTGTGGAATCATACAGGAGTGTATTGGTGGTAGTATCAATATGATTTTATCCAACATTAAGGTGTCATTCTTCCTTTAGTAGCATCTATTAGGTGAATTTTAATTTATTCTGATTGGTAATTAATTTATTCTGATTGGTTCTTAAATAAAGAATTACGGTATTTTACTGTTTTTTGGCGCAGGTATTGTTTTTATATAGAAGAACAATGCCTTCTCCAGCATGATGGCGCACCATAAGGCCAAATTGATGACTAGTGGCTCGGGAAACAAATCATTGAAATTTTGGGTCCATGGACAGTAAACTCCCAAGACCTTAATCCAATTGTGAATTACTGGTCAATCCTCAAGAGATGGGTTGCCATCAGTCAGGATTTGGCCCAGAAGTTGAGTGACGGCATGCCAGGGTGAACTGCAGAGGTCTTGAAAAAGGACTAGCACAGCAAATATTGACTCTTTGCATAAACTTGATGTGATTGTCAATAAAATCTTTTGAAACTTAGGAAATTCTTGTAATTATACTTAAACACACCACAGAGGGAACGCAAAAAAAAAGGATCTAAAAACACTGAAGCCATAAACTTTAGGAGATCCAGATATTTGTGCCATTCCCAAAACTTTTGGCCAGCACTGTACAGAGCTCATTCTATCGGAATATATACAGATGTAAGTGTAGTGATTTCTCCCGAGTGGCCTTATCTAGTGACCCCATGGAATGAGCCCAGAGGAGTAGCCGATATCGGGGGTACTTCCTGATGAATGAATGTGGCAGGGCTGTAATGGCTACGGGGAGAGATGATGGAGCACCCACGGGTGCCGTGTGATTGTCCGTCTGCCTGACCCAGCTTGTGTGATATCTTCATACTGTGTTATTGCCACCAATAATGTAAGACAAGTATTGCTGCTTTGTACTGGAATTCAATAAAAACTGATTATTTTATGTCTCTTTCACATCTGGCTGTTTATTGTGTTTTTATAGACACCCCCCTGTGAGGCATTCTGGGTGATTTCACTCTGCGGGAACAGATAATCTGCTCTAGAGGTGCTCAGCGACAGGCTTATAATCAAGGGCACTAAAGCCTGCTACACACATTAAGGCTGCTTTCACAGTGGGACGTTACAGGCGCACATTAGAGCAGCCTGTAACGCAGCCCACCGCACAGCAATGAAAAATCAATGGGCTGTTCACAGTGCCCACGTTGCGTTACATTGTAACGCAAGACGTCAAGACAACGTACTGCATGCAGTACTTTATAAGCGGCAGAGCCGCGTTAGACTAATTGCACATGCTCAGTAATGCTGGGGAGGAGGGGAGAGCGGCCAGGCACATGGCTAATTAATATTCACTGCACTTTGTGACGAGTGCAGTGTTTACTTCCTGGAGCGGCCGCTCTGTGCGGTGATTGGCTGGCGGGACCACGTGATGCCGCATGCGTCCAAGAGTACGCATCACGGACGCCAGAGTGAGCTGCACAACGCGGCTCGCTATGACGTCCACATCCAACACCACCATGCATTGCGTTAGGGGCACGTTATGCGACCATAACGCCCCCTAAAACGCAACTTTTTGGTGTGAAAGTAGCCTCGATTGTGATTGGACAATCACTGACCAGTTTTACCACCTCCATGTAGCAGAGATGGATTAAAACAGAGCTCCCCAACCCTGTCCTCAAGGCCCACCAACAGTGCATGTTTTGCAGGAAACCACACACATGCACAGGTGGGATAATTAGTGTCTCAGCAGAGCTGATTAACTACCTCTGTGGATTTCCACAACACATGCACTGTTGGTGGGCCTTGAGGACAGGGTTGGGGAGCACGGGATTAAAGGACACCCGAGGTGAAAATAAACTAATGAAATAATTGAATCTATCCTCCTCCTAAAAAAATAGTTTTAAGATATTCCCCAGTTTTATTTAAAATTTACCTTTTACATTTTTTCTATTTTATTGTTTTTGCTCAATGACACATTCATTGAAGTATGCCAGAGCTAAAATCTATGAACTATTGGCTCCTTTTATCTCTTTCCTGTTCTCAGAAGCCATTTTCTGCCAGGAAAGTGTCTTATGATTGTAATTTCTTATCAGTAAGGGTCACACTGTAGGGCTGTACCCAGTCTTGACTTAGACAATTTGTTTGATTTGTTTGACTTAGACAGGAACTGCCACTTACACCTGATGTTTAAAGGGAACCTAAACTGAGAAGGATGTGGATTTTTCCTTTTAAAATAATACCAGTTGCCTGACTCTCCTGCTGATCCTGTGTCTCTAATTATACATTTAGCCACAGCCCCTGAACAAGCATGCAGATCAGGTGCTCTGACTCCCAGATTTACATCAAAGGAGCCTATAGGCACAGATGTCCTGGCACCTTAGACTTCACCCTTCACAAACCGCCAAACTACAGCACAAATGTGCTGGCTGTCCGAGCTGTCACTTCTCCCTTACTTCCCCTGCCCGTCATAGGTAGCTACAGATGCACCTTAGTAGTGGGTAGCCAGAGTAACCTCAGTATTAACCACTTTACCCCCGGCGGTACGAATTTCTCCGTCCCTTTTTTCCCACCTAAAAAACCAGGGACGGAGAAATCCGTACCTTCCGCGCTACCGCCGCTGTCCGCGCTCCCGCCGCTCGTGCGCGCGCACCCGCCGCTCGTGCACGCTGCCGCCCGCTCGCCCGGGGATCAATGTACGGGAAAATCCATTCCCGTTCGTTGATCTAGCCCCCGCAATGATCTGCTGCTTCTTTCAGAAACAGCGAGATCATTGTGAATCTCCCAGCCTCCTCCTGCTTCCTGTAAGCATCCTTCCGGACGCTTACAGGTCGCATGTAAACAAACACTCTGTGGCCATCTTGTGGCCAAATAGTAAACTACACCCTAAAAGCATTTTACATACACAAACATTACATTTACACACTAAATTAACTCATTACCTCCCACACTCCAATTTTTATTTTTATTTTTAATTAAAAAAAAAATACAATAAAAAAAAAAACATAAATAGTTACCTTAGGGACTGAACTTTTTAAATATTTATGTCAAGAGGGTATAACACTGTTACTTTATAAACTGCGGGCTTGTAATTAGGGATGGATGCAAAACTGAAAAAAATGCACCTTTATTTCCAAATAAAATATTGTCGCCAAACATTGTGATAGGGATACAATTTAAATGGTTTTATAACCGGGACAAATGGGTTAATACATTTCATGGGTTTTAATTACAGTAGCATGCTTTATTTAAAAACTATAATGGCCGAAAACTGAAAAATAATAATTTTTTCCCACATTATTTCCTATTTCCCCATTAAAACACATTTAGAATAAAATAATTCTTGGCATAATGTCCCACCTAAAGAAAGGCTAATTGGTGGCGAAAAAAACAAGATATAGTTCATTTCATTGGGATAAGTAATAATAAAGTTATAGACGAATGAATGGAAGGAGCGCTGAAAGGTGAAAATTGCTCTGGTGGTCAGGGGGTAAAACCCCTCAGTGGTGAAGTGGTTAAAGGGCAACTGAAGAGAGAGGCATATGGAGGCTGCCATGTTTATTTCCTTTTATGCAATACCAGTTACCTGTGGTAGCTCAATGACAGAACAACAGTGACTGTCCAGCTGATCGAATTTGGTCTGTCCACAATGAAGCACTAAAGTGATGGAAAATATGTTTCAAGAGGTCTAACACCTGGAGGGGGGCATGGCGGAGTGGGATACACACCAAAAGTCGGTGTAATTGCCTTCTTAAAACAGAAGGAAATTTGCAATAATTCAGTTATAAATGAACATTTGTGGTTACCCACAATGCACACCTACTAAATATGCAAATTATAATCCGGATTTTACACACAGCAGGGTTTAAGGGCAGAAATCAAATTTTATTGCTAAATAGCAGGCCTAAAGTGCTTTAACCACTTGAGGACCACAGTGGTAAACCCCCCTAAAGACCAGGTACATTTTAACTAAAACGGCCACTGCAGCTTTAAGGCCAAGCTGCAGGACCGCACAACACAGCACATGAGTGATTCCCCCCACCAACCGAGCTTTCTGTTGGTGGGGTCTGATCGCCCCAAAGTTTTTTTTTTTTTTTATAAATATAGATATATCTCCGTTTTTATAAAAAAAAAAATTCGTTTTTTGTTATTCCCTCCCTCCCTGCACCCAGCCAATCATGCTCTCTTGTCTCCCAGGGGGACAGCCGTGTCACACGGCTGTCCCCAGTACAGTGGTGTCACACGACTGTCCCCAGTACAGCGCTGCTGCTGATTGCAGCGCTGTACAAGTAAATAGACGGCGATCATGCCGTCAAACAGCAGGCAATGGCGGTTTTCAAGCCCATATGGTCGGGCTGAGGTAGCTGAATGAAAGAGCAACAGTGACTAAGTGTCCAGCTGATCGAATTTGGTTTGTCCACAATGAAGCAGCGACCTTATTATCTTCTTGGGTCAGGTGTGCCCCCCTCCACCGACACACTCATGTAGCCGGTCATTGCTTCATTGTGATACGCAAGCCCCTTCACCGCGGCAAGGTAATGATCGCGAAGGGGAATTGACACATGTACAGGCCTTTTGTTTTGTTGGTGCAGCTGCAGTGCAGCCAGAAAAATTAGGCAGGCATGTACACGCACCAGAAAAATGATTATAGCGGCCTGCAGGCAGAGATGCTGTGTGGGGACCGACTTAGTCTTGAGTCGGGCAGAGATGCTGTGTGTGGGGACTGTTTTAGTCTTCGGAGAGTCCTGACTGTGCTTTGCAGACCACGTGGTCAGATGGTCCCTTGACCCACCGCTGTGTGCCAGAGATGACACCACTTGCCTTTCAACATCACGGTACAGTTTAGGTATCGCCTTTTTTGAGAAATAATTGTGGCCTGGTATCTTACACTACGGTGTGTGGATTTGCTTTTGTGTGCTGCTTTCCCTCAGGTGGTCATCCCATTGCAGTTTGTGCTTTGTAATCATGTGCTTTCGTAAGGTAGTTGTCCCTACGTGGGTCTAGGTCTTTCCACGGCTCAATTTTCGGTGGCAGAGAGTACAGATGGCATTGCTCTCATCTGAGGCAGACACATAAAAAAATGTCCACACTGCTGAGCCCTGTGATGATGGCACTTTCGGGATGGCTGCAGACGGAGTGTTAAGTGGGGTGCCAGAATCAGAGCAGGAGGGGGAAGATATGTCACGATTCCGTGCAGAAGCTGAAAGATGAGGCGTTTTGTGTTAAATAGTCAACTACGTCCTGACAATATTGAGGGTTGATGGCACGTGTGTTCTTCTGAACACTGTACTTTGGTCGAGAGCCGCACGAAATCACGACAGTGCGACCTCGAACAGACCTGCCGGGTGGCCTGCCTCTGGCTTTTTCTCTTGTTTTGTCCATAATGGGGGGGGGGGGGGGGGAGATGAAGTGAAAGGTATGCACTGACTTGACTAATACAATGTAGAGTTACACAGGTGCAGTGAACAGGTTGCAGTGACTGCTGGTACAACAATGTGCGGTTACACAGGTGCAGTTAACAGGTATGCACGGACTGGTATATAAAACTGCGTGCGGTCACACAGGTGCAGTGAACAGGTATGCAGTGACTGATATTACAAATGTGCAGCTGTCACACACAGGTACCGTGAACAGGTGCAGTGACACTGCGTGCAGTCACGTAGGTAGGTAGGTGCACTGAACAACAACAACAGGTGGGTATGCAGTGATTGTTATTACAAATGTGCAGCTTCCTGTCACACACACACAGGTACCCTGAACAGGTGTGGTCACGTAGGTGGGTAGGTGCACTGAACAACAACAACACGCTCCTCCAATGAACTTTGCCTGACCATCCCCCGCATCACCCAGTCCCATGCACACCTCCAAGACTTCTCAAGAGCCGCTCCAACACTATGGAGCTCCCTACCTCCACCCATTAGGGCAGCCCTCTCCTTCAACACCTTCAAGAAGGCCCTCAAAACTCACCTTTTCACTCTGGCCTACCACCCCTCACAATTGCTCTAAACCCACAGCTGAACTCTGGTCCCCTACCTCTCATGTCCCTACCCCTCCCTCTAGATTGTAAGCCTTTGGGCAGGGTCCTCCTCCTTTTGTGTCCTACCTGATCATGCACCTCCATTACTGTGCACCCATGCTATGCATTTGCATACCTCCCAACTTTTTGAGATGAGAAAAAGGGACACTTAAGCCACGCCCCTGTCACACCCCTTGTCATGCCCCCCACCACGCCCCTAGTCACACATACCATAAAGATTTCATAAGAAAAATATGCTGTTTTATAATTCAAACCACACTGGTCCTTTCTATCTTGGTTAATTTTCCTTTATAGTAACATTTTAAAATTAGTAATATATTAATTTAAAGGATGGAAATAAAGTTTAGAGTCAATTAAACACATTTTTAGCATATTAATATACATATTTACATAGAAAGAGGGACAAAGTCCTGAAAGAGGGACAAATGAGGATGAAAAAGGGACAGAGGGACAGGGCTCCCAAAAAGGGACAGTTGGGAGCTATGCATTTGAGTGAACCTAACTTGCCTAATCTCCATGTTCCCCTCCAGTGACTGACTAAGCATTACCTGGTACTCATACTGTGCTGTGTGATCTGGTCTTTCTTGTATCCTGTATTGTCATATTGCTGTATGTCACCCCTAAATATTGTCTGTAACCTAATGTTCAGCGCTGCGTAATATGTTGGCTCTTTATAAATACAATAAATAATAATAATAGGTGGGTATGCAGTGATTGTTATTACAAATGTGCAGCTGCCTGTCACACACACAGGTAGTCACTGAATGTGCTGGGCCTGGCAGTGGCACACACAGTAAGAATTACCAAGGCTGTGTATGGAACACACACAAAAAAAAATTGATCACAAGAACAACATTAGCGCTCAAAAGAGCTGTTGAGGGGTGCTTTTTAGCAATAAGTATCAGCAAGGAGCAAGCTAATAAGTCTAACACAAGAGCCTAACTAAGCTTTCCCTATGTCAGCAGGTTCTCTCCCTTCTCCAATTACTGCAGCCACACGAGTGAGTGAAATGGCTGATGCTGCCTGCCTTTTATAAGGGGGGCTCCAGGAGGGAGTGTAGCCTGATTGGCTACCCTGTATCTGCTGACTGTGATGTAGAGGGTCAAAGTTGACCCTAATGATGTAATATAGCGGGCGTGTCGAACCACCATAAAGTTCACGTTCGTTCGAACGCGAACCACGGAAGTTTGCGCGAATAAGTTCGCATGCGAACCGTTCGGGCCATCTCTAAAAATGAACCAATCAGTTTAAACCTGGGTTTAAATTGATTGGTCCGTTTTCAAACTGCATACATTTGCATAGAAATTTGCATAATTTCAGAAAAATTCTCATTTCATCGATCATTCCTACTTCTGAGCAGCCATGAGGAAGATTACATTATACTGCATTACATCATGTTACGGTATATTCTATAATCGTTATCCCCTTCTGTATAATGCCTCAAGAAGAAAGTCAAAAGCTTGCAATAAACCACGTTCAGTTAGGTTTGGTTCACACATAAATCTGTACATTTCCAGTCCAGTCCAGTCCTGTCAGTTTTGCATCAGTTTTCTATCAGTTTTAGGTTGTGTCTCCCCCAGCAAATCATATGTGACCAGCAGGAGCAGGTTGTGCAGTGTTCGCTATGATGATCTACTTGAGCCCAGGGCAGATGCGTTACCCCCCATAGACAAAAATTATTTATTATTATTGTTTATATAGCGCCGACATTACGCAGCATTGTACGGAGTATATCTTGTCACTTAAGGTCCGTACACACACCGGACTGGAGGCAACGACGGGTCCGTCGTCACCTCCCACTGGGTGGGCATTCCAACGACAGTCCGGCGTGTGTACGCACTGTCGGCGGACTGATACGGCGGTTTCTGAGCGATCCGCCGGGCGTCATCACAACAACTGAAAAGCTTTATGGAGATGAAGATTTCATTTTTCAGCACGACCTGGCACCTGCTCACAGTGCCAAAACCACTGGTAAATGGTTTACTGACCATGGTATTACTGTGCTCAATTGGCCTGCCAACTCTCCTGACCTGAACCCCATACAGAATCTGTGGGATATTGTGAAGAGAAAGTTGAGAGACGCAAGACCCAAAACTCCGGATGAGCTTAAGGCCGCTATCGAAGCATCCTGGGCCTCCATAACACCAGAGCAGTGCTACAGGCTTATTGCCTCCATGCCACGCCGCATTGAAGCAGTCATTTCTGCAGAAGGATTCCCGACCAAGTATTGAGTGCATAACTGAACATAATTACTTGAAGTGTCAGAGGAGGCAGGAAGTAGAAGAAACCGGCACTGCTGAAAGCTGTATTTATTGTCTAATAAATTAATGATACATGCGATGCAAAAACAGGCTGTGAGCGCTGTGATACAATATAAATACAAAGTTCAAGTAGCTGGTAGGATACCTGTAGTGGTGCGGTGGGTGCTGGGTGCTTAAGCCTGACGGCCGTTTCGCGCACGTCTGCCAACCTGCTTTTTTCCTCTCAGATTATAATTACTTGAAGGTTGACTTTTTTTGTTTAAAAAACACTTTTCTTTTATTGGTCGGATGAAATATGCAAATTTTTTGAGATCGGAATTTTGGGTTTTTTATGAGCTGTATGCCAAAATCATCCATATTAAAACAATAAAAGGCTTGAACTACGTCAGTTGTGTATATTTGAATCTAAAATATATGAAAGTCTAATGTTTATCAGTACATTACAGAAAATAATGAACTTTATCACAATATGCTAATTTTTTGAGAAGATATATATATATATATAGTGTGTGTCTACACAATATATTAATGTAGCTCAAAGTAGCTAACTAGACCAAGAACCAGCGAACTGATTAGTATCAAGGTCAGCGAGCACTGAATGCTCTTGGATTTAAAGAGGAAATCCTGTGAAAATAATGTAATAAAAAAGTGCTTCATTTTCACCATAATTATGTATAAAGGACTTAGTCAGTGTTTGCTCATTGTAAAATCTTTCCTCTCCCAGATTCACATTCTGACATTTATTACATGGTGACATTTTTACTGTGGGCAGATTATGTAAGCTGCTCCTAGCTGTTTTGGCCGTTAGAGACAGCTGTAAACAGCCATTTCCTGTCTGTGAACATTGTTACATTGTGGCAGCTTGCCCAGAGTACCGCGGTACCAGAGCCTCTTGTGGGAGGGGTTTCATCACAAAATCAGTCATACAGCGCCCCCTGATGGTCTGTTTGTGAAATGCAATAGATTTGTCATGTAAAAGGGGGTATCAGCTACTGATTGGGATAAAGTTCAATTCTTGGTCGGAGTTTCTCTTTAAATACAAAACTCCTCAATCAGTAGCCACTTCCATTTAGGTGATGTCACTTATGACATCACCTGCTGTCATCCTAAATCCTCCTCCTGAGCCTATAAGGCTCACTAGAACTCGCGCGATGCAACCTTTGGGTCGCCCGCGAGCCGGAAGACACCGCCGGAGGGAAGCCAGGGATGTCGCCAGAGGACTCCAGCGTGGCAGTCCCGCTGCTCGCCCGGACCACGGCAGAGCGGTCGCAGGACCTGTCGCTGGAAGGTAAGCTTGTGACAGTTAGATCCCTGTGCGCCAGAACCTGTTCCGACTGCGCATAGATCAACATGTTGTCCAGATAAGGGATAATGGAGATCCCCTGAAGCCTTAGCACCCTCATCACCTCTGCCAGAACCTTTGTGAAGATGCGAGGAGCCGGAGCTATCCCAAAGGGAAGAGCCTGGAACTGAAAATGATGGATGCTGGAACCCAACCTAACTGCAAATCTCATACTTTTGAAGTGGCCCAAAGATAGGGATGTGCATATATGCGTCGAAGATCTATGCTAAGAAAAATTCCCCTCCCTAAGGAAGTACAGTAGAAGGTAAAGAGGCGCCCAATGGATATAAAACACTTTAAAATCAATAAAATGAAAAGGATTAAGGTGGCTTACCTCATAGATGACAAAGTCACTTTAGGTAAGGAAGTTTAATAGAATAAGAAGCACAGACAACGTGTTTTGTGGGTCTATGCCCACTTCCCCAGGCCAAAGTGCCTTAAAGGAGAACTGTAGTGAGAGGGATATGGAGGCTGCCATATTTATTTCCTTTTAAGCAATACCAGTTCCCTGGCAGCCCTGATGGTCTATTTGCCTAAAGAAGTGTCTGAAATACACCAGAAACAAGCATGCAGCTAATCTTGTCATATCTGTCTAAATTTGTCAGAAACACCTGATATGCTGCATGCTTGTTCAGGGCCTATGGCTGAAAGTATTAGAGGCAGAGGATTAGCTGAATAGCCAGGCAACTGGTATTGCTTAAAAAGGAAATAAATATGGCAGCCTCCATATACCTCTCACTACAGTTCTCCTTTAACAGTCTATATGCCGCACTTGAGGGACCCCAAGTGCGGCATATAGACTATTAAGGCACTATGGCCTGAGGAAGTGGGCATAGACCCACGAAACACGTATTCTGTGCTTATTATTCTATTAAACTTCCTTACCTAAAATGAGTTTGTCATCTATGAGGTAAGCCACCTCAATCCTTTTCATTTTATTGATTTTAAAGTGTTTTATATCCATTAGGCGCCTCTTTACCTTCTAATGTACCTATTCCTGGAGGGGGGCCTTGCGCACCCACCTAAGGAGGGCAGGTTTTTTGCTAAGAGAGCGACTGAGTGGGAAACCTGAGTGGAGTCAGGTTTTAAGACACTCCACGTGCCTAAAGTGGTTGGTTGCCCCCTGGTGCAACCCACCTTTGTGAGTACATTTCTATAGAAGTATTTTCCAATACTTAATACTCATGATATACTGCGCCATTTGGGCTCCTGGTTGTCTTAGTTTTTTCCTTCCAGTACTGTACCTCCCTGAAGAAGGGCTCTTGTACATCGTCATATCTTTTGGGAGACACCCATGTCATTTCCTGTCAAAAAAAAATTACTTGCTGGTTGAATACAAGTAACTTGAAGTCAAAATTTTCCAGGGGTATGAATAATTATGGGCAGCACTATCTACACATACAAAATATGTATTTATATCTACATATGCACAAACAGTGTATACATACTTCCTACACACATATACAAACCTGAGTTATGTAAATATATACACACGCATGTGTTGTGTATACATACAGGTGTGTAGTGTAGTGTGTGTGTGTGTGTTTAGTGTATGGTGTGTGTGTGGTACGTGGTGTGTGTATATCTATCTATCTATATCTACACACATTTTATAAAATAATTTTACACATTTACATATATACAAACACATACATATACACAGTAGTGTACTAAAGTTCAGGGCAGGTGTGAAAAAAAATTCTGTCAAAGAATGCTTTTATAGACGCAAGTATTTATTTTCATCATTCAACAAAAAATAAAAATGCAGCGAATGAACAGATGAAATCTTTATCAATAATTGGTGTGACCATACTTTGCAAGTGTACCTAGAAGAATTGATGCCGTTTTGAAGGCAAACAGTTTTCAAAGGAACTCGGCCGGTAGGTTGTTGCAGATATCTGGGAGAATAAACCACAGGTCTTCTGTGGCTGTGGGCTTCCTCACATCCTTCTGTCTCTTCATGTAATCCCAGACACGCTCCATGTGGAGATCAGGGCTCGATTCACTAACCGGCACTAAGCTGGTTACTGTGCCTTATCACTTAGTGGGCACAAACTACAGCGCTAACCTTATCTGAGGTTAGTGTGCCTTAAAGGGAACCAGAGACGAAGCACCCTTATGTATTTTACCATATATATCAGTGGGAACATTAGAGAAAACACCTACCCTGCTCTCGGTTTCATTCTCACTGCTAAAAGTGTCTGTTATCAGCTGTGATAAGAATCCCCGAGGGAGCATTCAGTCTGGCTTTGCCGGAAATGATTATAGCTGAGTCATAGGCAGCAGAGCCACAAGGGGGCAGGCTTGGGCTTGAAAAGACACCAGAGAAGACAGACTCAGCTATAATCTTTCCGTAGCAAAGCTAGACTGAGTGCTCAGTCGGGGATTCTTATCAGAGGTGATAACAGTCAGATTAAACAGAGAACAATGAAACAAAGAGCAGATTAGGTGTTTACTGTCATGTTCCCACTGATTTATAAGGTAAAATACAAGAGGGTGCTTCATGTCTGGTTCTCTTTAAGTAGCTTTGTGCACACTAAAAGATGAACAAAGCTACATTGCGCACTGCACCCCGCACCCGCTATACTGTACATGATGCGACCTTAAGGTCGCATAGGATGCAACCTAAACGGTGCATCAGTGCACCGTTAGTGCCGGTTAGTGAATCAAGGCCCAGGTCTCTGCAGGGGACATACCTTCACTTCCAGGACTTCTTTATGCTGAAGATAGTTTTCAATCGCTTTGGCTGTATGTTTAGCATCATTGTCCTGCTGCAGAATACATTTAGGTCCGATCATACGGCTCTCTGATGGATAATGAGAAAAGCATACACCCACGTACAGGATTTTCACCTTTCGCAATTACAGAACTATCACATGAAAAAGCCTCACTTGGCATCTTGCCAAACTAGTGGTCAAAGCAACATCCAGTAAGGACCAGTTTCCACTATCGCGAATCTGCATGCGTTTCCTGCATACAGATTCGCATAGCCAATACAAGTGAATGGGCCTGTTTCCACTTGTCAGTTTTCCTGAGCGTTTTTCTGTGCAGGATTTTTCTGCACGGCAGAGCTCTCAGAATTCGCCTGCGTGTGGAATGCATGTGTATCGCCGCTAATGTATTTAATAGGGAAATCGCCTGCGGCTTTGGTATGCGAATTTTCATGCAAATTCGCATGGAAATCAATGGAAAAGCACACCGGCACTACCATGGTTAAATTCGCATACAGCGTCATTCGCATACACCCACATGCGAAATTCGCATCTGCATGCGAATTTTTACCGCGGCAATTCGCACCGCACAAGTGGAAACGGGCCCTCAGGCCTCTTTTCCAGGGGCAGTTGAACTGTGTGCTCAGGAAGAGTTTGAGAGAAATCTCACTGCCTATTAACTAGGGATGGGACGAATCCACAATTTCTTCGAATCCGAATCCGAATCTAAAAAGGTTCTCGAATATCTCGAACCTTTCGAATCCCGAATCTAACGAATCCTGCGCATAAGAATTGTGCGATCCATGGTATAGTTGCCCGCAGTATAAGGTACCCAGGCATAGGTGCCCGCAGTATAGGTAGCTAGGTAAAGGTGTCTTCAGTATAGCTACCTAGGTATAGGGGCCCTTACTATAGGTTGCAAGGTATAGGGGCCTTCACTATAGGTTGCAGAGTATAGTGGCCTTCAGTATAGGCAGCAGGGTATAGTGGCCTTCAGTACAGGCAGCAGAGTATAGTGGCCTTCAGTATAGGCAGCAGGGTATAAAGGGCCTTCAGTATAGGCAGCAGGGTATAAAGGGCCTTCAGTATAGGCAGCAGGGTATAAGGGCCTTCAGTATAGGCAGCAGGGTATAAGGGCCTTCAGTATAGGCAGCAGGGTATAAGGGCCTTCAGTATAGGCAGCAGGGTATAAGGGCCTTCAGTATAGGCAGCAGGGTATAGGGGCCTTCAGTATAGGCAGCAGGGTATAGGGGCCTTCAGTATAGGCAGCAGGGTATAGGGGCCTTCAGTATAGGCAGCAGGGTATAGGGGCCTTCAGTATAGGCAGCAGGGTATAGGGGCCTTCAGTATAGGCAGCAGGGTATAGGGGCCTTCAGTATAGGCAGCAGGGTATAGGGGCCTTCAGTATAGGCAGCAGGGTATAGGGGCCTTCAGTATAGGCAGCAGGGTATAGGGGCCTTCAGTATAGGCAGCAGGGTATAGGGGCCTTCAGTATAGGCAGCAGGGTATAGGGGCCTTCAGTATAGGCAGCAGGGTATAGGGGCCTTCAGTATAGGCAGCAGGGTATAGGGGCCTTCAGTATAGGCAGCAGGGTATAGGGGCCTTCAGTATAGGCAGCAGGGTATAGGGGCCTTCAGTATAGGCAGCAGGGTATAGGGGCCTTCAGTATAGGCAGCAGGGTATAGGGGCCTTCAGTATAGGCAGCAGGGTATAGGGGCCTTCAGTATAGGCAGCAGGGTATAGGGGCCTTCAGTATAGGCAGCAGGGTATAGGGGCCTTCAGTATAGGCAGCAGGGTATAGGGGCCTTCAGTATAGGCAGCAGGGTATAGGGGCCTTCAGTATAGGCAGCAGGGTATAGGGGCCTTCAGTATAGGCAGCAGGGTATAGGGGCCGTATAGATAGCAGGGTTTAGGGGGCTTCAGTATAGGTAGCAGGCTATGGGGGGCTTCAGTATAGGCAGCAGGGTATAGGGGCCTTCAGTATAGGTAGCAGGGTATAGGGGGCTTCAGTATAGGAAGCAGGCTATGGAGGGCTTCAGTATAGGCAGCAGGGTATAGGGGCCTTCTGTATAGGTAGCAGGGTATAGGGGGCTTTAATATAGTTAGCAGGCTATGGGGGGCTTCAATATAGGTAACAGGCTATGGGGGGCTTCCGTATAGGTAGCAGGCTATAGGGGGCTTCAGTATAGGTAACAGGCTATGGGGGGCTTCAGTATAGGTAGCAGGCTATGGGGGGCTTCAGTATAGGTAACAGACTATGGGGGGCTTCAGTATAGGTAACAGGCTATGGGGGGCTTCAGTATAGGTAACAGGCTATGGGGTGCTTCAGTATAGGTAGCAGTCTATGGGGGGCTTCAGTATAGGTAGCAGGCTATGGGGGGCTTCAGTATAGTTAGCAGTCTATGGGGGGCTTCAGTATAGGTAACAGGCTCCGGGGGGGCTTTAATACAGTGAGCAGGCTATGGGGGCTTCAGTATAGTTAGCAGGCTATGGGGGGCTTCAGTATGGGGGGCTTCAGTATAGTTAGCAGGCTATGGGGGGCTTCAGTATAGGTAGCAGACTATGGGGGTGCTTTAGTATAGGTAGCAGGCTATGGGGGGCTTCAGTATGGGGGGCTTCAGTATAGGTAGCAGGCTATGGGGGGCTTCAGTATAGTTAGCAGGCTATGAGGGGCTTCAGTATGGGGGGCTTCAGTATAGGTAGCAGGCTATGGGGGTGCTTTAGTATAGGTAGCAGGCTATGGGGGGCTTCAGTATGGGGGGCTTCAGTATAGATAGCAGGCTATGGGGGCTTCAGTATGGGGGGCTTCAGTATAGTTAGCAGGCTATGGGGGGCTTCAGTATGGGGGGCTTCAGTATAGGTAGCAGGCTATGGGGGGCTTCAGTATAGATAGCAGGCTATGGGGGGCTTCAGTATGGGGGACTTCAGTATAGTTAGGCTATGGGGGGCTTCAGTATGGAGGGCTTCAGTAAAGGTAGCAGGCTATGGGGGGCTTCAGTATGGGGGGCTTCAGTATAGTTAGCAGGCTATGGGGGGCTTCAGTATAGTTAGCAGGCTATGGGGGGGCTTCAGTATGGGGGGCTTCATTATAGGTAGCAGGCTATGGGGGGCTTCAGTATAGATAGCAGGCTATGGGGGGCTTCAGCATGGGGGACTTCAGTATAGTTAGGCTACGGGGGGCTTCAGTATGGGGGGCTTCAGTATAGGTAGCAGGCTATGGGGGGCTTCAGTATAGGTAGCAGGCTATGAGGGGCTGCAGTATAGGTAGCTGGGTAATCCTCCTCCCTCCCCCCGCAGCCTCCTCCACTCGTCCCCCTGCATAAATAAGGAGAAGCAGCCTCCCACCTCCAGCATCAGCGTGGAGCCCAGAGCGGCAGACTTCTCCCTTCACTTCCTGGTTCCCCCTAGTGGCCACCTGACCGGCTCTTACTGATGACGCGTAGTAAGAGCCGGTCACTAGGGGAAATAAGGAAGTCTGGAGGAGGTCTGCCGCTCCGAGCTCCACGCTGGAGGTGAGAGGCTGCTTCCTCTTATTTATGCGGCGGGCGAGCGGAGGAGGCTGCAGGGGGAGGAAGGAGGACAATTGCGGACGGGTAAAGCGGCGGATGCGCGGCGATGCAGCGTCGGGATGCGGCGGATTCGGCGATCAGAAAATGGCGTCGGGATTCGAATCCACGAATCTCGAATATTTCCTGATATTCGAGGGATTCGTGGATTCGCCGGATTCGTCGTCCCATCCCTACTATTAACTGTTTGTGGAAATGAGGCCTCACAGTGCCAAAGTTTGGCAGGAAGAGTGGAGTGGGCATCAGCTTCAGCAAACCCAACAGAAAGCACAGCAAGGCCCAACAGCCAATGAAAAGAGATCCCACCACAGGCAGCACATATATACAAGGGTGGAGGGAGGGGTTAGTCACTCCATCTTGTGTTCTATGAGTAAGGAGGTAGACAGAGCCAGGAAGAGATTGCAACATAGTAAAAAGGTACCCATACATGACACATCTCGCAGCTATCGACCATCCCAATTCCATAATCAAGGATGCTCATCACAGATTACTCACAAGTAACCACAGTGGTTACTCGTGATTCAAATGAGCTTTAATTTCTGCAGCTGAGCAGCTAGATGCGGCAGGGTTAATTACCCATAATGCCGCTCTCCGTCCAGCGTTTCAACGAGCTCACAAGTGTCCTAATGGACGCGTAGCCGGAAGGAGGAAGTGCTCCATAGCGAGGCTTGCAACGCGTCCATCAGGACACTTGTGAGCTCATTGAAATGCTGGCCGGAGAGCGGCATTATGGGTAATCAACCCTGCCACATCTAGCCACAGCAATGAAAGCTCATTTGAACCATGAGTAACCACCGTGGTTACTCGTAATTAGTCCGCGATGAGCAGCCGTCCATAATTATGAAATTGGGGGGACAAAAAGTGCCACCAACAGCATGCCCAGTTGAACATGCTGCAAGATGTCAGTCAGCAATGGCCAATCAGGTGCACAGCGGTCATGGCGAGTGATATTGGGATGAGCAACAGGCACAACAGAAATCCCGGGTGCTTTTCCCCAGTGTGTAAATGTACCCCCTGTGTGTGTGCGCATTTATACATGACCTGTCCTATGTCGCCCACGACGCGGTGTCCATTAGTCTTCAGAATGCGCCGCTTTTCCATACATGCCGCCAGCGCATAGCACACAATGCTTGTGTGACGTCACCCACTGCATGCCGTGTGTCCGTGGTGTGTATGGAAGAGCGGCAAATTCCGAAGATGGATGGAAATCGGCGTGGTGGACGACACAGGACAGGTCATGTATAAATGCGCACACACAGGGGGTACATTTACACACTGGGGAACAGCTGCGGACGGATTCCTGAGAAAACTTCATGCTGAAATCTGCCTATCATAGCTAAATGCATGGCAACAGTGTTATCAGCACAGATCTGCGTTTCATGAGATCTCACTTGCTCCTCCCTTCCTCCTGAGACTCACCAGCGGAGTGGTTTTGGCATGGCTGGGATTTCTTCTATGGTTTATTCTGTTGTGTGTGAATTCTGGGAATGATTACCGTCATGAGATACAAATATTTTATTCTAACATTCAGATTTCATGAAAATTATACAGCTTGAATCTGTACAAAATAAAAATTGACAGAATGTTATTCTGATTGGTACAACTTCAAGCTGCATATAACATTTACAAGTCATTTACATTTTGTTAGCAGAAGTTGGCGCTAAGGGGACTAGGACACCTAAGCTGCACGTTCCAAAGAGGGGATCCCAGAACCCTCAAAAACAACTATAAACAATTAATAAAAAAGGAACACGCGCTAATGATCATGATTTAGGCTGCTTACACACAGGGTCGTTACAGGCGCACGTTAGTGCGCCTGTAACGTTCCCCCAATGCACAGCAATGTAACACAAGTGGGCTGTTCACACTGCCCACGTTGCGTTACATGTAACGCTGTTTGTTGTTAGGAAAGTGCAGCATGCTACGTCGTTAGAGCGGCTATAGCCGCGTTAGACTGTTTGCACATGCGCAGTGGGGGGTGAGAGGAGGCGGGGAGATGCTGCTACAGTAGCCGCACACGACTACTTAATATTCACTGCACTGGCGGCCGCTGATTGGCCGGCGGGACCACGTGATGCGGAGTGTCTCGCTCCGCATCACGTGGTCCCGCCGGCCATTCAGCGCCACTCTGGGAGACCTTATATGGATAGAGCCGCCTAACACGGCTCACTCTACCGTCCTCTCTTGCAGTACCATACGATGCGTTAGGTGCACGTTATGCGACCTTAACGTAGCACCTAACGCAACGTCTTGGTGCGCAAGTAGCCATAATCTATAAAATTCTCATGTACATAGGAAATATACTAAAACCACACCTATAACAAAACACTCATGCCTTTCAGGCTATTAGCATAGGGCCCAACCGTCCCGATCTCGTCGGGACTGTCACGATTTGGGGGGGCTCTCCCGCTGTCACGGTATGAGCCCCCCAAGTCCCGGGCGGCAGTGGGCAGCGAGTAAAAAAAAAAATGATCGAGGCGCCAGCCGCACTTATATGGTATGCGGGATGCGGCCATAGCATTATTACCTCCCTCCCTCCTTCCCTTGAGATCTGCCCCCCTGTGTCCTTGTTAGCAGAGTGCGCAGCGAGCGGAGCGGGCTGTCATTACCTGCGTCCATGCACGGGTACCGATGTCCAGCTTCAATCTGCTTCCTGTGACGTCACAGGAAGCAGGAAGCTGGATGCAGACATCGGTACCCGTGCATGGACGCAGGTAATGACAGCCCGCTCCGCTCGCTGCGCACTCTGCTAACGGGGACACAGGGGGGCAGATCTCAAGGGAAGGAGGGAGGGAGGTAATAATGCTATGGCCGCATCCCGCATACCATATAGGTGCGGCTGGCGCCTCGATCATTTTTTTTTTGCAGTGGCACCCATCCTGACCCTCCTCCCCACCCACGGGCACCCTTACCCTCCTCCCCACCCACGGGCAGGGTGTATGAGGGTATGTTTAGTAAAAAAATATATAAGGGCATAATATAAATTAAAAAAAAAAATCTTCAAAAAACGATGGTAGGCGTCTGATGGGGGTGTGGTTAGGGGGTGTGGTTAGGGGTGTGGCCAGTGTCCCGGTTTCCTAGTTTAAAATGTTGGGAGGTATGTATTAGCAATCATACCATACATTCATCAGGTGTATTAAAAACCTCTTCCCAACCTGAACAAATTAAAATCTACACTTAGACTCTAGATAGCTTGTTGGTAGTCCTTAGTGGCATATGATCCCTGGAGCATAGATAAAAAAAGATTTTTCCTTTCTTTCTTTCCAGCAACTATTCCAAAAATAGATTGTGTATGAAGATCCTATTCATGAGAAGAGTTGATCAATTTTGTGCAATGGGCAGGTGTCAGTTCCAACAGTGCATCACTCAGCCTCAGTGGATTCAGCCCGTTTGATATGTGCTGTCAGTCTTTCACACAAGCACCTTTTAAGACTTTATAAGTCACAATGCATAGATCAGCCTCAGTGGGTTCAGCCCGTTTAGTATGTGCTGACCGTCTCGTTTACAAGCGCTTTTTCAAGCGTGGCTTTACAGCAAACTATGTACCTCTATGTCTTAGAAGCTCCTCTCCCCGATCTTCAAGCTGTAAACTCAGCCGGGTACTTCAGAGCTCCCTTTTCCGTTCAGCTCTCGGCAATGCTTGGTCGCATAGGTCACTTCCTGCTGGCAGGTTCAACGTGACGCCCGCTGTCTGTTCCAGCAAGCCGTAAGCTGCTCTTTCTGGTGACGTCACCTTAAAGCAATAGGATCCTTTGATGTGCAAATGGTCGCTAAGCGCTATTGCAGCCAGTTAAGTTCCTAAATGCTCCAGAAACGGCTTGTTCAGTTACAAGAGAACCTCTACGCGTTTCAGCTATAATACGTTAGCCTTCTTCAGGAGGATTAATGCAATTACAAGTCATTTAAATGTTAAGAGACATTTGCATCTCATTGATCTTCCCTAGTTAACTCCACCCCTCCCCAAATGTTAACTCCTCCCCCTCCATGCCATGGACAAGCCCAAGACTCACATTGTGTATCCTGTACAAATATACCAATGGAAGGGAAGCTCCATTGCACATTACCTATGAAGCAGTTTATAAGCATTTAACAGTATGCTTCAATGCAACTGTAAATGTATCTGTCTGCCCTAGTGTGGCTAGCCTTGAAGTAGGGGACACAATTGACTGTTTTGTGTGCATTTTCTGGATTCCTTCGCAAATCCGAATAGCACTACGCGGATATTTATCCGCAACCCGGATATCTGGTCGGATATCTGTTGGATATCCAAATCCGGGTACTGAAGCCATGGAGATGACGTCCATGAGGTCATTGAGCCAATCAGAGGGCTCCCAGCAGAAGCCCTAGCAACCAATCACAGAGGGAGAACTCTGGCCAGCCCCCCCTGTATATAAAGAGGCGGCCATGCTGAAGGAACTCGTCCTTGCTTTGTGACTGCTCACTGAGAGACATCTCCAGTGCTGTTTGGCTAAAGCAAGTGCTTTCTACTGTGTTAAACCTAGCGTTTTTGCACATTAACACCTGTACTACAATACTCGGATTGTTGTTTAGTTAGTTAGCTTGTATTTTGTTTGTATTTAGTTAGTGTGTGTGACAGTCTCTGCTGCAGCAGCTCTGCTAGTCTGTGTCTGTGTCTGCTGTTTGTGCACACAGGCCAGGCCTGTGCTATTAGCCTTAACTACAGTACAGTTTAGGGAATAGGATTACTGTATTTGTAGTTATTTAGTACACCACACTAGACAGGCACCCTAGTGAGGGTAGACGTGTGCTAGGCTGATGTGGCGCTGTAGTTCAGCAGCTCCCAAAGCATGAAGAGTAGAGATCAGCAGCACCACGAAGATGTATATTTAAGCTCTTTATTGCATAAAAGATAAAGCCCAGGGACAGCGACAGACGCTGTTTCGGAGATAAACTCCTTCCTCAAGCTGTATAGGCTCACACAAGAGAAACAACAACCACTAGCATTTATATACATTCTCAATAAGGTCACATGGACCAATCATAACACCAGGATACATGTAAACACCAGTGTCCAATCATAGAACAAAGCATAATGAGAGGACCTGATGAAAGACAGATATTTAAATGAGTAGCTGTTGCAACAGCACAATTTTAAAAAAGTGTCAGACCCATATGGACCAATCAGCACTCACCAGCCCAGGAGGACCTGATGGGGAACCACAGCTTAGTCGTATTGCTCCTCCCAATCTCCCAGAGGGCAATGGAAGATGCGAGCCGCCGGAAACCGGAAAAGGAAACAAAAAAAACAGAACCTGAGCGTCATGATGTCAGACGCTTCCATGCGTAAAACCATCCTGATGATGCGTAGAAATGTACGCGCAAATCAATGCGGAAAACCGATATGGAACCGTACATCTGCTCTCAAGTATGAGAACAAAACGCATAAACACGCAAACCGACGCGTACAGACGCAATAACATCATAATAAAATACTAATAAAGACAAAAACATTAAACAAAAAATAGAAAAAAAGGCCGAAATGCTGTGGTATAGTAGAGCTGAGGGTCCATAATAGGTAAAAGACCTCTCAAAATAATTCAACATGGTACCAGATGTACAAAGTACTATAGTAATAAAGAGAATCATACATCAGAAAACAGCAACTCCCAGTGTACTAATAGTGTAGCCCAGTAGGGGAAACACACACACACACCTGGACCCAGCAATCAACACCAGTATGACTAACCACACACATACAAGCAGAGGCACAATATATACACATTCTATCCAATTTAGGGCTCGTTTCCACTAGTGCGGCGTGCGTCTCGCAGACGCACGCCGTCACTGAGCGGGTGGGTGGGATCGCAGGCGAATCCCATGAGCCGTGCCATGCACGGCTATGGGATTCGCAGCCTCTGCCGCGAATTCTGCGGGGGGTTCCGGCCGAATCGCTCCCGCAAGCGATTCGGCCGCGGCGCCACTATCCCCTATGGCAGAGTTTCCCCGTGCGATTCGCGGGGAAACTCTGCGGAATCGTGGCGGAAACCGCGATAGTGGAAACGGGCCCTGAAATGCAAAAGGAAAAGTCACTCACGGTTGAGTCCACCCCCTCCCAGAGTACCCAGTTACCTGATCCAACCCGCCTTCCGCCTAAGTATAATTCTCTTTCCCCATCACCCCTAAAATGAGCAGGAACCCCATCTATAACCTGTACCCGGAGCTGTGGTATAGAGTGGTGGAATTGAGTAAAGTGGGCCGAGACAGATGGAGTCATATTCCCGGCCCTGATAGCAGATTTATGCGAGGAGATACGTTCACGCAGACGCCGGGTGGTCTCTCCCACATATAACAGCCCACATGGGCATTTTAATACATAAACTACATATGAAGAATCACTTGTATAAAGTCTACGTATGCTGAACTCGGTACCTTTAGACGGATGCCTGAACTTATCTCCCTTAAAAATCAGGCTGCACATGTGACATCCTAGACAAGGGAAAGTACCCATCTTCATGGTGCTGCTGATCTCTACTCTTCATAGTTTAGTACTGCAGTGCTAGTTGTTAGAGTAGTACTGTCTGTGTTAGCTTGCTACTACAGATTACTGCATTTCTGCTGTGCTGCTGACTCTGAGTGTCAGTGTGTGTGAGATAGACAGTTCGTGTACACACTGTGTTCTACTCTGCTGTCCATGCAGATTCATTAAAGTCCAACACCGATTTCAATAAAGTGCAAGTACCCCACATCCATCTGGCGACATCATCACACAAACTTGCACTATGGCCTCAATTCACTAAGCTTATCTCCTGTCTTTAATAACTCTTCTAGAGTTATCACCATGGTGATAAGGCATGTAGTATTCTGGAAACATTTTACCTCAGGCAAACCTAAAGTTAACTCTTCAGTCTTTAAGTTAACTCTTCAATCCTTAAAATAACTCCAGAGTTAAAGACAGGCTGTTTATTAACTGCTTGTGAAAATAACTACAGAGGAGGTAAATAAACTACAGAGGAGGTAAATTAACTACAGAGGAGGTAACTTAAGGAATGAAGAGATAAAATAACTCTCTCACTGTGTGGAGGTAAGTTATCTCTTGCCTTAGTATCTCCAGCATGATCTTAGTGAATTGAGGCCTTTGTCTGCTGGCACTGGCAGCCAGGGGCAGGGCAGCAAGGCCAAGAAGAGAGGGAACATTGCTGGCACCGTCACCACCAGCAGTTCTGCCGCACCAGTGTCCATTCCACCGCTAGCCACTGGCTGTGGACGCACTGGGCGCCCAGCTGTTAGGGGGAGTCACGCTGCAGAGGCGCAGCAGCGTGTAGCTGCCATTTTTCAGCAGGGTCGGTGCCACAAATTGGAGGAGAAAGACGCCAACCCTGTGATGCAGCTGATGGTGGACGAGAAAGCCACCACCAGCTGTACAACAGAGAGCTCCACCACCACTCCTGTTCACAGGAGAAGCTGCAGCCGCCCAGCAGTGCATGGGGACTCGTCGGCCATCATGTCGACCCCAGCGGGCAGCCTACCCTCAGTCAGCATGCTCTTTACTCCAGGCATCGCGAGCGCAATCAGGGCTGTTACCAATGAGTTTGAGGAGGATATTCTGGGCGCAATGGGGTATGTTGAGGAGTCACAGATGGTGACGGTGATTGTTGGGGGGAGTCCGTGCCTGATGTGTCAGCAGAAGAGGAGTTTGGGGGGGGGGGGGGAGGTTAGCAACATCCCAGCAGTTGTTTGAGGAGGGGGGGGGGGGGGGGGGGAAGTATGATGCTGATAATGATGACGAGATGAAGGACCAAGACTACCATCCACGGGAGGGGGATGTTAGCTCTGATTCTGAGGAGGAGAATGCGTCTGTGGGTCTGTCAAGGAGGATCAGCATTGCTGACATTGGCAGGAGCAGCAGTGGGCGTAGAATGCGGGACCCACAGCCTGCAGCATTATCTTCTGCCACTACCACCAGCCGCACCACTCAACCCCAGGCCCCAACCACCGCAGGGAGAAAAAAAAACAAAAAAAACAACGCAGCTCATTCAGGGCGTAAGGGCAAATTTCTATCCCCAATCTGGCAGTTCTTTGATCTGCCCTCAGTGGACAGCCCGTTTGTAACTTGCAACGTGTGCCAGATGAAGCTGAGCAGAGGTTGCAACCCCTCCAACTACGGCACCTCCAGCTTCAACCATCTGGCAAAAAAGCATTATGTTGAGCATAAGGAGTTAAATAGGCTAAAGGAAGCTGGCGCGGGCAGTGTTCTGACAAAAAGCACCACCAGTACCCCCTTTGCCACTCCTGCCGACACTGAGGCCTGTTCAGGCAGCCAGTCCTCAGCGGTCTCCTCTGCTCCCTTCTCCTCATCCCGTGCAAGCAAAAAACGCCACCAGACCCTGCTGAGCGAGTCATTTGTTGTCAAGGCTCAGCCTCCTGGCAGCTGTCGCATCCGCCAGCTGAACGGCCTGCTTGCACGGGCCATGTCCTCCCATACTCCTTTGTGCAGGAGGGGAGCGACATGCATGCGCTCCTTCAGTGTGCATCGCCGGATTGGCCTATCCCCAGCCGGCACTACTTTTCCCGCACAGCCATCCCAGCACTGCATCTCTTCACGATGGCCAATGTGGAACGTGTTGGAGGAGTGGGTCCATGTGACCATGGACTCATGGTCAAGCCGGCTTGGGACAGGCAGCTACCTGTCCTTTACCACTCATTGGGTCAGTTTTGTGGAAGGAGGTGAGGAGGGGACAGCAGCTTCATCAAGCCAGTGGGTTGTGCCACCCCGCAGCAGGGTCAGGGGAAGTGCAGCAGGTTCCTCTAATCCGGTTCCACCCTCCGGCAAACCTGCTGCCGAACACCCCTGCCTCAGCCGCAGTGTGAAGGCCCGCCACTGCCAAGCACTGCTGGAGATGGTCAGCCTGGGGAAGCACAGACTGACAGCAGACCATGTCCTGGCCAAACTCCAAGAGTAGAAGAGGAGTTGGCTGACCCCCAGAGGCCTGAGAGTCAGAGAGGTGGTGTCCGACAATGTGGCCAACCTTGTTGCTGCCATCCACCGGGGAGACCTCAACCACATCCCCTGTCTGGCCCACGTCCTGAACCTGGTGGTGCAGAATTTTTTGAGCATCTACCAGGGGATGGACCCCCTGTTGAAAGCGGCTAGGAAAACGGTGGGTCATTTCCGTCGCTTGGGTGGTGCCTCAGCATCCCTGGAAGCCATGCAGATGGAACTGAACCTGCCCCGGCACTGTCTCATCATAGACGTTCCAACACAGTGAAATTCCACCCTGGCCATGTTGGATCGTCTGGTTAAACAAAGGCAGGCTGTCAACCAATACCTGGCCAAAGCCACCACAGTGTTCAGGACCGGCACCACCCACCTCCCAGACATCATCTTCAGTGCTGAGTGGAGTGGGGCAAAATGGTGTGGTGTGCTTGGTGCTGGCACCCTTCCTGGAGGCCACCAACATGGTCAGCCGGGACCGTGCGCCACTGTGTGAGTGGGTGCCCGGGTGTGCATGCTGGACAAGGCCCTCTATGCTCTGCTGGAAGTGGGAGAGAAAGGTCTCCATCTCTTGGCTGTAGTATTCTGTCACGTACCTTGATGGGAGGAGACCGATGTGCTGAGGACAGCAACCCCTGCGACTTATTAACTGGTAGCCCTGGAATGGGTACAGAGGCGGCCAGTGAACAAAGGGCAGGAGCGCTAACAGAACCGATGGCGGGACCACACTGGAACTGAAGCGCCCCCGCAGGCTGAGTCGGGTAGTGCAAGGACTCAGCTTGTAGCTGGTAGCAGGAACAGACTGGATTCCAGTGAGCAGGTAAGCAGGTAAACAGGCAGAGGTCGGCAACAGTGCAGGTTCTCGGACAGGCAATGGGTCGGTAACAAAATCGGATTCTCAGACAGGCCGGGGTCAGCAACAAAGCAGGTAGTCGGACGAAGCAGAAGTCAAAGCCAGAGCAGGTAATCAGACAAGCCAGGTTCAGCATCAGTAATCAGGAACAAGTAAACGGGCAGACTCAAAGTCACGTCACAGGAGTGCAAACTTGCTGCAATACTACAGCACCGCAGTGTTGCACTCTCCAGGCTTTTATAGGCCGTTTGGCGCGCACTGCGCAACGCGTCACGCGCACACAGCGCAGTGCGTCATGCACGCACAACTCCGCGCGTCACGCGCACGCAGCCAAGTTCTTCAGTGTTGTGGTTCTGCTATGAATTCCCCCTTCAGGCCCCTCTATGCACACTGCCTGTGTGTTATTTAGATTAGAGCAGCTTCTCTCTTCTCTCTTATCTTTTACAAGCTGGATAAATCTTCCTCTGAGCTGGCTGGGCTTTCACATAGTGAGGAATTAGAGACAAGGGCAAAGCTGTTTGCAGGAAGAAAAGAGCAGCCTGAAACCTCAGTGCATGAGAGATGCAGGGGGAAAGAAACACACAAATGATCTCTTGAGATTCAAAAAGTAAAGGCTGTATACAGCCTGCTTGTGTATGGATGTATTTTCTATGTGTGGACATACTGTACATCAACCTACTTCCTGTTTTGGTGGCCATTTTGTTTGTTTATAAACAAACTTTTAAAAACTGTTTTTAACCACTTTTAATGCGGCGGGGAGCGGCGAAATTGTGACAGAGGGTAATAGGAGATGTCCCCTAATGCACTGGTATGTTTACTTTTGTGTGATTTTAACAATACAGATTCTCTTTAAGTAACGACACGTGAAAAACTGGATGAATCTTAAGAGTAGCTGGCAATACAAGTTCATAAGCTACTTGACCCACCTTCCTCTTGATAGGAAAAGGACCAATGAACTTGGGACCAAGTTTCCGGGATGGACAAGCCAATTTCAGATTAACCGTGGAAAGCCATACTAAATCTCCCTCCTTGAGCTCCACATCACCTCTTCTGTGAACATCAGCCTTCTTCTTAAAACCCTCCTGAGCACGTGACATAGTGTCTTGAAGGATCTTGTTATTCTGTGACCAGAACCTAACCATTTCTCCAGCAGCAGGAACTGAAGTTTCGCTTGTCAGATTAGGCAGAAAAGATGGGTGGAAACCATAATTAGCAAAGAAGGGTGATTGATGAATGGAAGAATGTATGGAGTTGTTATATGCAAATTCTGCTAATGGAAGTAGCTGACACCAGTTATCCTGAGAAAAGGTTATAAAGCATCTGAGGTACTGTTCCAGTGTTTGATTTGTGCGCTCTGTTTGGCCATTCGATTGGGGATGATATGCAGATGAAAAGTGGAGCTGTATGTTTAGCAGTTTGCAGAGGGCTTTCCAGAAATGGGAGGTAAATTGTGTACCTCTGTCAGAAGTGATGTCACATGGAACTCCATGAAGTCTGACGATTTCCTTCACAAACGCTGATGCAGTCGACTTGGCTGATGGAGCCCCCTGCATAGGCACGAAATGCGCCATTTTGGATAATCGATCCACAACAACAAATATTGTGGTGAATCCATCTGAACATGGCAGCTCTACGATAAAATCCATTGATATAGAATACCAAGGTCTTGGAGGAACAGGCAATGGATCCAGTAGACCCCAGGGCTTGAGCTTAGATCCTTTGCATTGGTTGTATATTCGACAGGTTTCGACGTATTTCCTACAATCGTTCTTAAGACCAGCCCGCCAGAAATTACGTTGTACCAACTCTTGAGTCTTGAATACTCCAAAATGACCCGCTAGACAGTGGTCATGACACAGTTTAAGAACTGTAACACGAGATTCTTCAGGTACGTAAACCTTGTCCTTGTACCACCACAAACCATCCTTCTGAACTAATTTAGTCTTGAGTTTAGCAGGAAGCTCCATGGATACTTGGCGTAACTGGTCAGCCAAAGCTGGTTGAATGAGAAGGAAATTTTGACTGGACAGAATTGTATCAGGTGAAGTCCTTGAGTCATCATCTGGAAACATGCGGGACAGGGCGTCGGGTTTAATGTTTTTTGATCCAGGCCGGTAGGTAATGTGAAATGAAAATCGAGAAAAATATAATGCCCATCTGGCTTGTCTGGGGTTGAGTCTCTTGCCGTCTTTAGGTACTCCAGGTTCCTATGATCCGTGAATATCAGGATTGTGTGAGTAGCACCCTCCAATAGATACCTCCACTCCTCCAATGCCACCTTGATCGCTAAAAGCTCTCTATCACCTACATCGTAGTTCCTCTCTGCTCTGTAAGTTTCCTCGAGAAAAATGCCACTGGATGAAGCAATGCCTTGGGACCATGTCTCTGTGACAATACTGCACCAACAGCTGATTCTGATGCATCTACCTCCAAGGTGTAGGGTAACTCTGGATCAGGATGTTTCAGGATTGGAGCGGAGGTGAACTGCTGCTTTAATAGATCAAAGGCAGCTTGTGCCTTTGTGGACCAGTGAAACTGCGCCTGTTGGCGGGTGAGCTGTGTAATAGGTAAAATGATTGCAGAAATTTTTTTTATGAACCTGCGATAAAAATTTGCGAAACCCACAAATCTTTGTACTGCCTTCTTATTATTAGGAGCCGGCCAGTCAAGGATTGATTGGATCTTCTGTGGGTCCATGGTGAAACCTTCAGATGAAATGATGAGACCAAGGAACTGTATGACTTGCTTCTCAAATTCGCATTTCTCTGCTTTCACATACAGGTTGTTTACTCTTAACTGATTTAATACTTGACAAACTTGAGTTCTGTGAACTTCTAGGGAAGGGGAAAATACTAGAATATCATCCAAATACACGATGATAAAGTGGTCGATGAATTCTCTAAGAACATCATTAATGAAGTATTGAAATGTAGCTGGCGCATTGCATAGTCCAAAAGGTATGACTAAGTATTCGAAGTGACCAAAACGACATCTGAAGGCTGTCTTCCATTCGTCTCCCCTTCGAATCCTGACCAAGTTATATGCGCCCCTGAGATCCAGCTTGGTAAAAACTCTTGCTTCACGTAACTTTTGAAAGAGCTCTGGAACTAGTGGCAGTGGATATCTATTCTTAATTGTAACCTTGTTCAGCTCACGATAGTCAATGCATGGACGTAATGACATCTTTTTTTTCAACAAAAAAAATTCCCGCGCCGGCAGGAGAGGCTGAGGGACGAATGAAGCCTTTTTTTAAATTATCCTCAATGTACTGCTTGAGAACTTCTTGTTCTGGTTCAGAGAGTGGAAACATTCTTCCAAATGGAATTGCTGCTCCTGGTTGTAAATCTATAGGGCAGTCATATTGCCGATGTGGAGGTAATTGATCGGCCTTCTTTTTATCGAATACATCCAAGAATGCGTGATACTGTTCTGGAATGATTTCTTGTAGAGATGATGTACATAATAATGAGCCAGTGGGTAATGATAATGAGCCCTCTGCAGAAAAGCAACAAATGCCACAATAAACAGAGTTGAAGGAGATTGAGCCTAAAGACCAGTCTATAGTTGGATTGTGGGCCCTGAGCCAAGGTAACCCCAAAATTACAGGACATACTGGAGATGAAACCAGATCAAACTTGAGAAGTTCACAATGCTGATTACATATGGAAGTGTTGATTGGGACTGATTCCTTAACAACGGGTCCGGAGCTGATGGTGGTTCCATCAGCCAGATGAATATGAAGAGGCTCTTTCTTGTCTTGCACTGGTATCTGATGGGTAGTGGCAAAATGAATGTCCATAAAACAACTGCATGCTCCTGAGTCAAGGATAGCTGTGGTTTCAAGGATTCTTCCGGGCAGCTGGAAACAAACAGGGATAGAGAAATGGTTAGATACTGAGTTGGAAAAACCTGTTTTTCGGAAACTGGTAGAAATTCCCTTACCAGATGGCCGTACTGGACAGCTGTTGATGAAGTGACCAGATCCGCCACAATAAAAGCACAGATGCTGTTGTCTTGTTCTTTCTTCATTAGAAAGAGCAGGTCGAATAATTCCCAGTTGCATCGGTTCAGGTTGGTCAGGCTGAGGTGAACTAGCAGGTGTGGAAACAGGAACACTAGGAACCCAGATAGATCGATTGGTGGGATTACCGACTTTTTCCATCTGCCGCTCTCGATGACGTCTATCTATCTGGATAGCTGTGAGTAGAAGCTCATCTAGGGTTGCTGGGATGCCGGTACGAGCTAGTTCATCTTTGATGTAATCCGAGAGTCCCATTCTATATTGAAATTTAAGTGCAGACTCATTCCAGTTCGTGTCGGGTACCCACTGGCGGAACTCAGAGGTATATTCTTCCACGGCCCGACGTCCCTGCCGCAGATTATGAAGGGCTGACTCGGCCGTGGTACAGCGTTGAGGATCATCATATAGCACCGCCATGGTTTCAAAAAATAGTTGGAGCGTAGCCAGTGATGCATGTTTTTGATCCATTAATTGATGGGCCCAAGCTTGGGGTTCACCCTGGAGTAACGATATCACGAACCCCACCTTAGTTGATTCCTCGGTGAAGGTGCGAGGTTGCAAAGCAAAAAATAACTGGCAGGAGTGCTGAAAAGCTCGGAACTTGGATCGGTCACCATTAAAGCGTTCTGGGAGTGGTGCACGTGGTTCCGGGGCAGGCAGGGTAAATCTAGATGCCGAGTCCGCTGGAGCTGGATTGGGGGAAACTGCTGGAGCGGGAGGAGAGGTTACAGGAGGGTTGCTACTAGCCATAGCATTAATTCGGCCTTCCAATTGTATATGGCCAGCTTGCAGCTCCTTGATAGCTTCCGTTAATGCTGATATTTGTTTGCACAGGGTACCCAGCACATTTGCTGCCTCAGCGGTCTCCATCTCTTGGCTGTAGTATTCTGTCACGTACCTTGATGGGAGGAGACCGATGTGCTGAGGACAGCAACCCCTGCGACTTATTAACTGGTAGCCCTGGAATGGGTACAGAGGCGGCCAGTGAACAAAGGGCAGGAGCGCTAACAGAACCGATGGCGGGACCACACTGGAACTGAAGCGCCCCCGCAGGCTGAGTCGGGTAGTGCAAGGACTCAGCTTGTAGCTGGTAGCAGGAACAGACTGGATTCCAGTGAGCAGGTAAGCAGGTAAACAGGCAGAGGTCGGCAACAGTGCAGGTTCTCGGACAGGCAATGGGTCGGTAACAAATCGGATTCTCAGACAGGCCGGGGTCAGCAACAAAGCAGGTAGTCGGACGAAGCAGAAGTCAAAGCCAGAGCAGGTAATCAGACAAGCCAGGTTCAGCATCAGTAATCAGGAACAAGTAAACGGGCAGACTCAAAGTCACGTCACAGGAGTGCAAACTTGCTGCAATACTACAGCACCGCAGTGTTGCACTCTCCAGGCTTTTATAGGCCGTTTGGCGCGCACTGCGCAACGCGTCACGCGCACACAGCGCAGTGCGTCATGCACGCACAACTCCGCGCGTCACGCGCACGCAGCACTACGTGAAACGCGCGCATGCGCACACGCGCATGCGCAAACACACGCACACACACGCGCGCACAACAACCAGAGACATGCATAAAACAGTTTACCCCTTGCGCGCGCACACAACGCTCACATCCGCGTCTTGATACGCCAATGCTTACGTCGTGCAACGCAACGCGCGCTGGAGAGCACCGACAGGCCGCCCCGTGAGGAAGCCCGCCGAAACCCCCCAGGATGACTGGCAGCACCCGTATGTGCCAGCCGCCTCGCCTGAACAGGTAACTGACCGTGACAAGGAGGACCGCACTGGGGGAGTAGATTATGTGTCAGCAGAGATGGCAGCCCTCTTCCCCATGGCAGCGCACATGCTGCAGTGCCTGCGCAGTGACCCAAGGATGAAGCAGATGCATGCTCGGGAGGACATCTTGATCACCCTGATGCAGCACCCTGATGGGAAGCTGCATCAGTTCTTGCCTGCAGAAGGAGACTTGTGCGTCAAATGAGAGACTTGCAGCGGTCCCTGGTTCAGCGTTTGGAGGAAGCCTTCCCCCATACTTCCACCCCCCCCTGCTGTCACAGTCCAGGCAGCACAGCAGCAGGTGCCTGCATCCAGCAGCAGAAGCGCCCATCAAACCTGCTGTCTCTCACAAAGGCGCTGTATGCCACGCCGGTACAGCTGCCAACTGAGGAGGTGCCTGCAGCAGCATGTGGCTATCAAAACCAGAACCAGCGACTGACCCGGATGGTAACAGACTACATGGGATCCTACAGCGGGCTTGACAGCGACACTCCTGTAGACCCCTTGGATTACTGGGTCAAGCACCTGGATATTTGGAGTGAGCTGGAGCAGTATGCCCTGGAAATCCTTGCTTGCCCCCCTTCCAGCGTGCTGCCCAAGAGGTGCTTCAGCGCGGCCAGTGGCGTGGTCAATGAGAATCGCTCTCGTCTGTCCACCCAGTCTGCGATGAAAATAAATCAGACTTGGGTGGTTGGTGAATTCCTGGCCCCTGTTGTTGGCAAGAGGGGGAAATGAAGTGGCTGGAAATCACTATGCCTGCCTTACCACACTTTACCACCTCAACCTCCAGGCTCCGTCTTGAGTAATAAGCCTGGTTAAAAAAAAAAATTTTACAGCCTTGGTACCAACACACTAGGTGCCATGGTCTATCTAAACACAATTGCTGTGTAATTTTTTTGGGAGGTGTCTGGGCTGATAGCTGTGCTGCCCGAGTTGTGGGGAGGCCCCAACTGTGGCAGTACGACCGCTTTCTGGAACCTCTACTTTGTAATGTATTAACTGTGCCATGGTACAAAAACTAGGTGCCATGGTGGAATATCTATGCAGCCTGCCACACGTTACACTTCTCCTCCTCCTCCTGTCTCCTGCTCCCTGTGCTGCTCCCACCACCAGGGTGCATCTACATGACTACCTACTTCTCCTCCTGCTGCTCCTGCCTGTGGCACCCACCACCACCAGGGTCCACACAAAACTATATCTTCTGCTGCCACTGCCAGTCTGCCACTACCACCAGCTATTACGCCACTACAATAGCCTGCCACCAGCTATTATGCCACTACAATAGCTGCATCTACCTACTCCTGCTGCTCCTGTCTGTGGTACCCACCACACCACCAGGGTCCATACAGAACTATATCTTCTGCTGCCACTGCCACCACAATAGCCTGCCACTGCCACCAGCCATTACGCCACTACAATAGCTTTCATTTTTTTTTGAGATGTCTGAGCTGAAAACTGATGTCCCCGTTGTGTGGTTGAACTTTGGACACAATGGGCTTGATTCACAAAGCGGTGCAAACTGTTTAGTACGGGTGTGCTAAACAGTTAGCACGTGAAGTGCCATTCATGGACTTTTGCGCGCACAAAAAAAGTCCACGAACGGCACTTCATGTGCTAACTGTTTAGCACACTCGTGCTAAACAGTTTGCACCGCTTTGTGAATCAAGCCCAATGTGTGCTGCACGACCGCTGTCTGGAACGTAGTCCTGATGTTAATTTACCGCCATTTTTTATTTTAAGTTTCCACATAATTAGTGTTTCCCTTTAAAAAAAACAAAAACACAAACCATGATGTTACAGGCCTCATTTACCCTAAAAAACGTTTTAGAAGCAATTTAAAGGCCACTTCCGGTTTTCTATCCGGATATCCGAATCCACCTGGATAATGTGTTCGGATATCCATGTATACGCGGATACGGCAAAGTTCGGATTCTGATATCCGATCGGTATATCTGGGTATCTGGATCAATTCGGATTTTGATAAGGGGTATCCCAGCACCCGTGTATGACTGTCTACCCTTAGCCTTGTCTGTAACATAACTGCATGTTTTCATTGTTCATATCACTGCAATTGGAAAGAGATAAAAAGGGTCAATAGTTAGTTCTGGCATACTTCATTGAATGTGTCATTGAGCAAAAACGATAAAAAAAAAATAAAATAAAATTAAAAAGTAGATTTAAATATAAAATAAAACTGTGGAATATAAATAAAAATTCATATTTAGGAGAAGGAGGATGAATACAATTGTTTATTTCATTTGTTTATTTTCACCTCGGGTGTCCTTAAACCACTTAAGGACCAGGCTCTGCTGCGGTGATCTGTACTGAGCGGGCTCTCCAGCCCACAGCACAGATCGGGATTGTGCTAGGACGATCAGACAGACTCCCCCCCCCCTTTTTTCCCCACTAGGGGGAGGTCCTGCTGGGGGGGGGGGGGGGTCTGATCGCTGCAGGCTTGCTGCCAGTAGCGGGGGGCTCCTCAAAGCCCCCGTCCGCAGTGATTTCCGCCTTCTCTGCCCTTCCCTCCCTCTCGGTATGGGCTGCGCAGGATGGAAATCCATCCTGCGCCGCCTAGGATAGGCTTCAGCCTATTAGATGCCGGTAATCCCCGGCCAGAGGCGGGTGATCGCCGATCTCCTTTATGGCGCTGCTGCACAGCAGCGCCGTATGATGTAAACAGCAGGGATTTCTTCCCCGTGTTTACATTTAGCCTGCGAGCCGCGATCGGAGGCTCGCAGGTTGTTCACGGAGACACCCTCAATGAACGGACATGGAAAGGCCGCTCGAACGAACGTCTGTTTCCATGGGAAAGCACTTGCGACCTGCCAACGCCTATCGGCGTTAGGTGGTCGTTAAGTGGTAGAATAGATGAAAAACATTTCCTGCAATTATAACACTAAAGGCCCACACACGCTCAACAATAAAGTCTTTTAAATGCACAATTATCAAACAACTTTTGCTGAAACAAACCAAAAAGGTTGTTTGCTATTGTTCAAGCAACTGATAAGACCCAGCTCAAGTCACTGCAACAGTTGGATTGACTTGAGCTGGGTCTTATCAGTTGTTTGAACAATAGGAAACAATTTGTTTTATAAAATTGTGCATTTAAAAGACTTTTTGTTGAGCGTGTGTATGGGGTAAGCCTGTTTACAAATCAGGGCTGTGGAGTGGAGTACAAAAATCATCCAACTCAGACTCCTCAGTTTATAAAACTAGCGACTCCAACTTCGACTCCAGGTACCCAAAATTGCTCCGACTACTCCTCCAACTCCACAGCCCTGTTACAAACATTAGAATGAGAGGTCACCTGATCTTATCGCTGCCCAGGTAGGAGCTGTTACTGCGTACGCTGGTGTATGACAGGACCGAATCATCATTACTGCTACACTTACTGCAGAGAGGAGAGATCAGACACCATGTGACCCCAGAGGAATAGAGAGATTTATGTACTGACTATACACTAAACACAACGATACATTGTAGTGTTAGGATAGAACTACGCCAGGCCCGACCCCCACACAATAGGAATACTATGGCTGCAGGCTAAATAAAGCGCTCAGGTCTGCTTCTAGAGCTGTAGGGGACACAAAAAAAGTACAGGTCATGCAGAAAGCAAATAGGTGGTCTGGCACTATCAGCAGAAAGGAATGGATTCCTTCCACACACAGCACAGCGATTGTATCTCTCCTCCTAATTGAAAAGCAGCAGCCCCCACCTTCTCCTCCAGCACAGGTAGCCGGGTGGCTGTTACCAGCTAACCCTCCAGTACAAGTAGCTAGACGGCCGTTACCACCCTTCACCCACATGGCCCAGTTAACGGGCCTAAGAGGAGACTCGAGGCCATGCCATTTACTCTCTTAACTCTAGACACTAAACATGTTGTGTTATTTCGTCTCAAACAATAGCAGTTGCCGGGCGGACCTGCTGGTCTATTTAGCTGCAGTAAAGTCTAAATCACAACAGAAACAACCATACAGCTAATCTTGTCAGATCTGACAATGTCAAAACACACCTGATCTGCTGCAAGGCATGCATGCTCTGGGTCTATGGCTAAAAGCATTATAAGCAGAGACAGCCAGGCAACTGGTTTAGAAAAATAAATAAGGCAGCCATAATATACCACTTGCTTCAAGTTCCCTTTAACAAACATACCGGGGGTGACACACTTATCCAATTGCTCCAAAAGTAGAGGAAGCTCACTGGAATTGTTCCCTACACATTTTTAGCCAATTTAAAAGCGGAGGCCTGGGGCCCCGACGCAGCGGACCGCGGGTCGGGTCCTGCAAGGGGCCCACAGGCCGGAGGCCTGGGGCCCCGACGCAGCGGACCGCGGGTCGGGTCCTGCAAGGGGCCCACAGGCCGGAGGCCTGGGGCCCCGACGCAGCGGACCGCGGGTCGGGTCCTGCAAGGGGCCCACAGGCCGGAGGCCTGGGGCCCCGACGCAGCGGACCGCGGGTCGGGTCCTGCAAGGGGCCCACAGGCCGGAGGCCTGGGGCCCCGACGCAGCGGACCGCGTGTTCTGTTCTGTTCTGTTCTGTTCTGTTCTGTTCTGTTCTGTTCTGTTCTGTTCTGTTCTGTTCTGTTCTGTTCTGTTCTGTTCTGTTCTGTTCTGTTCTGTTCTGTTCTGTTCTGTTCTGTTCTGTTCTGTTCTGTTCTGTTCTGTTCTGTTCTGTTCTGTTCTGTTCTGTTCTGTTCTGTTCTGTTCTGTTCTGTTCTGTTCTGTTCTGTTCTGTTCTGTTCTGTTCTGTTCTGTTCTACATATGTGTGTAATTTCCAACTATATGGAATATGTTGAAATTGTATCAATAATTCAATATTTTACACATTTGCATATACACAGTAGTGTGCTAAAGTTTAACCACATAACGACCGCCCCCAGCCGATGGGCGGCGGCAAAGTCTGGGCCCAAACGACCGCAATACGCCCATCGGCGGGGGCGGCTGCGGGAGTGGCTATGCGGCGATCGCGTCATTCGTGACGCGATCAGCCGCCGGGGACTGGCTCCGCCCCCCGTTCGCCGTAACCCGCCGGCCGTTCGGAAGCGCCGGCGGGTTACTGGCATCCGGATCGCCGCTGCAACAGTGTATAATAGGCTTTGTAATGTATACAAAGCCTATTATACTGGCTGCCTCCTGCCCTGGTGGTCCCAGTGTCCGAGGGACCACCAGGGCAGGCTGCAGCCACCCTAGTCTGCACCCAAGCACACTGATTTCCCCCCCCCCTGCCCCCTGATCGCCCACAGCACCCCTCAGACCCCCCCCTGCCCACCCCCCAGACCACTGTTTGCACCCAGTCACCCTCCTAATCACCCATCAATCACTCCCTGTCACTATCTGTCAACGCTATTTTTTTTTTAAGTCCCTAATCTGCCCCCTACTCCCTCCTGATCACCCCCCCACCCCTCAGATTCTCCCCAGACCCCCCCCCAGACCCCCCCCCCCCCGTGTACTGTATGCATCTATCCCCCCTGATCACCTGTCAATCACCTGTCAATCACCTGTCAATCACCCGTCAATCACCCCCTGTCACTGCCACCCATCAATCAGCCCCTGATCTGCCCCTTGCGGGCAATCTGATCACCCCCCCACACCAATAGATCGCCCGCAGATCCGACATCAGATCACCTCCCAAATCCATTGTTTACATCTATTCTCTCCTCTAAACACCCACTAATTACCCATCAATCACCCCCTATCACCACCTGTCACTGTTACCCATCAGATTAGACCCTAATCTGCCCCTTGCGGGCACCCAATCACCTGCCCACACGCTCAGATTGCCCTCAGACCCCCCCCTTATCAATTCGCCCGTGCAATATTTACATCTGTTCTCCCCTGTAATAACCCACTGATTACCTGTCAATCACCCATCAATCACCCCCTGTCACTGCCACCCATCAATCACCCCCTGTCACTGCCACCCATCAATCAGCCCCTAACCTGCCCCTTGCGGGCAATCTGATCACCCACCCACACCAATAGATCGCCCGCAGATCCGACATCAGATCACCTCCCAAATCCATTGTTTACATCTATTCTCTCCTCTAAACACCCACTAATTACCCATCAATCACCCCCTATCACCACCTGTCACTGTTACCCATCAGATTAGACCCTAATCTGCCCCTTGCGGGCACCCAATCACCTGCCCACACGCTCAGATTGCCCTCAGACCCCCCCCTTATCAATTCGCCCGTGCAATATTTACATCTGTTCTCCCCTGTAATAACCCACTGATTACCTGTCAATCACCCATCAATCACCCCCTGTCACTGCCACCCATCAATCACCCCCTGTCACTGCCACCCATCAATCAGCCCCTAACCTGCCCCTTGCGGGCAATCTGATCACCCACCCACACCAATAGATCGCCCGCAGATCCGACATCAGATCACCTCCCAAATCCATTGTTTACATCTATTCTCTCCTCTAAACACCCACTAATTACCCATCAATCACCCCCTATCACCACCTGTCACTGTTACCCATCAGATTAGACCCTAATCTGCCCCTTGCGGGCACCCAATCACCTGCCCACACGCTCAGATTGCCCTCAGACCCCCCCCTTATCAATTCGCCCGTGCAATATTTACATCTGTTCTCCCCTGTAATAACCCACTGATTACCTGTCAATCACCCATCAATCACCCCCTGTCACTGCCACCCATCAATCACCCCCTGTCACTGCCACCCATCAATCAGCCCCTAACCTGCCCCTTGCGGGCAATCTGATCACCCACCCACACCAATAGATCGCCCGCAGATCCGACATCAGATCACCTCCCAAATCCATTGTTTACATCTATTCTCTCCTCTAAACACCCACTAATTACCCATCAATCACCCCCTATCACCACCTGTCACTGTTACCCATCAGATTAGACCCTAATCTGCCCCTTGCGGGCACCCAATCACCCGCCCACACCTCAGAACGCCCTCAGACCCCAGCCCTGATCACCTCGCCAGTGCATTGCTTGCATCTATTTCCCCCCTCTAATCACACCTTGAGACACCCATCAATCACCTCCTGTCACCCCCTAGCACACCTACCCATCAGATCAGGCCCTAATTTGCCCCGTGTGGGCTCCTGATCACTCGGCCAAACCCTCAGATCCCCCTCAGACCCCCTTCCGATCACCTCCCCAGTGCATTGATTGCATCTATTTTCCCCTCTAACCGCCCCCTGAGACACCCATCAATCACCTCCTGTCACCCCCCCTAGCACTCCTATCCATCAGATCAGGCCCAATACATCCTGTCATCTAAGAGGCCACCCTGCTTATGACCGATTCCACAAAATTTGCCCCCTCATAGACCACCTGTCATCAAAATTTGCAGATGCTTATACCCCTGAACAGTCATTTTGAGAAATTTGGTTTCCAGACTACTCACAGTTTTGGGCCCGTAAAATGCCAGGGCAGTATAGGAACCCCACAAGTGACCCCATTTTAGAAAGAAGACACCCCAAGGTATTCTGTTAGGTGTATGATGAGTTCATAGAATATTTTATTTTTTGTCAAAAGTTAGCGGAAATTGGATTGTTATTGTTTTTTTCACAAAGTGTCATTTTTCACTAACTTGTGAGAAAAAATAAAATCTTCTATGAACTCACCATACCCCTAACGGAATACCTTGGGGTGTCTTCTTTCTAAAATGGGGTCACTTGTGGGGTTCCTATACTGCCCTGGCATTTTAGGGGCCCTAAACCGTGAGGAGTAGTCTAGAAAACAAATGCCTCAAAATGACCTGTGAATAGGACGTTGGGCCCCTTAGCGCACCTAGGCTGCAAAAAAGTGTCACACATGTGGTATCGCCATACTCAGGAGAAGTAGTATAATGTGTTTTGTGGTGTATTTTTACACATACCCATGCTGGGTGGGAGAAATCTCTCTGTAAATGGACAATTGTGTGTAAAAAAAATCAAAAATGTGTCATTTACAGAGATATTTCTCCCACCCAGCATGGTTATATGTAAAAATACACCACAAAACACATTATACTACTTCTTCTGAGTACGGCGATACCACATGTGTGACACTTTTTTGCAGCCTAACTGTGCTAAGGGGCCCAAAGTCCAATGAGTACCTTTAGGATTTCACAGGTCATTTTGAGACATTTGGGTTCAAGACTACTCCTCACGGTTTAGGGCCCCTAAAATGCCAGGGCAGTATAGGAACCCCACAAGTGACCCCATTTTAGAAAGAAGACACCCCAAGGTATTCTTTTAGGTGTATGATGAGTTCATAGAAGATTTTATTTTTTGTCACAAGTTAGCGGAAATTGATATGTATTGTTTTTTTTTTCACAAAGTGTCATTTTCCGCTAACTTGTGACAAAAAAAAAATCTTCTATGAACTCACCATACTCCTAACAGAATACCTTGGGGTGTCTTCTTTCTAAAATGGGGTCACTTGTGGGGTTCCTATACTGCCCTGGCATTTTAGGGGCCCTAAACCGTGAGGAGTAGTCTAGAATCCAAATGCCTCAAAATGACCTGTGAATAGGACGTTAGGCCCCTTAGCGCACCTAGGTTGCAAAAAAGTGTCACACATGTGGTATCGCCGTACTCAGAAGAAGTAGTATAATGTGTTTTGGGGTGTATTTTTATACATACCCATGCTGGGTGGGAGAAATCTCTCTGTAAATGGACAATTGTGTGTAAAAAAAATCAAATAATTGTCATTTACAGAGATATTTCTCCCACCCAGCATGGGTATGTGTAAAAATACACCCCAAAACACATTATACTACTTCTCCTGAGTACGGCGGTACCACATGTGTGGCACTTTTTTGCACCCTAAGTGCGCTAAGGGGCCCAAAGTCCAATGAGTACCTTTAGGATTTCACAGGTCATTTTGCCACATTTGGTTTCAAGACTACTCCTCACGGTTTAGGGCCCCTAAAATGCCAGGGCAGTATAGGAACCCCACAAATGACTCCATTTTAGAAAGAAGACACCCCAAGGTATTCCGTTAGGAGAATGGCGAGTTCATAGAAGATTTTATTTTTTGTCACAAGTTAGCGGAAAATGACACTTTGTGAAAAAAAACAATTACAATCAATTTCCGCTAACTTGTGACAAAAAAAAAAAATCTTCTATGAACTCACCATACATCTAACGGAATACCTTGGGGTGTCTTCTTTCTAAAATGGGGTAATTTGTGGGGTTCCTATACTGTCCTGGCATTTTAGGGGCCCTAAACCGTGAGGAGTAGTCTTGAAACGAAATTTCTCGAAATGACCTGTGAAATCCTAAAGGTACTCATTGGACTTTGGGCCCCTTAGCGCAGTTAGGGTGCAAAAAAGTGCCACACATGTGGTATCGCCGTACTCAGGAGAAGTAGTATAATGTGTTTTGGGGTGTATTTTTCCACATACCCATGCTGAGTGGGAGAAATATCTCTATAAATAGACAATTGTGTGTAAAAAAAATAAAAAAATTGTCATTTACGGAGATATTTCTCCCACCCAGCATGTGTATGTGTAAAAATACACCCCAAAACACATTATACTACTTTTCCTGAGTACGGCAATACCACATGTGTGGCACTTTTTTGCGGCCTAACTGCGCTAAGGGGCCCAAAGTCCAATGAGCATCTTTAGGCTTTACAGGGGTGCTTACAATTAGGCACCCCCCAAATGCCAGGACAGTAAACACACCCCACAAATGACCCCATTCTGGAAAGTAGACACTTCAAGGTATTCAGAGAGGAGCATAGTGAGTCCGTGGCAGATTTCATTTTTTTTTGTCGCAAGTTAGAAGAAATGGAAACTTTTTTTTTTTTTTTTTTTTGTCACAAACTGTCATTTTCCGCTAACTTGTGACAAAAAATAAAATCTTCTATGAACTCACCATGCCTCTCACTGAATACTTTGGGATGTCTTCTTTCCAAAATGGGGTCATTTGGGGGGTATTTGTACTATCCTGGAATTTTAGCCCCTCATGAAACATGACAGGTGCGCAGAAAAGTCAGAGATGCTTGAAAATGGGAAAATTCACTTTTGGCACCATAGTTTGTAAACGCTATAACTTTTACCCAATCCAATAAATATACACTGAATGTTTTTTTTTTTATCAAAGACATGTAGCAGAATAACTTTCGCGCTCAAATGTATAGGAAATTTTACTTTATTTGAAAAATGTCAGCACAGAAAGTTAAAAAAGTCATTTTTTTGACAAAATTCATGTCTTTTTTGATGAATATAATAAAAAGTAAAACTCGCAGCAGCAATCAAATAGCATCAAAAGAAAGCTGTATTAGTGACAAGAAAAGGAGGTAAAATTCATTTAGGTGGTAGGTTGTATGACCGAGCAATAAACCGTGAAAGCTGCAGTGGTCTGAATGGAGAAAAAGGCTCTGGTCCTTAAGGGGCGAAAAGACTGTGGTCCCGAAGTGGTTAAGGCAGGTGTAAAACAAAAAAAACAAAAAAAAATTGCTGACAAATTAATTTTTATAAATCCAAGTGGGATTTATTTTTTTTTTATCATTTAAAATAATGCAGTGAACAAACAGACAAGAAATCTTCAACAATATTTGGTGTAACCGCCCTTTGCCTTCAAAACAGCGTCAATTATTTTAGGTACACTTACAGTTTTTGAAGGAGCTCACCTGGTAGGTTGTTCCAATCATCAATGGAGAAATTAACCTCTGTCTCCATGTAATCCCAGGCACACTCCATGTGGAGATCAGGTCTCTGTGGGGGCCAAACCATCACTTCCAAAGACTTCTTTATGCTAAACATGGTTCCTAATCACTTTGGCTGTATTTGTGGGCTTATTTTCCTGCTGCAGAATAAATGTGGGGCCAATCATACACCTCTCTAATGAATAAGAACAGCAGCATACAGTATACCCACATAGAGTTTCACCTTTGTTTCATAAATATCACACATGGGAAAAAAAAAAGGTTCATTTGGCATCTTGTTAAACGGGTGGTCAAAGAGAGACAGCCAGTAACCGTGCCAAATTTTGCCAGGAAGAGTGAAGTGGGCGTCATGTTGAACAAACCCAACAGCCAATGAAAAGAGATCCCACCACAGGAAAATATACACAGCAGTGGAGAGAGGGATTAGTCAGTCCATCTTGTGTTCTACAGTGGGATGCCAAAGTTTGGGCAACCTTTTTAAGTCACGATTTTCCTATATAAATCGTTGGTTGCAACAATAAAAAAGTCAGTTAAATATATCATATAGGAGAGACACAGTGTTATTTGATAAGTGAAATGAAGTTTATTGGATTTACAGAAAGTGCGCAATAATTGTTTAAACAAAATTAGGCAGGTGCATAATTTTGGGCACCACAAAAAATAAATGAAATCAATATTTAGTAGATCCTCCTTTTGCAGAAATTACAGCCTCTAAACGCTTCCTGTAGGTTCCAATGAAAGTCTGAATTCTGGTTGATGGTATTTTGGACCATTCCTCTTTACAAAACATCTCTAGTTCATTCAGGTTTGATGGCTTCCGAGCATGGACAGCTCTCTTTAACTTACACCACAGATTTTCAATTATATTCAGGTCTGGGGACTGAGATGGCCATTCCAGAATGTTGTACTTGTTCCTCTGCATGAATGCCTTAGTGGATTTTGAGCAGCGTTTAGGGTCGTTGTCTTGTTGAAAGATCCAGCCCCCGGCACAGCTTCTGCTTTGTCACTAATTCCTGGACATTGGTCTCCAGAATCTGCTGATACTGAGAGGAATCCATGCGCCCTCAACATTGACAAGATTCCCAGTCCCTGCACTGGCCGCACAGCCCCACCAAAATATTTTACTGTAGGTAGCTGATGTTTTTCTTGGAATACTGTGTTTTTCCTCCATGCATAACGCCCCTTGTTATGCCCAAATAACTCAATTTTAGCATCAGTCCACAGCACCTTATACTAAAATGAAGCTGGCATGTCCAAATGTGCTTTATCATATCTCAAGCGGCTCTGTTTGTGCTGTGGGCTTCCTCTGCATCACTCTCGCATACAGCATCTCCTTGTGTAAAGTGCGCTGAATGGTTGAACGATGCACATCATCTCCATCTGCAGCAAGATTATGTTGCAGGTCTTTGGTGCTGGTCTGTGGGTTGACTGACTGTTCTCACCATTCGTTGCTTCCGTCTGAGATTTTTCTTGGTCTGCGACTTCAAGCCTTAACTTGAACTTAGCCTGTGGTCTTCCATTTCCTCACTAAGTTCATAACTGTGGAAACAGACAGCTGGAATCTGAGACAGCGTTCTGTATCCATTCCCTAAACCATGATGGGGAACAATCTTTGTCTTCAGGTCATTTGAAAGTTGTTTTGAGACCCCCATGTTGCTACACTCCAGAGAAAGTTTTTTTTTTTTTTTTTAAAGAGGGAAAGTGTGTGTGTGTGCGTGTGTTGTGCGTGTGGTGGGGTGTGCATGGTGGGGTGTGGTGGGGTGTGGTGTGTGGTGGTGGTGTGTGTGTGGTGGTGTGTGGTGTGTGGTGGTGGTGTGGGGTGTGGTGGTGTGTGGTGTGTGGTGGTGGTGTGTGTGTGGTGGTGTGTGGTGTGGTGGGGTGTGGTGTGGTGGGGTGTGGTGGGGTGTGTGTGTGGTGGGGTGTGTGTGTGGTGTGTGGCGGGGTGTGTGTGTGGTGTGTGGCGGGGTGTGTGTGGTGTGTGGCGGGGTGTGTGTGTGGTGTGTGGCGGGGTGTGTGTGGTGTGTGGCGGGGTGTGTGTGGTGTGTGGTGTGTGGCGGTGTGTGTGTGTGTGTGTGGTGTGTGGCGGGGTGTGTGTGTGTGTGTGTGGTGTGTGGCGGGGTGTGTGTGTGTGTGTGTGGTGTGTGTGTGTGTGTGTGTGTGTGTGGTGTGTGGCGGGGTGTGTGTGTGTGTGGTGTGTGGCGGGGTGTGTGTGTGTGTGGTGTGTGGCGGGGTGTGTGTGTGTGTGGTGTGTGGCGGGGTGTGTGTGTGTGTGGTGTGTGGTGGGGGGTGTGTGTGTGTGTGGTGTGTGGCGGGGGGTGTGTGTGTGTGGTGTGTGGCGGGGTGTGTGTGTGTGTGTGGTGTGTGGCGGGGTGTGTGTGGTGTGTGGTGTGGCGTGTGGCGGGGTGTGTGTGTGGTGTGTGGCGTGTGGTGGGGTGTGTGTGTGGCGTGTGGTGGGGTGTGTGTGTGGCGTGTGGTGGCGTGTGGTGGGGTGTGTGTGTGGCGTGTGGTGGGGTGTGTGTGGCGGGGTGTGTGTGGGGGGGTGTGGGTGTGGTGTGTGGGGGGGTGTGGGTGTGGTGTGTGGTGGTGTGGTGGGGTGTGGTGTGGTGGGGTGGGGTGTGGTGGGGTGGGGTGTGGTGGGGTGGGGTGTGTGTGGTTGTGTGTGTGTGGTGGTGTGTGTTGGTGTGTGTGTGTGTTGGGGTGTGTGTGTGTGTGTGTTGGGGTGTGTGTGTTGGGGTGTGTGTGTGGTGGGGTATTTGCTGCCCCCTGGCGGATTTTTACAAACCGCCAGGAGGGTTAATCTCTAGTTATCTGGCTTGCAGTCACTGCTATGTATCCCCTTTTCTTATTTCTTTCTGCTTCAAACACAATTAGGAATGACAGCGGACTGAATTGTGCACCCCCTCCTACACTGCGCCCTGAGGCTGGAGCCTCTCCAGCCTATGCCTCGGCCTGAGACAGACAGACAGACAGACAGACACACACACACACACACACACACACACACACTATAGCAGTGTCACTAATATAGACGTCAATGAGATGGAAATAAATATGCGCCAATGTCGATTTATGCAAATGTATGCACTCCTTTTGCTCATGAAATCAAATATTTTGATATGTTAGAATTTGGTTTGGTGACTACGAATTAAAATGATACCCGAGATGGATGAAAAGAAAAGTTTTATACATACCTGGGGCTTCCTCCAGCCCCCTTCAGGCTAATCAGTCCCTCGCTGTCCTCCACCACCCGGATCTTCTGCTATGAGTCCTGGTAATTCAGCCAGTCAGCGCTGTCCGGCCGCGTGCCGCTCCCACAGCCAGGAACATTCTGCACCTGCGCAATAGTGCTGCGCAGGTGTAGTACGCTCCTGGTGGCGGAGTGTGTGCATGCGCACTACGCCAGACTGCCTCAAGTACCTGGACTCATAGCAGAAGATCTAGGTGGCAGAGGAGGACAGCGAGGGACTGATCAGCCTGAAGGGGGCTGGAGGAAGCCCCAGGTATGTATAAAAAAAAACAAAAAAAAAAAACTTTAATTTCATCGGTCTCAGGTTTACTTTGTTACACAGTAGTACTATACTCTACATATGCACTCCCCACAGAGCTGCAGGGAATCCACTGAGAATGTTATGCACATTGAACACAGAGGTGTTATCTATCACCCATAAACCTTGTTCAGATTGTCCCGGAAGAATGTGTAATAGAGGAAGAATCTCCTTATTCCCCTGCAGAGTACCTGCACATCATTCTTACATGTACCCAAACTTACATTGCCTAGGGCCTGATAGATGTTCTTTGTTCCGGTCTGTATCTTTCACAAATACTAGTTTTAGCCTAGGACTAAAGGGAATACATATAGCAGTCTACATATCCTTCTCACTTCAGTTGTCTTTTAAAATTCCTAATAGTTGGTAGTTAATGGACTAATTTCATTTTACATACTTTCAATTAACAAGATTGTAATATGCAAATTAGAGGAGTCAGAGGAATCCTAAACGGAGGAGTTGGAGTCTGGATTTTTGTACTGACTCCACAGCCCTGGTTAAAACATACCACCAATTGAGGGAAAGCTCCATTGCACATTACATGCAGTGTGACATTCAATTAGATGCAGTTAAAAAATATGCTTCAGTGCAACTGTAAGGGCAGCTTCACATTGGAGCGCACCGGCTCCGGCGCTGCCGTTCCGTTAGCGGAAACGCAAAGTCCCGACATGCCGGGAACGTCTGCTCCGATGAGCGGAACAGGAGCGGACCAATGTGAACTTTCCCATTGGGAAAGCATTGCTGCCGCTCATTAGAGCAGAACGTAACTCAATGTGAACCGAGCCTAAACGTATGTCACAATGCCTTAAAGGGATACTGTAAGGGGGGGGGGGGGGGGCGGTCAGGGGAAAATGAGCTGAACTTACCCAGGGCTTCTAACGGTCCCCCGCACACATCCTGTGTTGGCGCAGCCACTCACCGATGCTCCGGCCCCGCCTCCAGTTCACTTCTGGAATTTCTGACTTTAAAAGTCAGAAAACCACTGCGCCTGAACGCCCGTGTCCTCGCTCCCGCTGTCACCAGGAGTGTACTGCGCAGACACAGACCATACTGGGCCTGCGTTGTGCGCTCTTGATGACATCAGCGGGATCGAGGACACGGCAACGCAGGCACAGTGGTTTTCAGACTTTAAAATCTGAAATTCCAGAAGTGAACCGGAGGCGGGGCCGGAGCATCGGTGAGTGGCTGCGCCAACACAGGATGTCTGCGGGGGACCATTAGAAGCCCGGGGTAAGTTCAACTCATTTTCCCCTGACCCCCCTACAGTATCCCTTTAAGCTACATACTCACGGGGGACAATTGTCCCCCGTAGCATGCGCACATGAACAGGGAGCGACGACAGCTCCCTGCTGACAGCTGTCCACACGTCTCGCGTGTGGAAGCAGTTTGTGAATGGAGCATCCCCCGGCCGGATGCTCCATTCACTCGCATAGGTCTCCTGTCGCTAGCCCGCGTACTCACGCGGGACTAGCGACAGTTCCGGCAAAGTCGTGGCGACAGCTGTAGCCGGCGATTGAACATGTCAATCGCCTGGCGACAGCTCCGATGGGCGACGGTTCGGGGGCACGCTTTATACACACGGGCGACCTGTCGCCGCAACACGGGCGACCTGTCGCCGCAACACGGGCGTGCCACGTGGCTGCGGCGATGGCCGTACCCCGTGTGTATGGGTCTTTAGTGCGAGTAGCCTTGAGGCAGGGGACACAACTGTTTTCATGCATGTTTTCTGAATGAGTTCTGAGGGACTGGTTAATCAATGGCTAGTTCACAATGCGCTTTTTGCGCGTGAAAAAAAAATAAAGAAAACTGCAGAATCATCCTGCAGAATTATTAACAGTTACATTAGCGGCTGTGGGGAGGAGGGAAAAAAAAAAAAAAAAAAACTTTTTCCTGCATACAAACACACATGGCATGCAGAAAAACATGCTCAGAAAACTGAAAGACAAGTGTGTCCCTTTCCTTAAAGGGATACTGTAGGGGGGGGGGGGGGGTAAATGCCCCGGCCCCGCCTCCGGTTTACTTCTGGAATTTCAGACTTTAAAGTCTGAAAAACACTGTGCCTGCGTTGCCATGTCCTCGCTTTCCCTGATGTCACCAGGAGCACACGGCATAGGCCCAGACCATACTGGGCCTGCGCAGTACGCTCCTGGTGCCATCAGCAGGAGCGAGGACACGGCAACGCAGGCACAGTGGTTTGCAGACTTTAAAGTCTGAAATTCCAGAAGTGAACCGGAGGCTGTGCCGGAGCATCGGTGAGTGGCTGCGCGGTCACAGGATATCTGCGGGGGACCATTGTAATCCCCGGGTAACTTCAACTCATTTTCCCCCGACCCCCTACAGTGTCCCTTTAAAGTGTACCAGAGACTAACAAATAGAACTAATCTATACTTATCCTGGGCTTCCCCCAGCCCCATAAACACATCCGAGTCTCTCGCTGTACCCCCGCAGTCTGCCGTTCAGCCCCAGTAACTGGCTCAGTCAGGTCCAGTCTGGGTCTTCCACACATGTGCAATAGATCAGGACTGACACGACTGAGCCTCTTACCGGGGCTGATTGCAGCTGAACAGCAGACTGCGGGGAGGATGGCAAGGGACTCACATGTGCTTATGGGGCTGGAGGAAGGCCTGGGCAAGTATCAATTCCCTCTATTTGTTAGTCTTTGGTTTACTTTAAGGACCAATGTCAATAACAAATGTGTGCCAAGTAGTGATGTTTACTGCAAGTCACCAGGATTTTATTTTTTTTTTTAAACTTGTGGTGCGGAAAATAACCTTCATGAAATCAATCTTGTGCCTGTTCTGGCGTCGGGACACACTCCAGCTGTGTAGGTGGAGCATAGCCAGCCTCTCACCCAGCTGAGTCACTTAGGAGTCTCCAAGTGCAGCGCTGGTTAAGAACGGTCTATGTAGGCTGGGGGAGCATACATGAATCAGCTGGGTGATTATGCTCCCCCTGCACAGCAGTAGTGCATCCCAACCAGAGGCGGGACAAGGTCCTCCAGCACCCAAGGCTGAGACACCAAAGTGCGCCCCTCCATCCCTCCCACCCCAGCCGTCACACACTGATTGCTATTAGACTAAGAGGTCCTCAGGGCCCACAACCTCCCCAACACCTTAATATCTAGTTATCTGGCTTGCAGTCACTGCTATGTATCCCCTTTTCTTATTTATTTCTGCTTCAAACACAATTAGGAATGACAGCTGAATGAATTGTGCGCCCCCTCCTACATTGCGCCCTGAGGCTGGAGCCTCTCCAGCCTATGCCTCGGCCCGGCCCTGATCCCAACACCAGTACAGGCACAGGATTGATTCAGGAAGTTTATACATTTTGTCCACAAATGAAAAAATCCTGGTGAATTGCGCGCTTGTACACGTCACTGCTTGACTTGACAGTATTGTTTGTGACACTGGGCCTTTAAAGTTACATTGAATGTACACATTCATTACTACATAGAATCAGATTAAAAGGGAACCAGAGATGAACGATAATGAAAAAAAATTAAAAAGCTTTTATACATACCTGGGGCTTCTTCCAGCCCCAAAAGCCTGGATCGCTCCCACGCCGCCATCCACCGCTGCCTCTATCGCTGATACCGGGTCTCGTCACTTCCAGTGGACGCGACCAATTTTCCGCATGCACAGGGGCTCCCGCCATACCCTTATGCATGCGGCAGCGCAGTATGCAGCCGCACGCGTAAGGATATGAAGGGAGCCCCGGTGATGCAGACAATTGGCCGCATGCTGACTCCGACTGGCCGAAACTACGGTACCCGGTACCGGCGGATCCAGGCAGCGGAGGATGCCTGGCTAGGGCCCCATTACATTTAGCACCCCCTTGTGGCCTTTATGATAAGCTGTAGTGGAGGGGGGGGGGGGGAGTGAGGTGGTGGCAGGTGGACCCCTTAACGCACATATAAATTAAGCCAGCAGGTCATTTGGGCGCAGGGTAAAGAAACTGCTCACCCGCCTACTGCAAACATTCTGGTGGCATTATCACTCCCCCTCCAGGTCGCCGTGGACAGTGGGGAAATGCGCAACCTGGCTGCAAGCTACTGCTGACAGCCACATTTTATTACATGGTTATTAAAGTAATTTGGCCTTGACGGCACCCAAATTACTGTCTGAGTGACACTTTAGCTGTAATTCCTGTTACGGCCTATGGCAACGCCAAAACCTCAGGCGTCATTTGTACTTGCTTCACCCCTTAAAGGAATACTTAAGTCAAAAAAAAAAAAAAAAAAAAAAAAAAAAAAAAAAAATGACATTTACTCACCTGGGGCATCCCTCAGCACCCCGAAGCTGGATGGTGCCCTCGCAGCCCCGCTCCGATCGTCCTGTCCCCGCCGGCGGCTACTTCCGGTTCGGCGACAGCCGCCGACAGGCTGGGAACGCGGCTGATTTTCCGCGTTCCCAGCCGCTGCTATCACTCTCTATGCTGCTATAGCATATATATTATATATATATATATATATATATATATATATATATATATATATATATATATATATATATATATATATATATATATATATATATATATATATATATATATATATATATATATATATATATATATATATATATATATATATATATATATATATATATATATATATATATATATATATATATATATATATATATATATATATATATATATATATATATATATATATACGCTATAGCAGCATAGAGAGTGATAGCAGCGGCTGGGAACGCGGAAAATCAGCCGCGTTCCCAGCCTGTCGCCGAACCGGAAGTCGCCGCCGGCGGGTCCAGGAGCATCAGAGCGGGGCTGTGAGGGCACCGATCGGCTGCAGGGGGCTGAGGAAAGCCCCAGGTGAGTTAAACTCATTTTTTCCCCCCTTGACTTAAGTATCCCTTTAAGTGAGGATAAGCAAGTCTTTAAAAAGGTGACCAATAATGGTACAATTTGCCAGACGATTGTTTACAATCAATTCTTCACATAAGCATTCAGGAATCTGAAAATCTAACCAATTCAATCAGATTGATCGAATGGATCCAAAAATCAGATAGAGATTTAATTAACCTGATGATTGGTTAGGAGATTTTTGTCCATCAGTGGTCCAAACAATTTCCAGATAGAGATAATATATATTTGTTAACCTCCCTAGCGGTATTGACGGTTATACATGTCAATACAAAACATGCTGTGAACAGTATTGATGAGGGAGGGGGGGGGGGGGGGGGGGAGTTGCACAAACCACTTTTCCAGTTTCAGTGGTGATCAGATGTGATTGCTAGGGCAACAGGTCAGGTGCCCCAGTGCTGTACAGATGCATCACTAGGTAATGTCAGAGCAATGCATCTGTACAGCACTGGGTCCCAAAACTATTGCCTTAGCAATAACTACTGATCACTACAGGTGGCAGTCATTAAAGGTTTAATAACAGATATAGATATTACAGGGGTAAAACAAACACTGCACCAACTCAAACTGATTTGCATCTGATTGACCACCCCTAATTAGCAGCTCTGCCAAGCAACTGGTATTGGAGGAAAAAAAATAAATAAATAAATTACAAAATCAAGTTAGAGAATTTTGCCTGCTCATCCCTACATACAAATATGCAAGCCTGGAATATCTAAAACCAATAGAAAGTATATTATACATCTACTAGTAAAAAAAAAAAAAAAAAAAAAAATGGGCGCTAAGCTACAGGCGCTCTCCCTCCCCCCCTTCCCAGCAACGCGAGCAGACGTGTTCCGCTCGACCGTCCTCCACCGCTGTCTGCAGTATATGCACACAGGGAGAAGTTGCATGCTTGGCAGTTGGAAAAGGCTGTTATTTACCACAATGCAGTGAGGTTCTCGGACAGCAAACTGTCAGGTCTGGAAGCAGGGAAACACACGCACAGGGACAGGACGCAGAGACACAGGGGTTTTATTATATTAGATATCTGACCTGTCATTATCCACCATGTATTCTTCTTGATAACCTACCCCTACCAAAAAAACCCCCAAGAACTTACACACTGACAGACTGATGGTCTGTGGTCAGAAAACAGCTTACAGGCTGAGCTAAGGAGCCCGCCCACCAGTGTGCAGGGGGCAGGAACGCCCACAATGGGCTCTATTCATAAAATTTTACTGCAAGTTTTCCGCTCAAAACAGCTGACTTTCCCAACCAGTTAGCAAAGTGGGCATTCATAAAGGCTGTTTCCGCATGAAAATCTGACATTCCTGTGCAGTGCTGGAAATTACCGCCTTGTGCGGAGATCACCACATGTCACTGAAGGTTAATTCATAAAGATGAGAACAGGTGGAATGTGAGCGGAGAAACACGGCTGTTTAGATAAGGCCACATACACACATCATTAACATTCCTATTGTTTGTGCTGCACACAATATTACTTATAATAAATTATGACGCCTGGGGTCCGGGTATGTTTGATTCTTCATTGCTGTATTGGTAAAATCAATTTATCATGCAATACACAATATCAACCCCTTCACCCAAGCTATTGCACCAATCCCTTTAAATATATGGAGTGCCCCGCTAGCATTGACCTTGTTGTGCTTATAGGAAGCACTAGCCCTCAGGTAGAGCGTTCTTAACTGATATCCTCTATGATTGATCAATCATGCATTTAACAGTTCATACTGCAGTATAGAAGATTGAGTGTCTTCTGTTTTTGAAGCATGCTCTTACTCACGCTGCCCGGGACTAAAGCTACGTACAGACATGCGATAACGATCGTTCGTAAGCAACGACGAACGATCAATTAAGGAGAGAAATGAAAAGGTCGTTAGTAAAGAGGTGTTGAAAGTGGGAAACGATCAGATCGTTTCCGAACGAACGATGCGGAAGTGACGAACGTATGATACAGCGCATCTAGTATGCTAAACGTTATTCAGATCAATGAACCCGGAACGAACGTCATTGTTAATGGCCAGTAGGAAAGAGGAAGTTGCGTACATATATATATATATATATATACATATATATATACACACATCTCTCTGTCTCTCTCTCTCTGTCTGCGCATGTACGGTACTTAACGAACGATCGTTTTTGTAACGATCAGCATACACATGTACTTTTGCTAACGATCGTCGTTACAAAAAATCCGCCAGGACGGATTTCCAGTTTGCAACGACTTCAGTCGCTGATCGTTACCCTTAACGATCGTTAGCGGTTATTTTGTAACGATCGTCGTTATAAACGATCGTTAGTCGTTCGTTACCAACGACTTTAGTCGCATGTCTGTATGCCCCTTTAGCTTCTTTAGTAATGCTGCCGGTTTCCATCACCGCTTGTGAACTGTTCCTGGCTCACCACAATTGGGTCCATCCCTCTGATGACAACACCCCTTCACTGTTACCGCTCACCGCCGCACTCCGGGACACAACTGCATTGTCCAATGCCTCTATGTATGATGTGGCTTGCGGTACTGCAGTATGAACTGTTAAATGCATGATTGATCAATCATAGAGGATATCAGTTAAGGACGCTCTACCTGAGGGCTAGTGCTTCCTATAAGCACAACAAGGTCAATGCTAGCGGGGCACTCCATATATTTAAAGGGATTGGTGCAATAGCTTGGGTGAAGGGGTTGATATTGTGTATTGCATGATAAATTGATTTTACCAATACAGCAATGAAGAATCAAACATACCCGGACCCCAGGCGTCATATAATTTATTATACATACACACATCAGACTATAGTCTTTGGAAAATGAAAGATCACAGACCAATATTACCACCCTTCATGTAGTATGAGAGCCATACCTTCCCAGTCTTTTCTATGGAGCTGAACTCCCCATCAGAAAAAAAATCTTTGCAAGATGCTGCACACACAGATGCTGTACAGACACAAAAGATTAGTATCTGCAAAAGATCTGTTCCTGCCAAAAATCCATTCCTGCAAATTGCAATGATAGTCTATGAGATCTGCAGATCATCATACACACATGATTTAACTGAAATTCATCTGCAGATCAGATCCACCAGGATGGATTTTCAGATCTGCAGATCTGCAGACGAATGTCAGTTAAATCATGTGTGTATGATGATCTGCAGATCTCATAGACCATCATTGCAATTTGCAGGAATGGATTTTTGGCAAGAACAGATCTTTAGCAGATACTGATCTTTTGTGTCTGTACAGCATCTGTGTGTGCAGCATCTTGCAAAGATTTTTTTCTGATGGGGAGTTCAGCTCCATAGAATAGACTGCGTAGAGTATGGCTCTCATACTACATGGAAGGGGGGTAAGATTGGTCTGTGATCTTTCATTTTCCAAAGACTATAGTCTGATGTGTGTATGTGGCCTAAGGCTATAAGCCAGCCATACAGGCAAGCTAATGGAGAGAGACCTCCCAGGCAGCTGCAGTGAGAGGAGAGCAGACAAGGCATTCCGGAATACCAAGGCTGTGGTTTTTTTTTAACCCCTTGGGTACCTGTTTTCAGATAAATGTCACATCAGAAAGCCTGCATGTGTAACAATTCTGGAACTTCTTCTAAGCTGCAGCAATTAAATAGATTGATTAGGAAGACTAATAGATTCAGTGCAAATTCAGGAGGAGAGGCAGAAAAATGCACATGTAAAGGGATGCTGGGGCTGCCTCCTTTATACTAACCTGTCTCTGCAGGAGAAAATGTATCAACTCAGCAGCACCGCTAGTTTAGTGCGGGAATTCCCCGACCTATTATCGCAAGTGTAAACATTTATATGAATTAGCACACAAAAGTGTAAAATACCGATGCAGTGTTTTCCCTCCAAGATTTTTTTTACTGCAAATGTTTTATGAATAGAGCCCAATGCAGTAGTAGGGAGGGGCAATAAGTTGTAAATACTACCAAGTTAAAGCAGAATCATGCAATTTTATATGCAAATATATGCAGCTTGGAAATGGGACAAATTAATTCTGCCAAGGTCATGGTCCATTTTCAAGATTCATAGATTTGTATGTAAAACTTGCATAATCCTGCACCAGCTTAGAATTATTTGCTTATCATTGATGACCCCTAGTCAGGAGCTCTTCAACAAAAACTGACTATATTTTATTGGTCCAATTCTAAGCAGCAAACATTGCATACAATTAGCACAAAATTGACATCAGAGAATGGTTACCATTTCATTGACCAGGGGAGTGGTTAGGCTACATACACACTTGAGATAAAAGTCTTTGGAAAATGAAAGATCACAGACCAATTTTACCCCATTCCATGTAGTATGAGAGCCATACTCTACACAGTCTATTCTATGGAGCTGAACTCCATCAGACAGAAATCTTTGCAAGATGCTGCACACACAGATGCTGTACACATGCAACAGATCAGTATCTGCAAAAGATCTGTTCCTGCAAAATGCATTCATAGTCTATGATATCTGCAGATCTCATACACACCTTGTTTAACTGACATTCATCTGCAGATCAGATCCACCAGGATGGATCTTCAAATCTGCAGATGAATGTCTGTTACATAAGGTGTGTATGAGGATCTGCAGATCTCATAGACTATGAATGCATTTTGCAGGAACAGATCTTTTGTAGATACTGATCTTTTGAATGTGTGCAGCATCTTGCTAAGATTTCTGTCTGATGGGGAGTTCAGCTCCATAGAATAGACTGTGTAGAGCAGGGGTCTCAAACTCAATTTACCTGGGGGGCCGCAGGAGGCAAAGTCAGGATAAGGCTGGGCCGCATAAGGAATTTCACAATCGCGGCGCCTCTGCCCGCCCCTCTCACTCTTTCTTCACAGAGAGGAGCGGGGAGAGGCGGGGATCCGTGCGGCGATTGACGTCAGGAGGGGCAGAGCTGAAGCTGAAAGCTCTGCCCCTTCCAGGAAATGCCAGCGGATTGCCCCCCGGGCGATTTGGGGGCTCTGCAGCCCTCATTTAGCAGCGGGGATGCGGCAGATTACGAGAGCACTGAAGCAAACTATAAGGAAGCTTTTGCCGGCGAGGGCCACAAAATATTGTATCGAGGGCCGCAAAAGGCCCGCGGGCCGCGAATTTGAGGCCCCTGGACTGTAGAGTATGGCTCTCATACTACATGGAAGGGGGTAAAATTGGGCTGTGATCTTTCATTTTCCAAAGACTTTGGTCTAATGTGTGTATGAGCCTTTAGGGTCCTGGAAGATCAGGAGCCCCTCTGCACCGGTTTACCACTAAATAGCAGCAGTTGTATTCCCCCACAGAAATACCATAAACTGCCACTTTCAGACAGGAGTTTCATTCACTGCCTGTCAGCTGCTCTCCAGCACCAGATGGGCACCTGTTAGCGCCTCGGTATCAGCACTGGAGTCAGATCTAAGCGTGGCTACAGCCATGCTCAGACTCAACATGTCACGGTGCTCTTCTGCTGCGTAACACCGCTGCATGTTAGCGCTTGACAAACGTCATCTAAGAACCACAGCAATTGTGTTTAAATTGTACTTGAAATGCCCTGACTGGCAGCAGATGGGAGACTGAACTACCCAACAAGCGCACAGTTCAGCCTCCTGTCTGAAAGAGGCCTAAAGGAAACCAAAGAACTACAAGCATTTATACTTACCTGAGTACTTCCTCCAGCGCCCCTATAGGCTTTGAGCTTCCTCATCATCCCAGTCCCGCCCATTTTTCCACTGTCTAGCTCGGTAGTCTGGGAGTGCTGGAAATCTGCAGCCATGCACATTCTTGATCATACTCCTGTGGCTAGGAGCATTCTGCGCAGGTACAGTGTGCTACGGACCACAGAAGCACCATTGGGGGGGCACGCAGCCAGGTATACACATTGGATCATGACTGCGCCCAGTCATGGCTTTACCCATTCCAGCCAGCAGAGGAACAAAGCAGCCCAGGAGGTCAGCGAGGGAGCACAAAAGCTTCGAGGGGCTAGAGGAAGCCCCAAGTATAAATGCTTGTACACTTGAAAGTACACCGAGCATCAGTGCAGAAGAAAAAAAATGTTTTTTTAATGAATCCGCCATACGTGAGGTTTGCATCTCAGTATGCTGTTGGGAGGCCAGGGGTTACACCATTGTTTACCTACTGAGGGCTACTCATAAAGCCCACATTCCATGTGATGTTCACTATCTCAACCAACCAGAATCCTACCGTAAAAGCACAGTCCCGGCCACAATGCATGCCAGGAGATGCAAGCGGCAATATATACTGGGAGCTGTAGTATGCACTGCAGCCAGGAGATGCAAGCGGCAATATATACTGGGAGCTGTAGTATGCATTGTAGCCAGGAGATGCAAGCAGCAATATATACTGGGAGCTGTAGTATGCATTGCGGCCAGGAGATGCAAGCGGCAATATATACTGGGAGCTGTAGTATGCACTGCAGCCAGGAGATGCAAGCGGCAATATATACTGGGAGCTGTAGTATGCGCTGCAGCCAGGAGATGCAAGCGGCAATATATACTGGGAGCTGTAGTATGCGCTGCAGCCAGGAGATGCAAGCGGCAATATATACTGGGAGCTGTAGTATGCATTGCAGCCAGGAGATGCAAGCGGCGATATATACTGGGAGCTGTAGTATGCATTGCGGCCAGGAGATGCAAGCGGCGATATATACTGGGAGCTGTAGTATGCGCTGCAGCCAGGAGATGCAAGTGGCAATATATACTGGGAGCTGTAGTATGCGCTGCAGCCAGGAGATGCAAGTGGCAATATATACTGGGAGCTGTAGTATGCGCTGCAGCCAGGAGATGCAAGCGGCAATATATACTGGGAGCTGTAGTATGCATTGCGGCCAGGAGATGCAAGCGGCAATATATACTGGGAGCTGTAGTATGCACTGCAGCCAGGAGATGCAAGCGGCAATATATACTGGGAGCTGTAGTATGCACTGCAGCCAGGAGATGCAAGCGGCAATATATACTGGGAGCTGTAGTATGCACTGCAGCCAGGAGATGCAAGCGGCAATATATACTGGGAGCTGTAGTATGCACTGCAGCCAGGAGATGCAAGCGGCAATATATACTGGGAGCTGTAGTATGCACTGCAGCCAGGAGATGCAAGCGGCAATATATACTGGGAGCTGTAGTATGCATTGCGGCCAGGAGATGCAAGCGGCAATATATACTGGGAGCTGTAGTATGCATTGCAGCCAGGAGCACACTCTACAGCAGGATTCTTTTAGGTGCGGCCAGGTACAGCTGGCAACCATCACAGGGACAAGGGGCTACATGAACAGTACTAAAGGTAAGAAATTGTGCTCCCCAACCCCCATCAGCATACTGAGTTCCAAACCTCCCTTATGGGGAGGTTCCATTTGGCAAAGAATAAAAATTCTACAGGTGCACGTGAAGGAAACATGAGGCAAATGAAATCAGTGTAGCTTTATTTACCTGGGACTTCCTGCAGTCCCGAGAAGTCTGTGTCCCTCGCCGCAGTTCTGCTGTCACCCATTCATCCACTCCGTATGGGTCAGTGGCTTCTGCGCATGCATGCACCGCTCATGCTCACACGTCTGGCCAGGAGTGTTCTGCGCAATAGTACTGCATAGAATGCTCCCAGGCAAGGCAGCGCAAGCATCACACACCCATGCTTGCACAAAAGCCACTACGGAGGGGACAACAGAAGAATGGGTGACAGCAGAACTGCAGGGAGGGCTACACAGACATTCAGCACTGAAGGAGGCTCCAAGTAAGTAACGCTAAACTGATTTAAATGAACTGTAAAAAACAAATGAATAAAATTGCTTATCGTTTACAACATTCATTTATTATAGAATATTTAGTCAGAGTCTGCCCATGATAAAATCTTTCCTCTCTCTGATTTTTATTCTGAAATTTATCACTGGAGGCTTTAGTTCTGCCAGGTGATCTGTATGGAATGTTAGAGAGTTCTATGCACAGAGGGAGATAATGGCTTCCTATTGCCAAGCAAGCACTATTTCCCTCAATGCAATGAGGATCACAGACAGCAAACTGTCAGGACCATATCATGATGGCATCACACTGTGGGAAGGGCGAAACCACAATATCAGTCATACAGACAGCAGGACAGCCAGGCAATGTGCATTATTAAAAAGGAAATAAACAGGTCAGCCTCCATATCCCGCTCACCTTAGCTTTAAAGCCCAATCTACACAATACAATTACGATTCCATTTACGATCCGATTAAATCCGACATGTCCGATTCAATCCAATTTGCCATTGTTTTGCAATGGCGAATCGAATCCTGATCGGACATGTCGGATTGTAATCGAATCGTATAAAGAATCGTATCGTGTAGATTGGCTGACTTGCTCAGCTTTTGCTTGATTATCACTGCAAGCTAGGTGTATTATGTGTGCACTTCTCATTGGCTTATAAGCAGCCTGCAGGCTTTATAAAGCAGCAGAGAACTGTTTGGGAGTGAGGTTCTCCAATTGTGTGTTTGGTAGATTGGGCTTAAAGGACAACTGCAACAAGAGATATGGAGGCTGCAAAAAGTATTTTCCCTTTAAACAATACCATTTGCTTTGCTATACAGCTGATCTATTTGGTTGCAGTAGTGACTGAATCACACCAGAAACAAGCATCAGATAATCTTGTCAGAAGTGACAATGTCAGAAACACCTGATATGATGCATGCTTGTTCAGGGTCAATAGCTAAAAAGATTACAGGCAGAGGATAAGCAGGATAGCCAAGAAACTGGTATTGTTTAAAAGGGAACCTAAACTGATAACGATATGGATTTTTTATTTTAAAATAATACCAGTTGCCTGACTCTCCTGCTGATCCTGTATCTCTAATACTGTCAGCCACAGCCCCTCAACAAGCATGCAGATCAGGCGTTTTGACTAAAGTCAGACTGGATTAGCTGCATGCTTTTTTTCAGGTGTGTGATTCAGACACTACTGCAGCCAAAGATCAGCAGGACTGCCAGGCAACTGGTATTGTTTAAAAGGAAACATCCATATCCCTCTCAGTTAAGTTTCCCTTTAAAAGCAAACAAGTGAGTGAGTGAGCTCAGCTACTTACTGTGAGGACAGCTGGGGCAGGAGGCTGGCTTCTGGTGCTGGCCCTGGTGGAGGAGGAGGCATGAGGCTGCTTCTGCTGCTGGCCCTGGTGGAGGAGGAGGCATGAGGCTGGCTTCTGCTGCTGGCCCTGGTGGAGGGGGAGGCATGAGGCTGGCTTCTGCTGCTGGCCCTGGTGGAGGAGGAGGCATGATGCTGGCTTCTGCTGCTGGCCCTGGTGGAGGAGGAGGCATGAGGCTGGCTTCTGCTGCTGGTCCTGGTGGAGGAGGAGGCATGAGGCTGGCTTCTGCTGCTGGTCCTGGTGGAGGAGGAGGCATGAGGCTGCTTCTGCTGCTGGCCCTGGTGGAGGAGGAGGCATGAGGCTGGCTTCTGCTGCTGGCCCTGGTGGAGGGGGAGGCATGAGGCTGGCTTCTGCTGCTGGCCCTGGTGGAGGGGGAGGCATGAGGCTGGCTTCTGCTGCTGGCCCTGGTGGAGGAGGAGGCATGAGGCTGGCTTCTGCTGCTGGCCCTGGTGGAGGGGGAGGCATGAGGCTGGCTTCTGCTGCTGGCCCTGGTGGAGGGGGAGGCATGATGCTGGCTTCTGCTGCTGGCCCTGGTGGAGGAGGAGGCATGAGGCTGGCTTCTGCTGCTGGTCCTGGTGGAGGAGGAGGCATGAGGCTGGCTTCTGCTGCTGGTCCTGGTGGAGGAGGAGGCATGAGGCTGGCTTCTGCTGCTGGTCCTGGTGGAGGAGGCAAAGGGAGGCAGGCAGGCAGGCTGTGAGCAACGCCAGACTAGATCAGCTGCTACCCATGCACAGTACGAAGTACTACTCAAAGCTCCCACCTTTTCACATCAAATCCACGCTCCCTGCCAGTGATTGGTCAGGGGCGGGGTTTTGTGTGACAGGCTCGGCCTCAGCCCATAAGGATAGCTGCAGGCTGAGCTAGATGATGATGAGGATGATGTAAGCGCCAAACCCCACCCACAACACATTGCCAACCGTCTGTTAATTAACAAACTTTCTATAAATAGTGTTACTTTTTTTTTTTTGTGTCTGGGATTTCTGTATGAATCGCTGCAATGCCCATAAATATGCCTGCAGACAAGACAGTCCCGCCCATCAGCCCTGCTAAACCAATCACCGCAGCCTAGCCTCAGTCTTTGTCCCTCCCATTGGCCAATGATGTCACCAGTTTTTTTCCCTCCGTATTGGCCCCGCCCCCACATGTGGTAATCTCCTGCAAGCAGCCAGAGAGAATGGAAGGACGAGTGTGTGAAACAGGAGGATGTTATGTGAGTGACTGATGTGTGTGCGCATGGCGGTGTTGTGTCTGATCATGCTGCCCTAAGGATTACTCTGCCGCGCATGCTATCAAAATCGTGTAGAATTACACTGCATCACGTGACCTTTCCCCTGGAGGCTTAGCACATGCGCATATGCAGTATTTTTAAGCTGCCCCTGAGCTCCACAGGCTGGCTGCATAGTGCTTCTTGTTAGCGATGGGTCGTTCGCGAACGAGCCGGCTCTAAGAGCCGGCCCTTTGCTGCGAACGACAAGAGCCGGTTCTCAGTTTTAAAAGAGCCGATGCCTCAGCCTCCCCACACAGCTCTGGTTTGCTCTGTGATAAAGGGCGCTGAGGCATGCTGGGAGATGTAGTCCTCCTCTTTCAGCTTGTACGAGTGTATGGGGCTGCACAGAGCAGTAGCAGGAGGTATTGCCCCAGTCAGATAAGCAGTCTGGAGTTGTCATGGAGACGGGGGCAGGGCTTTTACTCCGATTCTGAGTGGTGTCTAGTGATATTTAATGAAGAGCCAATTGAGAGCCGTAAGAGCCGGCTCTTTAATGGGAGCCGAATCAGAAGAGCCGATTCTCTGAGAAGAGCCGGAATTCCCATCTCTACTTCCTGTATTGTGCTTCCTGTCGTGTTGTATTGGCTGGCTGCAGAGTACTTTCTGACATCAGTGTTGCCAACTTAGCTACTTTGTCGCTATATTTAGCAACTTTTGACACCCCCCTAGCGACAGTTTTTAAAAAAAAAAGCTACTAGCTACAAATCTGGCGACTTTTTATCTCCTGCTGGTGGAGACTAAGTTGCCAGGGACGTCACTCACAGTAGCCCCTTCCTGCTTCCATTGCAGGCGCTCTTGCAAGCTGCTGGTGTGAGCGGCGCGGGGAGTGACGTCAGGTGTGGGGTGGAGCTGTAAGAGGTGCTGATCGGCGCTGCTGCTAGAGTAAGAGACGGGGGTGGAGCCGCTATGCAAAATACGCAATGACGTCATCTAGGGCGGGGTTGGGGGCGGAGCTGTTATGCAAATTACGTGATGACGTCATCCAGCGACTTCTAGGACAGCCAACAGCTACTTTCCTTACTGAGGAGTTGGCAACACTGATTTCTGTGTGGTGGAGGAGGTCACTGGTGACAGGAATGATGGCTGCAGCGCTGTTTCCTGGACTGTAGCTTTTTAGAAATGTTGCTGGCAGCTTCCGAGTTAAGGACAAGTGATGCAATGATTCCCTCAGGAAAGGAGCCGTCCAGTCTGGCTGTGCTGGGGGTTCCCTCTGCTGCCTGTGCATCACTTCAGCAATATAGACCACATAGGGCTCTATTCTCAAAGACTTCCCGCATGCGGTAAAGTGCATGCGGGAAGTTACCGACCAAAACACCGCCACATTGAAATTCTCAAAATGTTCCGCATGTTTTTTCCGCATGCGGAAAAAAGTGGTAAAAGTGCGGGATTCATGCGGAAAAAATTTCCGCAAAAGTCGGTATTTTCCGCAATAAAAGATCAATTCTCAAAAATGTTCAGGCGCATCATTTCATCGTTAATTACCGATTTTTTATCACCTACAAGTAGTAGGTGATATATTCCGCATCCCATTGACTTTAATGAAGTCTGGAGGCTTAAGGGCTGTGCTTGCTGGACTTTAACTTTTTTTTTTTAAACACTTTTTCATGCAACCTTTTTACCGCATGATTCCCGCATGAATAATGGCTGTTTCCGCATCTTTTTTTCCGCATGCGGCAAACATGCGGAAAATGTTAGAGAATGCTGAAAAAAATGCGGAGTTTACCGCTGGCGGAAATAGTGGTAAAATTTTGCGGAAAAGTTCGGTCTTTGAGAATAGAGCCCACAACGTGAGTACTATGCGTGCTGTGCCGGTCAGTCACTGTGGTGGTCTTACTGACATTCACCATCATAACCCCCCCCCCCCCCCCCGCTCCATCCCCCCAGCCTGTCATCAAACACAATTACTGACACATTGATACTATATCCTGCCTAATGTGAGCACTATGGGCTCTATTCTCAAAGACTTCCCGCATGCGGTAAAGCACATGCGGGAAGTTTGTGATCAAAATACCGTCACCTTGACATTCTCAAAATGTTCCGCTTATCTTTTTCTGCATGCGGTAAAAGTGCGGGATTCATGCGGAAAAATTTCCGCAAAAGTCGGTATTTTCCGCAATAAAAAAATCAATTCTCAAAAATGTTCAGGCGCAGCATTTCATCGTTTATTTCCTGATTTTTTTTATCACCTACAAATAGGTGATATATTCCGCATCCCATTGACTTTAATGAAGTATGGAGGCTTAAGGGCTGTGCTTGCTGGACTTTATTTTTTATTTGTTTTTTTTAACCTGCTGAGCGGTCTGGACGAGCTCAGCTCGTCCAACACCGCCAGAGGCTGCCGCTCAGGCCCTGCTGGGCCGATTTTAGTCAAATAAAAAGCAGCACACGCAGCCGGCACTTTGCCAGCCGCGTGTGCTGCCTGATCGCCGCCGCTCTGCGGCGATCCGCCGCGAGCAGCGGCGAAAGAGGGTCCCCCCAGCCGCCTGAGCCCAGTGTAGCCGGAACAAAAAGTTCCGGCCAGCGCTAAGGGCTGGATCGGAGGCGGCTGACGTCAGGACGTCGGCTGACGTCGATGACGTCACTCCGCTCGTCGCTATGGCGACGCTATAAGCAAAACAAGGAAGGCCGCTCATTGCGGCCTTCCTTGTTTATTCTGGGCGCCGGAGGCGATCGGAAGATCGCCTCCGGAGCGCCCTCTAGTGGGCTTTCATGCAGCCAACTTTCAGTTGGCTGCATGAAATAGTTTTTTTTTTATTTAAAAAAAACCCTCCCGCAGCCACCCTGGCGATTTAATCAGAACGCCAGGGTGGTTAAACACTTTTTCAAACACTTTTTCATGCAACCTTTTTACTGCATGATTCCCGCATGAATAATGGCTGTTTCCGCATCTTTTTTCCCGCATGCGGAAAACATTAGTGAATGTGGGAAAAATGTGGAGTTTACCGCTGGCGGAAATATAGCGGTAAAATGTTGCGGAAAATTTGGCTCTTTGTGAATAGAGCCCTATGTGTACTGTGCATGTCTGTCACTGTGGTGGTCTAACTGACATTCTCCATCATAACCCCCCCTCCCCCCCCCCCCATCTCTCCCAGACTGTCATCAAACACAGTTTTTGACATATGGAGACACCTCTGTGCCCCTGTCTGATGTACATCATTACTGACAGTCCTTGTGTACCTGTCATCTTATACTCTTGCTGGCACATGTAGACCCCTCTATCTTTTTTATCATACAGCCTTACTAACACATCAGTCACATCACAGTACCCCTAACTTGCCAGATGTAGCCACCACTGTGCCCCTAATGTGCCAGCAGCAGCCACCCCTGTGCCCCTAATGTGCCAGCAGCAGCCACCCCTGTGCCCCTAATGTGCCAGCAGCAGCCACCCCTGTGCCCCTAATGTGCCAGCAGCAGCCACCCCTGTGCCCCTAATGTGCCAGCATCAGCCACCCCAGTGCCCCTAATGTGCCAACAGCAGCCACCCCAGTGCCCCTAATGTGCCAACAGCAGCCACCCCAGTGCCCCTAATGTGCCAACAGCAGCCACCCCAGTGCCCCTAATGTGCCAACAGCAGCCACCCCAGTGCCCCTAATGTGCCAACAGCAGCCACCCCAGTGCCCCTAATGTGCCAGCAGCAGCCACCCCAGTGCCCCTAATGTGCCAACAGCAGCCACCCCAGTGCCCCTAATGTGCCAACAGCAGCCACCCCAGTGCCCCTAATGTGCCAACAGCAGCCACCCCAGTGCCCCTAATGTGCCAGCAGCAGCCACCCCAGTGCCCCTAATGTGCCAGCAGCAGCCACCCCAGTGCCCCTAATGTGCCAGCAGCAGCCACCCCAGTGCCCCTAATGTGCCAGCAGCAGCCACCCCAGTGCCCCTAATGTGCCAGCAGCAGCCACCCCAGTGCCCCTAATGTGCCAGCAGCAGCCACCCCTGTGCCCCTAATGTGCCAGCAGCAGCCACCCCTGTGCCCCTAATGTGCCAACAGCAGCCACCCCAGTGCCCCTAATGTGCCAGCAGCAGCCACCCCAGTGCCCCTAATGTGCCAGCAGCAGCCACCCCAGTGCCCCTAATGTGCCAGCAGCAGCCACCCCAGTGCCCCTAATGTGCCAGCAGCAGCCACCCCAGTGCCCCTAATGTGCCAGCAGCAGCCACCCCAGTGCCCCTAATGTGCCAGCAGCAGCCACCCCAGTGCCCCTAATGTGCCAGCAGCAGCCACCCCAGTGCCCCTAATGTGCCAGCAGCAGCCACCCCAGTGCCCCTAATGTGCCAGCAGCAGCCACCCCAGTGCCCCTAATGTGCCAGCAGCAGCCACCCCAGTGCCCCTAATGTGCCAGCAGCAGCCACCCCTGTGCCCCTAATGTGCCAGCAGCAGCCACCCCTGTGCCCCTAATGTGCCAGCAGCAGCCACCCCAGTGCCCCTAATGTGCCAGCAGCAGCCACCCCTGTGCCCCTAATGTGCCAGCAGCAGCCACCCCTGTGCCCCTAATGTGCCAGCAGCAGCCACCCCTGTGCCCCTAATGTGCCAGCAGCAGCCACCCCTGTGCCCCTAATGTGCCAGCAGCAGCCACCCCTGTGCCCCTAGTGTGCCAGCAGCAGCCACCACTGTGCCCCTAGTGTGCCAGCAGCAGCCACCACTGTGCCCCTAATGTGCCAGCATCAACCACCACTGTGTCACTACTATGCCAGCAGCAGCCACCCCAGTGCCCCTAATGTGCCAGCAGTGCGTGACATTGTCGTAACTGCTATAGACAGGGACAGATATCCCTTGCAGCACAGAAATCTGTGTGTATGGCTATCATTCATAAAGGAGCTGTCGGTACAGGGAATCAGTGCGGGAAAACACCGCTGCCGGTGTTTTAGACTCCTCGGTGGGCATTCATAAAAAAAAAAAAAAACATCCAGGTGCGGTGGCAGTGCGGAGATTCCCCGAACTAGGCAGGCGGAGACACGGAAGCTGCCGAGTTGATACATTTCTCCGTGTTCCGCTCTGCTGCAGCTGCCTGGGAGGTCTGTGTGTCTCCATTCACTTGCATTGGTATCGCCACGTCAGAGGGAGCGGTACTTCCCGACCTCACACCGCTTGCGGTAATCTTTATGAATAAACATTTTGCTACATTTGTTCCGATAATCACCGCACAAGGCGGTGATTTATCACTCTGCTCGGTAGTGTCATTTTTTTATGCGGAAAGAGCCTTTATGAATGCTGACTTTGCCGAGAGGTCGGTAAAGTCAGCTGTTTTTAGCATTTCCGCATGCGGAAATGCTTTATGAATGATAGCCTATGTGTTTGTGTCTAGCAGATTTGTTCACACATAACTGCTAGTGGTGTCTGAGTCTTGCAAAGTGTGGTTGAGGGTGACAGCCTTGTTTTATCTCAAACAGGGCTGCTCCTCCTCTGGATTTGGTCAGGGCCTGTCTCTGCAGGTGTGCTGTGGGGGTAGGCTACTGGAAATCCCCATCTAATAAGGAGCTTATTATAGAGCATGGGTTAGTTATCTATAATCTGCAATACACTGCAGAGCTCCCCCAGCCAAACACAAAGCTGCTTCTGTACAGCAGTCACTGGCACTACATGGCAGAGATCACTTTTATGCTGTAATAGAGGAATCTCATATTTCTGCCTTTCGCACCCCTGTGTTTGTTCCCTAGAGGTGGATCCAGTAACAGAACCTTATCGGAGAGATATACAGGTACTCTTAATTCCCAGGATAGTACACAGGAAGATCACACCATCCCCCACCCTCGTCAGGTAGATGGAACTTAGGCTGTAAACACATTGGGCCTGATTCACAAAGCGGTGCTAACAGTTAGCACGCTGGTGAAAAGCCCTTTATCATGCCTAAACTCAGTTTAGGCATGATAAGTTTAGGTGTGATAAGTTTAGGTGTGATAAGTTTAGGCGTGATAAGTTTAGGCGTGATAAGTTTAGGCATGCTAAGTTTAAGCGCCAACTGCGTTAGCACCGCAGTGCACAGCTGATCAAAAGTTTTACGCTAGCAAAGACTGGTGCACTTTGTATAAAGTTTAATGGCGCTGCTTTGCGTGCGGGACTTTGCAAGCGATCTAAACTTATCTAAACTTAGCATGCCTAAACTTATCACACCTAAACTTATCACACCTAAACTTATCACGCCTAAACTGGCTTTTCACCAGCATGGTGCAATGGTTATCATGCCTAAAGTCTTTTAGGCATGCTAACTGGGTTAGCACCGCTTTGTGAATCGAGCCCATTGACTCCATATGGAATTACTTCACTTCATCAGTGCTTGCATTGTAACAGTGTTATTTTCTGTGTATAGGCTGAAGGAGTGACAAATGTGAAGCTGGAGGATGGAGATGATGAAGAGACACATGTGAAGGAGGAGCAGTCTGCAGAGGAGAGTGACATGATGGGGACCAGTGACTCAGGGATGCCACTTCCAAGTGAACAAGCAGCCTTGCCCATTGCCATATGTAACAATGTGCTTACACTCAGGGCCATTTCCCTCCTATTTGGTGCCCCAGACAAGACCATGTGCACCATCCCTCCGGCCTTCACATTGGCTTCAAATCAGAGCTATGCTGGAGAACAGGAGGTGCCAAAAGGATAAAAAAAAAGCTAAATAAGCTTAAAAACCAAATTCTTGGTAAATAGAGGAGGTAGTAGTGGACTCACCTCCTCCAGGTAGACACACAACGACTGTAGTAAAGACAGTCAATATATTTTATTTATGAAGGATTGATCCCGCTTCATCAGGCAATAACAACAAAGCAATAGCTGTAAACAGAGATAATTGGCTCATAACCCATGTGTAGTCATACAGTCATTAAAATGTGTATGTGTATGTGTATGTGTATGTGTATGTGTATGTGTATGTGTATGTGTATGTGTATGTGTATGTGTATATAAAAACCTATAACTATAAATAAATATCAAACATTAGAGGTGAAATAAGTATTAAAAAGTGGGGGTGATTGGGATAAAGACAGTGGAAAAGGTAATTGAGAGCAGTGATGAGCAAAACTGTTAATATTCTTTTCGCATAAAATCTTGCAAAAATAATGTTTAATTCAAATTTCAAGTAAACAATTTTGGGAAAAAAATTTCCCGTTAACTTGCGCGGTTTTCGCGTGTATTGCACATTTCCACAAAAACACACCGATCTTTCGTGCTAGCATAAAAATTATTATTTCAAACGTTTTGCGCTAAAATATAGTTTTGTATGTTTTCACAATAAAATATTGATCTCATGTATTTTTGTGCTAAAAGCAAAGAATGTAAAGATAAACCTCGAATAAAAAAAACAAATTCTCAATGCAAAAATTCACAAGCAATGGAAAAAAAATTGAAGGTATCAGAAGGAAAGAAAGCTGGGACTTACCATATATGCTCAGTGGAAGAGCCAGACACCTCTGTGAGGGCTCACTTCCAGGAGTGCTCATTTATATTACTTTGGGGGTTGATTGACCAATCACAGTGCTTGGTAAATGTGCTGAGTCATTCTGCACATGTGCAGATGCACCTAGAAGTTGCTGGTGCCATTTTGGAATAGGGCAAGAGTAAGGGCAAGTTCATTTTAGTGATGCAGTGCCATCTAGTGGTGGATTGTGATATATGCATAAAGGTGATTGTATGAAAAAATGCATAGCAGAGTGTAACAATTACATATTACCTGAACAGATAAAATAAGTACCTGCAAGACAGGTTAAAATGATGCGATACATGTAGAATAATAAGAAAATCAAAGAATATTAATAACACATACTATAAACATATATAAAAACATCTAAGAAAAGCATGATATAGACCACTAGGAAAGATTGTCACATCTGTGTCACTTGATTTTGTAGCATCATGATATAAAAAAACATATTGGGCTCTATTCATAAAAGGTTACCGCAAGTTTTCCGCTCAAAACAGCGGACTTTCCCGACCATTTAGCAAAGTGGGCATTCATAAAAGCTGTTCCCGCATGAAAATCTACAATCCCCCAGCAGAGCGAGAAATTTCCGCCCTCTCCAGTGTTTTTCTAGATTTATCTAGAAAAAAGTAACAAAATGGCCATTCATAAAGTTTAGAGGAAGCGGTATGTGGACGGGAAATACCGCTTCCTCTGATTTTGCGGATTACATACAAGTGAATGGGACAGACCTCCCAGAGAGAGCAGTGCACGGAGGGACTCTGCCGGCTGAAGTGTTTCCGCATGCCTTCCGACAGCTTACCGCCAGCTTTCAGCGGGACATCTCCGCTCTTGCATCGCAGCTGGCAAGATTTTTTTGAATGACCACCCAGAAGTGTAAAATACCGCTGCGGTATTTTACCTCTACGAGTATTTACGCCACAAGTTTTTTATGAATAGAGCCCATTGTTGTCTATCCATCCATAGGTTTTCACAGTTTTGTGGCAATGTATTGATTGTTCATAATTTACAGTAAAAATATATAAAACTGTCAAATCATAACATCAGAAATTCAAAATTCAAAACTTAACCACTTGCCGACCGCGCACTCATACCGCACGTCGACAAAGTGCCAGCTGCAGGACCAGCGACGCAGTTCTGCGTCGCCGGCTGCAGGCTAATTAATCAGGAAGCAGCCGCTCGCGCGAGCGGCTGCTTCCTGCCAATTCACGGCGGGGGGCTCCGTGAATAGCCTGCGGGCCGCCGATCGCGTAATAAATAATCCGCTTTGTTTACATTCGTACAACGCTGCTAACAGTAGCAGCGTTGTACCAGATCAGCGATCCCCGGCCAATCAGCGGCCGGGGATCGCTGTCACATGACAGGCAGGAGCCTGTTAGAGGCTGCACAAGACAGATCCGTTCCTGTGCAGCCTCGGATCTCCTGGGAAGGGAGGGAGGAGAGGGAGGGGGGAATTTCGCCGCGGAGGGGGGCTTTGAGGTGCCCCCCCCGCAACACACAGGCAGGCAGGAGCGATCAGACCCCCCCCAGCACATCATCCCCCTAGTGGGGAAAAAAGGAGGGCGATCTGGTCACTCTGCCTGCATCCTGATCTGTGCTGGGGGCTGCACAGCCCACCCAGCACAGATCAGCTTAAACAGCGCTGGTCCTTAAGGGGGGGGTAAAGGGTGGGTCCTCAAGTGGTTAAAAGAGAGGACTAGATAAAAGTGTGAACGGAACAGTATGAATATATTGCTTAGAAAATTAATAGATTTTTTCTAGGACCTCGTATAATCCTTCTGGAGCGAGTGTCCTAAGAGTCTGGATCCAGTACATTTCTAGTTTTTTGAGTTTCTCAAATGCCGCTGGTTCTGATTGGTTAATGGTGTCTATTAAGGTGATGGAAAAAGTGTCGGGTTTGCTCTGGTGCATGAGGTGAAAGTGGCGTGAAACACTGTGCATGGGAAATTTATTAAGAATGTTCCTTTTATGTTGGCCGATTCGGCTCCGGGCTTCTTGAGTTGTTCTGCCAACATACTGGGGATGACAGGCACAAGTAATCACGTAAATAACGAATTTGGACTGGCAGGAGATGTATTTCTTTCTGGAGTAATGGTTATTGGTGACAAATGATTTAAATGAGGAGGTATTGGAGACAAAGGTGCATGCTAGACAACGGATGTGGTTGCAGGACCAGGATCCTGGTGTGGAGGGGGCTTGGTTAGGTGTACTTTCAGTTTTGTGGCAGCGGAGTCTGCTGGGGGCTAGTAAGTTACGGAGGTTGGGTGCTCTTCTATAAGTGATGAGTGGCTTATTGGGTAGAATGGGTCTGAGGTATGGGTCCTGGAGTAAAATTTCCCATCTTTTGTTGAGTATTGATCTGATGCCCTGGTGTTCTTTGCTAAATTGTGTGATGAATCTGGGGGGTGGGTTTGCATCAGTATTAGGATTGGGTATTGGGTATGAAATGGAGGCTTGTTTAGCTTTATGGCATGCATCGCGGATGAGTTTTTTCGGGTATTTTCGAGCAGTAAACTTCTTGGTAAGTGTTTTGGATTGTGTAATATATAATAATATATGTCTGTGCGGCGAACCGTTAAAGGTGCAGAGTGCTGAATTGTAAAAAATGGCCTGGTCACCTGGGGGTGTAAGCCTGTGGTCCTTAAGAGGTTATAAACACAATACAAACATAACTGGCTTATGTGAAAAAAACCAAAAAACTGTTAACCCCCTTGCCGTTCCAATTACTGCGGCAAGGGGGCAGCGCAGCAAGGCTTTTATTCTTTATAAAGATGTTCCCTGAAAAGGATTTAAACAATGATACTGGCCAGATTCCCTGCTCTCTACACAGTTTTATTGGCAGTTGGACAGAGCAACTGCCATTCATTAAGTGCTTTTGAAAATAAATATATCCATGAGAATCCCCTATAAAAAGATGGACTAGTCCAAAACCTGTCACTTCTGTCAGATTTCTACTACCTACTGTGAGTGACAGCAACATAGGAGAAAAGTAATTTATGGCTCATTTTACTCTGGAAAAAATGTACTTCTTATTTGTATATGTTTACTTTGCACATATTTTAAATTTTAGTTTTTCGCTGTAGTGCCCCTTTAACCTGCCTGGCGTTCTATTAAGATCGCCAGGGAGGCTGCGGGAGGTTTTTTTTTAATAAAAAAAAAACTATTTCATGCAGCCAACTGAAAGTTGGCTGCATGAAAGCCCACTAGAGGGCGCTCCGGAGGCGTTCTTCCGATCGCCTCCGGCGCCCAGAATAAACAAGGAAGGCCGCAATGAGCGGCCTTCCTTGTTTTGCTTCCCTCGTCGCCATAGCGACGAGCGGAGTGACGTCATGGACGTCAGCCGACGTCCTGACGTCAGCCGCCTCCGATCCAGCCCTTAGCGCTGGCCGGAAGTTTTTGTTCCGGGTACGCTGGGCTCAGGCGGCTGGGGGGACCCTCTTTCGCCGCTGCTCGCGGCGGATCGCCGCCGAGCGGCGGCGATCAGGCAGCACACGCGGCTGGCAAAGTGCCGGCTGCGTGTGCTGCTTTTTACTTGAGCCAAATCGGCCCAGCAGGGCCTGAGCGGCAGGCTCCGGCGGTACTGGACGAGCTGAGCTCGTCCAGACCGCCCAGCAGGTTAAAAGAGCTGAAGGAAACATTTGATGGTCTGTGGCCACCTTTATATAGCTTTTGGCACACAGTGCTTTAACCCTTCAGCACTTACATTTATGTATCTATACTGGTATGATCAGGGCCGGCCCGCTCATGAGGCGGGGTGAAACTTTTGCCTCAGGTGGCACATGTCTAGGGGCGGCATCAGCCCGTCGGTGGGTGCGGTGAGCCGGCCGCCGAGCTGGAGGGGTAGCAATAATTTTTTCAAAATTTGCCTCAGGCGGCAAAAAGTCTAGGGCCGGCCCTGGGTATGATGTGTTGGGTGGTATATCTGTGATGCTATGTGGCACCTTGCTGTGTATTGGGGCTCCCAGTCTGTACATTACATGTGCTGCAAGGCGGGAGGCATCTGCTCTATTGTTGGACTGGATTGATTGATGTGATTGTTTCTATGACATTGGATCTTATGGGTGGGTCGCTGTGTTTTTTTTCTTCTTCGTTTTATCTATTGAGTTTGTGTCTGACCTGGTCTTTATTATCTGTAACTGCTACGGCAACACACACGACTGCTGACAGGACAATGACTGTTCTCTGTTATTATTTCTCCAACAGATGATGGTGCAGACGATAATGTTGTGCACTACATTTACCAGCAGGAAACTCCATTGCAGAAGATATACACAGCAGACATCACCATGAGGACAAATCACCACATCTCTCCAATCCTGAGGAATCTTCTGATAGATCCCATCCTGTTAGCTCACATACCCATCCTTTTTTATCTTCTGAGTGTGGGAAAGGTTTGTGTTTGAAAACTGGTCTACGTACACATCATAGAATTCACACAGGATAGCGTCCTTTCTCATGTGCAAAGTGTGGGAAATGCTTCAGTCAGAAATCTGATCTTGTTAGAAATCTAAGAAATCACACAGGAAAGCGTTCTTATCCATGTTCCGAATGTGGAAAATATTCCCGTGTCAAATCAAATTTTATTAAACATCAGAGAATTCACACAGGAGAGCGCCCACATTCATGTCCAGAGTGTGGGAAATGTTTCACGCAGAAAGGTAGTCTTATTATACATCAGAGAAGTCACACAGGAGGGCGTCCTTTTACATGTTCTGAATGTGGGAAATGTTTCATTTGTAAATGTATTTTTCTTAGACATCACAAAGGAGAGCGTCCTGATTCATGTCCAGAGTGTGGGAAATGTTTCAAAGGTAATCTTACTATACATCAGAAAAATCATGGGTGAGCGTCCTTTTACGTGTTCTGAATGCGTGAAATGGTTGTCAGAAATTTGTTTTTCTTAGACATCACAGGAGACACAAAGGAGAGTGTCCTTATTTGTGTTCAGAGTGTGGGAAATGTTTCAGTATTAAACTTCAGAGAAGTCACACATCAAAGCGTCCTTAATCATGTTAGGAGGAAAGTGACAGTCAGGCAGCTTATGAAGCTACGGGGAAACAAGCACAAGTCTCCTGGAAGCACATATTATTCGAGCAGCAGCAATGCTCACAGTGCTGGAACTACACTATAGATGTCACCTGCACTACATTCAGGACTTTCTACAAGCTGGGGACTCACTCTAACATCTCATTTCTTGCTGATCATCTCAGAGTACATATGCTAGAAGATTACTGGGGAAGACTAGAGTTATTAGTCGCTGCACAGAGAATTTAAATGTGTGCATTAAACACCAAGTGAACACCTGACACAACTGGCTGAGCAAATTTGGCCTGATTGGCTATTCATGAGGCAATGCTCATGCAAATATGCATTTGCTTTCGCATGCCAACTAATGCAGGGTCCATTGAACCAATGCCGCAAAGCGGTTTGCCCTGCGGGAATTAGTTCATGCTATACAGCACTATCCAGGAGCGCCTCGGGGAGGCTTCCCAATGCCCCCATACAACCGGGGGGACTGCGGGCCCCAGGCTCTCTCACTGCCTAGGGACCACAGTGTTACCCCGGAGGGGGAGGCTGGGTGGAGCGGACGACCCCCCCAAGCGTGGCCAGCACCGGGGAGAGCCATCCGCACCTTTCACCTCCCAATATTTAAAAACAAGCACTTACCTTAACATCCATTGCGTTCTGCTGCTGAGCATAGCTTGGGTGCAACACATTTGAAAAGGAAAGGAATGAAGCATGGGTCGCACCGAGCTTTGGAGCTCAGGGCTGGCTCACACACTGCACTCCAAGGGGGGTGGAGGACAGGCACTGACAGCCCACTCCAGGACTCACACTACCTGGAATGAGCCATCCGCCACCCGCCTCCAAGGGAAAGAAATTCACAAATCGCTGCACAGAGAATTTAAATGTGTGCATTAAACACCAAGTGAACACCTGACACAACTGGCTGAGCAAATTTGGCCTGATTGGCTATTCATGAGGCAATGCTCATGCAAATATGCATTCGCTTTCGCATGCCAACTAATGCAGGGTCCATTGAACCAATGCCGCAAAGCGGTTTGCCCTGCGGGAATTAGTTCATGCTATACAGCACTATCCAGGAGCGCCTCGGGGAGGCTTCTCAATGCCCCCATACAACCGGGGGACCGCGGGGTCCCAGGCGCTCTCACTGCCTGGGAACCACAGCAGCAATGTTACTTGGTAACATTGTTTCCAGTAATCTTCTAGGACAAGTGCCCCCCAGGCTTGCCTGGTCACCTGCTATGAGTCAGACTGTATGCCCATATGACTGAGATATAACCCAACTCATTGTTTACAGCGGCGGAGCGCATATGGAGAGCGCGTCCGCCGCTTATCCAAAGGGAGCTGAGCGGCATGCGCTCCAGTGATGCAGAGACAGGCCGAGACCCAGAGGCTTGCGCCTCAGTGTGGATCTCGGCGTTCCGCCACCATGAGCAGCCAGTGGATCTTACACCCCCGAGGACTGGAGCTCCACACCTGTGCTTTAGGCAGTGTTAACATTTGCCAAATTGCATGCATGTTTTTGCATGCAAATTTGCCTATTAATTTAAAACCAGTTTCGGTCAGTGAGATAGTTAACACTAAAGGAGCCATCTTCTTTGGTTACTCTTTTGGGCACGTTCCTTTAATTTTTCATCTCCTTAGTGAACATTACATATTTACTTTATTGTTTACATTGCAGCGCTGCTTTCATTCATTCGCCCAACTACGGTACTCGTCATACCTAAATGATCTATGCCTTGTTTTTGTTTTGTTTTTTAGGGCCAAATTAGGGTTCTTGTGTTTTGTTTTTACTATTTTCTATGCATTTTAATGATTCTCCGCGTTCCCAGCCATAATATCGCCCCCTATGCTGCTATCGCGTTCCCGTGCCTGTTGGCCGGTGACGACCAAACCGGAAGTGTTCGCCGGCGGGGTGCAGGAGCATCTCAGCGGGGCTGCGAGGGCACCGATCGGCTGCAGGGGGCTGAGGGAAGCCCCAGGTGAGTAAATCTCATTTTTTTTGATAGACTTAAGGATCACTTTAAGGCAACCATATATCTAGCGAAGATGAGCCGACCAAAATACAAATCTCTCTGTAACCGAATTTGATTTAGGAATCTGATTAGAGAGAGATTGGTCAGCTGGCCATACACTGAGGCCGATCACTGGTCAATTTCATGCTGAAATGCCACTGTAACATTGCTGAAATTGATCACGAATTGGCCTTGTGACACTACATCTGGCCACCTCGCTTGTGATACTATATCCCCCGTAATGTTAAATGTCCCCCCCCCACCCATTGCAAGTTGTACATTACCTCTCCGCCGTGCCCGCCGCTTGTCCTCTGCTGGCTCCTGGCTTCCTCCATTCTCCGTACACGCATGCTCCACGTGGTTGCCTAGTAACATGCCCGCGTGTGTGACATCTGACATCACACGCGCGTCCTTACTAGGCAACCACGTGGGTCGCAATTGTCAGGAGAACGGAGCCAGTGGAGGATACGGACAGGTAATGTATCACTTGCAGTGGGCAGTGGGGGGAACATCTAACATTAGGGGAGAATACGCCAGTCGCATTGTCAGTTATGCATGCACTTGTCGTCACAGATTTTCATCCAAGTCGATAATAATATAATTGGATGGTCGATAATCCACCAAGTCATCTGATGTATGGTTACCTTTACTCCACTTGTGCACAAGGCATTGCTACAGGTGGTGATAAGTGTATTCCACATTCAAATTACAAGACTTCAAAGGAACAATTACAGTGTTCTCATAACTATTGTTTGAAAGTATTTTGAGGTTGCAAGTACTGTCTAGCCAGCAATTACATTTTCACACACCTTTGGAGCCTCAATGAACATTGTACACAAAAAAAAGTAATTGTTATGAAAATGCTAGAACTGATAACAAGTAGCCATTGTTTTGTGGCCATTTGAAGGGGCAAGTAACCTGTTTGCAACATTAGAATATGTCTGACAGCGTACTCAGGGTATGTGTACAAACACCAGCTGAGAGCACTACAACAACTGCGGAATAACTACTTGTTAAGGTCCGTACACACGCCTGACTACAGGTAACGACGGGTCCGTCGTTTTCAGCAGATAGTCCGGCGTGTGTACAGTCTGTCGGCGGACTGATACGGCTGTTCCTCGCTCAGAAACAGCCTTATTAGTCTGCAGACTGTACACACGCCGGACTGTCGCTGGAACGCTCGCCCAGTGGGAGGTGACGACGGACCTGTCGTTGCCTGCAGTCAGGTGTGTGTACAGACCTTTATAGTCGAGAGAAAACCAAAAGGAGAACGACTTGGAAGGGGAGGGGAAAACAGAAGCGGAACGCCGTGGCTGTGACCATGGATGCAACAGGACCCCCTCCGTTGCAGATTCCCATCTTGCCAGGTCGTCATCGCCTGCGCAAGCACGTGTCCGTGTCACTCACAATTGCGCTCACATAATCTGGAATGATCTGCGCAGGTGAAGAACTACTGCACCTGCACAGAACACTCTAGACTTCGTGAGTGCGATGGCGAGGTGGGCATCTACTTAAAGCCAATGGGAACTGGGGGGGTTAAGGGTGGCCACTGACGATTCAATCTTTTTCATCCAATCTTACCAAATCTATGTAGTAGAAGAGTAAACTGAGTGATTATACTTGAACAGATACTATAGGCAGGCCCTTCTATTACATAGAAATGGTAAGATTGGATGAAAAAGATTGAATGGTTAGTGGCCACCCTAAAATACAAAGCCGGATACTTACCCCAGGAGAGGGAAGGTTCGGGGTCCTAATGAACTTTCCCTCTCCTGTCGTTCAGGCGGCAGCTCCTCCATTCATTCAAATCCCCTGCTGCGCGGGAATTCAGAAGTCTTCAGGAGCCGAGTCCTCCCGAAGACAGGCAGCTCCAAACTGCGCGCACACGAGTGCGCGTGAGTGGCCGCTCGCGCATGTGCAGTGTAGAGAGGCCCATCTTCAAGAGCACTCGGGCTCCTAAAGGCTTTTCGAAGGCTCCGTTCCAAACAAAAACGCAGCATGCAGTACCGATTAAAAATCGCAAATCGGAATTGCATGTAAAACCACATCAAAATCGCATATAGTGTGCAAGAGGCCAGAGCCAAAAAGATGAGAAACTGAGGGAGATGGCATGTACGATGAGCTGTCCAGATGCCCACCGCTCTCCCGTTCTCCTCCTTTGCCTGATAAATTAACACCGGCAACCTCTTCTGGGTCGCCAGAGCCGGGCAGCACCACGCCTACGCTGGACCGGCTGCGTACACCCGACAGCACTCGAACCCAACTGGGAGCTCTCTGCGCATGACGTCAAGATGACATCATGCGCAGTGCACTCCTGGCCACAATTGCGTGCTGCTGTATGATGCCCACAGGTGGTCCAGGGTAGGCGCGGTGCTGCCCATCTTCAGCGAGCCGGGGAGAACTTAGCAGGCAAAGGAGGGGAACAGGGGGAACGGCTGTTATCAGGAAAGCTCATTGTACATGCCTGTCCCCCCAGATTTCTAATAAGCGAGTCGGCTCCGGTATCCTTTATGGTGATTTGCTCTTGGAATTCACCCTGACTGCACGGAAAACAATACTTTACTCTGTGACTGGACACATACTTAAACTCCATGGTAACAGGTCATTGGGACTGATAGTGTCAAGACAATGGCTATCATTCATAAAGCGTTTCCGCATGCGGAAATGCTGAAAATAGCTGACTTTACCGACCACTAAGCAAAATGTGTATTCATAAAGGCTGTTTCCGCATGCAAAGCTGACTTTCCCGAGCAGAGCGATAAATTACCGCATTGTGCGGTGATTCTATGCGGAAATGTAACAAAATGTCAATTCATAAAAATTAACGCAAGCGGTATGCGGACTGGGATTACCGCTCCCCTGGATGTAGCGATAAGCATGCGGAGTACATGTAAGTGAATGGGACAGACCTCCCAAGCAGCAGCAGAGAGAACACCGCATGGAGGGACTCGGCCAGCTTCTTCTGTTTCCTACCGACAGCCTACAGCGGGATAGCTCCGCACTCCTATCGCAACAGGCAACATTTTTATGAATGACCACCCAAAGGCTGAAATACCGGCAGCAGTGTTTTCACGCATGGATTTATTTTACCGACAGCACTTTTATGAATGATAGCCAATATATACGATGGGTAAAATGTTGGCGCTATATAAATACTAAATAACGATAATATATCCCAACTAAAAAGTGTCTTTGCTCCCGGTAGTTATGTCACATAAAATAGGTCTCTCCTGTTAAAAAAAAAAATGCAGCAACTGTAGTAATGTAGAAACTGAACAGCAGCTAGATGGCTGATTGGATTACACTCTCAGGGCTCTATTCATAAAACCTTACCGCAAGTTTTCCGCTCAAAACAGCGGATTTTCCCGTCCATTTAGCAAAGTGGGCATTCAAAAAAACTGTTCCCGCATGAAAATCTACAATCCCCCAGCAGAGCGAGAAATTTCCGCCTTCTCCAGTGTTTTTCTAGATTAATCTAGAAAAAAGTAACAAAATGGCCATTCATAAAGATTAGAGGAAGCGGTATGTGGACGGGAAATACCGCTTCCTCTGATTTTGCGGATTACATACAAGTGAATGGGACAGACCTCCCAGAGAGAGCAGTGCACGGAGGGACTCTGCCGGCTGAAGTGTTTCCGCATGCCTTCCGACAGCTTACCGCCAGCTTTCAGCGGGAGATCTCCGCTCTTACATCGCAGCTTTCAAGATTTTTTTTGAATGACCACCCAGAAGTGTAAAATACCGCTGCGGTATTTTCCCTCCAGGAGTTTTTTCGCCACATCTTTTTTATGAATAGAGCCCTCAGTATTCTAATCAAGCACTTCTGACTGCTGTCTGTCCTGCAAATTAACCTAACGTCCTGTCCTCTGTCGGTAATCTTCTCCTACAATCAGCCACCTTCAGCGCATTACGATAGACCCCATTCACAGCACAGAAGTGCTGCGGATTAATTACCATTGGAGGGCAGCTCTGCAGAAGCACAATCTAAGCTGTGCTATGCAGGGGCGTAGCAATAGGTGTTGCAGCGGTAGCGACCGCATCGGGGCCCTTGGGCCAGAGGGGCCCTCCCTCAACTACAGTATTAGCTCTATATTAGTCCTGTGCTCATAATAATCATTTCTATAGATACATTGAATAGTGGTAATCATTAACTAGCTGTTCCCCATCCCCTTCTTGCACCTCTGACACTGTAGTTGCCATTGGCAGGTTTTGGTGCACCGTATCAATTGTTATGTATAGAGTGCTTGGGGGGCCCCATTGTAAAACTTGCATCGGGGCCCACAGCTCCTTAGCTACGCCACTGGCTTATGTCTGATTGTGCTGCCTTCTCTCTGTGGAATGGGGAAGCGATCTCCGCAGAATGAGGAAGTCATGTCTGCCATGGAGGGCAGCTTTGAGGCAGCGTAATCAGGCATTACACAGGCACTCTACTGCGTGCGGCCGCTAGATGTCAGCAGAGAGCTCCTCCTCGGAGGTCACATGACGCACAAGATGGCGGCGCCCGTGCTGCATGCTGTCCGCTCTGTTGGGCGGCTGTGGCTGCGCTCGGTACGCGGGATGAGCTCCTCCTCCTCCTCCCCGCTGCTCTCCGGCACCCGGCGGGGGTTATTCCGGGATGTGTTCCCGGCAGAGAGCGCCCCCCAGCGGCTGCCCGAGCTGCTCTCCGCCCCGCAGACTCTGTATTGCGGGTTTGACCCCTCCGCAGACTCCCTGCATGTGGGGCACCTGCTGGCCGTGCTGGGGCTGTTACACTTCCAGCGTGCTGGGCATCACGTCATCGCCCTGATAGGGGGGGCCACAGCCCGGATCGGGGATCCCAGCGGCCGCAGCCAGGAGAGGGAGCCGCTGAGCCTGGAGCAGGTGGAGCAGAATGTGCAGGGCCTGCGGGACTGCCTGAACCGCCTTTTTTCCTACAGCCAGGAATTATATCCCACCCCCGCAGGGCAAACCCCGCCCCCTGGGAGCTTCACCGTGCTGAACAACGCCACCTGGTACCGGAAGTGGGACGTGGTGGAGTTCCTGTCCACAGTGGGACGCCACTTCCGGATGGGCACCATGCTGAGCCGCCACAGTGTGCAGAGCCGACTCCACTCCTCTGAAGGGATGAGCCTCGCCGAGTTCACCTATCAGGTCTTCCAAGCCTACGACTTCTACTACCTTAACAAGAAGCATGGCTGCCGCCTGCAGCTGGGGGGAACCGACCAACTGGGCAACCTCATGTCCGGCCACGACTTCATCCAGAGGTCCGTCCCTGCTTCAACCACAATAGTGCCATCTCTTGTGCGTGTGTTTACACAGCTTTCAATTTTTTTCTCTTTAGGAAGATAGAGCTGTGCTTTTTATTAATAGATGTTTTTGTGGCAGTCAATCTGCGTGTTGGCTGGCAGCTGCTGTATTCTGAGAGAAGTGTTGTGGCAGTTGATCTATGTTGGCTGGCAGATTATGTAGCAGTTCCTGTATTGTGACAGTTGTGTTGAGGCCGTTAATCTGTAGTTAATCAATGTGCTTGTCTCTCTTGTTACAGAACTACAGGGGAAGATGTTTTTGGCATCACCATACCTCTCATCACCAGCACTGCCGGAGACAAGCTGGGGAAGACCGCCGGTAACGCCGTATGGTTGAGCCGGGACAGAACTTCACCCTTTGAGCTGTATCAGTACTTTGTCCGGCAGCCGGATGGCTGTATAGAGCGGTAAGAACCACCTGTGACATGTATCAGGAAATTTATAACGCCTTTCTGCTAATTACAGTGGTATTTCATTGTCTCCACTGCCGTAGGATAAAGCTGGGCCCATGCTGGCTACACCAGAGCTTGGCAAACTGCGGGCCGTACCAGGCCCATTAGTACTTTTGACTTTGGCCCTTCAGCCCACCCCCACCCCTGCAGAGCAAAAGTTTAACTGCTTGCCTTTAACTCACCCAATTACAGCTTCCAGAGCTGATGTCCATTGCCACATAATGACATCATGTGACCCTGCGTCAGTACCTGCCAGCGCGTCACATGACGCCGCTGTGGCTATAGAGATCGGCTCTGTGAGAATCTGAAATTGGGTGAGTTAAACCTGTCATTATGCTCTGTTGGCAGCTCTGCAAGGAGAGAGAGGAGAGGAATGTGGCCTGCGAATGAAAAAATACACAGTGATATAGGGAAGAGGTACTAAGCTGTGTTCATAGGACCCCAGCCTCATCCAAATTGTATTAGGATCAGCAGGAGTTGGTGCCCCCTTGACCTCCACTAGTTCAGGATTTAGTGAACCTCTGAGCCAGCAGGATATAGAGCAGTGTTAGTAAATACAGTGAAAGCCTTGTATCTGTACAGATTCAGTGTGAGATCCTGGGGGAGATCTGTGCAGAGTGTCGGTGTGGGATCCTGGGGGAGATCTGTGCAGAGTGTCAGTGTGGGGTCCTGGGGGAGATCTGTGCAGAGTGTCAGTGTGGGGTCCTGGGGGAGATCTGTGCAGAGTGTCAGTGTGGGATCCTGGGGAGATCTGTGCAGAGTGTCAGTGTGGGGTCCTGGGGGAGATCTGTGCAGAGTGTCAGTGTGGGGTCCTGGGGGAGATCTGTGCAGAGTGTCAGTGTGGGATCCTGGGGGAGATCTGTGCAGAGTGTCAGTGTGGGGTCCTGGGGGAGATCTGTGCAGAGTGTCAGTGTGGGGTCCTGGGGGAGATCTGTGCAGAGTGTCAGTGTGGGGTCCTGGGGGAGATCTGTGCAGAGTGTCAGTGTGGGGTCCTGGGGGAGATCTGTGCAGAGTGTCAGTGTGGGGTCCTGGGGGAGATCTGTGCAGAGTGTCAGTGTGGGGTCCTGGGGGAGATCTGTGCAGAGTGTCAGTGTGGGGTCCTGGGGGAGATCTGTGCAGAGTGTCAGTGTGGGGTCCTGGGGGAGATCTGTGCAGAGTGTCAGTGTGGGGTCCTGGGGGAGATCTGTGCAGAGTGTCAGTGTGGGGTCCTGGGGGAGATCTGTGCAGAGTGTCAGTGTGGGGTCCTGGGGGAGATCTGTGCAGAGTGTCAGTGTGGGGTCCTGGGGGAGATCTGTGCAGAGTGTCAGTGCGGGGTCCTGGGGGAGATCTGTGCAGAGTGTCAGTGTGGGGTCCTGGGGGAGATCTGTGCAGAGTGTCAGTGTGGGGTCCTGGGGGAGATCTGTGCAGAGTGTCAGTGTGGGATCCTGGGGAGATCTGTGCAGAGTGTCAGTGTGGGATCCTGGGGAGATCTGTGCAGTGTCATTGTGGGGTTCTCTGGGAGATCTGTACGGAGTGTCAGTGTGGGGGAGAACTGTGCGGAGTGTATCTGTGCAGCTGAGCCCATACTCTGCAATGTCTCACAGTGACTTCTCTGCAGGTTCCTGAAGCTGTTCACCTTGCTGCCGCTGCCAGAGATTGAGCACATCATGCAGCAGCACAACAAGGAGCCAGAGAAGAGAATCCCCCACAAGCGGCTGGCCGCAGAGGTCACCAAGCTGGTCCATGGCAAGGAAGGACTGCAGTCCGCCAAGAGGTGAGTTCTGACCCCTAGTGGTGTATCCAGGGAAATTAGCACAATAGCGAGCGCTGGAATTATGTCCTGTCTTGGGATGGTCAATGAGATGCAAATAATTTCAAATTGATGCAGATTTATGCAGCTTGGAAATAGAGCAAACACATTTTACATCAGCAGGGTGTAGTTGGTCTATTTTCAAGCTGCATCAATTTGCATGCAAAATTTGCATAATGCTGCATCAACTTGAAATTATTTGCATCTCATTGACCAATCCTAGTCCTGTCCAAACAACTGACATCCATGTTTTAGAGCAATCTATATACCGTATTTTCCGTCGTATAAGACGCACTTTTTCTCCCCCAAAAATGGGGAGAAAAAGTCCCTGCGTCTTATACGACAAATACAGGGAATCCCCAACTAACGAACGATCGCCGATAGGAACCGCCGACCCGCCGGCACATTGGGGATTCCCTGCACTGACTCTATGTCTGCTGCGCTGCCCCCCGGCATGCCCGCATGTTCCTGCTGCCCCCCCCCCCCCCCGCTCCCGAGTATGTTGCGCTGCCCCCGCATATATGCTGCGCTGCCCCTGCATACCTGTATGTTCTGTGCCCCTCGTATACCGATGAATTAGCGGCAGTAAGCGGCTCACCTCCCTCAGTTCCCGCAGTGACAGCAGACCTTTTATGTCCCGCGCAGCTCCCCGTAGTGGAGGCTTCTGCTGTTCGCGTCATTAGCAGAAGCCTTTACTACGGGGAGCCGCGCGGGACATAAAAAGGTCTGCTGTCACTGCGGGAACTTTGAGGGAGGTGAGCCGCTTACTGCCGCTAATTCATCGGTATACGAGGGGCACAGAACATACAGGTATGCAGGGGCAGCGCAGCATATATGCGGAAGCCGGAGGCAGTGCAGCATATGTGCGGGGGGCAGCACAACATACTCGGGAGCGGGGGGCAGCAGGAACATGCGGGCATGCCGGGGGGGGCATACATGGAGGGGGTAGAGAAACATACTGGGGGCAGCACAGCACGCATGGAGGGGCAGAGGAACATACTTGGGGCAGCAGAGCACACATGAAAGGGGCAGAGGAACATACTGGGGGCAGCACAGCACACATGGAGGGGGCAGAGGAACATACTGGGGGCAGCACAGCACACATGAAAGGGGCAGAGGAACATACTGGGGGCAGCAAAGCACACATGGATTGGGCAGGAGAACATGCGGGGGAGTGGGATACACTGGGGACAGATATAATGGGATTAGAAGGTACACATGGGTATATAAGAGGATACACTGGGGACATATGGTGGACAGAAGGGGACACACTGGGGACACTCTGAAGACAGGAGGGGGCACACTGTGGACAGAAGGGAGTACATGGGGGGCCGAAGAGAGCACATGGGAGACACAATCATTGGTGGAGAACATTTACAAGACGCTCCTGGAATATAGATGCTCCAGGTTAGTATATTTTTTTTTCCCTGGTTTTTGCCCTCTAAACCAGGGTGCGTCTTATATTCCGGAGCGTCTTATACGGCGCGAAATACGGTATATAAAATCGGATGTGTGTGTGTGTGTGTGTGTGTGTGTGTGTGTGTGTGTGTGTGTGTGTGTGTGTGTGTGTGTGTGTGTGTGTGTGTGTGTGTGTGTGTGTGTGTGTGTGTGTGTGTGTGTGTGTGTGTGTGTGTGTGTGTGTGTGTGTGTGTGTGTGTGTGTGTGTGTGTGTGTGTGTGTGTGTGTGTGTGTGTGTGTGTGTGTGTGTGTGTGTGTGTGTGTGTGTGTGTGTGTGTGTGTGTGTGTATGTGCCGCGATCACTCGAAAACGGCTTGACCGATTTGAACGAAACTTGGTACACAGATCCCTTACTACCTGGGATGATATGTTCTGGGGGTCTCGCGGCCCCCCTGCACACCTGGGCGGAGCTACAAACAGCAAATCAGATTTCACCCATTCAAGTCAATGGAAAAAATGTAAAAGGCTGCCATTCTCACAGTAATCAAGCCAGAGTCCCCACACTTGGCACAGTTGGTCACTTGGTGACCGAGGTTACGAATCCAGGAAAAGTGGGAGGAGCATAACACAGCCAATCAAATTTCAGCCATTCATTTTAAATGGGAAAATGTAAACTGCATCCATTCTTACACTGTTAATCGCAGGGTTCTCAAACTTGCCACAGTTGGTCACTGGGTGAATGCGATTAAGATTCAAGAAAGTGGGTGGAGCCTACAACAGCCAATCAAAATTCACCTATTGATTTTCAAGGGGAATATTTAAACTGCTGCCATTCTTAAACTGTTAATGGGAAAGGCTTTAAACTTACTACAGTTGGTCATTGGGTGACTGGGGTCCAAATTCACTAAAGGGGCGGGGCAGCCTACAGCCAATCAGATTTCCTTAGTGGATAAACTGCTTCCATTCACCCATTTTTGATGCCAGGAACCTGAAAGCTCACAAACTTGATCACTGGGTGACCGTGTGTCAAGGTTACAAAAAGTGGGCGAAGCCAAAAACAAATTTCACTGGAAAATATAAACTGCAGCCATTCTTACACTGTTAATGGCAGGTCTCTTAAACTTTGCACAGTTGGTCACTGGGTGAATGAGATTAAGATTTTGGAAGGTGGGTGGAGCCTACAACAGCCAATAAAAATTCACCTTTCGATTTTCAAAGGTAATATTTAAGCTGCTACCATTCTTATACTGTTAATAGCAGATGCCTCAAACCTGGTACAGTTGGTCACTGGGTGATTAGGGTTCAAATCCAGAAAGGGGCGGAGCCACAAACAGCCAATCAGATTTGTTTATTTTTCAATGGGAATATACAAACTATTGATACCAAGGACCCCAAAGCTGATAAACTTGATAACTGAGTGACTGTATGTCAAGGTTAGAAAAAGTGTGCGGCGCCAACAACTTAATTTTTTACATGGCAGGGTTCCCAAACTTGAAACAATTGGCCACTGAGTGACTGGGATTAATATTCAGAAATGTGGGTGGAGCCTAAACAGCCAATCAAAATTCACCTATTGATTTTCAAGGGGAATATTTACATTGCTACCATTCTTACACAGTTAATGGCAGAGGCCTCAAACCTGATACAGTCAGTTATTGGGTGACTGGGGTCCAAATTCACTAAAGGGGGTGGAGCCACAAACAGCCAATCAGATTTTTTAGATTGATTTCAGCCATTCTGTTATTGGCAGGGTTCTCAAACTTGACACAGTTGGCCACTGGGTGACTGGGACTAATATTCTGGAAAGTGGGTGGAGCCTACAGCAGCCAATCAAAATTCATTCACAATGATTTTCAAGGGGATTATTTACATTGATGCCATTCATACACTCTTAATGGCAGAGGCCTCAAATCTGGTACAGTCAGTCACTGGGAGACTGCGGTTTAAATTCTGAAAAGGGAGTGGGCCATAAACAGCCAATCAGATTTGTTTCATTTCAATGGTAAAATGCAACTTATTGATGCCAAAGACCCCACAGCTCATAAACTTGGTCATTGAGTGACTGTATGTCAAGGTTAGAAATAGTGGGCAGAGCAAAAAACAACTAACTTTTTACATGGGAAAATATAAATTGCAGCTATTCTTACACTGTTAATGGCAGGGTTCTCAAACTTGACACAGTTGGTCACTGGGGGACTAGGATTAATATTCAGAAAAGTAGGTGGAGCCTACAAGAGCCAATCAAAATTCACCTATTGATTTTCAAGGGGAATGTTGAAACTGCTGTCATTCTTACACTGTTTATGGCAGAGGCCTCAAACCTGCTACACTCGGTCATCAAGTGACTGGGGTTCAAATTCACTAAAGGGGCGGAGCCACAAACAGCCAATCAGATTTGCTTTTCTGGATAAACTGCTTCCATTCACACAATTTTGATGCCAGGAACCCTAAAGCTCACAAACTTGGTCATTGAGTAGTGACTGTGTGTCAAGGTTACAAAAAGTGGGTGGAGTCAAAAACAGATTTTTCTGGGAAATTGTTAACTGCAGACCTTCTTCACTGCTAATGGCAGGGTTCTCAAACTTTGCACAGCTGGTTACTGGGTGACTGTGATTAATATTCAGAAAAGTGGGTGGAGCCTAAAAAAAAATCAAAATCACCTGTTGATTTTCGAGGGGAATATTAAAATTGCTGCCATTCTTGCACTGTTAATGGCACAAGCCTCAAACCTGGTACAGTTAGTCATTGGGGTTCAAATTCAGAAAAGGGGACAGAGCCACAAACAGTTTCATTTCTTGGGAAAATACAAATTATTGATGCCAAGGACCCCAAAGCTCACAAACTTGGTCATTGAGTGACTGTGTGTCCAGGCTACAAAAAGTGGGCGGAGCCAAAAACAAATTTCACTGGGAAAATGTAGGACTGCAGTCCTTCTTACACTGTTTATGGCAGGGTTCCCAAACTTTGCCCAAATGGTCACTGGGTGACAGAGTAATATTCAGGGAAGTGGGTGGAGCCTATAATAGCCAATCAAAATTATCCTGTTGATTTTCAAAGGGAATATTTAAATTGCTGCCATTTTTACACTGTTAATAGCAGATGCCTCAAACCTGCTACAGTTGGTCATTGAGTGACTGGGGTTCAAATGCTGGAGAGGAGCGCAGCCACAAACAGCCAATCTGATTTGTTTAATTTCTATAGGAATTACAAATTATTCATGCTAAAGACCCCAAAGCTCACAAACTTGGTCATTGAGTGTTTGTGCGTAAAGGTTAGAAAAAGTGGGCGAAACCAACACCAGTCAAATACATACCCGGGCAACACCGGGTCATCAGTGGGTGGAGACAAATACACATTTCACTGGGAAAATGTAAACTGCAGCCATTCTTACACTGTTAAGGGGAGGGTTCTTAAACTTTGCACAGTTGGTCACTCGTTGAATGGGATTAATATTCAGAAAAGTGAGTGAAGCCTACAAAAGTGAATAAAGCTTCACCTATTGCTTTTAAGGGAATATTTAATTGCTACTATTCTTGCACTGTTAATGGCACAGGCCTCAAACCTGGTACAGTTGGTCATTGGGTGACTGGGGTTCAAATTCAGAAAAGGGCGTGGAGCCACAAACAGCCCGTCAGATTTTTTTTCATTTCAATGCAAACTATTGATGCCAAAGACCACAAAGCTCACAAACTTGGTCATTGAGTAATTGTGTGTTAGGGCTAGAAAAAGTGGGTGGAGCCGACACTAGCCAAATACATACCCGGGCAACGCCGGGCAATCAGCTAGTTTACTATAATAACTGAAAAATACAAATCGAGCTGGCTAGTCTTATAATTATGAGGTTATTTTTTCACCAATGGTATGCAGAAAATACCAGCGACAAGCAGATTCCAATGACAAGCCGACATTAAAGGCTGCCATACACTAGTCGATTGCAAACCAGATCGACCAGCAGATAGATCCCTCTCTGATCGAATCTGATCACAGAGGGATCTATTGGCTGCCCATACACTGCACACAGATTTTGAATCGATTTCAGCATGCAATCGATTTACAATCTGTGGAGCTGCCGCCTGCCTCGCCGCTCCAATGATATCACCCGTCTGCCAGCGCGGGTCCCTGCAATCTCTCTTTTCTTCTGGCGTCTTCCTCTGTTCTCCCCTTCACTTCCTGTCCCGTCCTGTGACAAGCGTAAGTTAAAACAGTAGAGGGCACTCTACTGTTTGAACTTCGCCTTCTCACAGGAAGTGAAGAGCAGACGCCGGAAGAAGTGAGAGGCTGCAGGGACTCGCGCCGCCAGACAGGTGATATTACTGCTGCGTCGGTCTTCGCCATAATGAATGCCGCTAACGATGCACTCCCGACCCGCCGGCGATCGAGCAAAATTTTCCACCTGGACAGATCGACTGAATCGATCGATTTCGGGTGGAAATCAGTTGATCGGGCAACATCCGCGTTAACAATTTCACATTGATCGAATCTGTATTTCGATGGGAAATCGATGTGGTGTATGGGCACCCTAGCAACAATAATACTATCAATAGGCTGATATCAATAATATGAAGCTAATACCAATAATGAGCTCATATCAATGAAATGCTGATATTGGCAAAGAAAAGCAGATAACGCCAACAATAGACAGATGTCAATGACACACAAAAATGACCAACCTATAGCAGATAATACCAATAACCAGACAGATATCAATAACATGCAGTTATAAATGGCAAGCGGTTATACCCATGAACGATAGGCAGATAGTGATAAGTGGATAGGTAGGTGGGGCTATGTAGAGGATACTTCTCGGACAGATGCTAAATTTCCTGTTTCACTGAGCAGCTTGTTTCCTGTCCTCTCTGGGTTCAGCTAGTGGGTGGATCAATCTGTGTGAGCATGTGATACAGAGTAGGAAGAATAGAAAACATGTGAGTACTTTGTCCAGCTTCCCCTGTGTACATAGGGAGGCGGGGCTTATAGTTTACAGGAAGCTCCCATCTCCCCTAACAGGAAATATCAGGCTAGAGCGGTCTCAAGCCTGTATGAAGTTGTGCAGAGCTTCATGAGGGACTTTGTCCATTTAAAAAAGTATTTCTAATGCTTATACTTCTCACTAATCGACATCATCACTTCAGAATTTCTGTTGTTCAGTGTTCTTCTGATTCTAATTTCGCACATCTTGGATTGCTGATGTCATTTTAGCGGACTGACACCCCCATACAGCATTTTAGGAAAGTTCTCTTTTTTTATGCTTAGAAGAACGGGGGGCGGAGCTGGAACAATATTTACTAAAATTGGTTTGGCTCCTAAATTTGAGTGGATTTTGTCTGCAGCATGCGTGGCTGGATTCTCCTGAACACCTCATCATATTCCACACTCTCCACAGTGCTGATCATGCAAGGCTGTATAGAAATGTACGTTCAGTTGCTAGCTGCACCCAATTGTTTCAAGTTTGCATTCCGTTTTATTCAGAGTTTAGGGTTTAGTGCATAGGTTGTATCTGTTTTGAATATGAGCTGTGTACTTGACTCTGGGGAGCTCTGCGCACCTCTGTTGGTAGTCATTTCAGATGCGGCCTGATTAGGAACGCTGCCAAGTGTTTCCTGTTCTCTCTAAAAAAAAAATGCAGAGCCAAGCTGGAGAGGGTGGCGGGGAAGGGGGTCGCCCCCTCCCTCCCTCCCTCACCTGGGTTCCCCCTCCAGCTATGTCCGCTATAGCAAAAGTAATGAGCGAGCGGGGAAGCCATTGCCTTTCTTCCTCTGCTTGCAGCGTGACTTCCTGCAATGCCCAACCACTAGAGGGCGGCATTGCAGGAAGTCACGCGGCGAGCAGAGGAAGGAAAGTAATGCTTCCCCACTCGCTCATTACTTTTGCATACTTTGCTATAGTGGACATAGCTGGAAGGGAGTGGGAACAGGGGGGGACCCAGTTAAGGGAGGGGTGGTCGACCCCCCCCCTTCCCTGCCCTCTGCCCCCTTACCTGGCTGCTACCCCCATCCAGGCTACCTGGGGACACCTATGGTGGGTTACATAGAGGGGAGGAGCAGGGAGTAGGCAATACGGAACTCCCTCCATTTTTGTGTGTAAAGTAGCCAGTGTGGAGGGAGATCCGTTTTTGTATTGCCATTCATTGCCCCTGCGTGTGTCCGAGGTCCATGAAAACCCTGCAAACCTGGACCCTCCGTTCAGTTTTTCAAAGCGGATCCCCCAGATTGCCCACAGATCCGTTTTTGAAGTGGATGAAGACGGCCGCTATATTTAACATTTGTATCCGTGGCTGTGGTTTTGGACCGGGCCCAAAAATGGAGCCACGGATACATTTTAAAAACAAATGTGAACCGAGCCTAACCCTGCGATGTGCTGATAACAAAGCAGTCTGTTGCTCTGCTTATCTCTCAGACTCATTCCCGTGGCATGAGTCCTACAGCTCATCGCAGAAAAAATAAGTTACTTTCTGCAGCTTATAACCTTTATGTTGGAAGTGTCGACAGGATTACCACCTAAACTGCAGTATAGTAAACCAACCACAGGATGTCATTGAGTGTAAAATGTGATGATGATCTCTATGGTATTGTGATTTCCTGTATTCTCTGTCTTCCTCTGTTCTAAGAAAGCTGCCTTTCCTGATGGGGGTGTGTGATTTATCTCTGCATGTTTTTCTTCAGTAAAGCGTTCTAACTTGTTTTACTGGGTGCCTATCTGTGTGTAGTTGTGTTGTTGTTGTTCAGTGGTGTGTGGTGATCTCCTCCTCTAAGGCTTGCTCTGTGCCGTGCAGGTGTACGCAGGCGCTGTATCACAGCAGCATAGACGCTCTGGAGGCCATGTCTGACCAGGAACTGCAGGAACTCTTCCAGGATGCTCCGTTCTCTGAGATGCTGCATGAGCCGGGCACCCGGGTGCTGGACACCTGCCTGAGGGTCTCGGCGATCCCCGAGGGGGCGCAGGGGTACGTATGTGTGACTAAGCTAACCACTGCCTGCTCAGAGAGGTGCGATTCTACCTCCCTGCAGTAACTTTGTACAGACCCATATGTGAGATTACCCAGAATCCTCAGCTCTCCCAGAATCCCCGGGTCTCCACACTCTTCACACAGTGAAGGAGCAGCATGTCTGTGGGGATGCTCCATATCTCTGTGTCCTCCTGTCCCCCCTTCCTGTGCATTGCTGGTCAGATCCGGAGGGTGGGTGTGTTGGTGTAAACCAGCCAGTTCAGATTCTTGTAATCATCAGTGATTGGGCGATTATTTGGTGGTCATGTGGAGGTAGCCACTGAAGTGACTTTGCCACACATCATCCAACCCAATATTAGATGAGATCTCACTCATAGTATATTCATATATGTTGACCCTCACACTACATGTTTTTGGTAAAATTGATCATTGATTGGCCAATCAATATTGAAAGTGTCTACCAGGCTTAAGGTACATACACACATCCCATTTTTATTGGCCAATCGCGGGTCAGTTTTACGGCCCCCATGTAGTATGAGGGATAACAGATTTTGAATGCTAGGAGAAAATTGCGTAAGCCCTCATATTACATGGAGGTGGAAAAATTGGACAATCATGTGTATGATCACCCTAACACACATGGTGTCTCCAGGCATGGTCCACACGGCTCTGGATGGTCAGCAGTGCCTTCACAGCATATCCTGAGCAGATACATGGAGCCCTGCAGCAGCGTCCTGCGAGATGTTTACACTTATCAACGTTGTGCATATGGCCTTCCGTCATTCGGGTCCTCTGTGCTGCTGGCACCACGTCTGGGCTTTGGGGTTCCCACATTCAAATCCATGCACAATTTGGGCCCTGAATACATGAAGGACTTGCCGAAGCTGCGTGGTGCAGCTTCAGCAAGTTCAGCATGACAGAAAGCTCTGGCTCCAGAGGTTGTGAGGTGCACTCTGGGAGAGGTGTGGTTCCTCTCACAACCTCAGATCAGCAGGCTCTATAAACTTGGTCTCTCCCAGAGTGCACCTCAAAACCTCTGGAGCCAGAGCTTTCTGTCATGCTGCCCCTACTATTTAGAACTCCCTGCCACACCCAGTAAAGACAGCACCATCCCTGGAGCTATTCAAATCCAGACCGAAAAACCACCTGTTTAGCCTGGCATTTGTGGACTTGTAGAATTATTCTTCTGTACCAAAATGTACTAATCGACTAGTTAACTGGTTTGAGTCCTACGGAAGAAAAGCGCTTTACAAATGTTGTTTGTTGTGGTTGTTTAAGATCAATAGGAATGCTACCTATTTAAAGGTAGGATTCCCATTAGTCTTTTGAAATCCAATGGCAGCCTGATGCTTCTGCCGGGACTAGCAGCTTTTGTCCCCAAGCCCAGTGGTGGACAGCTTGCGTGGAAGACACAGAAGACAGGTGGTATATCCAGCCTAGTTAGAGCAGATGTTGTCCGTTCCCATAAGCTTGCACTCGTTCCGTGAGGATCCGCAGCGTATACGAGTTCTGGAAAAATCGTGCCTGTTGGGAACGTTCACTCCGCTGCCCCTCCTGTTCTGCTGCAGTGATACACGCACTGAAAGTGTGCGTGTATCCTATGTGTAAAGGGAACCTGAGATGGGTCGTGTAGGTGTATTTATACTTACCTGGGGCTTCCTCCAGCCCCATTAGGTTTGTGGGGGTCTCTTGCCGTCTTCTCTGGCTGATCCGTTCTCTTGTAAATCCCCCGATAATCCAGCTGCACGCACACCCCCTGTTGTGCTCCGGCAGACGGGGGCCTTCTGCGTCTGTGCAGGCACACAATGCTCCTGGGCATGGGTGCGTGGCGAAGTTGTGCATGTGGCCGTGCATGCGCAGAAGAAATTAAAAAAAATCATATACTGGTGCTATGTATGAACAGATACAGGTGCTGCACTGTATGTAGTACCCAGTATATAACAGTATGCAGGTGATTGACAGGTTGGATTGGTCAACTCTCCCTGAAGGTGGTCACACACCATACAATCTTTTAAATATCTGTTCAATTTAAGAATTGCAAGCAATTTTTCTGACGGATTGTAACATTTCAAAAATATGACCAATGTACCACACATAGTTAAATTTTTCCCCAATTATGATAAAAATGTTTGGAAACGCTGAGAAAATTGCTTGGGTGTGTATATTAATAAATTGACAATCTAACACACACCATACAATCTTTAGAGAAATTGAAGAAAAATATCTGGCATTCCGGATAGATAAAAATCGAAAAAAACGGGAAATCCGGATTTTTCAGTCGAATGGAAAAAAACGTTAGATTTTTTCGGGAGAGCCGATAGTTTTTATCGAATTGCCATAAAATCGGATCATTTTATTGTATCGTGTGTGTGGCCGCCTTAAGTGGACTGGTCAGCTCTCCTTGTCTCCCTGTTTATCAGAGCGGTATGGAAGAATAGATCGCGCTGTGCCCATAAAACACGCCTCTTTCACCCTTCTGGCCCCACCCTTGTATCCTATTTACCACCTCCTCTGCCTCTCAGATCTCACACATGTGCACACCCAGCGTATAAGATGACCTCTGACTTTTCAGATGATTTTCATGACTTAAAAAGTAGTCTTCTATGCCAGAATATACAGTATAAATATACTCACATGGCCCATCTCAGGTACACTTTAACATAAGATCTGTTTACACATGCTCTTCCACCCAGCTAAATTGGAGTGTGTTAGGCCTAATGTGAACTAAACCTAACTCTGGCCAATCATAAGCAGAGCAGTTGTATTCAGTGCAGGAGATTTGGGCGCAGTCAGCGCCTCCATAGACCGTAATGGGAATTACGGCTATAGCGGTGCACAGGGAGTAACTTCGCCGCCATCAGAAGACGGAGCAGAAGTTACATTTTAAAACACTATAATTCGGCCTCCAGCAATAGCTGGAAGCTGAATTACATCATTCCCCACTATCCACGTGAACCTGGAGGGGGAATAGTAATTTACGTTGCCGGGAACTTATGCAGCAGCAGGATAAGCCATACCGGTGTCCTACGCCCAAGTGTCCGGGTGGCGATTACATATGTACACATCATAAGGCAAATCTAACACACCTATAAGACCCCCTGAGTCAACCTTGTTTGATTCTGCCCTGAAACCACCACCCACCTCTGGAATTGGGAACTGCATATATATTATTGTGAAGGAAACAAAAATGTCTGCTAGAAAAACCCAGTCACGTGACAGGTGCAGCAGTCAATCAGGTGTGAGTTTGCTTGGGGGGGGGTTACAGCACAGGAAAGTGACGCTTCACTAATATTTTGCTTTCTGTGTTTCAGGTTTGACGTAATCACCAAAGGCGGCGTGAGCTTCAACCACAGGAAGGTGACCAATCCAGACGAGGTTCTGGTGCTCGGCCAGCATATCCTGCGCAACGGGCTGTCCCTCATCAGGGTGGGCAAGAGGAACGTCTACATTGTGAAGTGGCTGCAGCTCTGAGGAAAGCTCCATATGACGGACACTGTGCTACACGTAGCCCCCCTTCCTGTGAGCATAGAGGTGGTTTCCTGTGTCTATTGAGGGGGTCTCCATACACTGAGCTCTGTGTACAGAGGGGGACTTCAGTATATGGTGTGGGGGTCCTCAGTCTCCCCTTCAGTTTCTATACATGGAAGACATATTACTCTCACTATGTGAGATGGTGTTTTGTGCATAACGAGTCACTATTCTAATAAACTGGATCAGTTGTCTGGAGTTGTCTGAGGTTGGTTAAAAACGGGCAGAGCTCGGAGATGGAAGTACTAAGCCCTAAAGTGAGTCTGAAGATAAAAAAACAAAAACATACCTAAGTAGAGGGAAGGCTCTGGGTCCTATAGAGCCCTCCTGCTCCTCTATCGGTCCCTTCGTTCTACCACTGTCACCGTTATCAGACTCTGACCGATGGGTCGGAGACTGCTCACTTCTGCTGTGGGAGGCTTCGGGAGCCCAAGTGCTTCCAAAGACAGGCAGCTCTGTAGTGCGCATGTGTGAACACGCTCTCAAGTGCAGTGCGGAGCTGCCCGCCTTCCGAAGCCTCGTGTAGCGGGAGAGCCAGCTCTGGAACGAGGGGACCATGAGAGGAATGTGAACATCCTATGGGACCTAGAGCCTACCCTCTCCTTAGGCAAGTATGTTTTTTTTTTTCATGCTAGCTTCAGACTCACTTTAAAGTAAACCTGAGGTGAGGAAACTTGTTTCATGTGTGATATCTGCCTAAGTGGAGGGAAGGCTGTAGATATTGATACTAAAGAGCCTTCCTTTTCCCCTGTGCTGGCCGGCAATCCTGCGCTGTGCCTGGGTATTTCAACCTTTTGGACCTGTTAGGTTGAATAGCTCTAGAATAGTCTCCGGGCAGCCTGCAGAAGTACTTCTGAAGATGAGTGCATCCATACTGCACTATTCAGCCTATTGGGTCCAAGAGATTTAATTAACTGGGGGTGGCACAGAAACAATGGCCAGCACAGAGGAACTGGGGAGTTCTATAATAACCAGTCTTCCCTCTTCTTAGGCAAGTATCAAACCTGAGGCCACTTACCGGATTCCGGGTTTGCTTTAACTGGTCCTGGACCGACGCAGTACGAATCTACATCCAGCAGGTGGTGCTGTTGCTCTGACTGGACGTAGATTCAACGTCGCAATGAATCATGTGTTGCCACCAATCTCGCTGCTCTGCACCCGACGCAGTTGGCTCGCTCTGCTGTCTGTAAGACGGCAGAGCTCTGTAAGCAGGTCAGGAGCCGCTTTTATTGGCTCCTGACCGCGTGATCACAGAGAGCCAATTACATTGGCTCCCATTGATAGCGTCAGGAGCCAATAAAAGCAGCTCCTGACCAGCTGTCAGCACTCTACCGTCATAGAGAGGAGCCTGCGGTGATGGGGCAGCGTTGTGACCACCGGCAAGAGCGGCGATTTGTCAGGAGGCAGCGGTTTAACGTACCAGCAATCTCTGGTCCTTAAGGCGGCAGAGACTGCTGGTACGGAAGTGGTTAAAGGAAAGGTCCAAGAAAAAAATGAAATCTACTTACCCTTGGCTTCCTCCAGCCCCTAGCAGCTGATCTTTCCCACGCCGCAGCTTCACTCTCTGCCGCTGGCTCCCAGTACTGAGGAGGTCGCGAGGTCGTCCTCTACTGCGCCTGTGCAAGCACTTCTGTCATTCAAGTCCACATAGCCGGAGTGTACTGCGCAGTACACTCCAGACAACGTGGATTTGATTGACAGCTGCGCTCGCGTAGGCGCAGTAGAAGACGGCCTGGCGAGGCGCCACGGGCCAGTGGCAGAGAGTGGAGCTGCGGCGTGGGAGAGATCAGCTGCTAGGGGCTGGAGGAAGCCAAGGGTAAGTAGATTTCATTTATTTTTCCAGCTCGGATGTTACATTTAAAGAGGAACTTTAACCAAGAATTAAACTTCATACCAAATAGTAGCCGATACCCCCTTTCCCACAGGAAATGTTTACCTTTTCTCAAACAGATCATCTGGGGCAACTGTGTGGCTGATATTGTGGTGAAATCCCTCCCACAGTGTGATGTCAAGACCATGGTCCTGACAGTTTGCTCTCTGTGAACCTCATTGCATTGTGGGAAATAACAGCTTTTTCCAACTGCCAAACAACCAGTATCTCACTCTGCACAGAACTCTCAGTAACAAACCTTCCGTACAGATCACCTGGCAGAACTAAAGATATCACTGGTGTGATGTCAGTATGTAAATAGGAGAGGAAAGATTTTACAATGGGCAAATGCTGACTAAATAATCTATAAATGAATATTGTAGAAAAATAAGCAACTTTATTAATTGTTCTTTTCACTACAATTCCTCTTTAATCTGAAACTATCCTCATTCCTGAAATTCTGAAGATTGCAGAGCTGTGTGAGCTGCCTGCCAATAACTGTGATATTCCAGGTCCTGTCCTGTGAGCCACAAATCCAACTTTATTGTCCGCAGTCAATATGAATACATCATTGTCTGCTTACAGTGTTATCCATGGTGCAGGGTTTTGTATATCGCTAATTCTTGCTCCGATTGAGGCATGGTACATGCAATGCCTCTGTTATGTTATTCATGGTGCAGGGTTAGGCCAGGTTCACACTGTAAAAACTGATCCATTTAATGTGAATCTGAGGTAAGAGTGATATAGAGGCTGTCATATTAATTTCCTTTTTAAAGAGAACCAGAGACGAAGCGCCCTCTTGTATTTTACCTTATAAATCAGTGGGAACATGACAGTAAACACCTAATCTGCTCTTTGTTTCATTGTTCTCTGTTTAATCTGACTGTTATCACCTCTGATAAGAATTCCCGGCTGAGCATTCAGTTTAGCTTTGCTATAGAAATATTATAGCTGAGTCTGTCTTCTCTGGTGTCTTTTCAAGCCCAAGCCTGCCCCCTTGTGGCTCTGCTATAATGACTCAGCTATAATTATTCCCTGCAAAGCCAGACTGAGGGCTGGTACACACCGAGCAGCTTTTTCAGCGTTTCTGCAGCCGCTTGCGGCTGCGGATCTGCTTGGTCAATGTATCTCAATGGGGTGGTGCACACCAGAGTGGGAGGCGTTTTGCAGAAAAGAATCCTCCCGGGGTGAGGCATTTTTTGGATCTCGGATGCGTTTCTGCCTCAATGTTAAGTATAGGGAAAAACGCAAACCGCTCTGAAAAACGCCTGTTCAGAGCGGTTTTGCCGGCGTTTTTGTTACAGAAGCTGTTCAGTAACAGCTTTACTGTAACAATATATGAAATCTACTACACCAAAACCGCTACACAAAACCGCAAAACGCTAGCTGAAACGCTACAGAAAAATAAGAAAAAGCGTTTCAAAATCTGCTAGCATTTTGCGGATCTGCTAGCATTTTGCGGATCTGCTAGCGGTTTTTGGTGTGCACCAGGCCTGAATGCTCCGTCCAGGATTCTTATCACAGCTGCTAACAGACACTTTTAGCAGAGAGGATGAAACAGAGAGCGGAGTAGGTGTTTTCTCTAATGTTCTTACTGATCTATATAGTAAAATACATGAGGGTGCTTCGTCTCTGGTTCCCTTTAAAGGAATCCTAAAGGCAAGAAAAAAAAGAGTTTAACTTACCTGGGGCTTCTACCAGCCCCCTGCAGCCGTCTTGTGCACTCGCTGGTCCTCAGTAATTCTAAGTTCCTCCGCCGTGGGTTAGTATTGTTTTTGCCCACTCGGAGTTGGTGGGCCACTACGCCTGTGCAGCCCTGACCACGCATACCATTCTTTGCATTCCTGTCCGCAATAGCGTCCTGCTGATCCATTTTCATACGCTAGCACTGATTCTGTCGCCATCCAGATGATCCAGAAAAATTGTGCAAGTCTCAAACTTGCATTCCGCTTATTGGAACGGAATGAGCAAATCCGTTCCAAATGGACTGATGTGAACAAATATTACTGCTTTGCATAGAAAGCATTTGGATCCATTGAAGGGACTCTGAGCAGCGGCAAAAAAAAAGCAAATCTGGACTTACCTGGGGTTTCCCCAGCCCCCTGTAGCCTGCGAGGTCCCTTGGTGTCCTCTGGGTGGAAGCCCCAGGTAAGTGCAGATTTTTTTTTGTTTTGTTTTTTTTAAAAACAACAAAAAAAAACTGTTCAGGGTTCCTTTAGGGCTTGTTTCCACTATAGCGAATCCGCATGCAGGCACTGCATGCGGATTCGCATACTTAATGTTAGTGGATGGGGCTGTTTCCACGTGTGCGGCGGCATTTTTCGGTGCGGGGAAAATTTGCACGACAGGGTCGTGCAGATTCGCGTGCGGCAGGAATGCGGGCGAATCGCCGCTAATGTATTCAATAGGGAAATCGCATGCGGCTTTGTCATGCGTATTTCCCCGCGATTTTGCATGAAAGCCAATGGAACTTAAGGCAGTGACATGGTTAAATTCGCATGGCTCCTTGCCATGTGAAATCGCATGCGAAATCGCGGGTAAATCTGCATGCGGAAACGCAGCCGCATGCGATTTCTTCAGCGGTGGAATCCAGGCGATTCCGCACCGCTACAGTGGAAACAAGCCCTTAAAAGAGACTCTGAAGCGAGAATAAATCTCGCTTCAGAGCTCATAGTTAGCAGGGGCATGTGTGCCCCTGCTAAACCGCCGCTATAGCGCCGCTAAACGGGGGTCCCTTCACCCCCAAACCCCCCACTGCGACACTTGGTCGCAGACTTGGTCGTTCCTGGAGGCAGGGCTAACGGCTGAAGCCCTGCCTCCAGTCGCGTCTATCAGCGGCGCATCGCCGCCTCTCCCCCGCCCCTCTCAGTGAAGGAAGACTGAGAGGGGCGGGGGAGAGGCGGAGATACGCGCTGACAGACGCGCGTGGGGCAGGGCTGCGGAGGTTAGCCCTGCCCCAACCAGGAAGCGCTCCCCCGCATTACGGAGGGGATTTGGGGGATCAGGGACCCCCGTTAAGCCGAGGGATAGCGGCGGTTTAGCAGGGGCACGCATACTCTCTTTAAGTTCTGTCAAACTGTTTTTGCTGGCAATGTAAATCACTAATACACGCTACCAGTGAGGTATGATGCACATAATGCCTGCATGTTGTATTATCCATGGTTCAGGGTTTTGTATGTAATTCATGCTTCTGATACCTTTATTGGGGGCATATTCAGGGCTGGTTCAAGCCACAATGGGGCACTAGGGCAAAATGAACCTGGGGGCCCTCCCTGCCACCCCCCAGCATATTCATCCCCCAGGGCCCCTGAGCTAGCTGCAGCAGCAGCCCCCAGATCTCCCCCTTCAAATTGACTATATTTTAAAAGGGCCTTGTACAGTTTTTGTCAGAATAGCAACTCGCCTATCCCTACGCACTGCTCCATCCATGCTCCCTGTCTTTATCCCTATTGGCTGCCTCTTCTCCAGGGCTTTCTGCTTGTTATTGCTTAACCACCCTGGCGTTCTGATTAAATCGCCAGGGTGGCTGCGGGAGGGTTTTTTTTAAATAAAAAAAAAACTATTTCATGCAGCCAACTGAAAGTTGGCTGCATGAAAGCCCACTAGAGGGCGCTCCGGAGGCGTTCTTCCGATCGCCTCTGGCGCCCAGAATAAACAAGGAAGGCCGCAATGAGCGGCCTTCCTTGTTTTGCTTACATCGTTGCCATAGCGACGAGCGGAGTGACGTCAGCCGCCTCCGATCCAGCCCTTAGCGCTGGCCGGAACTTTTTGTTCCGGCTACGCTGGGCTCAGGCGGCTGGGGGGACCCTCTTTCGCCGCTGCTCGCGGCGGATCGCCGCAGAGCGGCGGCGATCAGGCAGCACACGCGGCTGGCAAAGTGCCAGCTGCGTGTGCTGCTTTTTATTTGATGAAAATCGGCCCAGCAGGGCCTGAGCGGCAGCCTCCGGCGGTGTTGGACGAGCTGAGCTCGTCCAGACCGCTCAGGTGGTTAATGACTGGTCATGGAGAAGAGGCAGCCTGCGGGGATGAAGACGAAGCAGTGTGCCCGGGATAGGTGAGTTGCTATACTATTCTGACAAATCGCTGCAGGGGCACAAGTCGGGGAGAGCTGGGGGGTCCTGCAGTGCTCGGGGGCCCTGGGGCAATTGCCCCCTTTTCCTCTATGGTAGCGCTGGCCCTAAGCATATTGGGGTTCTGGACCTGTAATAAGGGGCCATACACATCATGCTTCAGAATAAAAATAATCATCCAGGACACAGCGACCCTTCGCACCATATACAACAAAGCAGACAGGTAAGGGTCCGCTCCACATACAAATAAAACGCGATCCTTTATTGAAGACTAGCTGATGGCCCGGTGTTGCCCGGGTATGTATTTGGCTGGTGTTTGCACCGCCCACTTTTTCTAACCCTAACACACAACTACTCAATGACCATGTTTGTGAGATTTGCTTCTTTGGCATCAATAATTTGCATTGAAATGAAATTTGTGTCTCCACCCTAGGCCTGAAAGATAAATCGAATTTAAATAGAAATCGCGATCACCAAGATCACAATTTCAGAATCGTCAAAGCGGCGAATATCGCGATCACGTCATTTCCACATGAGGAAGTTTGAAAAAGCGCCTTCAAACTTTCCCAAAGTCCCAGTGCCCGCAGCATTGGACATACCTTCCATCCTCTATCGCCCTCTGCTGCCTCTTGTGCTTGGCAAAACTTCGGGTTCCTGTATGTCATATGATATACAGGAAGTATGCCGTGCATTAGAGCCTGCAGGAGGCAAAGTGGATAGACGGGCATCGCTGGACTCGTGCTTGAAGCTATGTCCACAACTGATGCAACTTGGGGGACAGAGGAGGCACAGAGAGAGACAAGGTGGGCACAGAGAGAGACACAGAGGGGGCACACAGACACAAAGGAGGCAAGGGAGAGACCCAGAGGAGGCATGAAGAGGCAAGGGGGGCACAATGAGAGAAGGGGAACAAACAGGCACAAAGGGGGGGGGGGGGACAAAGCTTGATTTGAAGGAAATTGTGAATCGAATCGAAATCGTAATTTTGGACAGAAATCGCTCAATTCAATTTTTTCCTAAAATCGTTCAGGCCTACTCCACCTCCTTTTCTGAATTTGAAACCCAAGCCCCCAATGACCAACTGTAGCAGGTTTGAGGCCTGTGCCATTAACAGTGCAAGAATGGCAGCAATTAAATATCACCCTTGAAAATCAATAGCATAGCTCCCAACTGTCCCTCTTTCGGAGGGAAAGTCCCTCTTTGGGGCTCTATCCCTCTTTCCTCCTCATTTGTCCCTCTGTCTATGTAAATATCTATATTTCTCTACTAAAAATGTGTTTGACTCTAAACTTTATTTCCATCCTTTAGGGCTGGTTCAGACGGACGCTTGCGGAGCGTTTACCGCAAGCGTTCGGAACGTTGCGGTAAATGCTCCCATTCAAGTGAATGGGAGCGTTTACACCGAGCGACATGTAGCTTCCAGGGGGCGGCCAACCGCGACGGCTAATGTCCCCCTAGGGGAAGAAAAAACGCAACTGCATCGGAACGCAACGCAAAGGGTACTGAAAGCCTGACCGCACAGCCGCCGCAACACCCCCAAACGCGACGCCATGCAGGCGTCCGTCTGAACCAGCCCTTAAATTGATATATTACTAATTTTAAAATGTTACTATGAAGGAAAATGAACCAGGATAGAAAGGACCAGTGTGGTTTGTATTATAAAACAACATACTTTTCTTATGAAATCTTTATGGTATGTGTGACCAGGGGGTGTGGCTTAAGTGTCCCTCTTTCTCATCTCAAAAAGTTGGTAGGTGTGCAATAGGTGAATTTTGATTGGCTGTTGTAGGCTCCACCTATTTTCCTGAATATTAATCCCAGTCACCCAGTGACCTAGTGATGGGAATTCCGGCTCTTCTCAGAGAATCGGCTCTTCTGAATCGGCTCCCATTAAAGAGCCGGCTCTTACGGCTCTCAATCGGCTCTTCATTAAATATCACTGGACACCACTCAGAATCGGAGTAAAAGCCCCGCCCCTGTCTCCATGACAACTCCAGGCTGCCTCGCTGACTGGGCAATCCCTCCTGCTACTGCTCTGCTCCGCCCCATACAAGCTGCAAGAGGAGGACTACATCTCCCAGCATGCCTCAGCGCCCTTTCTCACAGAGCAAATCAGAGCTGTGTGGGGCGGCTGAGGCATCGGCTCTTTTAAAACAGAGAGCCGGCTCTTGTCGTTCACAGCGAAGGGCCGGCTCTTAGAGCCGGCTCGTTCGCGAACGACCCATCACTAACAAGAAGCACTATGCAGCCAGCCTGTGGAGCTCAGGGGCAGCTTAAAAATACTGCATGTGCTAAGCCTCCAGGGGAAAGGTCACGTGATGCAGTGTAATTCTACACGATTTTGATACTGAGCATGTGCGGCAGAGTAATCCTTAGGGCAGCGTGATCAGACACAACACCGGCATGCACACACACCAGTCACTCACATAACATCCTCCTGTTTCACACACTCGTCGCGAACGACCCATCACTATAGTGACCAACTGCAAAGTTTGAAAACCCTGCCATTAACAGTGTAAAGGTGGTCATACACTTGTCAGATTAGCAGCAGATAGATCATCAGATACATTTCTTATCTATCTGATGTGTTTAGGAACATTTTTTACTAGGATTAGAATTCCAGTAGATTTCAGTTTGAAATCTATTGAAAATCGATCTGATGGCATTTTTTTGCCATCAGATTTCCATTAGGGCCAATGCAAAATGATAAGCAATCTCAACAGATCTACCTAGATTTTCCAGCCTGCCAGATTGATTGAAATCAATCGAAATTGGCAGCCAATCGGTCAACCAATTTGCAATCTATCGGCCAAAAATCGTCTGAATGTATGCGCTCCTTAATTAAGGATGGCTGTAGTTTACATTATCCCAGTGAAATATGTATTTGTCTCAGCCCACGTTTTGGTTATGGAGCTACAATGTATCCTGTATGTTATTCCAGGTAATGTACTATGTGTGCCAAGTTACATTCAAATCCGTTCAGCCTGAAGCTGAAGTTGAGCAGAAGACTGGTTAGAGGTTACAAGCTGACCCTGATCTGGGGAGGAGCCCCAGCCAGTCACATGACCGCCTCACATCCGGTGCACCCAATCAGAAGCAAGCAGCCAATCATATACGCGGCCGGTGGTTTATGGACGAACCTCATCCGGAATGATGAGCATAGCTTGCCGAATGAAATATGGGCGGTCTCTCTCCCGGACTGACGGAGCCAATCACCGCGAGGCTTGGGCAGAGCACAGCGCAGACGCGACGTGATGCGGGCGAACATGTCAGTCATACGCAGGGCGGGCCGCACTCTGCTGCGCCCTCTGGCGGCACGTGTTATCCCTCCACCCTGCAGGCGGCAGAGCAGCGACACCTATCTGGAGAGCTTCATACTGCAGCACACTGAGGTGGGGACGGATCATCTGACCCCGGAGCTCCGCCTCCTCCTGCTGACGCCTCGCTGCTCCTACTGGCGGCTCCGCCCCGAGCACTGGCCCTACAGCGACCCCTACTGGGCGATCTACTGGCCGGGAGGACAAGCGCTGGCGCGGTGAGAGAGCACCCCCTGGTGGCCGCACTTAAGGCATTGCCGCTCTAATGTTATCCTATGGGAGGGGAGAATCCTGCTTGGCTGTTACTGCTGTCGGATCCCACCTGATCTGCATATCACCCCCCGCAGCACACAGACAGCAATAACACCGGCTCCAATTCCGGAGGGTTGTAGCTTCTGTCTGGGAGGGCCGTCGGCCCGGCTAAGCTTCTGTCTGGGAGGGCCATCGGCCCGGCTAAGCTTCTGTCTGGGAGGGCCGTCGGCCCGGCTAAGCTTCTGTCTGGGAAGCCCATCGGCCCGGCTAAGCTTGGGTCTGGGAGGACCGCCAGCCTGGTTAAACTTCTGTCTGGGAGGGCCATCAGCCGGCTAAGCTTCTGTCTGGGAGGGCCGTCAAACCGGCTAAACTTCTGTCTGGGAGGGCCATCATCCCGGCTCAGCTTCTGTCTGAGAGGGCCGTCAGTTGGGCTATGTTTCTGTCTTTTTGGGCTGTGTCTGGGAAAGCCGTCAACCTGGCTAAGCTTCTGTCTGGGAGGGCTGTCAGTTTGGCTAAGCTTATGTCTCGGAATGTCATCGGCCTGGCTAAGCTTCTGTCTGGGAAGGCCGTTGACCCGACTAAAGTTCTGTCTGGGAGGGCCGTCGGCCCGGCTAAGCTTCTGTCTGGGAACGCTGTTGGCCCGGCTAAACTTCTGTCCGGGAGGGCCATCAGTCAGATCGAGTCCTGCATTATACATACAGTATGTAGGATTTAGTCCCCCTTTTCCACCATTCGCATTTCTATCTGATTTTTGTATTGGACGTGATTTGCTGATCACATCTACTGACCAATCATTGTTCATTTTCCTCTCAGGTACCTCCTGGACCACCCAGAAATTGTACAACACAAACGTGTCCTTGACCTGGGCTGTGGCTGCGGAGCGACTGCCATCGCGGCACAGATGGGAGGAGCCTCTTATGTGTTAGCCAATGACATTGATCCAGGTGAGATGGCACAGCAGAACTATCATACATCTGATTTGTTGCTGCAGGGAAACATGGCTGCCGTTTACCCTCTTACTCACTCTTTTCTGGGCCCCATGAGAAAAAAAAAAAAAAAAGCAGTGTCTTGGACTGCTGGACCCCTAGGACTGTAAAAGAAAGCCTGGCTGTCTATGCTAATGAGTCTGCCTGTGTGGGAAGTGTGGCTGTCTACTCCAATGAGGTGCCGTCTGCCTATGTGAGAAGCCTGGCTGTTCACGCCCATAAGGTGACGGCTGCCTATGTGGGAAGCCTGGCTGCCCATGCCCGAAAGGTGTCGGCTGTCTGTGCGGGAAGCTTGGCAGTCCACCCCCATGAGGCGCCGGGGACCTGTGTGGGAAGCCCGGCTGAACATGCCCATGAGATGCTGGCTTCCATGTATGGGAAGCCCGGCTGTCCATGACCTTTAGGTTCTGACTGCCTTTGTGGGAAGCCCGGCTGTCCACGCCCATGAGGTGCCGGCTGCCTGTGTGGGAAGCCTGGCTGTCCATGCCCATGAGGTGACGGCTGCCTGTGTGGGAAGCCCGGCTGTCCACGCCCATGAGGTGCCGGCTGTCTGTGTGGGAAGCCTGGCTGTCCATGCCCATGAGGTGACGGCTACCTGTGTGGGAAGCCAGGCTGTCCATGCCATGAGGTGCTGTCTGTGTGGGAAGCCCGGCTGGCCATGCCCATGAGGTGCCGGCTGTCTGTGTGGGAAGCCTGGCTGTCCATGCCCATGAGGTGACGGCTACCTGTGTGGGAAGCCCGGCTGTCCATGCCATGAGGTGCTGTCTGTGTGGGAAGCCCGGCTGCCATGCCCATGAGGTGTCGGCTGCCTGTGTGCGAAGCCCAGCTGTCCACACCCATGAGGTGTCGGCTGCCTGTGTTCGAAGCCCGGCTGTCCACGCCCATGAGGTGTCGGCTGCCTGTGTGGGAAGCCCAGCTGTCCACGCCCATGAGGTGCTGGCTGCCTGTGTTGGAAGCCTGGCTGTCCACGCCCATGAGGTGTCGGCTGCCTGTGTGGGAAGCCCAGCTGTCCACGCCCATGAGGTGCCGGCTGCCTGTGTTGGAAGCCCGGCTGTCCACGCCCATGAGGTGTCTGCTGCCTGTGTGGGAAGCCCAGCTGTCCACGCCCATGAGGTGCCGGCTGCCTGTGTTGGAAGCCCGGCTGTCCATGCCCATGAGGTGCTGTCTGTGTTGGAAGCCCGGCTGTCCACGCCCATGAGGTGCTGTTTGTGTTGGAAGCCCGGCTGTCCACGCCCATGAGGTGCTGGCTACTTGTGTGGGAAGCCCGGCTGTTCACACCCATGAGGTGCCGGGTACCTGTGTGGGAAACCTTGCTGGCCATGCCCATGAGGTGCCGGCTGCCTGTGTGGGAAGCTTGGCTGTCCATGCCCATGAGATGATAGTAGTAAAGTATCAGCTTACTAGTTATACCTAAGTTTGCTTATACAAAACTCTGATCAGTAATGCAGTATTTTCACATTACTGATCATAGCTCTGTTTTAAAATACTGGTATGTGACTCACATTGTTTACATTACAAATGGCTCCTCACTAGTTCATACTCCCATATTAGGCGTGCACAGGAGTGCAGATATCTGTTCATCACATAGTGAGCATCTCTTTAAGTCACATGTTTGGTGCCATGTTGGCCGAGACTTCAGCATGTGTATGATTGCCCGGATGTCTTTTGGCTCTCTGTCCCACCAGAGCATTAAAAACGAATGGCAAACTATGATGAATATGTGCATTTTTTCCGTTTACCACACCCACTGAATCCCTCGTGCTGGTGCACCGCCCTGCTGTGCCTCCTCATCTCTCCATTGTACAGCGTTCCTCCTATGCAGTCAGCCCGGGGCCGCATATGACGCCAGGTGATGCCACTTCCTCAGGCGGCATCCTGCCCTCCTCCTTCCCTGACCACCACTCGTTTCCCTTCTGGAAACAGGTGGCGGCCGCCTCCTGCAATAAGTCCCGGGTCCCCCTCACCTCTACCTTCCTTCCAGTCCAGACCTCAGATCAGCGGCGACCAACAGAAAGGAGAGCATCTCGGCTCCAATAGCAGCGTATATACCCGAAGTACTTTACTTCCGGTATATGCGCTGCTACTGAACAAAGCCGTTCTCCTTTCTTCACAGCAGAGGTCTGGACTGGAAGGTAGAGGCGAGGTGAGGGGGACCTGGTACAGAAGGCATCAGTTGCTTGTTTTGAGAAGGGAAATGAGTGCCGACCTGGGAAGGGGTGTTACAGACTGGCTATACTGGGGGACCTGGCTAACCTATACTGGGGAAACCCACCTAGCTAACCTATACAGGGGGCACCTACCTGGCTAACCTATACTGGAGGCGACTATACTTGGCTTTCTATACTGGTGGCAACTATCCCTGGCTAATCTGTACTTGGTGCAACTATACCTGACTAACCTATAGGGGGGGCACCTACCTGCCTATCTCTATTGGGGGCACCTATTCCCGGTTACCTATACTGGGGGCACCTACACATGGCTTCCTATACATGGGGCACCTATACCTGGCTACCTACCTACCTATACTTAGGGTGTTTTTTTCTTTTTGGTTGCAGCAAAAAGTCTAGAACCGGCACTGCTTGCAGTGTCACCCTGACCATTGATGATTGATCTCTAAGGTCGACACTACTCTTGTGTGTCTGTATACTGTTAAGCAGGCCATACACTAGTCCAGTGGTTCCCAACCTTTTCCGGCCCGGGGAACACTTTCTGACCAAATTTTTCTCCGGGGAACGGCGGGGGGGGGGGGGGGGGGGGGGGGGATTGGTTGTGCGGCTGCATAGCTAGCATAGTTGCCCCAGTATAGGGAGTTTAGTTGCCCCAGTATGGCTAGTATAGTTACCCCAGTATAGTGCCCCAGTATAGCTAGTATAGTGCCCCAGTATAGCTAGTATAGTCCCAGTATGGATAGGTAGTGCCCCAGTATAGTGCCCAGTATGGGTAGGTTGTGCCCCAGTATAGCCCGTAAAGTGCCCAGTATAGCTAGTATAGTGCCCAGTATAAGTAGGTAGTGCCCAGTTAGTAGTTAGTATAGCTAGTATAGTGCCCAGATAGCTAGTATAGTGCCCAGTATAGCTAGCATGGTGCCCAGTATAGCTAGTATAGTACACAGTATAGCTAGCATAGTGCCCAGTATAGGTAGGTAGTGCCCAGTATAGCTAGTATAGTGCCCAGTATAGGTAGGTAGTGCCCCAGTAAAGTGCCCAGTATAGCTAGTATAGTGCCCAATATAGCTTACTAGTATGGGTAGGTGTGCCCCTCCGCGGCCACCGCTCCTGTTACCTTTTCATGAGCGGGCGGCCGCTTGTCCGATTAGATTCCCCCGTAGTAGCCGCTCTCCTCAGTGGCATCTCCTATTACAGCAGCGCGCGTTCGGCGGCTGCTGTGATGAGCAGGAAGCGATACAGCAGCTTCCTATAGCGGCGATATGCATCGCCGTTACCATGGGAACCGCTGTACTGCTTCCTGGTCATCACAGCAGCTGCCGAGCGCGCTGCTGTAATAGGAGATACTACTACGGGGGAATCTAATCGGACAAGCGGCCGCCCGCTCATGATAAGGTGACAGGAGCGGCGGCTGCAGGGAGGGGAGGAGCGAGAGGCCAGACCTGTACGACACACCAGGCAACATCCCGCGGCACACTAGTGTGCCGCGGAACAGCGGTTGAAAAACGCTGCACTAGTCAACTGCTAACAGATCGACCATCAGATAGATCCCTCTCTGAGCAAATCTGAATAGAGAGGGCTTTTTTTTGCCTCCCCACACACTGCACAGTGATTTCTAATATATATCAGTAGGGAATCTATTGGAGATGGTCCTAGCGCCGCTGCACCCCCCCCCCCCCCCCTCGTGTCTCCCTCCCTGTGTAATGTGCCCCCACAGGTCTGTGGTGAGTGTAAAAGCAGCTCACCTATCCGCCACACCCCTATTCTAGTGTCTGCTCTGCATTGCTGGGGCACCTGTACGCTGTGACCCACCCCCTATGTAATTTGTGCCCCTCCTCCGGGCCGCCCCCTCCAAGTGCGTGTCCCCATGTAAAGTTTTGAGACAGTGAAGCCCCTCCCCTGAGAGATGTGGCGGGAAGGCTTAGGCTATTATTGCAGTTTGCGTCTTGCTTCCTGTCATGTGATGCAGATTCTCTGTTTTGTTCAGTTGCAGGCACCGCGCTGGCCTTGAACTGCCGGCTGAATGGCCAGGAGCCTCTGCACTTCCTGTCGGAGGACATGATAGGCGGGGACGAGTGCCGCTGGGGACTGATCACTCTGGGGGACATGTTTTATGAAGAGCAGCTGGCCGATCGCCTCCACCCGTGGCTCAGGAGATGTACGGAGCGATACGGGACCGCCGTCCTCATCGGAGACCCCGGGAGAGGCCAGTTTGTGGATCATCCTATACAGAAATGGCTGCAGAAATTGGCAGAATATTCCTTACCAGAATCCAGCAAGCAGGAAAACTTTGGCCTGACCTCCACCGCCGTCTGGAGATACCGACCCTGACTGCTGAGCGACGCCATTATATCCTGGAGGAGAGCGATGGGAAAAGCCCAGGTGTCTAGCGGTAAATAGGAATAATTACCTATCACAAAGGATAAAGTTACCTCTCTGCCCCGCTGCTGCCATACGACCTAACCTCACACATATCGCGGGACTTGCTTGCTGCTTCACAAGTGGTGACAAAGGTGGTGGAACAAGTGAAATCAATAGTTACATGGCTACATAAGTATGTTTGTGTTGACAATTTGCTGACAATCATCTGTTGAGCCTCTGAAGAAGAGGCACATTGTGCAGCGAAACGAGTATCAGGCTATTTTGGGATGCACAAAAACTATAAAATGTTTCAAATTTTGTTAGTTTTATGACATAAATATTGAAACAGATGAAATATATCATGTATGTTATTGCTATTGAGGCGTGTATTTTCTTTTTCTCATTAATGTGTACCAGAGAGACGGCACACTGCAACGATTTTTACTGACGGCGCCATTATTTAACCGGCGGCATTTTTCACTGTACCCATTTTTTCTGTTTATCTCCTAGTTTCACCTTGCCTTTTATCACTGCCAATAAAACTACAGGCATCTATTTGGTCTCTTTATTTGGCAAAGAGGTAGGTTTAACTGCCTGCTTACCTGCACATACGCCTGGGGCACATGTGTATGAGTGAAGGCAGGACAGGTGTGTGGAGATATATTGAGGTGCTGATGATATTAAGGATAACAGGAACATATTCTTTCATTTTTTTCTGCCAGAAGGGAGCAGGTTACCTTGAGTTGCTTGGGGCAAGGAAATGGGTGATTGTCTTGACCATATCAGGTGCTTTGAGTCTGTATGCAGTTCCTCTGAGAGTGCTAATGGGATTATCTGCCTGACTGTTTGAACTCAGGAGACGGCCTATTGTCTCAATACACAAAGCCAGAGGACCAGAGTCTGGAGACTAACACAGGAACGTTTGAAATGTACATGACAGGCTATTAGAAATGGGTGAAGTCCTGTTGATACCATTTTTTACCTGTGGAAATTAAATCATTAGTGGAGGTGCTATAGTACCCTTTTCATGTATGTGGATCTCTGGAAATCCCATTTATGTCTGAGAACTGAGACAGGAAAAAGCCGTAATCAAGTTTTCACCTGGAGTTGAAAGGCTCACTTCACAATCTTTGATGTATGGACTTTTACCTGGAAATGGAATATGTCTGAGATTTAATTAAAACCTAGTTCCTCCCCTCCCCAAGGAAGTTGCAGCCTACAGGCGTAGCTCAGAGTATAAAAAGCAGAGGCGGATGCCTAGTGACTGTCTTCTCTCGGAGGTAGCGAATAGCTAGGGAGGATCGCGACTCCTGGTCGAAACGGCGTCCTCCCGTCAAACAACGTTCTAACCTAAGCTGGTAACGTTTTTTTTTAATCCCCATTTTTATTTTACGCAAATATCCGTGTGTGTTATTTTTGTAACTTTTATCTTGTAACATTTTTACTTTGTTTTTTGTAATCTTTTTGTATATATTAAGTTCTGCACTGTTCTATGTTTTTCTAGAATATTAAATTATTATTTAATAAGTTTGACTTCTGCCGTACTAAACTAACACTCATAGCCTAGAAGAGACTGAAGTGTAACCGTGTATAAGTTCATGCCTAATTGTACGCTTGAGCAACACTACCGTATGAAATTGTAATTGCATTGTGTGTGGGGGCGTTTGTCATACGTTGGCCTAAGCGCGCAGCTGACCCAACGTACGAACAACGCCAGTGCGAGTAGCGACAGCAGAGTGGCTAACAGTATCGTTCGGAACGACTGTTAGTGGGTCTTTGCTTCACGACAGTGTAAGATTGCAACTGTGTGTGTGTGTGTGGGTGCGTGGCGTTCCCGTATTTGGCCTAAGCGCAAAGCTGACCCAAATACGAAAACGCAGATTGCGTATTGAGCACTCGATAGCTGAGTGAACGTGTCTAGCAACGCTAGTGGTGGCAGTGGGAAGTGTTTGAGGGGTTCCAGCCCTGGTTGTAGCTTAAATAAGGCTGTTCCCCGCTTAATCTGGTCAAACCCGCAGTCGGGAACCGTATACGCAGGCGTGCCGCGGGCCGGTTCCTGACATAATTGGCTGGCAGTGGTGGGATCGTTTAGTACATTAGTACGCAGTTTAGCTCGCTATTCTGAGTACTAAAGGCTGGAAGCTTGCTAGAAGCAACTAGCCTACAGAAGTCTACTCAGTGCAGAAACTATATACGTTTTTTTTTTGTTCAAAGATACACACTTGGTGTTTTGCTTTCCCTTCCCCCCTTTTTTTCTTTTTATTTTTTGCAACACGATGGCTCAGAAAGCATCCAGCTATGCAAGGCAAAACAAAGAGATACTACTCAACCTGTGTGAGCACAAAGGCATCGAGACGGTGAGCGGCCAGACTAAGGAACAGTTAGTTCGTGCGCTCGAGGAGTATGATGAGGCAGAGCGAGCCCGTGCTTCAACGTCAGCTGATGCAGCTCACGACACGCCAGAGGAGGAATCGCTCCCACCACAGAATGCGAGTGGAGACGATGTCCTGGACGATCCACCAAGCAGGGAGATGCCATCTCTGGAAGCTGATCTACAGCTACTGAACTCGGCTGATCCTGAACTGCGCCTAAAGCTGATCCTACTGCACCGACAGGCAGAGGAGGGAAGAGCTGAACGGCGACGCCAGGCCGAGAGTGAAAGACGCCAGGTCGAGAGTGAAAGACGCCAGGCCGAGAGGGACAGACTCCGGACAGAGGAGGGAAGAGCTGAACGGCAACACCAGCTGGAGCTGGCTAAACTTCAGCAGCAGAACCGGTCTGCTGGACCCGCAGAACGCGAAGGTGAGCGAGTCCACAGAATCCCCCTGGATAAGTTCCCCGCTATGGACAAGGACTCTGACATAGACACTTTCCTACAGGGGTTTGAAAGGACTTGTCGGCAGTATGGGGTGCCCCGTGAGCAGTGGGCAAGATACCTCACACCAGGGCTGAGAGGCAAGGCCCTGGAGGCGTTTGTGAGTCTCCCCCAGGAGGAAGAAACAGACTTTGAGGCAATTAAGAAAGCCATCATTGCACGATACCACCTCACGCCAGAGGTGTATCGAAAACGTTTCAGGACAGTGCAGCGAGGTCCTAATGACAGCTACCTGGATCATGCTTGCAACCTGCGCACTGCCTTCCAGCAGTGGCTAAAAGGACTGTCAGTTAAAACCTTGGATGCCCTGCAGGAGCTGATGATAAAAGACCAGTTCCTACACACCTGTCCTGTTGAGGTCCGGCTGTTTGTGCTGGATCGAGAACCAAAGACAGTGGATGAGGCTGCGGAAATGGCCGATGCCTACACCGCCCATAGAGCACCTGAGTCCCGGAGGACTACTACGCCCAGCTGGAGAGGAGAACAGATTGCTAAACCTGTTTCACCCAGCACCCATAGGAGGCAAGCACCGCTGTCTCCTGGATTCAAGCAACCTGACACTCGGAAATGCTTTGTATGTGACAGGGTGGGTCATATCAGCACGACTTGCCCAGAGAGGAAAAGGGAGGCCCCAAAATCCAGTGAGGCCTCAAACGCCAGTGAAGTCCCAACGGCTTTGTGTGCTACCAGGAATGCCACTGGCTATGCAGAGAATCTGCAGCTTGTCACGGTTGGGGGTACAGTTGCCACTGGGCTGAGAGACACTGGAGCAGAAGTGACTCTCATACATCCCCAGCTTGTGAACCCAGAGCAGTACCTACCTGGGAAAATGATTGCTGTCAGAGGAATTGGAGGTGTCACCCCAGCCATACCCACCGCCTTGGTCCACCTGGATTGGGGGGCCGGCAGTGGACTGAAAGAAGTTGGGGTAACTGACAAAATCCTCACCAACGTTTTGCTGGGTACTGACCTGGGACGGTTAGTGGCCCGGTATGAGCCTACTCCAAACCCCGTGGAGCCTGCATCCCCAGCAGAAGTTCAGGACTCTTGCAAGGTACTGTCTGATAATGCTGTGCAAATAAGGAGTGCTGGTGAGGCCCCAGGGGCTATGGACTGTGTGCTAGGAGCCAGCCCTAGTGAGTCTCCAGTGCCTAGGCCTGGAGTGGGACATGTTGATACAAAGAATGCAGAAATTGATAATGTCATTTATGACGCACGGACTATCGAGGCGATCGATGCAAGAACTGTTGATGCTACTTGTGAAGTGCTGAGTAGCAATGTGTGTAAAGATACAGATAATGTTGATGTTTTATGTGATGTCCCAAATGACAATATATGTAGGGCTGATAATGCTGTGTGTCAGGTGGACACTCCGTCGGCTGCAGGAGTAACCAGCCGGGCTCGCTGGGCTGCAGCAGATGGATTGCCCACTGAAGGGGCAGACGGCACCAGGCCAGATCTTTCCCCTTCAGATGTTTTTAAGACCAAATGTGATGTGATTCATGATGTGTATAATGTGGGCACTCCCTCAGCTGCAGTGGTAACCCGCAGCGCTAGCGGGTCTACAGCAGAGGGACTGTCCACCGAAGTGGCAAATGTTGCTGGGTCAGCCACATCCAATTCGGAACCTGGCCCGGAGGGCCCAGGAGCCTCTCCGTCTGCAGCCTTCCTGGAATGTGTGACAGGCAGCACTGAGCTCTCTGGGGCTGTTCGATTTGACAGCAGCCTGGAAGAGCTCAGGGGGCTAGCCAGCAGGTCACAGCAGGGAGGGGCGGGCTGAGAGGGGCGGGCTGAGAGGGTCCTGGGAAGTTATTCCCTCTGAGCTGTCCGAAGTGGAGGAGGCAGACCGGCAGATAATCGTTCCCCAAAGGGACCGAGAGATAGGTCCTGCCACTATAGAGAGAGTGCGTGTAGCGACTGTGGGGACCCTTCCCCAGCTGCAGCACTGTCTTTATGGTCACGAATTCACGGTCGTCACTGACCCGCATTCCCCTGGTTGGTTACGTCAGGTTGCCAAGGGCAACGACACATTGCAGCAACCTGACCTAGCTTTCCAGTCGTGTAGCTGGGAGCTAACTGACAGGTGGGGAACCCTCCTGAGGATGCTAAAGGGTTACCCCACCCGGCCAGGCCGTCAATGTAGGCTTTGGCAGGATGATTCTTTAGAATCACCTGCCAGCGCTATCGGGAAGGGGGAGCAATCATGGGAATGCTGATGGGCTGTCCCGTCAAGCAGAACCAACAGTGTAGGTGCAGGCAAGATGATCTGGGAAGATCGTCTGCCTTGCACCAAGTTAACGGCGGAGGTGTGGAGATATATTGAGGTGCTGATGATATTAAGGATAACAGGAACATATTCTTTCATTTTTTTCTGCCAGAAGGGAGCAGGTTACCTTGAGTTGCTTGGGGCAAGGAAATGGGTGATTGTCTTGACCATATCAGGTGCTTTGAGTCTGTATGCAGTTCCTCTGAGAGTGCTAATGGGATTATCTGCCTGACTGTTTGAACTCAGGAGACGGCCTATTGTCTCAATACACAAAGCCAGAGGACCAGAGTCTGGAGACTAACACAGGAACGTTTGAAATGTACATGACAGGCTATTAGAAATGGGTGAAGTCCTGTTGATACCATTTTTTACCTGTGGAAATTAAATCATTAGTGGAGGTGCTATAGTACCCTTTTCATGTATGTGAAACTCTGGAAATCCCATTTATGTCTGAGAACTGAGACAGGAAAAAGCCGTAATCAAGTTTTCACCTGGAGTTGAAAGGCTCACTTCACAATCTTTGATGTATGGACTTTTACCTGGAAATGGAATATGTCTGAGATTTAATTAAAACCTAGTTCCTCCCCTCCCCAAGGAAGTTGCAGCCTACAGGCGTAGCTCAGAGTATAAAAAGCAGAGGCGGATGCCTAGTGACTGTCTTCTCTCGGAGGTAGCGAATAGCTAGGGAGGATCGCGACTCCTGGTCGAAACGGCGTCCTCCCGTCAAACAACGTTCTAACCTAAGCTGGTAACGTTTTTTTTAATCCCCATTTTTATTTTACGCAAATATCCGTGTGTGTTATTTTTGTAACTTTTATCTTGTAACATTTTTACTTTGTTTTTTGTAATCTTTTTGTATATATTAAGTTCTGCACTGTTCTATGTTTTTCTAGAATATTAAATTATTATTTAATAAGTTTGACTTCTGCCGTACTAAACTAACACTCATAGCCTAGAAGAGACTGAAGTGTAACCGTGTATAAGTTCATGCCTAATTGTACGCTTGAGCAACACTACCGTATGAAATTGTAATTGCATTGTGTGTGGGGGCGTTTGTCATACGTTGGCCTAAGCGCGCAGCTGACCCAACGTACGAACAACGCCAGTGCGAGTAGCGACAGCAGAGTGGCTAACAGTATCGTTCGGAACGACTGTTAGTGGGTCTTTGCTTCACGACAGTGTAAGATTGCAACTGTGTGTGTGTGTGTGGGTGCGTGGCGTTCCCGTATTTGGCCTAAGTGCAAAGCTGACCCAAATACGAAAACGCAGATTGCGTATTGAGCACTCGATAGCTGAGTGAACGTGTCTAGCAACGCTAGTGGTGGCAGTGGGAAGTGTTTGAGGGGTTCCAGCCCTGGTTGTAGCTTAAATAAGGCTGTTCCCCGCTTAATCTGGTCAAACCCGCAGTCGGGAACCGTATACGCAGGCGTGCCGCGGGCCGGTTCCTGACAAGGTGCACTTGGCTAGTTAAGTTATCACAAGGTACCTGGCTACTTAATTATTTTATCTGGATTCTTGTCACTACTTAACCCTCTGGGCGATACAATTATATCGCCCAGGAGGTGGCGCAGCACTATTTATTTTTTAAATCATGTAGCGAGCCCAGGGCTCGCTACATGATAGCCGCAGCGCAGCGGCATCCCCCCACCCACTCCGATCGCCTTCGGCGATCAGAGTAAGCAGGAAATCCCGTTCAGAACGTGATTTCCTGCTGGGCTTCCCCGGTCGCCATGGCGACGGGGCGGGATGACGTCACCGACGTCATGGACGTCGTGACGTCAGAGGGAGTCCCGATCCACCCCTCAGCGCTGCCTGGCACTGATTGGCCAGGCTGCGCAAGGGGTCGGGTAGGGGGGGGGCTGCGCGGCACGGCGAGCGGCGGCGAGCGGCGGCGATCGGAAGTTACACGCAGCTAGCAAAGTGCTAGCTGCGTGTAACAAAAAAAAATTATGCAAATCGGCCCACCAGGGCCTGAGAAATCCTCCTGCGCGATATACCCCGAGCTCAGCTCGGGATTATCGCTCAGGAGGTTAAAGAGAACCAGAGATAATGCACCCTCATGTATTTTACCCTTATAAATCAGTGGGAACATGACAGTAAACACCTAATCTGCTCTTTGTTTCATTGTTCTCTGTTTAATTTGCCTGTTATCACCTCTGATAAGAATCCCGATTGAGCAGTCAGCTGGCTTTGCTACAGAATGATTATAGCTGAGACTGTGTTCTTTGGTGTCTTTTCAAGTCCAAGCCTGCCCCCTGCTGGCTCTGCTCAGGAATCATTATAGCTGAGTCATTATAGCAAAGCCAGACTCAATGCTCAGTCCGGGATTCTTATCACAGCTGATAACAGACACTTTTAGCAGTGAGGCTGAAACAGAGAGCAGAGTAAATGTTTTCTCTAATGTTCCCACTGATTTCTATGGTAAAATACATGAGGGTGCTTCGTCTCTGGTTCCCTTTAAACCCCCCGGCGGTATTCCTGAGCTGAGCTCGGGCTGGGTTTCACTTACCTAGAGCGGTAATCCAGAGCTCAGCTCGGGCTCGACCAAATCCGGCGTGTGCTGCTATTTCCTGGGTCCCGCACGCGATCGGCGCAACAGTGGGATGCAAAAGTTTGGGCAACCATGTTAATTGTCATGAAACTACAGGCATCTAATTGGTCTCTTTATTTGGCAAAGAGGTAGGTTTAACTGCCTGCTTACAGGCACATACGCCTGAGGCACAAGTGAAGTACCCCAACAAATTCTGACACTTGCATGTCCTCTTACCTCTCCAATTGCTCCTTCACAAAAAACAGAGCTCCTAATCTTTCCACCCCTCACTGCTGTACCCCTCCCAGATTTCCCATGCAAGCCTGCAGGATTTCTCAAGAGCCACCCCCACACTATGGATTTCCCTTCCACCACCCATCAGACTCCTCCCCCATACCGCCCAACTTTTGGAGACAGGAAAAAGGGACACTAAAACACGCATCTGCCACACGCCCCAATTTTTCAAAACCACGCCCCTCCCCTATACAGTTTCCCCTTCCATCCTATGCAGAGATTGGCGCATGGAGCGATGGTAGGGAAGTTACTTAAAGAATAATCACAGCACACATATGTGATAAAGGATATAAATTAGAGTAAACAGCTCTACATGAAGAGTTATGAATATATTAAATAAAAAAATATAGATTGAAATGTGTGTATTAAATTCTTTATTTATGGTAAAAAAAACTTCACATATCAGAATGTTAACACAGTACCTACAAGTGCATAACTCTAGTCCCAGGACTGTAAATGCATACAATCACACAACTATCCCTAATTAAGGATCTTGTATCACAATATGGGTTATTAATAGGAGCAATAGCACAGAGGAATGCAACCAATATGACTGATGCATACACAGGGCCGGCGCTACCATTAAGGCAAAGGAGGCAGCTGCCCCAGGGCCCCAGTGCTTGTAGGGGCCCCCAGTAGCTACAAGAGGAAAAAAAATGTTCAAATCGGCCTTATAGTTTTTGAGAAAATCGATTTTAAAGTTTCAAAGGAAAAAAAAACACATTTAAAAACCTGCCGACTTTAATGGTTAATAGCAAATCCACCTTAAATGCTAGAAACCCTAAATTTGCAGGATATTTTAAGGAGATTATTAGGAATAAGAGGAAAAAACAATTTTTCGAAAAGACCTTATAGTTTTTGAGAAGATCGATTTTAAACTTTAGAAGGAAAAAAGTATAGTTTTAAATGCGGTAAATGTAACTTTTAGTAGCAAACCTAACTGTAGTGTAATTTTACATGCATCAAACGAAAGCGCAATAAATTTCCTGACGGGGTTTCCAGGGGGTCTATACGCAGCCGCAACGCTTTGGCCAGGGATCGCTGTACAGCGGCAATATGGCTGTATGAAGAGCCCTGGCATTTTTTCCTATTTTCCCAATTTTTTTTTATGTTTAGAGTGTGGGAATTTTTTTATTTTTTTTTAAACTATGTGGGGTCCCCCCTCCTGAAACTTTTTAACCCCTTGTCCCCCATGCAGGCTGGGATAGCCAGAATGTGGAGCTCTGACCGATTGGGACTTCACACCCTGACTATACCAGCTGCAAAAAAGGTAACTAATGCCGATTTTTGTTCCGGGGTATATGTTGGGGGGCCCCCAGGTTTATTTTGCCCTGGGGCCCCATTGTTGCTTAAACCGGCCCTGTGCATACAGGATTTCTAGCACTTCACAAGCATATTGAAAGATAAGATATTCACCTCACTATTCAGATGCTCTGTAACCAGATAGCCAGGGCAGAGATCCCCCTCACTATTCAGATGCTCTGTAACCAGATAGCAGGGCAGAGATCCCCCTCACTATTCAGATCAGGGGCGCCTTAACCTACTGACCACCCAGGCAGCGGCTTGGAGCTGCTTTGATGGGGAAGGCGCAATAAATTACTGTCAGTCCAAGGGGAAATAAAAATTCCTGTCCTGAAAGACCGTTGTAAGGGACTGGAGAGAAATAGATTTCCTTCTGTTTTAAGAAGGCAAATTACACCAAGCTTTGCTTTTTTAGTAAGAGGGCATTTTGGTAACTTTTATCTCCCTATACATTCCTAGTAGCTTGGGTCACCCTGCGCTGCTTGGATACTCTGCTCTTTTCACAAATAGCATTCTGCTAAGTCAGGGATAAAGAATCATTCAGAGTTCAGATTTATAGATACTCCCTAAGAACTAGAAGAAGGTGTCTGGTTTATAACTGTTCTCTGCCCCCACCTTTCTGAGCCTGAGTGACTGACTGCCGTTTAAGGGTATGTAGAGAAAGTTTTCTACTCTCTGTTTTAAGAAGGCAATTACACCTAGCTTTGCATTTTTAGTAGGAGGGCTTTTTGGTTCCTTTTATCCCCCTATACATTCCTAGTAGTTTGGGTCACCCTGAGCTGCTTGCTTACTCTGTTCTACTCTCACAAGTGTTTTTAGGAATGCATCTATTAAGGATTCATAGAAAGATTGGAGACAGTCCCTCACTATTCAGTGTACAGAGGTGACAGCGCCCTACCCCCAAATGTTACTGAGTCTGCAGAGCGAGCAAGACAAACAAACAAACAGTAAACTCTGCAGACAGCCTGTGTGCTCTGCTAGAATGTCCTGCATGTCTAGATGTCAGGACGCTCTCCAGCCATGACTAGCTATGGAGCAGTAGGATCATCTGATGCTCTCTCCCTCTGACTGGGACACACAGCCTGCACTTCTCCCTGAGTTCCCAAGGACAGTGTTTGAAGTGTGTAATGGACACAGTGGGGGTTGCAGGTTTTGTCTTTTATTGTGAGAGAGTGAATAGGAGGGCAGCATCTAAAGCTCAAACAATGACAATGGACATGTAAGCAATGTGTGTAATTACATCCATCACTACTTATAACTGAAGATGGCATAAGATAATAATGTATTTCCATTAATGCTGTCTGTTTGCCCTCTCTCTAATGCTATGTACCACCTCACGATTTTTCCAACGATTTTCCCGATGTCCATTCATTTTTTTTTTTTGAGCGACAAGTAGTCATTTACACGATGTCGTGACATCCCTTAGCGTTGTGTGGTGAAAAGTGACCGTCACTGAGGACCGGATCTTTAAGATCCTTGACGACACCCCGTAAAGTACTGCGGTCGCTTGACTTCTCGTTCGCGTCCATCCTGTAATGTCACGTGACATCTCGCATACCCGCTGGCAGGAAGATGAATCGCTGGACGCTTGTCATGAGGGGACACCTCGCTGGATCCATCTTCCTGTGTTGTTGCAGTCACTGTGGTGAGTGTGGAGCTTAACCTTGCTCGCCCTCACCCTCTGCTCATGCTCCCTCTCCCACTGTCTCTCTGACCAAACAACTGCTACTTGGGGAACAATGTGCACAACTATGTACACTAGTCTGAGCACTCTTCAGAGGAGCCAGTAGCATTTGGAACTATTATTGTGTATTTATGTAGCACTGACATCTTCAGCACTTTACAGAGTACATAGTCATGTCACTGACTGCTCACTGGAGCTTACAATTTAATCCCTACTATAGTCAAACTGTAATGTCCTACCATATTATTATTATGTATTCATATAGCACTGACATTCTGCAGCACTTTACAGAGTACATAGTCATGTCACTGACTGTCCTCAGAGTAGCTCACAATCTAATCCAACCATAGTCATAGTCTAATGTCCTACCATATTATTATTATGTATTTATATAGCATTGACATCTCCTGCAGCACATTACAGAGTACATAGTCATGTCACTGACTGTCCTCAGAGTAGCTCACAATCTAATCCTACCATAGTCATAGTCTAATGTCCTACCATATTATTATTATGTATTTATATAGCATTGACATCTTCTGCAACACATTACAGAGTACATAGTCATGTCACTGACTGTCCTCAGAGTAGCTCACAATCTAACCCTACCGTAGTTATAGAATAATGTCCTACCATATTATTATTATGTATTTATATAGCACTGACATTTCCTGCAGCACTTTACAGAGTCATGTCACTGACTGTCCTCAGAGGAGCTCACAATCTATTCCCTACCACAGTTATAGTCTAATATTTTCAATATAGGATTGTTTTGGGGTAAACCAGTTGACTTATTAGTATGTTTTTTAGGATGCAGGAAATGTCTGAAGTGTCTGAAGACAGAAACTCCATGCAGATTTTGCCCTGGCCAATGTTCAAGCCTAGGACTCAGCACTAAAATGCAGTAGTGCTACCCACTTGGCCTCTATTCTACTCATAGATATCTGCTCATCCATGTCATCAATTCCGACCCTCTACTACCCTTCCTCCCTCCATTCTACTTCTCTTCTCTTGTATCACTTACACTACAAACACACTGTGCTTATCTCCAGAATGGATTATGAATCAAACCATTAGGCCCAGTGCACACCAAAACCGCTAGCAGATCCTCAAAACGCTAGCGGTTTTTGGAGCAGATTTCAGAGCGATTCTAGGCATGTTTAGAGACATTTTCTAAACATGCTGAGCGTTTATGTGAAGCAGATTACAAATCTTGTTACAGTAAAAGCTGTTACTGAACAGCTTCTGTAGCAAAAACGCCTGGAAAACTGTTCTGATCTAGCGTTTTTTTCAGAGAGGTTACCATTTTTCCTATACTTTACATTGAGGCAGAATCGCTTCTGCAAACCGCAAATGTGCAGCAGGAGGCACGTTTGCGGTTTGCTAAAAACCTCAAACCGCTGGTGTGCACCATCCCATGGAAATACATTAGCCAAGCGTTTTCACAGACAGATGCGGTTGGCGGATCGCTGCTAAAACCGCTCGGTTTGCACTGTGCCTTAAACCACCTTACCATATCAGCCCTTCAATGTCATGATATACCCACTCTAGTCCTACCCTAGCAGGTGGTAACATATTTGCATATCTCATAATGTTTGTGCAAAAATTATTCTGAAAGGAAGAATGTCTTTCTTGATAATCCAATCTTGCAATGTGACTGCCATTGGAACTTGTAGTGTGGATGCTGTATTTGAGGTGCATACTGGCAGCATGTGCTGTATGGCATACAATGCTGATCATCCACAAGGCAAACGTAGGCAGCTGCCTAGGGTCTAGAGAGAGTTTAGGGGCCTGGTGGTTGCTAGCTCCCGCCAAATCTAACTAAATGAGCCAGGTGACCATCAGTGGAGGGCAAAGTGTTATCTTGCCTAGGGCCTCATTTCATAGTTATCCCTCTCTGATGGCTTATATCATGTGTGAAGTGTTCTATAATGTATATGATTTTTGTTTTATTTTTATGGGGGGGGGGGGGGGGGCACAGGATTTCTTGCCTGGAGTGACAAGAAGGCTAGAGGCGCCCCTGATTCAGATGTAACCAGATAGCAGGGCAGAGATCCCCCTCACTATTCAGATGTAACCAGATAGCCAGGGCAGAGATCCCCCTCACTATTCAGATGTAACCAGATAGCAGGGCAGAGATCCCCCTCACTATTGAGATGTAACCAGATAGCCAGGGCAGAGATCCCCCTCACTATTCAGATGCAACCAGATAGCCAGGGCAGAGATCCCCCTCACTATTCAGATGCTCTGTAACCAGATAGCCAGGGCAGAGACCCCCCTCACTATTCAGATGCTCTGTAACCAGATAGCCAGGGCAGAGATCCCCCTCACTATTCAGATGCTCTGTAACCAGATAGCCAGGGCAGATATCCCCCTCACTATTCAGATGCTCTGTAACCAGATAGCCAGGGCAGAGATCCCCCTCACTATTCAGATGCTCTGTAACCAGATAGCCAGGGCAGAGACCCCCCTCACTATTCAGATGCTCTGTAACCAGATAGCCAGGGCAGAGACCCCCCCTCACTATTCAGATGCTCTCTAACCAGATAGCCAGGGCAGATATCCCCCTCACTATTCAGATGCTCTGTAACCAGATAGCCAGGGCAGAGATCCCCCTCACTATTCAGATGCTCTGTAACCAGATAGCCAGGGCAGAGATCCCCCCCCCCCCACTATTCAGATGTAACCAGATAGCCAGGGTAGAGATCCCCCTCACTATCCAGATGCTCTGTAACCAGATAGCCAGGGCAGAGATCCCCCTCACTATTCAGATGCTCTGTAACCAGATAGCCAGGGCAGAGATCCCCCCCACTATTCAGATGTAACCAGATAGCCAGGGTAGAGATCACCCTCACTATTCAGATGCTCTGTAACCAGATAGCCAGGGCAGATATCCCCCTCACTATTCGGATGCTCTGTAACCAGATAGCCAGGGCAGAGATCCCCCTCACTATTCAGATGCTCTGTAACCAGATAGCCAGGGCAGAGATCCCCCTCAATATTCAGATGTAACCAGATAGCCAGGGTAGAGATCACCCTCACTATTCAGATGCTCTGTAACCAGATAGCCAGGGCAGATATCCCCCTCACTATTCAGATGCTCTGTAACCAGATAGCCAGGGCAGAGATCCCCTCTCACTATTCAGATGCTCTGTAACCAGATAGCCAGGGCAGAGATCCCCATCACTATCCAGATGCTCTGTAACCAGATAGCCAGGGCAGAGATCCCCCTCACTATTCAGATGCTCTGTAACCAGATAGCCAGGGCAGAGATCCCCCTCACTATTCAGATGCTCTGTAACCAGATAGCCAGGGCAGAGATCCCCCTCACTATTCAGATGCTCTGTAACCAGATAGCCAGGGCAGATATCCCCCTCACTATTCAGATGCTCTGTAACCAGATAGCCAGGGCAGAGATCCCCCTCACTATTCAGATGCTCTGTAACCAGATAGCCAGGGCAGAGACCCCCCTCACTATTCAGATGCTCTGTAACCAGATAGCCAGGGCAGAGACCCCCCCTCACTATTCAGATGCTCTCTAACCAGATAGCCAGGGCAGATATCCCCCTCACTATTCAGATGCTCTGTAACCAGATAGCCAGGGCAGAGATCCCCCTCACTATTCAGATGCTCTGTAACCAGATAGCCAGGGCAGAGATCCCCCCCCCCCCCACTATTCAGATGTAACCAGATAGCCAGGGTAGAGATCCCCCTCACTATCCAGATGCTCTGTAACCAGATAGCCAGGGCAGAGATCCCCCTCACTATTCAGATGCTCTGTAACCAGATAGCCAGGGCAGAGATCCCCCCCACTATTCAGATGTAACCAGATAGCCAGGGTAGAGATCACCCTCACTATTCAGATGCTCTGTAACCAGATAGCCAGGGCAGATATCCCCCTCACTATTCGGATGCTCTGTAACCAGATAGCCAGGGCAGAGATCCCCCTCACTATTCAGATGCTCTGTAACCAGATAGCCAGGGCAGAGATCCCCCTCAATATTCAGATGTAACCAGATAGCCAGGGTAGAGATCACCCTCACTATTCAGATGCTCTGTAACCAGATAGCCAGGGCAGATATCCCCCTCACTATTCAGATGCTCTGTAACCAGATAGCCAGGGCAGAGATCCCCTCTCACTATTCAGATGCTCTGTAACCAGATAGCCAGGGCAGAGATCCCCATCACTATCCAGATGCTCTGTAACCAGATAGCCAGGGCAGAGATCCCCCTCACTATTCAGATGCTCTGTAACCAGATAGCCAGGGCAGAGATCCCCCTCACTATTCAGATGCTCTGTAACCAGATAGCCAGGGCAGAGATCCCCCTCACTATTCAGATGCTCTGTAACCAGATAGCCAGGGCAGAGATCCCCATCACTATCCAGATGCTCTGTAACCAGATAGCCAGGGCAGAGATCCCCCTCACTATTCAGATGCTCTGTAACCAGATAGCCAGGGCAGAGATCCCCCTCACTATTCAGATGTAACCAGATAGCCAGGGTAGAGATCCCCCTCACTATTCAGATGCTCTGTAACCAGATAGCCAGGGCAGAGATCCCCCTCACTATTCAGATGCTCTGTAACCAGATAGCCAGGGTAGAGATCCCCCTCACTATTCAGATGCTCTGTCACCAGATAGCCAGGGCAGAGATCCCCCTCACTATTCAGATGCTCTGTCACCAGATAGCCAGGGCAGAGATCCCCCTCACTATTCAGATGCTCTGTAACCAGATAGCCAGGGCAGAGATCCCCCTCACTATTCAGATGCTCTGTAACCAGATAGCCAGGGCAGAGATCACCCTCACTATCCAGATGCTCTGTAACCAGTTAGCCAGGGCAGAGATCCCCCTCACTATTCAGATGCTCTGTAACCAGATAGCCAGGGCAGAGATCCCCCTCACTATTCAGATGCTCTGTCACCAGATAGCCAGGGCAGAGATCCCCCTCACTATTCAGATGCTCTGTCACCAGATAGCCAGGGCAGAGATCCCCCTCACTATTCAGATGCTCTGTAACCAGATAGCCAGGGCAGAGATCCCCCTCACTATTCAGATGCTCTGTAACCAGATAGCCAGGGCAGAGATCACCCTCACTATCCAGATGCTCTGTAACCAGTTAGCCAGGGCAGAGATCCCCCTCACTATTCAGATGCTCTGTAACCAGATAGCCAGGGCAGAGATCCCCCTCACTATTCAGATGCTCTGTAACTAGATAGCCAGGGTAGAGATCACCCTCACTATTCAGATGCTCTGTAACCAGATCGCCAGGGTAGAGATCACCCTCACTCTTCAGATGCTCTGTAACCAGATAGCTGTTATAAACTGTTCTTATCACCTTGCTTCGACACCATCGTCTCACAGACTGTGAGATCACTTGACTCTCCACACAGCAAACAGGAGATAGACTTTCTCAGGCTTCTTCAATGTTTATGTTATTTATTCAAGTCACAAAAAGACAGATAGATACAGTCATCATATCCTAGCTATGCCAATCTTCATGTTGCGTTACAAGCTCGTGATGAGACTCCCTGCTGAAGTCTATCAGGTACCTTCTTCCTAACTACGTTACACTAAACTACCTATGTACAGCATACATTATATCAGATTACAGAAAGGAAGAACATGCTTAGAAGTCGTCCCAGTCAGCCTTGCTAGCTAGTGCGGAAGGAAGAAGCAGAAGTGAGCTCTCGTAGCTCCCTCAGCCTTTAATACTGACTAGGAAAGAGTTAAATATGACATCATCTTCGCCACCCCCTAGACCAGATTATTGGTGGACCCACTCGTGGTGTCATCATACACACCTACTTGATTAATAATCAATGAGGCATTTGACCCATATGCAGGAACGTGGATGTTTAGTAAATATGGCCAATGTTTTATGTTCCTGTGGTGTAGTGTTAAGGTCAGAGTAGTCCAATGGCCTTCTTTTAGGAACATGTTCTCAGTATCTGCGTGTATCCTCTGCTACACGCAGACCCTGAGATGCCTCTGCCTGCATCACAAAACCTCTATTTATTTTAAAGGCATACACTGCGGACAAGCCTTTTACATAAAACTCAGGCCAAGTAACTGAGGCCTACTTAAATTATAACAATCCCCCCTAAAACGGCTTGACCCGCAGATCCCAGCATCTGAACCTCCCAGTACCTGGTTTCTTTTCTTTTATGTTTCACTTTTCGATGTTCGTGCCCACACAACTTCTCTGCTCTAGGCGATTACCCCTGGAAGAGAGAGAGCAAGACCTCTTGGTCTTCCTGTAACCAGGCTCTCTGGGGAGGCCCTACTTCTAAGTCCCTCTATACCACATGCTCAGCATTTGCGTCACTTACGTATCACTCACAAACTTGCATGACCACAGAAAAGTGAAACTCGTTTGGTTGTTACAAAACGGAGCAGTGCCAGGTGCCTTCTAAAAGAGCGCCTTCATACAATCCGCTCCATCACAGGTACTACTAAACCTATACCCTTAACCCTGTATATCCCTTAATTTAAACTATTGGTTCAGGAGATTGTTTATGAGGCACCAATCTCTGGACCAGGTTCATGTGTTTTACGTAATTTTAACCCGCAACCTCACCTGGATAATGATGCCTAACATTGTCATCCCCATCCAGACGACCAGATGGTTTAAAAAGAACTTTGGAACTGCAGAGGCCCAGTCCGAGTGTCCCTGGAACATCACCGGAACCTTTGTCCACCAGGTCAGACTGGAACTCACCTGCTCATTTTTGTGTTCTACCTCGTGAAGATCACCTGTATCATGGTGAAATCTTACCTCTAACTTAGTGTACTGTTTGTTTAACCTTTGTAACAAAATGTGGTCGTCTTGGATCAAAACCTGTTCCCCTTTGTCCCATGTCGTGTTCTCTTTCAGGACGGGAACTACCCGTGAAACTTTGAATTTTAGATTTTTCTTACCAATTTGAAAAACAACGTCATCCAACCTGGATGACAGGATCCATATGGGATCTCCACTCACCCAATATGTTCCCCTTGGAAACTCCCCCTTATCGGAACAATTATGAGAATATACCTTGAATGTATCATTAGAACTTATGTTAAAAAACCAAACCTTTCCTTCAGCCACCGGAACTATCGGTTGGGCTTCAGGGTGGATCTTTTGAATGGTAGCCTCGCATTCTGCGTTATTGAGCCTGCAGGCTTCTTCACTAAATTTGACTTGCCCCGGCCAACGCAGGTACTTCTGCAAGAATTGCCCGCATGAGGACAACTCTACTTGCTTCACCTCCCCGTCTAGCACCAAAAAAGGTTGACCTCTCAGGTCCTGGTGTAAGACACGGGTTGAGGTGGGAACTAAGGAAGTAGCGGTGCCTAAAGGAATGTTGCACCGTTTCCATTTGTTCACCCAAACATCTCGAAGCTGCCTTGCAAAAGATCCTTCTCCAGAAAAATTAATATACCTCTCCTTGTCCAATCTCTCGCTGACAAAATATCTCCCCAGCTGTCCTGATTGGACCTCTTCCCCCCTTATGTCCTGAGGCACACTATGTACCTGAGGTCGGGAAGACTGTACTCTCTGCAATCGTTCGATTAAGAGTACCTCTTCACTTACCCAACTATCATGAGGATAAGCTGTTGCATATGGACTGTGTAATATCGTCCCCTGTTGTGACCCGTGTGGTGTGAATGGGGTTCCCTGTGTGGGCTTTCCCTCCCCCGGGACCGCTCTCCCCACCCACTTTGTCACCTGGAAATGTGGCTTGATCTCGATTTTTACTTCTTGTTTCGAGAACCACCCACCCTCGGCTTTCCAGCCTTTACGTGTGTATAGTTGTTTCAGAGGCACTCTCTGTTGGTAGCTCCAGAGTGTGATGTTGTCCCCTGCGTCTCTCTGGTAAGAGAATTGACGCCTCCTGCTCGTTCCTCTCCAATCTGGAACCATCTCACTCTGCATAACCAAGACAAGGTACCCCTGAATCACACACTCCACCTTTTGCACGTACCCATTGTACTGCAATGTACCTTTTAACAAACCTTTAGATCGGTGCGTCGATTCTGGGAGTGTGGTACTCAATAGCAGATTTATACTGCCATTCAATTCCCACTGCCCGCACACCTGACCCTTCAGACCTTTCACCCACATTGTGCCATGAAATTTGTTTTCTCCTGGCACAAGTGCTCTTTCCCTCCATCCCTGCTTGGTCCATCTGTGCCAATCAGAGGGAGGTGTGAAAGGATCAGTACCTTTATCACCCAACATCCACATGTTTGGGCCTTGCATTCTCATTAACCCCTTATTATACATGAGAATGTCCTCTCTTCGTTCTCCTAGGACGGAATGGCAACCTAGGATCACCATCAGCACGGTACTCTTCATTATAAAAGCACCACCTTGGGAAAGAAAAACATTAGCACTTTGCATTATGCTTTGCTCAGACAGTTTTGTTAGTCTCTTTCCGATCTCCGAAATCTCGTGTTTTAGTCTCTTTCCAATTTCAGGAATCTCGTGTTTTAATCTCTTTCCAATCTCAGGAATCTCGTGTTTTAGTCTCTTTCCGATTTCAGGAATCTCGTGTTTCTCCAAACTTAGATTGGCATCTGGAACCTTTCGCTTATCCGACTGACATCTCCATCTTTGCTGCCAGCACTGCAGCTGTCTCGATTCCAGATTGCCCAACTCCTGAAATCAAAATACAAACGAATCAATTCTTATTAATGATTTGGGATTCGCCCTGCGGCTTGTACTCTGTACACTTTAAATTGATCAATATATATCGTAATTGATCTCGTTGTTTTATGGTTCTCATGAACTCTGTTTACTCTTTTTGGTAGATTGGAGTTAAACTTCACCCCCCTACCTCAGTACTATCCTCAGTACTTACCTGTTTAAAATATGCTCCCGCGGACTTCACCTTTGGAAGCTCTCACCTCATTGCAGCTCACTCCACATCCCCCCTTATCTGTCCATGCGCGGCCGTCGCATGCACAGATTACGGATGCCACACCTGATGCTGCTTTACAGGTGAGCCTGCAATGCTCTTACTCATTATCGCATTTACTTATCTAGAACTTCATCGCGATACCAGCTCTGCTAGAAGTTCTGTGTGTTGTACCCTCTGATCAATGTTTGCCGTGCCACTACCTAGACTACCAAAAAAAACGGCTGCCTCCCTGTAGGAAGGAGCACTTTGCACTTAAACTACACAGGGTGCCGGGCTAAGCATACCAGCGTCACATGCCTGTATGCAGATCCCTGAATGCCCACATGGTAGGTAGTCACATGGCAAACAGCGTACTGATACACTGTCACTCTGTACATGGCAATTCTATCATCTGTATAATTGCCCCATGAACTGCGGTCAGTTTTTGTTCTTTGTGCTACAATTGATAGGAGCTGGAAAAAACATATTTGACCAATCAGTGGACGAAAAAAAAACGCACAAAAAAAACAGCCCCAGCCCAGCATAGACCTCTCAGTCAAGCTCTGGCCCTGTCCACGACAAAAACCGGAAAAAAACGTTACCGCTCTGCAGCAGCGGCGACGCCCTTTTTTCCACCTCCGGCACCCCCCTGATGCACTGTCCCCCCCTATACTATATTGGGAACTCATGCTGCACCACCCATTACGGTGCCCCACTTACAGGAATAATCCCGTAAGCAACTCAGTACAGACACTTTCCTGACCTGCACTGCTACGTGTGTCCCTGCACCTAGCTGGGACACTTTTCCTATCCGTGCTTCTGCTAATCTTACAGTAATAGCTTGGCGCACGTATCCTGGCATTCCTTTCCATGGACTCAGGGAAAAGCCTCTGGGGAAATACTTCGAGAACCGAGACACTCAGTAGACTGTCTCTGTATTTCTACCCCCCTCCCTTTCAGCTGCTCTGCCCGGAGCCGCGAGCACAGCCTGACGTGACGTGGATCCCCCAGCTCCTCCTCCCCCCTGCCATGACGTGTGGGGGCCATGACTCTAGGGGGCGGGCTCTCTCCACTGCCGCCATTTTGAGTCCTGGACTGCCAGCTAAGATGGCTGCTCCCATAGCAGCCTCTCGTTCCTATATCTTAGGAGAGAAAACAAAATACACACAGAACAAACATTTTTATGCATAGTTACACACAGCATCGATACATTTAACCGAGAGTCAGCCTTCCGCTACCTATACTCTCTGGGATGCTTGCCAAACTTTAGACCAACCGCGTCACAGCTGCAATGCTAAATATATTACCTCTTAGCATCACCCAGGAACATAGAAACCTCTCTCTCCTCACAAATCATCTGCAGTTTATCTCTGCCATAACTCAAACCTACTCAAGCGCGCAGCGTAACTCTAAACCATATTAACAGCTAGTACTGCTGAAACGCACAACAGACAAACTGGCTAAACAACATAACAGATACAGATATTTACAAGCATGTTAGCAGCTCTGACTGGAAACGCACGGAGGAAAAACAAACAAAAACCTCACCCATTATCTCAGCTGCAACTATAACTTACTTAGAAAAAAAAACAGCTCACCGAAGAAAAACTTACTTCTAAGTTTTACAACTGTCTCAACTCCCCTCTCCTGTCTACTCAGCTATCTCTCTCTTTCTTCTCTCCCCTCCACCTGCTCGACAGCCGCCCCCCCCCCCCTAACTCTTCCGTGGGGCGCTCTCTGCTAGACTAAAACGCAGCTGGCATCACTCCCAGTCTCTGGACGGGGAGAAAGAAAAACAAAACCAACCTAGAAGAAGGAACAAAAAAATAAATAAAGCACGCAGCCTCCATGCTGCAATTAACACAGAATATACATATGACCACATTATCCTCTCCTTGTTATAACACCAAAATACAACACAGATAACGCCATATCACAACGTAAATCAAACTTGCCTGAGCAGCAGATTCTTCGCAATTCATCAGCATTCCCGCAACTTCACCTGCGAAACTTCCATGGACTCCGGAACTTTCTGAGCGTTTAATCACCGTCATCTCCGTCCCCACACTGGACTGGCTCAGTGGATCGACATCTCCCACAGCGAGTTGCAAGCTGGCCCCGGAGTGTCCCGTCCGACCCATATTTCGGCTGGTGACTACAGTGCACAATGCAGTCACAGTGTAACGTCCAAGAGTTTCGCCGCTGATTTCTCGAATTGCTGCCGTGTGCTTGGCTCCCGCACACTTTCCACACCACTTATCAGTATCAGCTTGATAAGCTTTACCGTCCACTTCCGTCTATTCCGCTTGTTTTGCTGTGGACTATCTTGAAAACACCTTCTTCGGCCCCGGCCCCGTCTGCCTGTTTTGCTAGGCAGGGAAGGGTTTCAGCGCCACTGTTATAAACTGTTCTTATCACCTTGCTTCGACACCATCGTCTCACAGACTGTGAGATCACTTGACTCTCCACACAGCAAACAGGAGATAGATTTTCTCAGGCTTCTTCAATGTTTATGTTATTTATTCAAGTCACAGAAAGACAGATAGATACAGTCATCATATCCTAGCTATGCCAATCTTCATGTTGCGTTACAAGCTCGTGATGAGACTCCCTGCTGAAGTCTATCAGGTACCTTCTTCCTAACTACGTTACACTAAACTACCTATGTACAGCATACATTATATCAGATTACAGAAAGGAAGAACATGCTTAGAAGTCGTCCCAGTCAGCCTTGCTAGCTAGTGCGGAAGGAAGAAGCAGAAGTGAGCTCTCGTAGCTCCCTCAGCCTTTAATACTGACTAGGAAAGAGTTAAATATGACATCATCTTCGCCACCCCCTAGACCAGATTATTGGTGGACCCACTCGTGGTGTCATCATACACACCTACTTGATTAATAATCAATGAGGCATTTGACCCATATGCAGGAACGTGGATGTTTAGTAAATATGGCCAATGTTTTATGTTCCTGTGGTGTAGTGTTAAGGTCAGAGTAGTCCAATGGCCTTCTTTTAGGAACATGTTCTCAGTATCTGCGTGTATCCTCTGCTACACGCAGACCCTGAGATGCCTCTGCCTGCATCACAAAACCTCTATTTATTTTAAAGGCATACACTGCGGACAAGCCTTTTACATAAAACTCAGGCCAAGTAACTGAGGCCTACTTAAATTATAACAATAACCAGGGCAGAGATCCCCCTCACTATTCAGATGCTCTGTAACCAGATAGCCAGGGCAGATATCCCCCTCACTATTCAGATGGTCTGTAACCAGATAGCCAGGGCAGAGATCCCCCTCACTATTCAGATGCTCTGTAACCAGATAGCCAGGGCAGAGATCCCCCTCACTATTCAGATGCTCTATAACCAGATAGCCAGGGCAGAGATCCCCCTCACTATTCAGATGCTCTGTAACCAGATAGCCAGGGCAGATATCCCCCTCATTATTTAGATGTAACCACATAGCCAGGGCAGAGATCCCCCTCACTATTCAGATGCTCTGTAACCAGATAGCCAGGGTAGAGATCCTCCTCACTATTTAGATGCTCTGTAACCAGATAGCCAGGGCAGAGATCCCCCTCACTATTCAGATGCTCTGTAACCAGATAGCCAGGGCAGAGATCCCCCTCACTATTCAGATGCTCTGTAACCAGATAGCCAGGGCAGAGATCCCCCTCACTATTCAGATGTAACCAGATAGCCAGGGCAGAGATCCCCCTCACTATTCAGATGTAACCAGATAGCCAGGGCAGCGATCCCCCTCACTATTCAGATGCTCTGTAACCAGATAGCCAGGGCAGAGATCCCCCTCACTATTCAGATGCTCTGTAACCAGATAGCCAGGGCAGAGATCCCCCTCACTATTCAGATGCTCTGTAAACAGATAGCCAGGGCAGAGATCCCCCTCACTATTCAGATGCTCTGTAACCAGATAGCCAGGGTAGAGATCTTCCTCACTATTCAGATGCTCTGTAACCAGATAGCCAGGGCAGAGATCCCCCTCACTATTCAGATGCTCTGTAACCAGATAGCCAGGACAGAGATCCCCCTCTCACTATTCAGATGCTCTGTAACCAGATAGCCAGGACAGAGATCCCCCTCACTATTCAGATGCTCTGTAACCAGATAGCCAGGGCAGAGATCCCCCTCACTATTCAGAGGCTCTGTAACCAGATAGCCAGGACAGAGATCCCTCTCTCACTATTCAGATGCTCTGTAACCAGATAGCCAGGGCAGAGATCCCCCCCCCACTATTCAGATGTAACCAGATAGCCAGGACAGAGATCCCTCTCTCACTATTCAGATGCTCTGTAAACAGATAGCCAGGGCAGGGATCCCCCTCACTATTCAGATGCTCTGTAACCAGATAGCCAGGGTAGAGATCCCCCTCACTATTCAGATGTAACCAGATAGCCAGGGCAGAGATCCCCCTCACTATTCAGATGTCACCAGATAGCCAGGGCAGAGATCCCCCTCACTATTCAGATGTCACCAGATAGCCAGGGCAGAGATCCCCCTCACTATTCAGATGCTCTGTAACCAGATAGCCAGGGCAGAGATCCCCCTCACTATTCAGATGTCACCAGATAGCCAGGGCAGAGATCCCCCTCACTATTCAGATGCTCTGTAACCAGATAGCCAGGGCAGAGATCCCCCTCACTATTCAGATGTAACCAGATAGCCAGGGCAGAGATCCCCCTCACTATTCAGATGCTCTGTAAACAGATAGCCAGGGCAGAGATCCCCCTCACTATTCAGATGCTCTGTAACCAGATAGCCAGGGCAGAGATCCCCCTCACTATTCAGATGCTCTGTAACCAGATAGCCAGGACAGAGATCCCCCTCTCACTATTCAGATGCTCTGTAACCAGATAGCAGGGCAGAGACCCCCTCACTATTCAGATGTAACCAGATAGCCAGGGCAGAGATCCCCCTCACTATTCAGATGTAACCAGATAGCCAGGGCAGAGATCCCCCTCACTATTCAGATGCTCTGTGACCAGATAGCCAGGGCAGAGATCCCCCTCACTATTCAGATGCTCTGTAACCAGATAGCCAGGGCAGAGATCCCCCTCACTATTCGATGTAAACAGATAGCCAGGGCAGAGATCCCCCTCACTATTCAGATGCTCTGTAACCAGATAGCCAGGGCAGAGATCCCCCTCACTATTCAGATGCTCTGTGACCAGATAGCCCGGGCAGAGATTCCCCTCACTATTCAGATGCTCTGTATCCAGTTAGCCAGGGCAGAGATCCCCCTCACTATTCAGATGCTCTGTAACCAGATAGCCAGGGCAGAGATCCCCCTCACTATCCAGATGCTCTGTAACCAGATAGCAGGGCAGAGACCCCCCTCACTATTCAGATGTAACCAGATAGCCAGGGCAGATATCCTATGACCGGATGGGGCGGAGCTAATTTAAAAGTGCACCCAAGTTTTAGTCAACCTTTCTCCAGAAAATTCACATCATTGCGCAGCTTTTCTCCAGAAAATACACAAAATGTCAGAAGCTTTCAACATAAAATACACGTAATGCGAGAACATTTCACCAGACATTACACGTTATGTGAGCAGATTTCACAAGAAAATACATTCAATCATGTCGGCAGATTTGACCAGAAAAAAATCATTCAATCTTGCGGTAGATTTGACCAGAACATACACAATGTCAGCACCAGATTTCACCACAAAATACACAATATCGGTAGTTAAACTGACCACAAAATACACAATGACGGTAGTTAAACTGACCACAAAATACACAATGACGGTAGTTAAACTGACCACAAAATACACAATGACGGTAGTTAAACTGACCACAAAATACACAATGACGGTAGTTAAACTGACCACAAAATACACAATGACGGTAGTTAAACTGACCACAAAATACACAATGTCGGCAGTTAATCTGACCACAAAATACACAATGTCGGTAGCAGATCTGACCACAAAATACACAATATCGGTAGCAGATTTGAGTGTTGGCAAGCTGATAGCCTGGTGGGTAGGTGGTTAAGGGTGAGCAGCCTGATTGCCTAGTGGGTAGGTGGGCAGCCTGCTGGGTAGCAGTGGTGGGTAGGGGGGCAGCAGTGGTGGGTAGGTGGGCAGCCTGCTGAGTAGCCTGGTGGGTAGGTGGGCAGCAGTGGTGGGTAGCCTGGTGGGTAGGGGGGCAGCAGTGGTGGGTAGGTGGGCAGCCTGCTGGGTAGCAGTGGTGGGTAGGTGGGCAGCCTGCTGGGTAGCAGTGGTGGGTAGGTGGGCAGCAGTGGTGGGTAGGTGGGCAGCCTGCTGGGTAGCCTGGTGGGTAGGTGGGCAGCCTGCTGGGTAGCAGTGGTGGGTAGGTGGGCAGCAGTGGTGGGTAGGTGGGCAGCCTGCTGGGTAGCCTGGTGGGTAGGTGGGCAGCCTGCTGGGTAGCCTGGTGGGTAGGTGGGCAGCAGTGGTGGGTAGGTGGGCAGCAGTGGTGGGTAGGTGGGCAGCAGTGGTGCGTAGGTGGGTAGCAGTGGTGGGTAGGTGGGCAGCAGTGGTGGGTAGCCTGGTGGGTAGATGGGCAGCCTGCTGGGTAGCCTGGTGGGTAGGAGGGCAGCAGTGGTGGGTAGGTGGGCTGCAGCGGTGGGTAGGTGGGCAGCAGCGGTGGGTAGGTGGGCAGCAGCAGTGGGTAGGTGGGCAGCAGTGGTGGGTAGCCTGGTGGGTAGGTGGGCAGCCTGCTGGGTAGCCTGGTGGGTAGGTGGGCAGCAGTGGTGGGTAGCCTGGTGGGTAGGTGGGCAGCAGTGGTGGGTAGGTGGGCAGCAGTGGTGGATAGGTGGGCAGCAGTGGTGGGTAGGTGGGCAGCAGTGGTGGGTAGGTGGGCAGCAGTGGTGGGTAGCCTGCTGGTTAGCCTGGTGGGTAGGTAGGCAGCAGTGGTGGGTAGATGGGCAGCCTGCTGGGTAGCCTGGTGGGTAGGTGGGCAGCAGTGGTGGGTAGGTGGGCAGCAGTGGTGGGTAGGTGGGCAGCAGTGGTGGGTAGCCTGCTGGGTAGCCTGCTGGGTAGGTGGGCAGCAGTGGTGGGTAGGTGGGCAGCAGTGGTGGGTAGGTGGGCAGCAGCGGTGGGTAGCCTGGTGGGTAGGTGGGCAGCAGCGGTGGGTAGCCTGGTGGGTAGGTGGGCAGCAGTGGTGGGTAGGTGGGCAGCAGCGGTGGGTAGCCTGGTGGGTAGGTGGGCAGCAGTGGTGGGTAGGTGGTGGGCAGCAGCAGTGGGTAGGTGGGCAGCAGCGGTGGGTGGCCGGGCCGGTGCACCTGTAAAAGAAAAAAAAACCATTCACTTACCTGCAGATGAAACCTCTCTTCCGAATCCCAGGCAGCCTCCGCAGCTCCTCTTGAATGTCCCGCGCCGTCTCCTGCTGCGTCATCAGTGCAGGGCTACGGGAAGATGGCCACCGAAGCCCACACTGGAGACAAAAATAGACGGCAAGATGGCGTCGGCGGCCATCTTGCCGTCTATTTTTGTCTCCAGTGCGGGCTTCGGCGGCCATCTTCCCGTAGCCCTGCTCGGGTAAACTGAGGGCGGCTATCAGCCGCCCTGTCAGTGCCCGTTCTGCCCTTGGAGGGGAAGCGCCGAAGGAGGGGACCCAGGTGAGGGAGATGTGGGGGGGTATTTCCCCCCTCCCCGCCGACGCTGCCACCCCTCCTTCAGCGCTGCTTCCCCTCCTGTGTCATCAAGGCTTCTGGGGAGGCCTTGATGACACCCCCCCTGGAGCTGACACCCGGAGCGGAGCGCTCCTGGCCGCCCCATGGTAGGGACGCCACTGGTAGAGATCCCCCTCACTATTCAGATGCTCTGTAACCAGATAGCCAGGGCAGACATCCCCCTCACTATTCAGATGCTCTGTAACCAGATAGCCAGGGCAGAGATCCCCCTCACTATTCAGATGTAACCAGATAGCCAGGGTAGAGATCCCCCTCACTATTCAGATGCTCTGTAACCAGATAGCCAGGGTAGATATCCCCCTCACTATTCAGATGTAAACAGATAGCCAGGGCAGAGATCCACCTCACTATTCAGATGCTCTGTAACCAGATAGCCAGGGTAGAGATCCCTGTCTCACTCTCTATCAACTTCAGAGACATTCCTTGCTGAGCCTGGAGTTTTATGTTGTTGTGCTGCTGATGAAGTTCAGCGTGAGGCAAAGATGCAGAGTGTGATGTGATGCATGTATTTTAGTGTTCTCTGCAAAGGCTCTGGACAGTGAAGCAGTTAACTGCAAACTCTCCTGCTCTGTGAAGAGGCCGGGACATTTGACCTGTGCCCCGTGATGCCGTGATAGAGGCTGCAAATTGTTAGGGTCACGGAGAAACCTTGACACTTGGGCGGTCTGCTCCCCTCCTTTAATACATTCAAGCAAGATGGCCTACCCACCCTCTACCACACAGTAACTCTCTCTGCCTTACCTAGTGTGTCCCTCCTTCCTCCCCTTAGATTGTAAGCCTTTGGTAGTGTCCTTCCTTCCCTCGTGTACATGATTTTGTGCTCCTTTCTTTTGACCGTATCGTACTTGAATTACTGGACCTACCTAACCAGCCCATATCGCATGATCATGTATTGTGTACCCTATTTGCCTTGTATAACTTTGTTCTATGTTGTATAACCTTGTTATGTTACATCTGCCATCATTTGTACCATTATATGTATTTATTATCCAGCCCTGCATAATATGTTGGCGTTTTATAAATAAATAAAAATAAGCTGTTGGAAGATTTGTAGCTGCAGGTACTGATCTGCCCACAAGGTGGCGCCCTCAGCTCACAGTTGAGATCACTATGCTGCGCCTCACCTTCTATGTCTCCTGCTTGTCCTTACATTCTGAGGGGAATTATTTATTCACAGCGATTCAGACCTCCTGATGTATTTGTGCTACAGTTTATTGTTAGAGTTTAGCTAGAAGTGCATACTGGAGTCTCAGGGGCCTCATTATAACCAAGCAGAAATCTGCCATGGATGGAATTACCACATTTATAGAGGCAATGTAATAAACTGATTCTGAAACCTGCAATCCACAGGTTCTAAAAATCTAGTCATAGTGTCATACCCAGACCCCACCTGGAAGCTTTTGGTTACAGAGCCTTCTGTCATGCTCCTCCTACATTATGGAATTCCTTACCTCAGCAGATCAGGACAGCTCCTTCCCTGGACGTGTTTAAATCCAGACTGAAAACCCACCTGTTCAGTTTGGCATTTGCAGAAATATCATTTTTGCTGTGTTAACCACCAGGCCATTTTCATTAAATAGGCCACTGCAGCTTTAAGGCCTCCCTGCTGGGCCGTACATGTCAGCACACAAGTGATCTCCCCCTTTTCTCCCCACCAACAGAGCTTTCTGTTGGTGGGGTCTGATCGCTGGGATGCAAATCGGCCCAGCGGGGCCTGAGCAGTGCCTTCCGGCGGCATAGCCCGTGCTCAGCACGGGCTTACCGCCAGGGAGGTTAAAGTCCAACTCCATTTTATTAAAGTACCCCACCTCATCTGGTGACATCATCACGTATAAGTTGTACTATGTCTGCTGGCACCGGCAGCCGGGGGAGGGGCAGCAAGGGCAAGAGGACAGGGAGCCACCCTCAGAAGGTCTGCCGCGTCAGTGTCGACCTCAGTGGGCAGCCTACCCTCAGTCAGCGAGCTTTTTGCTCCAGGCACCACGATCGAACTCAGGGCTGTTAGCCGCAAGGAGTTTGAGGAGGATATTCTGGGTTTTGAGGAGGGGGGAGGAAATTATGTTGATGATGAGATGAAGGACCGTGACTACCATCCACAGGATGGGGATGTCAGCTCTTACCAGGGGCGTAGCAATAGGGGTTGCAGAGGTAGCGACCGCATCGGGGCCCTTGGGCCAGAGGGGCCCAGGAGGGCCCTCCCTCAACTTCAGTATTAGCTCTCTTTTGGTCCTGTGCTCATAATAATCACTTCTATAGATACTTTGAATAATAGTAATCATTAGCACACTGTTCCCCATCCCCTTCTTGCACCTCTGACACTGTAGTTGCCATTGGCAGGTTTTGGTGCTCCGTATCAACTGTTATGTATAGAGTGCTTGGGGGGCCCCATTGTAAAACTTGCATCGGGGCCCACAGCTCCTTAGCTACGCCACTGGCTCTTACTCTGAGGAAGAGGATGCATCGGTGGGTTTGGCACGGAGGATCAGCATTGCAGACAGTGGCCATGGAATGCGGGACCCACAGCCTTCTGCCGCTACCACCAGCCGCACCACTCAACCCCCAACCGCCACAGGGAGAAAAGCTGCAGCATCCCATTCAGGCCACAGGGGAATCTTCACCTCCCCAATCTGGCGGTTTCTCACTCTGCCCTCATTGGACAGCAAGTTTGCCATATGCAATGTGTGCAAACTACAGATGAGCAGAGGTTGTGACCCCTACAAGTATGGCACCTCCAGCTACATCACCCATCTGGCCAAAAAACATGTTGTTGAGCATGAGGAGTTCAAGAGGCTGAAGCAAGCTGGCGCTGGCTCCCACCGCCATTGTGCCACAGGCAGGGCCTGTTTAAGCAACAATGGGGCCCCAGGGCAAAATAAACCTGGGGGGCCCCCCAACATATACCCCGGAACAAAAATCGGCATTAGGGGACCTTTTTTGCAGCTGGTATAGTCAGGGTGTGAAGTCCCAATCGGTCAGAGCTCCACATTCTGGCTATCCCAGCCTGCATGGGGGACAAGGGGTTAAAAAGTTTCAGGAGGGGGGACCCCACATAATTTTTTTTTTTAAATTCCCACACTCTAAACATAAAAAAAAATTGGGAAAATAGGAAAAAATGCCAGGGATCTTCATACAGCCATATTGCGGCTGTATAGCGATCCCTGGCCAAAGCGCTGCGGCTGCGTATAGACCCCCTGGAAACCCCGTCAGGAAATGTATTGCGCTTTCGTTTGATGCATGTAAAATTACACTACCATTAGGTTTGCTACTAAAAGTTACATTTACCGCATTTAAAACTATACTTTTTTCCTTCTAAACTTTAAAATCGATTTTCTCAAAAACTAGAAGGTCTTTTTGAAAAATTGTTTTTTCCTCTTATTCCTAATGATCTCCTTAACATATCCTGCAAATTTAGGGTTTCTAGCATTTAAGGTGAATTTGCTATTAACCAATAAAATCGGCAGGTTTTTAAATGTGTTTTTTTTTCCTTTGAAACTTTAAAATCGATTTTCTCAAAAACTATAAGGCCGATTTGAAAATGTTTTTTTTCCTCTTGTAGCCACTGGGGGCCCCTACAAGCTCTGGGGCCCTGGGGCAGCTGCCTCCGTTGCCTTAATGGTAGCGCCGGCCCTGGCCACAGGCCACTGCTGCTGCTACCACCACCTATATTCAACCCAAATCACAATTGCGGTGTCATTTTTTGGAGGTGTCTGGGCTGAAAACTGTGATGTCCCAGTTGTGCAGTTGGACTTTGGACACAATGTGGGCTGCACGACCGCTGTCTGCAACCTAGTCCTGATGTTAATTGACAGCCTTTTTTTTTTTGTGTATTTTAACTCCCCACATAATCAATTAGTGTTTCTTTTTAATAAACATGATGATACATGCATCATTTACCCTAAAAAAGCAATTTAGAGGCCACTTCCGGTTTTCTATGTGGATATCTGAATAGGTCGGATATCCGCGGATAATGCGTTCGGATATCCGCATGAACACGGATCGCAGAACGTTCAGATGCGGATATCCGATTCGGATGTGGATATCTGGGTATCTGGATCAATTCAGATTTTGAACAGGGGTATCCGAGCACCCCTGGCTGGGCCATGTAGTGTAGATAAGAGTAGCTTAGGGACAATTTTGGGGAGTAAAAAGTCCATAAGACGCCCCTGCATTTTAGACACACAGGTGTTTTTTTCGGGAAACAGTAAAAAAGGGCGCAGGAGGCTAGTGGACAAATCGGACGCTGCCATTCACTCCCATAATAAATATCGTTTACTGGGCGCCGAACAGGAAAAAAGGGCGCCCGAGAATAATAACGTTTTCCAACGGCGTCCGAAGATTTTTAATGTTTTATAACTGCTTGTGATGATTTACGTTTCCTATTTCAATAAAACATTATTTTAAACGTTATCCCTTACTGTTTGTAAAACATTATTATTCACAAAATAAAGCGATCAGTACGTAACGTAAATTGTAATATATTTTATCCCTTACTGTTTCTAAAACATTATTCTACACACAATACAGTGATCACTAAGTAGGGTCTTAAGGTCCGTACACACGCCGGACTTTAGGCAACGACGGGTCCGTCGTTGCCTCCCGCTGGGTGGGCGTGCCAGCGACAGTCCGGCGTGTGTACGCTCTGTCGTCAGACTGATACGGCTGTTTCTGAGCAATCCGCCCGGCGGATCGCTCAGAAACAGCCGTATCAGTCTGACGACAGAGCGTACACACGCCGGACTGTCGCTGGCACGCCCACCCAGCGGGAGGCAACGACGGACCCGTCGTTGCCTAAAGTCCGGCGTGTGTACGGACCTTAAGGTTTAGGCACCACCAGGGGGGTCTTAGGTTCAGGCACCACCAGGGGGGTCTTAGGTTCAGGCACCACCAGGGGGGTCTTAGGTTTAGGCACCACCAGGGGGGTCTTAGGTTCAGGCACCACCAGGGGGGTCTTAGGTTCAGGCACCACCAGGGGGGTCTTAGGTTCAGGCACCACCAGGGGGTCTTAGGTTCAGGCACCACCAGGGGGGTCTTAGGGTTAGGCACCACCAGGGGGGTCTTAGGTTTAGGCACCACCAGGGGGTCTAGGGGTTAGGGGTAGGTACAGGGAGGGTTACTTACTAAAAATTTTTTAAACGTTATTAAACATTTCACTTTTTAAACGGAAGATTAACGTTTTCGCAATTGCCGATTTCATGCACATTATTTAATGATTTATAACTTTATAAAACATTATTTTTAAACGAAATATAGTACATTATATTTTTAAACGTTATCCATGTTTATCGTTTAAAACTCCGCGCCCTTTTTTCCCAGTGCCCCTTTTTAACGTACGCGTTTTTTTCCCCCTGATTTTGGCCCTCTAAACCTTGCGTCTTATATGCAGGAGCATCTTATATTCCGAAAAATATGTTATTAGGCCCTGGTGATCTTCAGAAGAAGCAAAAACTCAGACACAAGTTCTGTTCACAAATTGCTTCTTAGTTTTGTTTTTTTTTGAAAGGTGGCCTTTTTATACCATTGAGTTCCATAAAATCAGGTTATTTAGTTAATAATTACAATATGGCGTGTCCAGGAGACATGTCCCTAAAAAGTAAAAGGGTCCATATACTGGTCGATTTCAGTCATTGATCTATCGAACGATTCTATATAATCGATTGATCAATCAGAAATCGATTCTTTCAAATCTATCCATCGATTTGTGGCCGATTTCGATGGATTTGATCTCTCTGACAGGATGGAAGATCTAGGTCGATCTGCTGCTGGTAGCAGACCGATGGCCCATAGAGTTGCACTGGATCTAACAGTCCAATAATGCATTTAGATAGATTTCCAATAGATTTCATTCTGAAATCTATTGGAAATCTGTTCCTAGTGTGTGGCACACATTTATTTATTTAAGTATTTATATAGCGCCAACATATTACGCAGCGCTGTACAGAGTATATTATAGAGATGGGCCGAACGGTTCGCCGGCGAACGGTTCCAGGCGAACTTTAGGGGTTTGCGTTTGCCTGCATCAGGCGAACTTTTGCGAAAGTTCGATTCGCCCCATAATGCTGTATTGAGCAAAATTTTTACCCTCCATTTCACTGTCAGCAGACATGTTATTGTCAAACACACTGCTTTCAGTGCTAGAGAACCCGCCCACCTTCCCTTCAAGCTAGGTCCTTTATACCATTTGACTCAGTTGTCTGCCTACACTAATTAGTTATGGGACAGCTGCTACATACTCTGCTAGGGAGATTTGAATTGGCCTCCTCCCACCTCCTCCTCATTCCCTATTCCCTCCTACCGGAGGGAGGAGGGTCTCTTCTGCCAGGGAATTATACTATTTTAAAAACCAGTATACATCATACCATAGCTGGGAATCGAACCCAGATCTCACTGTGTGGTGGGCACGTCACCCTAAGCACTGTACCACTACAGTAGTAAGTGAAGCTAGCCTAAAATTTAACATTTATGCTCAATGCAATAGAACCATTAGGTTGCTTAAAGTAGAACTGTAGTGAGAGGTATATGGAGGCTGCCATATTGATTTCCTTTTAAGCTATACCAGTTGCCTGGCAGCCCTGCTGATCTATTTGGCTGCAGTAATAATAATCCAAACATTTGTGTAGTGCTTTTCTCCTGTCGGACTCAAAGCGCTCAAGAGCTGCAGCCACAGGGATGCGCTCAAGAGGCCACCATGCAGTGTTAGGGAGTCTTGCCTTGAACTCCTTACTGAATAGGTACTTGACCTAGCCAGGATTCAAACCCTGGTCTTCCATGTCAAAGGCAGAGCCCTTAACCAGTACACTATCCAGCCACTGTAGTGTGAATCACACCAGAAACAAGCATGCAGCTAATCTTGTCAGATCTTACAAAAATGTCAAACACCAGATCTGCTGCATGCTTGTTCAGGGTCTAGGGCTAAAAGTATTGGAGGCAGAGGATCTGCAGGATAGCCAGGTAACTGGTATTGCTTAAAAGGAAATCAATATGGTAGCCTCCATATACCTTTCACTACAGTTCTCCTTTAAAGGGAACCTTAACTGAGAATGATATGGATGTTTCCTGTAAACAATACCAGTTGCCTGGCAGTCCAGCTGATCTTTGTGACTGCAATAGTGGCTGAATCACACCCTGAAACAAGCATGCAGCTAATCCAGTCTGACTTCAGTCAGAGCACCTGATCTGCATGCTTGTTCAGGGGCTGTGGCTAAAAGTATTAGAGACACAGGATCAGCAGGCGATTCAGGCAACTGGTATTATTTTAAAAGGAAAAATCCATATCCTTCTCCGTTTAGGTTCCCTTTAAGGATTTGTAGCATAAAAGCCAACTCACATTGGCTGGGATTTGAACCTGGGTCTCACTGTATGGTGGACAAGCACACTAACCACTATACCAACTGAAGCTGGCCTGAAATTGCTGGCCTAAAATTTACTATTTATGCTCAATACAAGAGAAAAAGTAGACAAGACAAATAACACAAAAGAGAAGGCCATGTCTGGCTAAATATCTGTAAGCAGTGGCTGCATGGTGTAATGGATAAGGGTGCTGCCTCTGACAAAGGAGACCAGAGTTCAAATCTCAGCTCTGTCTGTTCAGTAAGCCAGCACCTATTCAGTAGGAGACCTTAGGCAAGTCTTCCTAACACTGCTACTGCCTATAGAGCATGCCCTAGTGGCTGCAGCTCTGGTCCTTTGAGTCCGCCAGGAGAAAAGTGTGATATAAATGTTATTTGTCTTGTCTACTTTTTCTCTTGTATTGAGCATAAATAGTAAATTTTGACCCAGGTTCAAATCCCAGCCAATGTGAGTTGGCTTTTATGCTACAAATCCTTAAAGGGAACCTAAACGGAGAAGGATATGGATTTTTCTTTTTAAAATAATACCAGTTGCCTGAATCGCCTGCTGATCCTGTGTCTCTAATACTTTTAGCCACAGCCCCTGAACAAGCATGCAGATCAGGTGCTCTGACTGAAGTCAGACTGGATTAGCTGCATGCTTGTTTCAGGGTGTCATTCAGCCACTATTGCAGTCACAAAGATCAGTTGGACTGCCAGGCAACTGGTATTGTTTACAGGAAACATCCATATACCTCTCACTACAGTTCTCCTTTAAGCAACCTAATGGTTCTATTGCATTGAGCATAAATGTTAAATTTTAGGCTAGCTTCACTTACTTCTGTAGTGGTACAGTGCTTAGGGTGACGTGCCCACCACACAGTGAGATCTGGGTTTGATTCCCAGCTATGGTATGATGTATACTGGTTTTTAAAATAGTATAATTCCCTGGCAGAAGAGACCCTCCTCCCTCTGGTAGGAAGGAATAGGTAGAAGGGTGGAGGGTAATTAAAATCTCCCTAGCAGAGTGTGTATAGCAGCTGTCTCATAACTAATTAGTGTAGGTAGGCAAATGGTATAAAGGACCTTGCTTGGAGGGTGGGCGGGTCCTCCAGCAGTGATGTGTATTTCACTCAATTAGGTGTGGCTCCAGGTATTAGAGCTTTTGAAACATGTTTTCTATCATTTTTCCAGTTGATAGAATTTTTTTAAACTTTCAAAGTTCGCCTCCCCATTGAAGTCTATTGCGGTTCGCGAACTTTTTCGCGAACCGAATAGGGTTCGCGAACTTTTTCGCGAACCGAACAGGGTTCACGAACCTAAAATCGGAGGTTCGGCCCATCTCTAAGTATATATTGTCTTGTCACTAACTGTCCCTCAGAGGGGCTCACAATCTAGTTCTTACCATAGTCATATGTCTATGCATGTATCGTGTAGTGCATATATCATAGTCTAGGGCCAATTTAGGGGGAAGCCAATTAACTTATATGTATGTTTTTGGAATGTGGGAGGAAACCGGAGTGCCCGGAGGAAACCCACGCAGACACGGGGAGAACATACAAACTCCTTGCAGATGTTGACCTTGCTGGGATTCGAACCAGGAACCAGTGTTGCAAGGCAAGAGCGCTAACCACTATGCCACCGTGCTGCCCGATAGATTCCTGTCAGCTTCGACTTGACAGGCATCTGATGGTGGTATCTGCTGCAATTCTATAAGTGTATGGCCATCTTAAGTGTCAGCGAATCTATTTGCAAAAACAGCTGGAAAATGTTTTACCAGTTTGACATGCCCTTTAGACCCGTTGTCAGGTTATCTCTGGCCTAATCAAATATTATAAGCAAAGAATAAAAGAACTTTGGAGTCATTTGTTCAGATAAAAAAAAATCAATAACTAGCATTCTGAAAACTGCAAACAGAAATGCTTCTATGCCTAATGCTAGGTACACACCATACAATTTTCTGTTATGCTGGGCATACACGGGCCGATGAGCCCTTATCAATCGAGCCGCTGGTGGCTCGATTGATAATTTCCGACAGGTCCGATGACCCGCCAGATCGATACCCCGCTCGATCCCCGTAATAACGGGGAATCGAGCGGAAGATAAGGAGCCCCCGCGTGGACGCAGCAGAAGTCGATCCGGCAGCTAATCGGGTCGACTCGTGTATGCCCAGCATTGGATTTACCTGCCAGATAGATAATTTCCAACATGTTGTAAAATATCTATCTAACCATCTATCTGCCTAGCAATTAGGCATTGTTCTATTCAGCAGATGACCACAAGGCAATGCACCAGAGATAATGACCAGTCTCTACCAGTACTTTATGCTGGGTTTACACCATACAATTTTCTGTTATGCTGGGCATACACTGTTTTGCTGGGCATACACGGGACGATCCGGAGGCCGATTAGCCGCTGGATCGACCCCCGCCGAGTCCCCTTGTGTGCGCGCAGATCGATTGCCGCTCGTCCCTGCCGGCGCTTCTGATCACCCGCTCGAATCGGCGCTATTGTCCGCCTGCGGGGATCGAGCACGGAATCATTCCCCGCGGTGATCGGACACGTCGGATAATCGAGCCACCAGCGGCTCGATTGATAAGGTGGCATCGAGTCGTGTATGCTCAGCATTAGATAGTTCTTATCAATTGAGCTGCTGATGGCTCGATTGATAAGATCCAACCTGTCCGATCACCGCGGCAGATCGATACCGCGCTCGATCCCCGACGAACTGGAATCGATCCGCGCGGACGAGTGGTGATGCGTCGGCATCAAGGCCCCTGGCTCGATACCAGCGCATAAACGAACCATGTATGCCCAGCTTTAAATTCTTCTGTTAGATTTTCTGTTAGAATGCATAATTAGATTATTTTCTGTAGAGAATGGCCATTATCTCTGGTGCATTGTCTTCTGCTGGTTATCTCCTGCTGAGTAGAACAATGCCTAATTGCTCGGCAGATAGATCGTAAGATAGATACATTTCCAACATGTTGAACTTTATCTATCTGGCAGGTAAAACTAAAGGTGGCCATACACTTATAGATTTGCAGCAGATCCGACCATCAGATAGATTTCTGTGAGATACCTGTCAAGTCAAATCTGACAAGAATCTATCTGATGTGTGCCACACACTAGGGACAGATTTCCAATAGATTTCAGAGGGGGGGGGGGGGGTTGTGTATCGGCCTGTAGTGGCTTCTACCATCTGCAGAACCTTTATACATTTTTCAAGAGCACGACCACCTCCAATCCGGCCACTACTACTGGATTGCCCAGGTGGAGACTGGTTGTGTTCTCCATCTGCTCCTTGTGGTTGGTTGCCCCTCTTTGCAACCAACGTTTGTGAGTATACATCATCTCCACTTATACCAGGAACAGTGACATATTGCGCTATTGGGCTCCTGTTGTCTCTATGTTTTTTCCTAACGGTGAATCCTCACCTCCACCCCCTTTGTGTACACATTGGTCGCTCCATTCTATCTTCAATCTCCCCATGTACTACAGTATGCACGCCGCTGGTAGTGTATCATACACACTCATTACGTACAGGGATGAGCTCCGAATAAAATTCAAATGAAATCCGAATGAGTTTAATTTGGATTTCATCCCCTAATTACTGCACCTGAGCGTGTGTGCGCGGTGTGGGGGAGGGGGGGGGGGGAATTTAACTTACCCAGCATCCTTCTTCTTTAACCCGTCCCACGGCGCGTCCCACGCTGCGTTCCAAGCCGCTTCAAGTGACTACTACCTTGAGGAAGTGTTTGTAGTCACATGACCGCGGCTTGGAACGCAGCATGGGACGCGCCATGGGACGGGTTAAAGAAGCAAGCTGCTGGGTAAGTTTAACCCGAGCACACAAACGAAACTCATTCAGATTTCATCCAAATTTTATCCGGAGCTCATCCCCGATTACGTACACATCCCATCTACCTCTGCATGTAACCTGGTATTCCAGCTATGCCGGTACTCACATAGCCCTTTAGGGACAGCGCTGCTGTGATGCGGTCAGTTTGTGTCACGACCAAGCCTGGCCAGTCAGGCCCGCAATTCAAACCTTGCGTGGTGCGTGACACCAGGACGCAGGGCTGATTGGGAAGAGGGCGGAGGCACGGGAGGTCAGCGTGGTGACGCTGCAAACGTGACGTGTTTCGCCAATGTGGCTTCTTCAGACGTGTGACGCAACATTGGCACGCCCCTCCTTCTATACTGGACGGGGCAGTTCATTTGCATTGATTTAACATTCAATTAGCGATGGCTATTCAGTTCAATAACATAGCAGCCAGAGAGACACAGGCAGTTCATAGCCCCAACTTGGACCTATTGTGCACATTATTTATTTTATTAACTAAAATCAGCAATATTTGGCATAGTTCCCCTTTAAGACTTTTATTGTATCAGTGATACACATGTGCATGAAGCATAAATCATCAGGAACCTTCGTTATCTCAGCAAAGCAAGAATATGTAGATAATTTCATGGCGTTTTATTGCAATCTTCAGTCAGCCCTATTAACTGGCTCAGGTTTCTCTTAAAGGACAACCGAGGTGACCCGTGACATGATGAAATAGACATGGGAATATACAGTGCCTAGCACACACATAATTAGGCTCTGTTCCTTGTTTTCTTTCTTTGCCTGAAAGAGTTAAAGGGAACCAGAGACGAAGCACCCTTGTGTATTTTACCATATATATCAGTAAGAACATTAGAGAAAACACTTACCATGCTCTCTGTTTCATCCTCACTGCTAATAGTGTCTGTTATCAGCTGTGATAAGAATCCCGGACTTAGCATTTAGTCTAGCTTTGCAGGGAATAATTATAGCTGAGTCATTATAGCAGAGCCACAAGGGGGCATGCTTGGGCTTGAAAAGACACCAGAGAAGACAGACTCAGCTATAATCTTTCCTTAGCAAAGCCAGACTGAGTGCTGAGTTGGGGATTCTTATCAGAGGTGATAACAGGCAGATTAAACAGAGAACAATGAAACAAAGAGCAGATTAGGTGTTTACTGTCATGTTCCCACTGATTTATAAGGTAAAATACAAGAGGGTGCTTCATCTCTGGTTCTCTTTAAGCATCAGATATGCAAGTGAGTTTCTTTCCGGGTCGGGACCGGGTCAGACTAAAGCATAACCCTCACTGATTAGTAATTACAGCCATAAAACACTTTCCTGTCAGTAAATGGCTTCTGAGAGCAGAAAAGTCAATAATTAATAGATTTGAGCTCTGGCATACTATATATTCTGGCGTATAAGACTACTTTTTAACCCTTGAAAATCTTCTGAAATGTCAGGGGTCATCTTATACGCCAGGTGTCATTGATGCCGGTTGATGCCCTATCCTGTTACCGCCTCTCAGATCTCACTGCTGAGGACTGTAGTGAAGCGGCGCAGGCGCACATGTGCGAGATCTGAGAGGCAGAGAAGGAGGTAAATAGGGTGGGCCAAAAGGGTGAACGAGGCATGTTTTATGGGCACAGCGTGAAATATTCTTCCATTCCTCTCTGATAGAGACCCTAGACAGGAAAACAGGTAGAGCTGACCAATCCACTTATAGGGAGAGGGAGAATTGACCAATCCAACCAATCGCCTGCATACAGTTACATACTGGGTACCACATACAGTGCAGCACCAGAATCTGTTCATACATAGCACCAGTATATGGATGTTATTTTTATTTTTTTTATTTGGTGTGCGTTGGAAGAGGGGTAGTCTTATATGGCAAGTATATCCCAAACTCTATATTTTAACTGGAAAAGTTGGGGGGTCGTCTTATTGGCCGGAATATACGGTACTTCAAAAAAGGTGTCATTGAAAAGAAATGATGAAACAGTAAAAACTTAAAAACTAGATTAAAATATAAAACTGTAGGATAGATACAATTGTTTTTATCATCAGTTTATTCTCACCTCGTATGTCCTTTAGGCCTCTTTCACAGTGGGACGTTGCGTTTGATGCGACGTTAAAGTCGCACAACGTGCCCCTAACGCAGCGCATGTAGGTTATAAAATTGGACGATATTTTGCATAGCGTTATGTGTCTCTTGGTGCGCCGTTTTCATTGCATACTCATGGAACGAAAACGGCGCATGCGTTACATTTAAAAAAAAATAAAAACATTACTGAGCATGTGCAACACACATAACGCAGCAATTGCTAAACACACCGCATGCAGCACTCTCTAAATATTGCTACATGTTACACACAACACAACGTGTGCACTGTGAATGTCGCACAGACTTTGTATTGCTGTGCGTTAGTCTGCGCTATAATTTTTTATAACGTGCGACTTTAACGTCCCACTGTGAAAGAAGCCTAAAGAATAATCTCCAGCTACGTTACCCTAAGAGAAATTACGGCATAAGTAGAAAGGGAAGTGAAGATAGAGGGAAGTTGAAGAAGAACCCCGGAAACTATGATTGGCTGTTATATACCAGCTTACTAAGGGTTAACTCTCATCGTCACCCTGTGGGTGTGGGCCAGCTACACATTACATTCTAAGCTGTCTATTGGCTCATAGGAGCATGTGATGATGTGATGTGCAGAGGCCTCACTGCACACGTGTGAAGGGCCCCAGCCATATATGGCAATTCCTTTTCCAGATTGTTTACCGTCTAGCATGGCTGATGAGCCTGGATGTCTCCACATGTGAGCAGATATAGCCGTATTTGACCTGGTAGGATGTACCACTAAAACTCAGAACTGTTTCACTCTTAGAATGTCTCTTAAAGAGAAACCGTCACCAAGAATTGAACTTCATCTTAATCAGTAGCTGATACCCCCTTTCCCATTAAGGAATCTTTTCCTTTTCTCAAACCGATCATCAAGGGGGATCTGTATGGCTGATATTGTGGTGAAACCCCTCCCACAGTGTGATGTCAGGACCATGGTCCTGACAGTTTCCTGTCTGTAAACCTCATTGCATTGTGGGAAATAGCTGTTTACAGCTGTTTTCTCTAATGTTCCCACTGATATATATGGTGAAATACATGAGGGTGCTTCATCTCTGGTTCACTTTATTGAGGTGGTGAAATCATTAGCACCAAGTCACAGATATACAATGCGCTTAAAACTTAACTTTTATTATACTATTATAAGAACTGTCATAGACCAGTAAAACACAGAGGGCTTGATTCACAAAGCAGTGCTAACTGTTAGCACGCTTGTGAAAAGCCCCTCTTCATGCCTAAACTTAGTTTAGGCATGTTAAAAAGAACTCACGCGCAAAGTCCCGTGCGCAAAACTTTGCGAAACGAAAACGCCGCACCTGATGCACCTATAAGGTCGCATGGGGTGCGACCTTAACGGCGCATAGTGTGACGTCGTGTGACGACCTTATAGGCGCATCTGGTGCGCCGTTTTCGTCGCATCGCGGTGCGACGTTTCAAGCGCGTGCAAAGTTTTGTGCGCGGGACTTTGCGCGCAATCTGATTGTCAAAACGGTGCTAACCTACTTAGCACCCTACTTATCACGCCCAAAGTCTTTAGGCGTGCTAACTAAGCACCGCTTTGTGAATCAAGCCCAAAATAACAAACAAAGAAGTACTTTTCTGCTGTGCATATGGCTGCAACCCTATCATGTCACTAACAGCCCCCTATCATGTCACTAACAGTCCCTTATCATGTCACTAACAGCCCCCTATCATGTCACTAACAGCCCCTTATTATGTGACTAACAGTCCCTTATCATGTCACTAACAGCCCCCTATCATGTCACTAACAGTCCCTTATCATGTCACTAACAGCCCCCTATCATGTCACTAACAGTCCCTTATCATGTCACTAACAGCCCCCTATCATGTCACTAACAGCCCCTTATTATGTGACTAACAGTCCCTTATCATGTCACTATCAGTCCCCTGTCCATGTTTGCAGACAGGTCCTCTTGATGATAACTTCAGCACAGGAAGAAGTTGGTGCTAGTATACTGTCCAGGTAATTTGTTTGATCTTGTTTGGTCCGACCAGTTCTTCCAGAGCCTCCCTGGAGCGTTCTGTCAAACGATAAATACAATTATTAGTGCCGACAGGTGACCCGGAATATCTCCACATTATATATCAACTTTTATAAGGGGAAAAAAAGTAATTTTAAAAAACTTTCTTACATAGCAGTGTTCTTAAAAAAAAAATAAATAAAAAAAAAAGGATTAAAGCCCTTCTTTTCCTCCAGATCAATAATGATAATACATGATTTATTATTATACTCTCTTGAACAGATAAAAGAAGCTCCCTGACTATCCTCTATAATAAAACCCCTGTGTCCCTGCGTACTGCTGTCTCTGTGTCCTTGGGTCTGTCCTTTTTGCTATTGCGCATGTGCGCAGCACGGACCCGGACAGCAGTTGGGACTGGAGGACTGGGCCAGTGAGCCGGGTGTGCGTGTGCAGGCGTGTTTGCGAGCAGGTGTGGTAGGTGCGCACGCATGCACACAGTTAAAAAAAACAGACCTACAGCCCATTTTTAAACGGGCTTGCGTCTAGTAGTTGTACATATTAATTCCCCATTACCCACTGCCCATATACCCTGTACACCAGGGGTGCCCAATAGGTCAATCTACCGGTAGATCGCGACCGCCTATTTAGTAGATTGCGGCCGCTTGGCTGTGTCTTGTCAAATTTAGCTGCCGCAGCTGTCACAAAATCCTACCTACCGCGTGGATGAAGGAGAGAGGCATACAGTGCTGGCCAATGAGGTCAGCGGATGTGTCCGTGGCCGCCCCTTCCTGTGGGCAACAGCCAATCAGTATAGCTGAAAAACCTGTGATGTCACATCCAGTCTGAAGGAGGGGATGTTTCACCAGCGCTGTACTGCAAGGCTGGGTCTGTGGGATCAAGCAGCTCCTTGGTTTGCCTGCCCGACATACTGACATGAATTGCAGCATCACAGCACCCGCATGTAGTGTTTCCTGTCCTGCTGCTGGCTGGGGCAGTGGGGATAAAGCGGCTCCCGCTGTCACACTCCAAACCAGGTGAATAAATCTACTTCTCTCACTGTGCCAACACCTTCATGACAAGAATTATTTTCTGACTAGTAGACCCAGCCCGTTTAAAAACGAGCTCTAGGTCTACGGCTGCCGCCGCCAGTGTGCATGCGTGTGCCCGCAACCGCCGCCCACCTCGCTCGCCCACACCCACCCACCTCACTCGCCCATCCAGCTCCCTGGTCCCAGCTGTCCGTTACTGCGCACATGCGCAGTAACAAAAATCCTGGGACACAGGGACAAAACTGCTGGACGCAGCGACACTTAGCTTTTATTAGGTAGGATAAGTGTTAATATGTGCAATACACAAGACTATTGATCTATTGATTAAACTGAATGCACAAATTGCCACAGGAGAACTGTAGTAATCGTTACTTACCAGTTAATACCAGTTCATTTTCCACACTTTGTGTGTGTGTGTGTGTGTATACATATATATATATATATATATATATATATATATATATATATATTTATTTATTTATTTTTTTGTCGGGGGGGGGGGGAGGGGCATGGTAGGCGGTAGATCACATCAACTTGGTAGTTATCAAAGTAGCTCATGGACCGAAAAAAGTGTGGGCACCCTTGCTGTACACCGTACACCAGCTGAGATATCTCTGCATCCCTGTGTGACAGCTTTACTCACATGACTTGTAGATCAGGTCTGATCATTGCTCTGTGCTGTCCTTCTTGTTCCTGCCTATAATGTATACACTGTACACCAGCTCTGATATCTCTGCATCCCTGTGTGACAGCTTTACTCACGCATGCCTTGTAGTGTCACAGAGATATTATTGCTAGGTATTGAATAACATTCTTTACCTTATAGACAAGTGTTTCTCAACATTTTATTGGTATGTACACCTTTTAAATGGAACTTAAACTGAGAAGGATATGGATCTTTCCTTTTAAAATAATACCAGTTGCCGGACTCTCCTGCTGATCCTGTGTCTATAATACTTTTAGCCACAGCCCCTCAACAAGCATGCAGATCAGGTGCTCTGACTAAAGTCAGACTGGATTAGCTGCATGCTTGTTTTAGGTGTGTGATTCAGCCACTACTGCAAACACAGAGATCAGAAGGATAGTCAGGCAACTTGTATTGCTTAAAAGGGTACCAGAGACGAAGCACCCTCATGTTTTTTACCATATATATCAGTGGGAACATTAGAGAAAACACCTACCCTGCTCTCTGTTTCGTTCTGCACTGCACAGCCTGCTTCTAATCAGCCCTGATAAAATCCCTGACTGAGCATTCAGTCTGGCTTTGCTCAGGAATATTTATAGCTCAGTCTGTGTTCTCTCATGTCTTTTCAAGTCCAAGCCTGCCCCCTGCTGGCTCTGCTCAGGAATCATGATAGCTGAGTCATTATAGCAAAGCCAGACTGAATGCTCAGTCCGGGAATTTTATCAGAGCTGATAACAAGCAGGCTGTGCCAGGGGCGGACTGGCCAGGGGGGAAATCTCCCCCCAGGCCGCCTTTCATTCAGTGATTTAGGGCTGGTCTAGTGTCTGGTGTATTCAGGTTTGTTGTTGTAAGGCAATGTGAAACACTTGGCTAGCTGATAAAAGTGCAATTAGAGGGCAGGCAAGCTGGTAAATATACACAGCATGATGCAGAGCTTGCCTGGAGGGTCCGTGGGCAAACATCTGTCTTGTTTCTCCACATTGTTCTAATGACTGCATGTTTGGACAAGGCTTTAAACAAGTTGAAAAGTTTTTGACAGTCCCTAGACTGGAGGGCTGCTTTCTGACTTGTGTAAGAGACTGGCAGGGATAGGAGTCATATTATAGGCAAGTAGCCTCTCTGTGTGATGTGAGACTGCAATACAGATAATCTCTCTGCTCCATCTCATGATATTCTCAGTCTCTCTCCACTCTTCCTCTCTCTGGGCTAGTGCACGCCAAAATCACAATAGCAATTGCTAGCAATTTGCAAGTGCGATTTTGTGAAGCGATTTTTGAATGAATCGCTCCAAAAAATGCTACATGCAGTGTGTTTGTGATTTTTTCAAAAATCACAATGCTGCTGTGAGAACACCGTCATAGGGTAATATTATATAAGAAAGGTGGTATGAGTGCTCCTCAAAAGTCACAATGTCCGTTTCCTTGGATCTAAATATCAACAAACTGCTGGGTAGATCGCTATACAATGGGGATAGCACTTCCCCTGCTTTAGTGTTACAACAATTGTCTGTACAGCGCTCACTTTCCACAGTCATATATTCCACATATAAACCCCACAAGATGTCTGCAAGTTTCTCCACTCTCTAGCAGAAATGGGTACTCAGGCGACCTCCTGGTCTGTTCTCCTCATTCTGGCACCTCACCCCGATTCCACTTGTTCCTCAAAGAGAAGGGTTCATAACATAGCGTAAAACTGTAGCTTCTAAGTGCTCCCAACATGCAACAGTGAGTGCACCTTTGCACCATGTGTGTTCACCACTCCATGCACCCGTGCTACGACCGTCACCATATACTATGGGAGAAATTCCTGCTCACCGGATCTTTATGCTGCCCCGTCACAGACCAGCTATCATTCACATAGATATCACACCTTCGATTGTTCCCTTCACAAATCTCCTCTATTCTTTTGCCTTAGGTGTACCTCAGAAGGAAGACAAAAAACCAAAAAAAGAAATAAAAACGGTATTACGCTATGAGAGTCATATATTAGCCCTACAGGCATCGCATATTACGGCTGGCTGAAACCCCTATACTGACACCAAAAGCGCTGATTGCTGGTCCATGTGAGGTCAGCAACATATCTGGTGAGCGTTTAGGGGTACTTGTTTGTCCGGTGGAAGTTATAAGCACGGGCATTAATTGTGGAGCATGCTCACTGTTTAACGGGTGTATCCACTTCTACATCACGCAGAATTTAGAGAAACTGTGAACTGTAACAGAATCACGCTATGTGCATTGGTTTTTTGTCTTCCTTCTGAGGTACACCTAAGGCAAAAGAATAGAGGAGATTTGTGAAGGGAACAATCGAAGGTGTGATATCTATGTGAATGATAGCTGGTCTGTGACGGGGCAGCATAAAGATCCGGTGAGCAGGAATTTCTCCCATAGTATATGGTGACGGTCGTAGCACGGGCGCATGGAGTGGTGAACACACATGGTGCAAAGGTGCACTCACTGTTGCATGTTGGGAGCACTTAGAAGCTACAGTTTTACGCTATGTTATGAACCCTTCTCTTTGAGGAACAAGTGGAATCGGGGTGAGGTGCCAGAGTGAGGAGAACAGACCAGGAGGTCGCCTGAAATACGTGTTTAGCTGATCTGTGACAAATCAGCCTCTACACATCGGTGAGAGTACCCATTTCTGCTAGAGAGTGGAGAAACTTGCAGACATCTCGTGGGGTTTATATGTGGATATATGACTGTGGGAAGTGAGCGCTGTACAGACAATTGTTGTAACAATAGGGTAATATTAGCCAAGCGCTTTTCAAATCACTGTCATTTTGAAAATCGCTCAGAAGCACTCTTGGTGTGCACCAGCTCTCCCTCAGTCACCTTTGTTTCCCTCTTCCCCTAGTGCTGGGTATTTGTGTCTTCTTCTTATACAGGAAAGCTAAATAAAAGTGCAATCCTGGTGAGGCAAATTATTGATATTATTTAGTATTTATATAGCGCCACCATTTTCCGCAGTGCTGTACAGAACATATTGTCTTGTCACTTAACCATCTTCTTTCTTCTCTTTCAGCTTCTCTCTCCTCACCGTTTCTCCCCTTCTCTGCATTAGGTCTCAGACACGCTATAAGCGCTTTTCTGAGCGATTTTACCGCGATCATGATTTTACCATGATTTTAATGTAAGTCAATGGAAGCCCTTTTTAAAAAGCTCTCAGAAAGTTCTGATGGCTAAAAAGTGCTCATAAAAGCGCTTATAGTGTGTCTGAGCCCCTAGTATTTTTATGCTGCGGGTAAGTTGGGCGCCAGGAGCACCGAATGACGGCTCTTCCTGCTGTCACTAAACTCCCTGGCGGTGTTAAATACTATTCCTCCTTCGAGTCATTGCAACTCTGAGGGAGGTGTAATTTGGGGTACGGCTATCACCAGAGCCCCGAATTTCCCTTACGAACCCCGCGCAGCATATTATTGCTGCTATGGGGCTCCTGGTTTGGGTAACCGGTGCTGAGCGCTGTGCATCAAAACCACCTGCTTTGCCTTCTCTCTCCAATCTTGTTATTAGAAACCATAATCTAAAGCTGGCCATACATACATCAATTGTTATGGACAGATTCTTTCACTATGATCGACTCATAATGGCTTTTCCACCTGTCAGTACTGAGTATAGATATGGCCTATAGGGTTTCATACTATAGTGAAGTGGGTCGTGGGCAGGCAGTGATTCACTGCCACTGACCACCAATAAAAAGCAGGTAAGCAAGGCATGGATTTTGGGGGGGGAGCGAAAACAGTGATGGAAGGAGGGATACTGAAACTTTGGAAATTAGCATTAACGAGGCAGGGATCATGGTGCCAGCAGGAAGGTCAGTAAGGATGTGTCTGGTAATGGGGGAGGAGATATCCGAGGTGGAAGAGGGGCATATTTGAGGGATTAGTAGAGATGGTGGCGAAGCGGGGGACATAAGTGGGGGGGGGGAGGAGGAATGAGCTTTGGGGAATTAAAGTGGCCATACATCTGTTGACTTGATAGCTGATCAACCATCCGTTTTGATATTATCGAAGCAGATAAAAATTTTGGGTGGAAATTGGTTGAATGTATCAATCTGAGATGTTGGGAAATCTCAGGCCAATGTGGTTGTCAGGTGCGATAATCACGGCATGCGATAACCACGAATGATAGACATGACGTAAACCCCGGCTGTTGTCCCTCAAAATGTATTATGTGCACTCGTTGCCTGTATTTCCGCATTAGCGCTCCACGTGACTACTGGCATATATGACGTGGGGTGCCTGTGTGACGTCATCTGGGCTGGGGCTGCCATGATAACGGGCCTCTGGTTTGTGTTTCCCCCCAGGCCAGAAGGTCCCAGTCCTCCCCTGGGCTGTGCAGTGCAGAATGAAACAGAGAGCATGGTAGGTGTTTTCTCTAATGTTCCCACTAATCTATATGGTAAAATACATGAGGGTGCTTCGTCTCTGGTTCACTTTAAATGAATAAACATTAATTGTTATGTCATAAAACCTATAAAAAGAAGGGCTGCGTCCCACGAATAAAGCATTGTTAACTTTGAATCCAACAGATATGGTCTTCGTGTCTATTTTGATTTAGGGTTTCTATACGCATGCATAGAAACAGATTAACTTTTGATTTGGAACACCTGGATAAATCCAGCAAATTAGTGTTTCCTAAAGGAGGATAGGACCGTTATTACTCATTTATTATTACTTAATTAATATCTTCTGCTCGCTCACATATATATCCATATAGAGATGTAGGACAATAATAAGGGCATATTCATACAATATATGTATACGTATTTAGTGCATTAACAGCAAGGCAAATACACATCACAGCTTAGCATCAAGAGCTTAGCCAGGATCAGTTTTCATATTGTCTGTATTAAGAGATATAATGGATTATTGGAATAAGTAGAATACGTTTAGAATAAGAATCAGAAATCATTTATCCTGTTAGCTGACAAGCTACAGGTTGCAAGTTACACAGAACATGATGTACCCTTTGACTTCCTTTGATGTAGGAACATCTTTGAAGCTCACACCAAGCGATTCCAGTGTCATCTACCTCTTGTATGCCTCATTGCAGAGTACTGACGTGCGAAGAAGCTCTTTGCAAGTCACCACTTTCTGGGCGCTGGGCCGGTGACTTTTCACACCTGTCTTAAGCTCCATGACATTAAGTGGCTTGTGACAGGATGAGTGATGATAAGGCTCTGAATTTATATGTTTCTTGTATCTATGTCAATCACGTGACTTTTGTTTGTGGATTTTCCCCTTTATAAGAGAGGGCTCTCGAAAGTAAAGTGGTTCCTATCCACGATACCTGTCTCTGTGTATCATTTCATGTGTATAGGAGCCGGCATGCCGATCAGATCAACTTATAGATCATAGATTGATGTTTAATATTTTATTTTCTGTTTATAAGTGTTAAGTTAGAATACAAGTAAAGCATATACGCTTACATTTCCCACCGTATCAGTAGATCAGGTCTGATCATTGCTCTGTGCTGTCCTTCTTGTTCCTGTCCATACGGTATACTGTGCACTCTGTACACCAGCTCTGATATCTCTGCATCCCTGTGTGACAGCTTTACTTGCATAACTTGTAGATCAGGTCTGATCACTGTTCTGTGCTGTCCTTCTTGTTCCTGTCTATACTGTATAAATGTGTACATTGTACCCCAGCTCTGATATCTCTGCATCCCTGTGTGACATTTTACTCACATGACTTGTAGATCAGGTCTGATCATTGCTCTGCGCTGTCCTCTCTGTTCCTGTCTATACTGTATACTGCATACATTGTACACCAGCTCTGATATCTCACATCCCTGTGTGACAGCTTTACTCACATGACTTGTAGATCAGGTCTGATCATTGCTCTGTGCTGTCCTTCCTCTACCTGTCTATACTGTATATTGTGCACACGGTACACTAGCGCTGATATATCTGCATCCCTGTGTGACAGACAGCTTTACTTGCATGACTTGTAGATCAGATCTGATCATTGCTCTGTACTGTCCTTCTTGTTCCTGTCCATCTTGTTCCTGTCTATCCTGTCTATACCAGTTCTGATATCTCTGCATACCCGTGTGGCTGCTTTACTCACATGACTTGTAGTTCAGATCTGATCATCTCTGTGCTGTCCTTCCTGCTACCTTCTATAATGTATATTGTGCACCCGGTACACCAGCTATGATATATCTGCATCCCTGTGTGACAGCTTTACTCACATGACTTGTAGATCAGGTCTGATCATTGCTCTGTGCTGTCCTTCCCGTTCCTGTCTATACTGTATACTGTATACACTGTACACCAGCTCTGATATCTCTGCATCCCTGTGTGACAGCTTTACTCACATGACTTGTAGATCAGATCAGATCATTGCTCTTTGCTGTCCTTCCTGTTCCTGTCTATACTGTATACTGTATACACTGTACACCAGCTGTGATATATCTGCATCCCTGTGTGACAGCTTTACTCACATGACTTGTAGATCAGGTCTGATCATTGCTCTGTGCTGTCCTTCCTGTTCCTGTGATGTCCTTACTGCTTTCAGTGCACAAACAAGATCAGGAAGGGATAGGCAGAGATCAATGATTAGACCTGACTACAGATTACAGATTGGACAAATAGGCAGCACTGGGGATGTGGGATTGGTGTACAGCAGAGGTGCCCACACTTTGAACACAGTGATCAGACTAGCCAGGAGATCATATCCCTTCAGAGAATAATAATCATGCATTAGAATGATCAGGGAGCATAAAATGGAAATATTTTTATGCTACCAACATCCTTGTCCTTCCAGGGAACGCAGATAACATTCCTCCTCTAATGGCCGCATTCTGTAACTTGTCCTTGAACTCAGCTTGTTTTCTGCAGGGTGGCGGCGTGCCAGCATACCCTCCACTCCCACAGGCGCTGTTCCGTTTAGTTTTGTCTGGCATCCCCATGAGAACGTTGATTGAAATCTTTCAGCAAAGGCCTTAAGTGAAACGGACGTCAGAGGGGCGGAGCCGAAGTCTTCTCTGGCTAGAACTGGATTCAAGGCAAATGCTTCCGTACAGAATAAACTGCCTCATTTCTGGATTTCTCTCACAAAAGGCAACTATGGTTGAATCGCTTTCTGTTTCATCCTGAAAGAACCACTCCAGTGAAAAAAGTAAGTTAAAATCCGGACAGAACCGATTGGACTAATCCATCTCCTCAGGGGCATTCTCAGGGTTTTATTTGTTTTCAAAAGCATTCCCTGAGCAGCAGTGCAAGTGAGTAGGGAGCTTGGCTGGTATCTTACTTTTTTGGCAGTTAGACTGCCTTTCAGGAAATGCTTTTAAAAACAAAGAACCCCCTGAGAATCCCCCATGAGGAGGTGAACTAGTCCAAAACCTGTCAGTTCTGTCAGATTTTAACTGATTTTCTTTTTCCGCTGAAGTGGTCCTTGAACCTCCCTGGTGTTCATACGCTGCGTCACATTGGTCTGTATGGCTGTCATCCCAGAAGGAAGCCTCTTCTAAAGATGATACACAAGAAAGCCCGCGAAGTCTGCTTATTTATTGGATTTACTAGTAGACCTAAGTTCATTAATATAACAGGCTCTAGGTCTGTGTCCCAATCCCCCTCCCCTCCCGCCCCTGTGACTGCCACCACCGTCGCATAGCCAGCGCACATGCGTACGTCTGCCTTGTGTGCGCACACGTCCGCCTGGCCCCCTGCTCCCCCTGTCCCAACGGCTGTCCGTGATACACATGCGCAGTAGCGCAAACGCACGGACACAGGGACAAAGGAGGACGCAGGGGGATTATTATATAGGATATAGCACCAACATATTAGACAGCGCTTTACAATAAATAAGGTTACAGAAAATGATAATATGGTGACAGACAATACAGGTAGTAAGCAGTAAGACACACAAATGACAGATCGTACACAGGCATTGACAATGACCTCAAACACACCTCCAAGATTGCCAATGCCTTGCTAAAGAAACTGAGGGTAAAGGTGCTGGACTGGCCAAGCATGTCTCCAGCCCTAAACCCTATTGAGCATCTGTGGGGCATCCTTATACGGAAGGGGGAGGAGCACAAGGTCTCTAACATCCACCAGCTTCATCATGGAGAAGCGGAAGAGATTCCAGTGCCAACCTGTGACGGTCTAGTGACCTCCTTGCCCAGGAGAGTTAAATGATACCAGAGCTCAAAAAGTTTGGATCAGCCTTTCTCAACCTTTTATGACCCGAGGAACCCTTCGGAAATTTTCAAATCTCGGGGAACCCCTGACGCGCGCGTGTGTATATATATATATATATATATATATATATATATATATATATATATATATATATATATATATATATATATATATATATATATATATATATATATATAAAATTTACCCTATATTAAAATTTAACCCACTTCCCCTCTATAGTATGGCACCTGTGCCCTCTTTATTTAGCGTTTCCCGCTATGTCCCCCTTAACAGGCATGGCCCCTTTTGTCCTACTTGTTAGAAATTATGGCTCCCATGTGCCCTTATTAACAAGTGTGGCTGCTATGTCCCTCCAGTTTGTTTGGCTGCTATGCCCCACTTTTCTGTGGCTGCTTTGTCCCCCCTTTCTGTGGCTGCTTTGTCCCCCCTCTCTGTGGCTGCTTTGTCCCCCCTTTCTGTGGCTGCTTTGTCCCCCCTTTCTGTGGCTGCTTTGTCCCCCCTCTCTGTGGCTGCTTTGTCCCCCCTTTCTGTGGCTGCTTTGTCCCCCCTCTCTGTGGCTGCTTTGTCCCCCCTTTCTGTGGCTGCTTTGTCCCCCCTTTCTGTGGCTGCTTTGTCCCCCCTCTCTGTGGCTGCTTTGTCCCCCCTTTCTGTGGCTGCTTTGTCCCCCCTCTCTGTGGCTGCTTTGTCCCCCCTTTCTGTGGCTGCTTTGTCCCCCCTTTCTGTGGCTGCTTTGTCCCCCCTCTCTGTGGCTGCTTTGTCCCCCCTTTCTGTGGCTGCTTTGTCCCCCTTTCTGTGGCTGCTTTGTCTGTTTGTGTGCTGCTTTGTCCCCACTTTCTGTGGCTGCTTTGTCCCCCCTTTCTGTGGCTGCTTTGTCCCACTTTTCTGTGGCTGCTTTGTCCCCCCTTTCTGTGGCTGCTTTGTCTGTTTGTGTGCTGCTGTCCCCCCTTTCTGTGGCTGCTTTGTCCCACTTTTCTGTGGCTGCTTTGTCCCCCCTTTCTGTGGCTGCTTTGTCTGTTTGTGTGCTGCTGTCCCCCCTTTCTGTGGCTGCTTTGTCCCACTTTTCTGTGGCTGCTTTGTCTGTTTGTGTGCTGCTGTCCCCCCTTTATGTGGCTGCTTTATGCGTGTGTTCGCTGCTGTCTCCCCTTTCTATGGCTGCTTTGCCCGTTTGTGTGCTTTTTTTCCCCCCCTCTCTGTGGCTGCTTTGTCCCCCGTTTCTGTGGCTGCTTTGCCCGTTTGTGTGCTGCTTTCTGCCCCCTTTCTCTGGCTGCTGTCATTGGTGTCAGGGAGTGCAGGGGAAAAAAAACCCATACTTACCATCTGACGTTCTTTCCCCCTTCCTTGAAGCTGGGATCCTGTTACAACTCCCGCGCGTGCCGGAACTATAGAGCTGGCTTCGGGTGATGCGGCTGCTTTATAGATCCATCCGCCGCATCACTCGCAGCAGCATGAAGGAATCCTTCTGGTCTGCTGCTGCAAAACTATGGAGAAGCGGGACTATAATGTCCCGCGGAAGTGTCAAATTGACACGGAACCCCTGGAGGGTTCTCGCGGAACCCCGGTTGAGAATGGCTGGTTTGGATAAAAGGGGGGAGCAGGCATATACTATTATTATTATTTCGTATTTATATAGCGCCGACATCTTCCGCAGCTCTGTACAGAGAATATATAGTCTTGTCACTAACTGTCCCTCAAAGGAGCTCACAATCTAGTCCCTACCATAGTCATATGTCGCACTGCGCATGCGTATAATGTCACTGCGTGTGACGTCCGGCCAAGCGCACAAAAAGAGGCATAAGGAGGCACAAAGGGGGACAGAAAGAGGCACAGTGGGATAGAGGGATGCACACAGAACCAGAGCATCCACAAGGCAGCTTAGGCAGGTGCCTAGGGCCTGGAGAGAGTCTAGTGCCCTGGTTTATGCAAGCCACCAACAAGTCTTGCCAAAAAATCTAGGTGGCCATTAAGGGTGGGCCCAAAGTTGTTTCTTGCCTAGGGCACCATTTCACCTTAATCCATTTCTGGACGCATAGGGGGCAGAGGTGACACAGCAAGAATGAAGGTTGCACAAGGAAACAGAAGGAGGCACAAAGGGACATAGAAGGGCACAGAAAGAGGCACAGGGGGACAGAAGGAGGCACAGGGCGACTTAAGAAGGAACACGGAGACCGAAGGAGACACAAAGGGGGACAGAAAGAGGCATAAACACCCGTGGGGTGTGGCATCACACAGGAGGCATGGCTTAGTTCAGGGGGGCGGGGGGCCTTTATTAATTACTAATTAACAGTTTTAGGCAGTGTTTACAAAGAAACTAACCAGCTTGTGATAGGCCCACATAAGCAGAGTGTGTGAGTCATACAGAGCCTGCAGGGGGCCTGGAGAGGGTGTGTATAGCTTCTATCCAATCACAAGCAGCACAGCACATTCCAGCCTGACTGCCTCAGCCCGACAGAGCCGAAAGAGGAGAGAAGATTAGATCATATAACAGAGATAATACAGCCATTGTGCAACTGGAAAAGGCTGCAGTTAGACAGAGCACATTAGAACAGGTATAGGAACTTATAGGATAGAAGAAATAAGGCTCAAAATTTTGTTACAGAGTCTCTATAAGCAGGGTGTGTGTAAGGTGAACTGACCTGTGATTTGTGGACAGCCGTGAAATAGCAGGATGTAGATATTGGGACAGCAGGTCAGGATGGCTTCCACAGAGTCATCGGTGAGATTCACACAGCGGGCCATGTGGACTTCCTACAAGAATAAGAGAGAAGGTTCTATGTCATTCTGAACATTCGCATGAAGCACGTGACAGTAACCATGTCAAGCAAGAGCAGATCTCCAATAGCTTATAATTATATATATATGATTGTTTCTCAAAGGCTCATCAACTGTCTCCAATTACAGCAAAACTGAAGAGGGCAAATTTTAAAGCAGCAGGGTCAGCCATACTATCAGTGAAAATAAAACACATATTAAGTAGATAAATCCTAACAGATGTATTGTACTGTCCGCGTTTTGATTTCAGTGAATTGTATATAATAAATAAAGAGAATTCTGTTTCAGACATTTTCCATATTTACTGCCTCTGACTGAAGCCAATCCTGATGTCATTTCCTCCCTTACTCTTTTTTTCTCCTAGAAACTGCACCGTCACATCTAGCTTGCTTTGCAAACACATGTGAGCACAGCATAGATGGAATTTCAGCAGTTTCTGCACAGGGTGAGGTGCATTTCTCTTCTCAGCATCATGTCACACTGAACTGCCCTCAGCCAATCAGTGAGGAGATAGAATGTGGGAGGGGAGATAACAAGCTTCCCTCTCCTCAACAATGTACCAAATAGAGTCAAGCTGACTGAGATAAGATGTTTTACAGCAGAAACATTTATGATTATATTGGAATGTTTGCAATGCAAGGTAAGGTTACAGGCTGCATTGCAAACAGAGCAGTGGGTAAATGGAATTGGATTTTATGGCTGACAAGCCCACTTTAAAAGCAATCATGTTTATTAGTGTAAATTATTAGTTTTACTTTTTAGACTGAAATACCCTCATTGTGGAGGTTTTCCGCCTCCTACCATCCACCTCCCCATCCAGGCTTAAAACACACCAGAAGTGAAAATAAACTTACAAGATGAATACTTCTATAGAACTAATCCTAGAGTGGTCTGTTCTACTGTCCCTGATTCTTATTTCCCCTCTAAGGTTTGAAAGTCTATCTTTATGCAGTAGCCATGTCAGTGTGACGATGAATCTGGTCTACTCAGCTCCACACTGAGAAATGATGACATTACTGTCCTGCTACCATAAGTGTTTGCACAGAAACTATTTCTATGATCTGTAATTAGTTGTCAGTAGCAATCCCCTGCAGTCCGAGTTCCCCAACTACAGAGACAAAGCATTGCTTTATTAACCATTGCAAAGAAAGAATAAATAAAAAGGAAACAGAGAAGTTTGAAGTAGGATTAGGTCTACACTCATAGGTTTATCTCATCCTGTCACTTCAGGTACACTTTAAAGAGAATCTGTATTGTTAAAATCGCACAAAAGTAAACATACCAGTGTGTTAGGGGACATCTCCTATTACCTTCTGTCACAATTTCGCCGCTCCCCGCCGCATTAAAAGTAGTCAAAAACAGTTTTAAAAAGTTTGTTTATAAACAAACAAAATGGCCACCAAAACAGGAAGTAGATTGATGTACAATATGTCCACACATAGAAAATACATCCATACACAAGCAGGCTGTATACAGCTTTCCTTTTGAATCTCAAAAGATCATTTGTGTGTTTACCTTCTGTCCCCTTCTTCTCTCATGCACTGAACATTACAGGCTTCCTGCAGACAGCTCTGCCTGTACCTGTGTTTGTAATTCTTCAGTATGTGTCAGCCAGCTACTTTCACAGCCTAACAGAGGAGGATTTTTATCCAGCTCCCTTCTATCACTGATAAGATAGCAGAGACGCTGCTGGCTTATGTAAATAAAACACACACTGGAGTGTGCATAGAGGAACAGACCAGCACGGAAGAGTTGGCAGCCTTTCAGACACAGGCCGACAAGTCTGACAGGGGAAAGATACATTGATTTATTACAGAGACCGTGATAGTACAAAGTGCTGCAGTGAGCCAGAACAGATTAGAATAGGTTTAGGAACTTGTAGGATGGTAGAGAAAACGTTGTAATTTTTGTTACAGAGTCACTTTAAAGAGGAGCGGTCAGCCATACTATCTCAGAAAAAATATGCACATATAAGTAGATAAATACTTTCTCTACTTACATAACAAATGTATTGCACTGTCCAAATTTTGATTTTAGTGATTTTTCTACAGTATAAAAAGAGAAAATCCTTCTTAGCATTTTAGCTGTGGCTATTTTGAAGCCGATCCTGATGTATTTTCCTCCCTTACTCTCCTCTGCCTGGTTGTCTATGCATTGCCCACCCTTCACAATAGAAAGTGCATTGTCTCAGCATGAGAAATATTGGCAAATCAGAGAGGAACAGGGGTGTGGGAGGGGAAAACAGGAGGGAAAGAGGCTTGCATGTGTATACATCAATCAGGGAGTGTAATTAGAGTTCTGCTTCACACTGACACACCAAACTCACTGTGTAACGCAGCGCAAACAGCTGTTTGTGTAGTGATGGCCGTGCTGGACTGGTGCGCACCGTGGCCAGAGTGTAGGCCGTGGCGTTTTTCAAGCCCATATGGTCGCCGGGCTGTGGTAGCTCAATGATAGAACAACAGTGACTGTCCAGCTGATCAAATTTGGTCTGACCACAATGAAGCAACGACCTTATTATCTTTGGTGTGCCACCCCCACCCGAGATACTCAAATAGCCGGCGGTCATTGCTTCATTGTGATACACAAGCCCCTTCACTGCGGCAAGGTAATGATCACGAAGGGAGATGGGCACATGTACATGCCTTTTGTTTTGTTGTTGCAGCCGCAGTGCAGCCAGAAAAATTAGGCAGACATGTACGCGCACCAGAAAAAAATGTTATTGTTTTTTTTAGCGGCCGCTGCTAGCAGTGGCCTTAAAAGTTCAGGAATCCACCTGGAGTCTTGGACCCTGGTGGTGTTGGCAGAGAAGGCAGTCAAGCGGCCTGCAGGCAGAGATGCTGTGTGGGGACTGACTTGGAGCAGGCAGTCACACGGTGTGCAGGTAGAGATGCTGTGTGTGGGGACTGTCTTTGGGCAGGCCTGATCGTGCTTTGCAGACCAGGCATCCTTGGTCAGATGGACCCTTGACCCAACACTGTGTGCCAGAGATGACACCACTTGCCTTTCAACATCATGGCACAGTTTGGATATCGCCTTTTTTGAGAAATAATTGCATAATGGTATCTTACACTGCGGTGTGTGGCTTTGCTTTTGTGTGCTGCTTTTCCACAGGTGGTCATCCCATTGCAGTTTGTGCTTTGTAATCATGTGCCTTTGTAAGGTAGTTGTCCCTACGCGGGTCTTGGTCTTTCCATGGCTCAATTTTCAGTGCCAGAGAGTACAGATGGCATTGCTCTCATCTGAGGCAGACATATAAAAACATTTCCACACTACTGAGCCCTGGGATGATGGCACTTTGGTGATGGCTGCCAACGGAGTGTTAAGTGGGATGCCAGAATCAGAGCAGGAGGAGGAAGATTTGTCACGATTCCGTGCGGAAGCTGAGGAAGTTGAGGTGTTCTGTGTTAAATAGTCAACTACGTCCTGACAATATTGGGGGTTGATGGCATGTGCCTTCTTCTGAACAGTGTACTTTGGTTGACGAGGGCTGCACGAAATCACGACAGCGCGACCTCAAACAGAACTGCCGGGTGGCCTGCCTCTGGCTCTGCCTCTTGTTTTGTCCATATTGGGGGGGATGAAGTGAAAGGTATGTACTGACTTGACTAATACGATGTGCGGTTACACAGGTGCAGTGAAAAAGTTGCAGTGACCACTGGTACAACAATGTGCAGTTACACAGGTGCAGTGAACAGGTTGCAGTGACTGCTGGTACAACAATGGCGTCAATTCACCAGAGAGGATTTACTAAGAGAAAAAAGGTAGGTAGTTTATCTCATGAGGTATTTTAACACTCTGGAGTCAATTCACCAGTGTTCGATAGCAGGGGATAATGGAGAGATATGCATGAGGAAAGTGTGAGAAAGCAGAGAGTTAGGTAATCGGTATTAATGATTTACATGGGATACTTTTCCTCTCTGTAAGCTTGAAAGTGAAGCATTGTGGGTAGGAGGCGGAGTTTTACCACTACCTGACCAGACTATTCCCGCCTTTTACTGCCGGATCATATCATAAATCATATCACGAGTGAGTCTGAACTTCTTCACCACCTCTGTCTTAGTAAAATTATCAAGAACTGTTCTCTCACGAAAAATACGAGGGGCGATTAAACAGACCCTCCTCCTGCGCCTTTGTCTCCTCATAATAGAAGCAAGGTCTAAGGCCTAGTGCACACCAGAGCGGTTCGGCTGCTTTTTGCGATCCGCTTGCGGCTGCGGATACGCTTGGGTAATGTATTTCAATGGGCTGGTGCACACCAGAGCGGGAGGCGTTTTTCAGAAATGCATACTCCCGGGCTGCTGCAGATTTTGGATTGCGGAGGTGTTTCTGCCTCAATGTTAAGTATAGAAAAAACGCAAACCGCTCTGAAAAACGGCACTTCAGAGCGGTTTGCCAGGCGGTTTTTGTTACAGTAGCTGTTCAGTAACAGCTTTACTGTAACAATACATACACCAAAAACGCTTCACAAAACCGCAAAATGCTAGCTGAAACGCTACAGAAAAATAAGAAACAGCGTTTCAAAATCTGCTAGCATTTTGCGGATCTGCTAGCGGTTTTTGGTGTGCACCAGGCCTAACAGAGTAAGCTCATAAGGCTCCATCTTCCACAGCAGCAGCTGCTGTGTCAAAACCACGATATCTCCAGGTTCATTCAGGGGATAAAGAGATGAAAAAATAACGAATGGCCACACCCCCTTTCTTCCCTGGTGAATTGTGATTTGGAGAAAAACTAACTACTAACTATCACTTATTTATCTCATACTTATCTCACATTTATCTCTTGCATTTCTCTCTGTCGATATTTTCCCCTATACTTCTGGAGAATTGCTATTTGGAGATATCACAGGAGGTAAATTACCTCCCAAGAGATAAATAGGTTGGTAACCTCTGGTGAATTGACGCCAATGTGTGGTTACACAGGTGCAGTAAACAGGTTGCAGTGACTGCTGTTACAACGATGTGCAGTTACACAGGTGTGGTGAAAAGGTGACTGCTGGTACAACAATGTGTGATTACACAGGTGCAGTGAACAGGTTGCAGTGACTGGTATCAATACAATGTGCAGCTGTCACACACACAGGTACAGTGAACAGTTATGCAGTGACTGCTGGTATATAACACTGCGTGCTGTCATGCAGGTGCAGTGACCAGGTATGCAGTGTCTGGTATCAATACAATGTGCAGCTGTCACACACACAGGTGCAGTGAACAGTTACGCAGTGATTGCTGGTATATAACACTGGGTGCTGTCACACAGGTGCAGTGTGCACATGAACAGGTATGCATGGTCAGACTGGTATTACAAATGTGCAGCTGTCACACATAGGTGCAGTGAAAAGGTAGGCACTGAATGTGCTGGGCCTTGCACAGTATAGCAATTAGCAAGGGCCAGCTGCGACACACAGGGTTGTATAATGCAGTGTCAGTGGCACAAAAAAAAAGAAAAACTTCACAAGAACATTAGCTCTGAAAAGAGCTCTTTTTGTGGTGCTTTTCGACAACAAATATCAACTAGGAGCAAGCTGCAAGAGCCTAAGTAAGCTTTCCCTATCTCTGCAGCAGGTTCCTTTCCCTTCTCTCACTACTGCAGCAACACCGAGTGAGATAATGGCCAACGCAGCTGCCTTATATAGGGGGGGGGGGGGGGGGGGCGCTCCAAGAGGGAGTGCAGCCTGATTGGCTGTCATATGTCTGCTGACTGTGATATAGAGGGTCAACGTTTAGCCCAATGATGTGGTATAGGGGCGGGTCAAACTCGCCATAAAGTTCGCGTTTTGACACAAACGCGAACCACCGATGTTCACGCAAATAAGTTCGTGGACGAAACGTTAGGGACAACTCTAGAAATAAGGCTGAAAATGTTGTTACAGAGTCTCTTTAAGTCTGAGATAAGTAGAGAAGCAAAAAACGATAACCCAGCATGCCCTGCAACTTCCTTTCTGTGTACCAAATAAGAGTCAGGTAAACTGGGGAATGATCATTTATCAACAAGAAAAGTAATGGTGATTTTAACTTTTGGATTGCCTGATTAGCATCCTTATTACCAGATAAAAATAAAGAATTGATTTTTGATTTTATGCCCGACAGTTACACTTTAAAGGTGACCATACACTGGTCGATGTGCCATTAGATCGACCAGCTGACAGATCCCTATCTGATCGAATCTGATCAGAGAGGGATCGTATGGCCACCTTTACTGCAAACAGATTATGAATCGATTTCAGCCTGAAACCGATTCACCATCTGCTGAGCTGTTCTGCCGCCTGTCTCCCAACCCCCGTATACATTACCTGAGGCTGGCTCCCGGGCGTCTTCTCCGCACTGCACCGCTGTTCTTGCTCCATCCCGGCGCTTCCTGTGTTACTCCGTGACCAGGAAGTTCAAATAGAGCGCCCTCTATTTCAACTTCCTGGTCACCGGAGTGACACAGGAAGTATAGCGTACACTGGGACATGCGGAAATGCGGTGCAGTGAGGAGAAGAGGACCCCGGAGCCAGCTTCAGGTAATGTATACATGCGTCGCATCGGGCCCGAATCGTACGCCGCAAGCGACGCGCTCCTACCGCCGGGCGATCGAGGGTAATTTCCCGCACGGCGCGATCGACGGACCGATCCGATTTCGGGAGGAAATCGGATCGGCGGGTGCGTTTAGCGCAAGCGATTGGCAGCAGATTCGATCCCAGGATCGAATCTGCTGTCGAAACGGACGGGAATCGGCCCAGTGTATGGGGGCCTTATGACTCGTTTCCTGTTAGCATACTGAGGTTTTACATCTGCCCACTTCCTGTATACACGTTCTGCCTCCTCATTTACACACACAATTTCCATTGTATACTGCTGGGATATATAGTCCGCCATCTACTGCTCTTCCTGCTTTGAGTGTCACATGACTGACTGAATCCAGAGAGGAGAGGATAGAGTACTGCAACGACGAGCGCATTTGGCTCATGAAACTGGCATTTTGTCCATTGCTTTGCTTCTATGCATGGTTTATGTTGGACCATGCCTTGCACCTAAAATGGTGGTAGAAGACCACAGACCTCATGCAGTAGTGCGCAGGATCAACAAATAAGAAGTACCAATAAGAAGTTCTTTTCTTCCTGAGTAAAATGAGCCATACATTACCTTTCTCCTATGTTGCTGTCACTTACAGTAGGTAGTAGAAATCTGACATTACCGACAGATTTTGGGCTAGTCCATCCCTCCATAGGGGATTCTCAGCATGACCTTTATTCTTTATAAAAACATACCCTGAAAAATCTTTAGAAAAAAAATCTGGCCCTGCTTGCTGCACACTATTTTGGCAGTTGGAGCAACTGCCATTCACTAACTGCTTTTAAAATAAAGAAAACCCTGAGAACCCCCTATGAGAAGATGGGCTAGTCCAAAATCTGTCGGTAATGTCAGATTTCTACTACCTACTGTAAGTGACAGCAATATAGGATAAAAGTAATTTATGGCTCATTTTACTCAGGAAGAAATGTACTTCTTATTTGTAAGTGTTTTAAATTTTAAGATTTTCGCGACAGTACCTCTTTAAGAAGAGCTACCGAGTATGGAGGGGGAATCTAAAACGCAAGGATTAAGAGTGATATGGCATCTATTACACATTTAAGAAACACAAACCAGCCATTTGGAACGATTCTAATGACTTCTGGAACAAAACTTTTACTAATTAATACTGAGACTCCACGTGAAAATTGTGAAAAAGTAGAATGGTACGACCATCCCATCCATCCTCTATGAAGGCTTAGGATTTTACTGCCCGTTATATGGGTTTCTTGTAAAACAATTATATCCACTTTCTGTTTATGAAAGTTAATACCATTTGCCTTTTGATTCTATCATTCATACCGCATACGTTCCAGGTAATCAACGTTAATTTAGAAGCCATCACAATCAAAAATTTACATATACTTATTTGTACTGATGATAGTCCCTAGAGAGAACAGATTATAGAAAGAATATGATGAAAAAGAATTACACCTGTATGCAGCACCAGCAGTATATCCTATTTCTAGTCCCATCCCTTTCTCACCCTGCCCTACCTTGAAAACTAGGCGGGCCTTATACCCAAAACCAGAAACAATCCGCAGGGAGTAGAAATTCCACATCCTGCAGAGAAGCTGGGGTAACAACCAGGGGCGTAGCTAGGAGCCACCGGGCCCCACTGCAGAGATTCTGACGGCCCCCCCTGGGGCCCACTCAGGGCCGTTTTGGGGGGCTGGAGGGGACGCAGCACGAGGAGAAAGCCATCGCCACACTCGGTGGGGAGGAGGGGCAGTCCCCCCTCCCTCACCTCGGGCTCTCCCCTCTGCGCTCCCCTCCAGCTTAAGGGCCGGTTCACACGAACGTCTGCCATCGTTATTTTCTGTCGTTTAAACGACGCGTTTTAACCGCTCGTAATAGATTTCTATGAGAGCGTTTATGTTAGTATCGTCTGGCAGCGGTTTTGGGAGTTTTTTTCAGCGTCGAGGTTGATGACGTTCTTTCGGACGCCTCATGAGACTTCTATTGGCGGCTGCGTTTGGCAAACGTCAGCGGTAAACGCATACAATCGCCGTCGAAAGCACGTGAACGGTTGTGTTGAAGGTTGTAGGCGTTCTGGAGGTATCTTGTTGACAGGAAATAGACAGGAAATAGACCAGAATTCATAGGGAAGGGTGTTGACAGGAAATGGACCATAATCCTCTAGTGCTAAGGACACAGAAGGAAGGAGAGATGGCGCAGGTGTCTCTGGAGAACACTGTGGAGCTGGGCAGACTGGTGGACCTGATCCAGAACAAGCCTGCTATATGGGACACAGGCAGCGCTGAGTACAGCAACAACATACAGAAGAGCAGGGCATGGGAGAGTGTGTGCCTGTATTTTTTCCCTGATTACCATCGTCGGTCTGCAGCCACCAAGAAAAAAATGAGTGAGTTTACACTTTGTGGTTCCTTATTTCGTTGTGCACGAGTATTTGTAATGTTCTATTGTTTTTTAAAACTTGAGCCTTGGTATATCTTTTTGTGCAATCCAGCTAGCCAGCCGAACTGTTGTGCAAGGTTGTTAGGCCTGAGAATGGGGAAATTTGTCTTATTATACTGTGTGCATCATGTTCAACCATGCTTCATTTGCTATCTCTAGGCTGTTGCACATGTCTTCCAAAGCTTTTTGGGGTTTATTTGGTATAGTGCATTTTTTTTGATTTTTTTTTTTTTTTTGTTATTATTATTGGAAGGGTGGTGTGTGGTAAGGGGTAAGAGAGTGGTAATGTCTGATGAAAGTATGAATTTGTATTGTTGTACTATTTATGCACAATTTTGACATTGGTGTTTCAATGTATTTACAGTGAACATTGTGAAAACCAAGTGGAAATCCTTGAGAGATAGATTCAAGAAAGACTTGAAGGTGCATCGTGGTTCCAAAAGTGGGCAGGCTCCATCCAAATACAAATTCCATCCGATGTTTGAAAGCCTGATGTTCCTTGTTCCGTCGCTGCAAACCAGGGCGTAAGTGTGATTTTAACGATTACCACCTAATCAATATGTCTTTCTCCATAGTCATGTCATCTTTCATGCGAATGTGGTCGAATTTTTTTTTTTTTTTATTTTTGTTTTCCATAGTACTTCTGGAAACATGGGATCGGTGCGTCGTGAGGAGGAAGAGCATGACAGTCAGTCTTCTGTACAACCTGAGGATTCGTTTTCTGGACAGTCAGCAAGTGAATCTCTACGCGATGTTGGTGTGGAGGAGCAATCAGAGTCTTCCTCTGTGTATCAAGATCATGGTGATGATTGTCTCTCTCCGCTAGCTATAACTCCTCCCCCATCTTCACCCGTTTCTGTAGCTGCTCGTGCCCCTGTGAACCCACCCAAAAGAAGCAGAGGTGCTGCCAAAAAAACCACAGATAGTAATAATGAGGAAGTTTTAAAAATGATTAAAGAGGTGTCAACTTGTGTAGAAAATGCTATGAGGCCTAAAGATGACATATCCTATTTTATGCAGTCCTTAGAATTGGATGTTAGAAAAGTACCAAAACACAATTTGGGGAAGTTAAAAATTGATTTTTTAAAAATTGTTGATCTTTACCTACAGCCAGATGTTCCTTTGCAAAGACAACCAGACACACAGCAATATGCTCCACCTCTCAACCAATCATTAGCATCAAATCAAAACCCAATTGCAAACTATAGTGCCATGTATCCTTTCACCACATCCTCATCTCAAACCCCATTTTCTTACAACAACTATCCGGGCCACTGTATTCCTTATATGCAACCAACACTGGCAAATACTTCAAGATCACAGCGCGGTCCTACTCAAACATCCCCTGTGGATTTTGGTACTGCTGAGGCTCTAGGCTCTTCTTTACAAATGTTGTCCAGATCCTCAACTCCCATAATTGAGGATGTGTAAACTGCTGAGTATTACAATAGTACTGCATTGGTGTTTAGTATATTACATAGTATGTATAGTATAGTATTTATGGTATAAGTTGTGGTATACCAGTTTTTTCCGTTAAGTTTATATAATTTTACCTGGTCCATTGCAGTTTCTAGGCTAAAATGCACCCAGGGCGAGGGTGTAAAAATTGGGCCCCCCCCCCCCCCCCCCGAGCAAGGTATGGGTGCCCGCAGTATAGTTTTGCCAGGTCTAGTTGCACTTAGTATAGGTCCCCCCAGTATAGATAGCCAAGAATAGGTACCCCAGTATAGGTAGCCAGGCATAGGTGAGACGGTATAGTTGCCCACGCTATAGGTTAGCTAGGTAGGTGCCTCCAGTATAGGTAGCCAGTATAGTTGCCCCCAGTATAGGTTAGATAGGTAGCTGCCCCCCAGCGTAGGTTAGATTAGGTAGGTGCCCCCCAGCGTAGGTTAGATTAGGTAGGTGCCCCCAGTGTAGGTTAGATAGCTAGCTGTCCCCTATAATGGAGGGGGGAGCCGGAGCCGCGGGGAGGGCAGCCCGACCTCTCCCTCCCTCTCTTCTCCCGGGTGCCCTCCATGCTCCCCCCTCAGATGCAGAGCGAGCAGCCGGGAAGCGCTGTTTACAACATACCTCCCTGGCTCCAAGCGCTGCTCTCTCGCCGCTGGTCTGTCTCCTCTCTCTGCATAGATGCGGATACACACGCGGCTTCCTGTTTAGCAGCATGTGTATCAGCATCTATGCAGAGAGAGGAGACAGACCAGCGGCGAGAGAGCAGCGCTTGGAGCCAGGGAGGTATGTTGTAAACAGCGCTTCCCGGCTGCTCGCTCTGCATCTGAGGGGGGAGCATGGAGGGCACCCGGGAGAGGAGAGGGAGGGAGAGGTCGGGCTGCCCTCCCCGCGGCTCCGGCTCCCCCCTCCATTATAGCGCCCTCCACCAAACAGCGCCCCGGGCGGTGGCACGCCACGCACGGCTGAAGAAATGGGCCTGACCTGGTCACATAGTCTAAGCAGTGCACATACTATTGCAACCTGTATTTGACAGTACCCTTATCTGTCCCATTGTTACCGTTATTAAAATTACATAATTTCTTAGTGTGTGAAAAATATAACATGTACTTGCCCTCGGGCTTCCTCATTCTACTGGCAGTAGATCTATCCACCGCTGCCACTGCACATTTTTTCATGAAGGGCACTCTGCGGCGATGGACAGATCATCTGCCAGTGGATTGGGGAAGCCCCGGGCAAGCACATGGTAATTTTTCACCACTACGATACTTCCAACCTATGCGGGTATAAAAATGTCCCATCATACACATTTTTATACTATATATCATATATATAGTTAGTATATACGTCCATATAATTGCAGTATATATAGTGCCCCCCCCTGTATACAGGTAGTATATACTAGTGGAGTGTTTGGAACTGCAACCCCCCCCCCCCCCCCCCCGCCTGCACACACACAACAATCCTGATCTCTGTGTCTGTCCAACCACCCCCGCCCCCCCGGTCAACGCCACTCTATCCCCATGCAGCTCTCTGAGATTTGTTTGATAAAATCCCAAAGGCACATTGAACATACCTTCGTGTTCTAGTGAGGCGATAATTAAACCCACACTCTGTAATATCCAAATCTCTCTTTGAGAAAGGCTTCATGAGGTTTGTATACAGCGCAAAGGCCTCATCTCCTACAAGTACATGTGGGAAAGGCTGTCCACCATCACTAATGGGACAGGGGATGGGGAGATTTAATTCCCCTGCATACAATCAATGACCAATACTGCTAATAAAAAAAAAAATACAAGGCAGCCACAGATGTTATCTAAATTTTTATTGTGGAAAACACAATTATATATATATAAGAGTATGTTCAAGTAGTAAATATAGTATGTTGTTCACAACTTTACAACTATTTTATCTAACAGTTTTTACCTGTTTATAGAAAAAACTTTACTGCAGATATCAATGTGATAATACATTGTAATAAAAAAAAACATGTTTTGGACATAATCTATACGTCTACATTCTTGGTTTGTAACATATTAAAATCATGTTTGCCGGATATCAGCACTGGTGTGAAACAGTCCCTGCCAGGTAAAGTGTTGTCTCTGTACCTCCTTGGTTGGAAACAGTTCTGTTGAAGACTTGTGGTACAGACACAAACTAGGCACAGTGGGGGTGGGGTGGTGGTGATCAGCACTGGTGTGAAACAGTCCCTGCCAGGTAAAGTGTTGTCTCTGTACCTCCTTGGTTGGAAACAGTTCTGTTGAAGACTTGTGGTACAGACACAAACTAGGCACAGTGGGGGTGGGGTGGTGGTGATCAGCACTGGTGTGAAACAGTCCCTGCCAGGTAAAGTGTTGTCTCTGTACCTCCTTGGTTGGAAACAGTTCTGTTGAAGACTTGTGGTACAGACACAAACTAGGCTCAGTGATCAGCACTGGTGTGAAACAGTCCATGTCTATTTTTTTTTTTAAATCTTGCTGTACTGAAATGGTATTGAACCTTCGCGAGACACAAAGTAGTTAGCAAATCTGCCACGTACATCTCCGGCTTCATTGCTGCCTCTACAAGAAACACTCTGAGTGTCTGTGAAAGGATGATCTGGGACCTCATCTGAGTTAATGCCTTCTTTCATGCGTACATAATTATGGAGAACGCATGCGGCCTTCACTACATTATCCACATTATCAGGTGTCATGATTAGTGTAGAGTGGAACACCCTCCATTTGTTTGATAAAATCCCAAAGGCACATTCAACATACCTTCGTGCTCTAGTGAGGCGATAATTGAAGACACGTTTTCTAATATCCAAATCTCTCTTTGGGAAAGGCTTCATGAGGTTTGTATGCAGAGCAAAGGCCTCATCTCCTACAAGTACATGTGGGAAAGGCTGTCCACCATCAGCAATGGGACAGGGGGTGGGGAGATTTAATTCCCCTGCATACAATTTCTGACCAATACTGCAGGAACGGAATATGTGAGAGTCTGCAGTACTCCCATAGGACCCCACATCCACTGCAATGAACTTGTACTGTGCATCAACCACAGCCATAAGCACAATTGAGAAATACTTCTTGTAGTTAAAATATTTAGAACCGGATCCTGTCGGTAGCTGGATACGTATGTGCTTTCCGTCGACGGCACCGACACAATTTGGAAAATTTGCTTTGGCTTTGAAGCCTCGGGCTGCCTCTTTCCAGGTATCCTCAGTTGGTTCTGGCATATAAAGTGGTTGGAGTACCTCCCAAATCCGACGGCAAGTGTCATGCACTATCCCATGTATAGTTGATCTTCCCAACCTAAACTGATAATGCAATGAGGCAAAAGACTCTCCAGAAGCAAGAAACCTGAGGAGGAGGAGGAAAATAGTATTAAAATACACAAAAAATACGAGTTGGACACAAAAGTATAAAAAAACAAACACCATAAACAAAAAAAAACCTGACTCACCGTAAGGTCAGCAACAGTCTTTCGGCTGGACTGACCGGCATCCGCATGTTGGTGCGCTGTCTCCGAATAAGTGGCGACACCAACATCAGGAGTTCATCGAATGACGACACAGACATCCGAACATAACGGTGAAACTTCTCGGGGTGTCTTCTTAAGTCTTTATAAAGGGCCATAAAGACACCCTTAGTAGACCTCTGAGCTGTTATGGGATGTACCCATGTACGATGACGCACAACCCTCTGAGGCGAAGACCGCTTCATCAGAAGCATCCTCAAAGAAAGAAGCTTCAGCTGCAGCAGACTAGCCTCACACTGATCCATATTGAAAGTCAAAAACGCAATTCCTGGGGACAACTACCAGAGCTCAAAGACAAAATGTCGATATCACTCAGGAGTACAGGAAGTACAAACCTATGACGAATTTCCACTTCCAGGTACAGTTGTTCTGCCCCTTTTTATGACTACTTCCTCTTTAACAGGCGTCTAACTATCAAACGCTACCAAACGCTGTTGAACGCGTACGCTCACTGGAACGCTGACAACCGCAGGCAAATAGTTTTGTTCAAACGACATGACGATTTGTGTCGTTCGGCGTTCAGCGGTTGAACGCTTATAGACGCGGACGCAGCGCAGACGTTCGTGTGAACCGGCCCTAAATTAGTGTCCGGGCAGCGGGCAAATACATACCTTCCACTGCTGATACTCCTCGCTCTAGTGTCTGACGCTACTTCCTGTTTATACAAGAAGTGACGTCAGACGCTAGAAAAAAGGAACATTCCCAGTGGAACGCAAGGAAGGTATGTATCTGCCCACTGCCCGCCGCTGCCCAGACACTAATTTAAGCTGGAGGGGAGCACAGAGGGGAGAGCCTGAGGTGAGGGGGGGGGGGGGGACTGTCCCCCCTCCCTGCCGAGTGCGGCCATGGCTTTCTTCTCATGCTGCGTCCCCTCCAGCCCCCCAAAACGGCCCTGAGCGGTCCCAAGGAGGGGGCCTGCCCCCCCCCCCCCCTCCCCCCCCCCGCGGAAGCAGGGGCTGAAGCCCTATTGTTACGCTCATGGTAACAACTCAACAGAAGCATGAGGGGAAGAACTCTCTGCATTTAGTGTAGTAAAAGCTTTCTAGTAGCAGAGAACAGCGCTATAGAAGGATAAATGGGAACACCTAGCATGGTCAATAGTTTCATATATCTCCAATATACTGAACATTTAGAAATTTTGAACAGTATTATGAGTAACCTTAAGTAATAAGAACATACCCAACGAACCATTTGAACATAAATGAAGGGAGAACATATACATGCAAAGTCATATCTGAAAATTAGGATGCCTTGAAAAGCTGGAACGAGCAACATGTTATTAACAGTAGGGAAATTCCTATCAGTATCATAGTATCTTTCGCCATAGATCTCTATCTGCGAAACAGTAGCGGGATCAAATTACACTACAGTTAGTTCTGGCTGTAGACGCAGCTTGCGTAGCAGAGGAAATGTTTGATAAATGATATGATGCTCAGAAAAGTTTCAGATTACAGGGGCAAGACTCAAATGATTGGAAACGACAAGTCGTGCCGTCTTGCATGCAGAAAACGGCGAAGCTGAGCCGCTGCTTCGGAGGCTTACCGGGTCTTGACAGGAGATGGAGGAGGTGTAGTTTGGAGGTTTTTGGAGGTCTGTGCATCCGTTTTACCTTGGTTAATGCAAAGCACTGACTTTGCGTTACAACGCAGCAAATGAGCTCTAATGTGAAAGAGCCCTTTTGACCTTTGGCCAAGTTGTACTCCTACTAGGTAACCTAAAACACAATGGCTCTAGGTATGAATATTGTACACTACCCCACCTCTTGTTCCCCCCCTATTCCTTTAGATTGTAAGCTCTCAAGGGCAGGGCTCTCTAACCCTTTTGTGTCTTGGATTTTGTTACTCATTTATTCATATTAATTTTGTCACTGTTATTACCAATCCTGTATTTTGTGCGAAAAGGGATAATTTGCATATTTAGTGGTAGTGCATTGTGGGTAACCACAAATGTTCACTTATAACTGAATTATTGCAAATTTCCTTCTGTTTTAAGAAGGCAATTACACCAAGCATTGCTTTTTTTAGTAGGAGGGCTTTTTGGTTTCTTTTATCCCCCTATACATTCCTAGTGGTTTGGGTCACCCCGAGCTGCTTGGTTACTCTGGTATTTTGTACCGATTCTGCATTTGTACAAACTCTGTATTTTGTATATTGTCTGTATTGCCATTGTCTATTATTTTGTACCCCATGATTGTTTCTTACTTGAACAGAACATGGTAGTAATAGTATATTGACGTCAGCACACATGCTAATTTTGTGGGTGGTTGTGAATCCAATGACCTCTGGCAGGGGTGTAACTAGAAACCCACAGGGCCCCCTGCAAAAATTTGGATTTGCCCCCCTCCTGGGCCACTCAGGGCCGTTTTGGGGGACAGGAGGGGTCGAAGCATGAGGGGAAAGCTGGCCACACATCGGCTGGCCTCACCTCGGGCTCTCCCCTCTGCGCTCCCCTTTTGCATCAATACAGCGGCGTATACACATACCTCCATCCACCGTGGAGGTCCATCTCTAAGTGCCTCATGCTACTTCCTGTTTAAACAAGAAGTAGCGTCAGACATGTAGACATCGGAACCTCCAGCGCGTGGATGGAGGTATGTGTATCTGCCGCTGCCCGCCACTGAGTATTGATGCAGGAGGGGAGCGCAGAGGGGAGAGCCCGAGGTGAGAGAGGGCCCTCCCTGCCGATGTGTGGACAGCTTTACACTCATGCTGCGACCCCTCCTGTCCCCCAAAACAGCCCTAAAGGGGCCCTGGGTCGCCCTGCAGGAGCAGGGGCTGCATCCTCTATTGTTACGCCCCTGACCTCTGGGCAGGATCTAATCCTAGTGGTTCTGCCACTAAGGTGTATAATAGAGGGGAGAGGTGACAGCCCTGCCTCGTGCCCCTACCCAGGGGAAGTGAGTCCGATATCCATGCGCTTGTACTAATCCTAGCAGTGGGGTCTGTGTAACAAAAGGTGGCAGTTGGGCCCCTTGCCACCCTATGGCCGCATAGGGGTGCTATTTTGGCTGGGAACGCGTAGTATCAGCTGCGTTCCCCAGCCTGATGGGTCCTGACGGCGAAACCGGAAGTGGCCGCCAGCGGGACCCGGAGCATCAAAGCGACTCGTCGTGGGCACCGATCAGCTGCAGGGGGCTGAGGTAAGCCCAAGGTGAGTAAAACTCAATTTATTTTTTACACTTAAGGTTCACTTTAAGTGACAAGACAATAAACTCTGTACAGAGCTGTGGAAGATGTCAGCGCTATATAAATACTAATAATAATAATTGCCAGACTGACGGGTAACATGATGAACGAGTCGCAGGATGGACTGAGGATTACAGGAGGTGGCATCTCATATACTCAAATCCTGACTTATATGCCTTACACATCTCGTGTATCCCTCATCGCCTCATAGATACCACTGTTCTTATATGTAACACTGCATGTAAAGCCATTATCAGTGATTGCTCAACATCAAACCAGGGCCGGTTCTGTCATGAAGCAAGGTGAAACACTTGCATCAGGTGCAGAGTAAATTGTTAGTGCTGTGCGATCATTCCAAATCGGTAAGGGTGTGGAGGGCATCCCCACAAGTTTGCCTCAGGCAGCAAAAAGTCTAGGACCAGTCCTGCATCAAACTCGTGGGACCTCTGGGTAACCGCTTTCACTTCCCGAAAATTCTCAGCCATCAGTCCTCTAAAAACATTATGTATAGAATAAAGGGAAGTGTCTACAACCCTCCTACGCAGCATGATCAGTACACACAGCTGTATCCTCAGATAAGTGGCAATAACATCTAGTTTTCTTTTAAAAGGGTTTAACTAAAGAAAATGTACTGCTCAAGCATTATTCTAAGAAATGAGAGAAGCCAACTCAGTCTGAAAAGGTAAGAGAACCCGTCTCTTCAATCCAAAATTCACTGATTGCCATTACAGGGAATCTGAAGTGAAAATAAACTTATGATATAATGATTTGTATGTGTAGTACAGCTAAGAAATAGAACATTAGCAGCAGAGATACGAGTCTATTATTTTTTCCAGTACAGGAAGAGTTAAGCAACTCCAGTTGTTATCCTATGCAAAAGAACCACTGATCTCTACGACTTTTCAAAGTCTCAGAGAGCTCTGTCTTCTGAAGCTTGTTATCTTAAAGTGTCTGTCACTGTATTTTCTTTTTTTTCTGCAGAGGAAAGTTCAAAAGTTCACTAGCCTGCTCTGTACAATCATTTAGAATGCTGAGTAGTGTTTAAACTGCAAATATTAGAGAATGATGCAATGTTATAAAAAAAAAAAATATATGGGCAGCACGGTGGCGTAGTGGTTAGCTCTCTCGCCTTGCAGCGCTGGGTCCCTGGTTCGAATCCCAGCCAGGGCACTATCTGCAAAGAGTTTGTATGTTCTCTCCGTGTCTGCGTGGGTTTCCTCCGGGCACTCCGGTTTCCTCCCACATTCCAAAAACATACAGATAAGTTAATTGGCTCCCCCTAAAAAAATTGGCCCTAGACTACAGTACTTACACTACATAATATAGACATATGGCAATGGTAGGGATTAGATTGTGAGCTCCTTTGAGGGACAGTTAGTGACAAGACAATATATATATATACACTGTACAGCGCTGCGTAATATGTCGGCGCTATATAAATACTAAATAATAATAATAATAATAATAATAATATTATATTATATATATATATATATATATATATATATATATATATATATATATATATCTTATATATATAAAATCGGATGTGTGTGTGTGTGTGTGTGTATGTGCCGCGATCACGCGAAAACGGCTTGACCGATTTGAACGAAACTTGGTACACAGATCCCTTACTGCCTGGGATGATATGTTCTGGGGGTCTCGCGGCCCCCCTGCACACGTGGGCGGAGCTAAAAACAGCAAATCAGATTCCACCCATTCAAGTCAATGGAAAAAATGTAAAAGACTGCCATTCTCACAGTAATCAAGCCAGAGTCCCCACACTTGGCACAGTTGGTCACTTGGTGACCGAGGTTGCAAATCCAGGAAAAGGGGGTGGAGCATAAAACAGCCAATCAAATTTCAGCCGTTCATTTTAAATGGGTAAATGTAAACGGCAGCCATTCTTAGACTGTTAATCGCAGGGTTCTCAAACTTGCCACACTTGGTCACTGGGTGAATGCGATTAATATTCAAGAAAATGGGTGGAGCCTATAACAGCCAATCAAAATTCACCTATTGATTTTCAAGGGGAATATTTGAACTGCTGCTATTCTTACACTGTTAATGGCAGAGGCTTCAAATTTGCTACAGTCGGTCATTGGGTGACTGGGGTCCAAATTCACTAAAGGGGCGGGGCCACATACAGCCAATCAGATTTCCTTGGTGGATAAACTGCTTCCATTCACACATTTTTGATGCCAGGAACCTGACAGCTCACAAACTTGGTCATTGAGTGACTGTGTGTCAAGGTTTCAAAAAGTGGGCGGAGCCAAAAGAACTTTTACTGGGAAAATATAAACTGCAACCATTTTTAAACCGTTAATGGCAGGGTTCTCAAACTTTGCACAGTTGGTCATTGGTTGACAGATTAAGATTTTGGAAGGTGGGTGGAGCCTACAACAGCCAATAAAAATTCACCTTTTGATTTTCAAAGGGAATATTTCATCTGCTACCATTCTCTTATACTGGTAAAAGCAGATGCCTCAAACCTGGTACAGTTGGTCACTGGGTTACTAGGGTCCAAATTCAGGAAGGGGGCGGAGCCACAAACAGACAGATTTGTTTATTTTTCAATGGGAATATACAAAGTATTGATACCAAGGACCCCAAAGCTGATAAACTTGATAATTGAGTGACTGTATGTCAAGGTTAGAAAAAAAGTGGGCGGTGCCAACGACTTCATTTTTTACATTGCAGGGTTCCCAAACTTTACACAATTGGCCACTGGGTGACTTGGATGAATATTCAGAAATCTGGGTGGAGCCTACAACAGCCAATCAAAATGTACCTATTGATTTTCAAGGGGAATATTCACATTGCTACCATTCTTACACTGTTAGTGGCAGAGGCCTCAAACCTGATACAGTCAGTCATTGGATGACTGGGGTCCAAATTCACTAAAGGGGTGGAACCACAAACAGCCAATCAGATTTGTTAGATTGATTTCAGCCATTCTGTTATTGGCAGGGTTCTCAAACGTGACACAGTTGGCCACTGGGTGACTGGGATATAATATTCAGAAAAGTGGGTGGAGCCTACAGCAGCCAATCAAAATTCACCTTTTGATTTTCAAGGGGAATATTTACATTGCTGCCATTCATGCTCTCTTAATGGCAGAGGCCTAACATCATAAACTTGGTCATTAAGTGACTGTATGTCAAGATTAGAAATAGTGGGTGGAGCCAAAAACAACTAACTTTTTACATGGGGAAATGTAAACTGCAGTTTTTCTTACACTGTTAATGACAGGGTTCTCAAACTTCACACAGTTGGTCACTGGGTGACTAGGATTAATATTCGGAAAAGTAGGTGGAGCCTACAACAGCCAATCAAAATTCACCTATTGATTTTCAAGGGGAATATTGAAACTGCAGCCATTCTCACACTGTTAATAGCAGAGGCCTCAAACCTGCTACAGTCAGTTGTTAAGTGTTCGGGGTTCAAATTTAGTAAATGGGCGGAGCCAAAAACAGCCAGATTTCTTTGCTGGATAAACTGCTTCCATTAGCACAATTTTGATGCCAGGAACCCAAAAGCTCACAAACTTGGTCATTGAGTAGTGACTGTGTGTCAAGGTTACAAAAAGTGGGTGGAGTTAAAAACAGATTTTTCTGGTAAATTGTAAACTGCAGCCCTTCTTCACAGTTAATTGTTACTGGGTGACTGGGATTAATATTCATAAAAGTGGGTGGAGCCTAAAAATGCCAATCAAAAATCACATGTCACTTTTCGAGGAGAATATAAAAATTGCTGCCATTCTTGCACTGTTAATGGCACAAGCCTCAAACCTGGTACAGTTGGTCATTGGGTCACTGAGGTTCAAATTCAGAAAAGGGGACAGAGCCACAAACAGTGCATCAGATTTGTTTCATTTCATGGGAAAATACAAATTATTGATGCCAAGGACCCCCAAAACTCTCAAACTTGGGCATTGAGTAGTGACTTTGTGTCCAGGTTACAAAAAGTGGGCGGAGCCAAAACAAATTACACTGGGAAAGTGTAAACTGCAGCCTTTCTTACACTGTTTATTTCAGGGTTCCTAATCTTTGCCCAGATGGTCACTGAGTGACTGAGATTAATATTCAGGGAAGTGGGTGGAGCCTATAATAGCCAATCAAAATTCACTTGTTGATTTTCAAGTGGAATATTTAAATTGCTGCCATTTTCACACTGCTAATAGTAGATGCCTCAAACCTGCTACAGTTGGTCATTGGGTGACTGGGGTTCAAATGCTGGAGAGGGGTGGAGCCACAAACAGCCTATCTGATTTGTTTAATTTCTATGGGAATATACAAATTATTGATGCCAAGGACCCCAAAGCTCACAAACTTTGTCATTGAGTGTTTGAGTGTTAGGGTTAGAAAGTGGGCGGAGCCAACACCAGTCAAATACATACCCGGGCAACGCCGGGTCATCAGTGGGTGGAGACAAATACAAATTTCACTGGGAAAATGTATACTGCAGCCATTCTGTTAATAGCAGGGTTTTTAAACTTTGCACAGTTGGTCACTGGGTGACTGGGATTAATATTCAGAAAAGTGGGTGGAGCCTACAAAAGTGAATCAAACTTCACCTGTTGCTTTTCAAGGGGAATATTTAATTGCTACCATTCTTGAACTGTTAATGGCACAGGCCTCAAACCTGGTACAGTTGGTTATTGGGTGACTGGGGTTCAAATTCAGAAAAGGGGGTGGAGCCACACACAGCCAATCAGATTTGTTTCATTTCAAAGCAGATTATTGATACCAAAGACCGCAAAGCTCACAAACTTGGTCAGTGAGTAATTGTGTGTTAGGGTTAGAAAAAGTAGGCGGAGCTAACACCAGCCAAATGCATACCCGGGCAACGCCGGGCAATCAGCTAGTATATATATATATATCTGAAAATAAAAATATGAGAATAATTTGCTACTAATGTTCTAGTAATTATCCGTACTACACAACCAATTCATTACATCATCATTTTTTTTTTTCGCTTCAGTGTCTCTTTAAGGTGGCCATCCATCTATCGACTTGGTGGCCGATCAACCATCTGATTTGATCATTATTATCGAATGAAAATCGGTGCCGCCAAGTGCATGCACGATTGACAAAGTGACCAATTTCAACCAATTTCGAGCCGAGCATGTTGATCGGACATGCTGCATGATGTTGAGCCGTTGTGGATGATGCGGGTTGCGGGTGCGCGGCAGTAACGGCAACAGATATTGGTATGTCCTACCTAATACCAAATGCAGCAATCACAATCTGATGTTCTGCTACCTTAAAGGATACCCGAAGTGACATGTGACATGATGAGATAGACATGGGTATGTACAGTGCCTAGCACACAAATCACTATGCTGTGTTCCTTTTTTTTCTTTCTCTGCCTGAAAGAGTTAAATATCAGGTATGTAAGTGGCTGACTCAGTCCTGACTCAGACAGGAAGTGACTACAGTGTGACCCTCACCGATAAGAAAAATGCCCTTTTTTTACCTTTCTTGCTCTCAGAAGCAACTTTCTGCTAGGAAAGTGTTTTATAGTTGGAATTTCTTATCAGTGAGGACCACTGTGATTGAAATTTACGCCCTGTTTTGGTGGTCACCTGGCTGGCAGGGTGTAGATTTCAATCACCGCCGCAGCGCGCATCCGCCTTTTTCGTCGCTCCCCGCAGCTCACTGGCTCTGCCTGTCTCTATGACAGCTGAGCCCTGTGAGTGGGTCAGGAGGCGATTTTATTGGCTACTGGCCGTGTCTATCAATGTAAGCCGCACCCATTGGCTTACATTGATAGACACGGTCAGGAGCCAATGAAAGCGGCTCCTGACCGGCTCACATGACTCTGCCGTCATATAGACGGCAGAGTCTATGTCAGGAGGATCCCGGCGTGCAGCGGTGACGGCAGGTATGCGCGGTGATTTGTCGGGATTCCTTCGGTTTTGTACCAGAGGTCTCTGGTCCTTAAAGTGAATGTTTACCAGTTCAAAAATAAAAAAGTCAGATACTCACCTAAGGAGAGGGAAGGCTCGGTCCTAATGAGCCTTCCCTCTCCTCTCCCGGTGCCCGGTCCCGCGCAGGGTCCACCGTAGCAGTATTCGACCAGTTCGGTCAAATACTGCAACTTCCGCCACCGAAGGGAGGTTTCGGAAGCCTTCGGGAGCACTCGGGATCCATACTACGCATGCGTGAGCACCCTCTATGACGCACTCGCGCGTACGTAGTATGGAGCGGCCCGTCTTCGGAAGCCCGAGTGCTCCCGAAGACCTCCGAAGTCCCTGCGGCGGCAGACGCGAACGGGGGAGCCAGCGCAGCACCGAGGGCACCGGGAGAGGAGAGGGAAGGCTCATTAGGACCGGGCCTTCCCTCTCCTTAGGTGAGTATCTGACTTTTTTTATTTTTTAACTGGTAACCATTGGCTTTAAGGGGGCAGAGACCGCTGGTACTTAAGTGGTTAAGGTGCACATTACCATGCTTATCCAGATTCACAAGTCAATCTGATCTGATAGTTACGATAGATCGGAAATTATTGTTTGGGCTCACCAAATGGAGGAGAAAATGATCAGCAATCCGATCAGACTAAAAGAATCGTTCCCAAATTCAGAATAACGGCACAATCGATAGATCGTTTTACGATCAGCTCCACTAATAGCACGTGATCTGATCGATCGGACATTTGATTGATTGGGAGACTGTATTGCTGATGGGCAAGTTTCCTGCATTAAAAGACAGACAACTGCTATATTTGGAGTACAGATTATCTTTGCACAAGCGTTCCTTGCAAATTTTCGCCAAAGTCATTTTTGCATTGAAAATGCCACTTTTGATTTTGAATATTTTTCCTGAAAATAGCTTGTATTTTCACCTTTTAACCTCTTCAGGGCCATAGACTTACACCCCCCTAGTGACCAGGCTATTTTTTACAATTCAGGCCACTGCAGCTTTAAGGGATCGCTGCAGGGCTGTACAACTCAGCACACAAGTGGTTCCCCCCGCCCCTTAACTGCCCACCAACAGAGCTTTCTGTGGGTGGGCTTTGATTGCCGCTGCAATGTTTATTTATTTTTTTTATTTGGGTTATTTCACTAATAAATTTCCTTATCCCCCCCCCACCAGCCAATGACAGCGATCGGCTCTCATAGGCTTCAGTCTATGACAGCCAATCGCACCTGAGCCTCCAGAGGGGACAGCCGAGTGACACGGCTGTCCCCAGTACAGCGCTGCCTTAGATCGAATCGTTGTACATTGTTAATAGACGGCAGTTTCGCCATCTAACTGTCTCCTAGAGACGAAAAAACATAAAAAATCTATACCGGTATTTTTACTAAGAAAACAAAGAAAAATCTATAGATTTGCAGCGAAAATGCAAAAAAAAAAACCTATATTTTTTACTCAGAAAATTTATGAAAAACACGAAAATTAACAACACTTCAAAATCTAATTTAACATTATTTTTGCAAAAATGAATGCGAAAATATTATTGGCATTTTTGCTCATCACTGCTCTGCACACCAGAAAAAGATTTAGACGAAATGGGACCCTAGATAAGATAGCAATTTTTCCCCACTGCCGTTGGTGTCCCAACTTTTTCAGTAAGATTTGGTGGGGCTTAGCATTCTTCAGGCCCCTAGACACTCTCCAGGCCCTAGGCAACTGCCTATGTTTGCCTTGTGGATGATCCAGCTGTGATGCACACGGTAGGTTTGGGAGCGCTGCTGAGATCATACACTGCAGCTGTGATATTGGGACAGATTTTGAAGCCATGAAAATAGGATTTAGATCGCTTTTTTCACATATACCGTATATACTCGCATATAAGCCAACATGCGTATAAGCCGAGATACCCACTTTTCCCTCAGAAACCAGGTAAAAGTGATTGACTCGTGTACAAGCCCCCTTCCCAGTATAGCCCCCTTCATATTAGCCAGATGTGCCCCCAGTACAAGTCATCCCCCCTCCCCATAGCCAGATGTGCCACAAGGACGATAGTTGTGTCTCAAGAAGCCACTAGATGGGGTCATAGCTATGAGACAGCGAATGACACACACAAAAAATATCTGATCATTGCATTGCTGACACATTGCTTGCACGCTCTGCTCCACAGGAAGTCTTGAGCAGCGCACTCTGCACACCATGTTGCAGGGGATGGGGGGCACGGACGCAGCAGGGAGCCAGCTGGCAAGAGCAGAATTTCTAGTGCACGATCCTTACGCTCCTCTGTCAGTAACAAAACCTGTTCCACCATCCGTTCTGCTCCACTGACTCACATATAAGCCGAGGGGGTAACTTTTCAGCTCATGTTTTGTGCTGAAAAACTAGGCTTATATGCGAGTATATACAGTACTCTGTCTTATTTAGTAGAACAGCAAAAACACAGAAAAATCTCAGAAACTGACCCTGGGCAATCGGAAGAGCTTCTAATGAAAGCCTATTCTGAGAAGGCAATATTGGACTTCCCTAACCCTGTCCTCAAGGCCACCGACAGTTCACGATTCGCAGGAAACCACACATAGCCCCAGAGGGGTTAATTAGTGCCTATGCAGGGCTTATTATCTACCTCTGCAGAGTTCCTCCGAACATGCACAGTTGGTGGCCTTGATGTAAGGGTTGGGCAACATGGCATTTGAGGTATTATCATGGCCGGATTTCAGGCAAGGCCACAAAAGGCCATGGCCTAGGACACCAGGAAAAGGGATGGGCTCTGGGCAGCAGGGTGGTTGTAGCAGTTTGCCTGCCGGACATTCTTCTTGCAAAACAGAGTTTGCACATAGTGGTGGGTGGCTAACAACAGCTGGATCTGGCACTTGGGGGATGGAGAAGCAGCGAACGGCAACTTACAGAGATCTCTGAGCTGCCTGTCACTCACTGAATGTGCCGCTCACCAAGGAGCTGACAATCTAATCCATGTCATCATGTCACTAACTGTCCAATGAGGAGCCTTCAATCAGGGATGCTCAAATACGTATTCGGAAGATACCCGGATAGTTGTATCTGGATATCTCCCAGTACACCTTTGCAGGGGGCAATCTTACCTGTATGACGTCTTCTTGCTCCGTCCCTCGGCGCTTCCCACGATGCAGTCCACGCACATCACGTGACTCCAAACACTTCCTCCTTCAACCCGGAAGGAGGAAGTATTTGGAGTCGCGTGGACCGCATCGTGTGAGGCACGGAGCAAGAAGACGTCATACAGGTAAGATTGACCCCCCCGCAAAGGTGTACTGGGAGATATCCGGATACAATTATCCGGATATCTCCTGAATACGGATTTGAGCATCCCTGCCTTCAATCTAATCCCTGCCCTTTTGGGAGGGTGGAGTTTATGATGCTGTCAGTCTGGGAGCAGCTGGTGTGATAGTGGGCCTTGGGCAGTAAAAAGTACAAATGCGGCCCTGGATATTATAGGCTCCATTTATCCATGACATGAAGTTCTAGTTCTGGATCTCCATTGCTACTCCTCCAAATCCCACCTCATAAAAAATCATACACACCCATACCTGGCCAAATAATATGAAACTGACACACTCCAGATGGATTCTCTGTAATCAATGTGTATTTTTCAGTCTGGTGATCCAGTAGGGAGAGAACCACATACTCCCCTCTTCTGTGCTGCTCCCACTGGTCCTCCTCCTCTTGATTCTTCAGGCCTCTTCTCTCCAAACTCTCTCAATGGAAGGTGGTGGAACTTGGTGGCCAACTTGGTATGGACATCAGTGGGGTCTTTACCGTTGTCTCAGCAGTGCGGAGGTGAGAAGAGGAGGGCTGTGGCCCAGAGGGAGTATCACTGAAAAGCTGAGTATGAGATTTCCTCCTCACAAAATCATTTTTTTTCATCCATGATGGATTCCCTCCACTGAAAATATGAGAAACTCATCCTACCGTTACTGTTCTTCTGACCTACAAGCAGGTCCGGCACTTCCATAGAGAGAAAGGGGGCAATTGCCCCAGGGCCCCAGATCCTGTAGCGGCCCCTACAGTGTGTGCCCCCTCCCCTCCAACTACGGTGACCCCATACATGCCTATAGGGAACAAGGAAGAGAGACGCAGCATGGAGAAGTTTGGCGTTTATGGTGCTGCCTCCTGTCTCCTGCCTGGATTAGGTGAGACTCTGCTGTGTGTAGCATAGAGTGTGGTGCTGCCTCCTGTGTCCTGCCTGGATTAGGTAAGACTCCGCTGTGTGTAGCATAGAGTGTGGTGCTGCCTCCTGTGTCCTGCCTGGATTAGGTAAGACTCTGCTGTGTGTAGTATAGAGTGTGGTGCTGCCTCCTGTGTCCTGCCTGGATTAGGTAAGACTCCGCTGTGTGTAGCATAGAGTGCGGTGCTGCCTCCTGTGTCCTGCCTGGATTAGGTAAGACTCCGCTGTGTGTAGCATAGAGTTTGGTACTGCATCCTGTGTCCTGCCTGGATTAGGTAAGACTCCGCTGTGTGTAGCATAGAGTGTGGTGCTGCCTCCTGTGTCCTGCCTGGATTAGGTGAGACTCCGCTGTGTGTAGTATAGAGTGTGGTGCTGCCTCCTGTGTCCTGCCTGGATTAGGTAAGACTCCGCTGAGTGTAGCATAGAGTGTGGTGCTGCCTCCTGTGTCCTGCCTGGATTGGGTGAGACTCCGCTGTGTGTAGCATAGAGTGTGGTACTGCCTCCTGTGTCCTGCCTGGATTAGGTAAGACTCCGCTGTGTGTAGCATAGAGTGCAGTGCGGCCTGCTGTGTCCTGCCTGGATTAGGTGAGACTCCGCTGTGTGTAGCATAGAGTGTGGTGCTGCCTCCTGTGTCCTGCCTGGATTAGGTGAGACTCCGCTGTGTGTAGCATAGAGTGTGGTGCTGCCTCCTGTGTCCTACCTGGATTAGGTAAGACTCTGCTGTGTGTAGCATAGAATGTGGTGCTGCCTCCTGTGTCCTGCCTGGATTAGCTAACACTCCGCTGTGTGTAACAGAGTGTGGTGCTGCCTCCTGTGTCCTGCCTGGATTAGGCAAGACTCCGCTGTGTGTAGCATAGAGTGTGGTGCTGCCTCCTGTGTCCTGCCTGGATTAGGTAACACTCCGCTGTGTGTAGCATAGAGTGTGGTGCTGCCTCCTGTGTCCTGCCTGGATTAGGTAAGACTCTGCTGTGTGTAGCATAGAGTGTGGTGCTGCCTCCTGTCTCCTGCCTGGATTAGGTAACACTCCGCTGTGTGTAGCATAGAGTGTGGTGCTGCCTCCTGTGTCCTGCCTGGATTAGGTAAGACTCTGCTGTGTGTAGCATAGAGTGTGGTGCTGCCTCCTGTGTCCTGCCTGGATTAGGTAAGACTCTGCTGTGTGTAGCATAGAGTGTGGTGCTGCCTCCTGTCTCCTGCCTGGATTAGGTAACACTCCGCTGTGTGTAGCATAGAGTGTGGTGCTGCCTCCTGTGTCCTGCCTGGATTAGGTAAGACTCTGCTGTGTGTAGCATAGAGTGCGGTGCTGCCTCCTGTGTCCTGCCTGGATTAGGTAAGACTCTGCTGTGTGTAGCATAGAGTGTGGTGCTGCCTCCTGTGTCCTGCCTGGATTAGGGAAGACCCCAATGTGCATGCACTCCAAATTTGGAATGGAAAGGAGGAGATAAATAATGGGGTCCCCAACAATGCTTTTGGGGACATGTGATGGACATCTAATGATTTTCTGTGGCTGGTAGTGTGGTGGGAGGGGTCCTAGGAGTCGGCTCAGAGACTGGGGGGACACTGCTAGGAGGGCCCGCAAGTTTCTTTTGCCCCAGGGCCCCACGGTAGCTAGAACCAGCGCTGCCTGATGGTGAGCACAGCACTTTGTAATAAAAAGTCACACACTTGCAGGAAAATACTCAGAGACCTGATGAAGGGTACCTTTAAATTTTGTGAGCATTTTCCAGCCGCCAGAGCTATGACGCCACAATCCGTCACCTGCGCACAAAGAGGAATATACATTATTTCAGCTCTTGTGAATACTGATACATCCTCATGAATGTGGATCTTCTCATCAGCAAAGTATTTGTGTAATGAACCTACTATTACCCTGTAGCAGAGATATATGATACATAACCCTGTAGGAGAGATCTGCAATACATACCCCTGTAGGAGAGATCTACAATACATACCCCTGTAGCAGAGATCTACAATACATACCCCTGTAGCAGAGATCTACAATACATACCCCTGTAGGAGAGATCTACAATACATACCCCTGTAGCAGAGATCTACAATACATACTCCTGTAGCAGAGATCTACAATACATACCCCTGTAGGAGAGATCTACAATACATACCCCTGTAGCAGAGATCTACAATACATACCCCTGTAGCAGAGATCTACAATACATACCCCTGTAGAAGAGATCTACAATACATACCCCTGTAGCAGAGATCTACAATATATACCCCTGTAGCAGAGATCTGCAATACATGCCCCTGTAGGAGAGATCTACAATACATACCCCTGTAGCAGAGATCTACAATACATACCCCTGTAGCAGAGATCTAAAATACATACCCCTGTAGGAGAGATCTGCAATACATGCTCCTGTAGGAGAGATCTACAATACATACCCCTGTAGCAGAGATCTACAATACATACCCCTGTAGCAGAGATCTACAATACATATGCCTGTAGGAGAGATCTACAATATATACCCCTGTAGCAGAGGTCTACAATACATATGCCTGTAGGAGAGATATAGAATGCATACCTCTGTAGCAGAGATCTACAATACATACCCCTGTAGGAGAGATCTACAATACATGCCCCTGTAGGAGAGATCTACAATACATACCCCTGTAGGAGAGATCTACAATACATGCCCCTGTAGCAGAGATCTACAATACATACCCCTGTAGCAGAGATCTAAAATACATACCCCTGTAGGAGAGATCTGCAATACATGCTCCTGTAGGAGAGATCTACAATACATACCCCTGTAGCAGAGATCTACAATACATACCCCTGTAGCAGAGATCTACAATACATATGCCTGTAGGAGAGATCTACAATATATACCCCTGTAGCAGAGGTCTACAATACATATGCCTGTAGGAGAGATATAGAATGCATACCTCTGTAGCAGAGATCTACAATACATACCCCTGTAGGAGAGATCTACAATACATGCCCCTGTAGGAGAGATCTACAATACATACCCCTGTAGCAGAGATCTACAATACATACCCCTGTAGCAGAGATCTACAATACATATGCCTGTAGGAGAGATCTACAATACAGACCCCTGTAGGAGAGATCTACAATACATGCCCCTGTATCAGAGATCTACAATACATACCCCTGTAGGAGAGATCTACAATACATACCCCTGTAGCAGAGATCTACAATACATACCCCTGTAGCAGAGATCTACAATACATACCCCTGTAGGAAAGATCTACACAACATACCTCTGTAGCAGAGATCTACAATACATACCCCTGTAGCAGAGATCTACAATACATACCCCTGTAGCAGAGATCTACAATACATACCCCTGTAGCAGAGATCTACAATACATACCCCTGTAGGAGAGATCTACAATACATACCTCTGTAGCAGAGATCTACAATACATACCCATGTAGGAGAGATCTACAATACATATCTCTGTAGCAGAGATCTACAATATATACCCCTATAGCAGAGATCTACAATACATACCCCTGTAGCAGAGATCTACAATACATACCCCTGTAGGAGAGATCTACAATACATATCTCTGTAGCAGAGATCTACAATATATACCCCTATAGCAGAGATCTACAATACATACCCCTGTAGCAGAGATCTACAATACATACCCCTGTAGCAGAGATCTACAATATATACCCCTATAGCAGAGATCTACAATATATACCCCTATAGCAGAGATCTACAATACATACTCCTGTAGGAGAGATCTACAATACATGCCCCTGTAGCAGAGATCTACAATATATACCCCTATAGCAGAGATCTACAATACATACCCCTGTAGCAGAGATCTACAATATATATCCCTGTAGCAGAGATCTACAATATATATCCCTGTAGCAGAGATCTATAATACAGACCCCTGTAGGAGAGGTCTATAATGCATACTCCTGTAGCAGAGATCTACAATACATACCTCTTAAGCAGAGGTCTATAATACATACCACTACAGCAGAGATCTACAATACATACCCCTGTAGGAGAGATCTACAATACATACCCCTGTAGTAGAGATCTACAATATATACCCCTATAGCAGAGATCTACAATATATACCCCTATAGCAGAGATCTACAATATATACCCCTGTAGGAAAGATCTACACAACATACCTCTGTAGGAGAGATCTACAATACATACCCCTGTAGCAGAGATCTACAATACATACCCATGTAGGAGAGATCTACAATACATATCTCTGTAGCAGAGATCTACAATATATACCCCTATAGCAGAGATCTACAATACATACCCCTGTAGCAGAGATCTACAATACATACCCATGTAGGAGAGATCTACAATACATATCTCTGTAGCAGAGATCTACAATATATACCCCTATAGCAGAGATCTACAATACATACCCCTGTAGCAGAGATCTACAATACATACCCCTGTAGGAAAGATCTACACAACATACCTCTGTAGGAGAGATCTACAATACATACCCCTGTAGCAGAGATCTACAATACATACCCATGTAGGAGAGATCTACAATACATATCTCTGTAGCAGAGATCTACAATATATACCCCTATAGCAGAGATCTACAATACATACCCCTGTAGCAGAGATCTACAATACATACCCCTGTAGAAAAGATCTACACAACATACCTCTGTAGGAGAGATCTACAATACATACCTCTGTAGCAGAGATCTACAATACATACCCATGTAGGAGAGATCTACAATACATATCTCTGTAGCAGAGATCTACAATATATACCCCTATAGCAGAGATCTACAATACATACCCCTGTAGCAGAGATCTACAATACATACCCATGTAGGAGAGATCTACAATACATATCTCTGTAGCAGAGATCTACAATATATACCCCTATAGCAGAGATCTACAATACATACCCCTGTAGCAGAGATCTACAATACATACCCCTGTAGCAGAGATCTACAATATATACCCCTATAGCAGAGATCTACAATATATACCCCTATAGCAGAGATCTACAATACATACTCCTGTAGGAGAGATCTACAATACATGCCCCTGTAGCAGAGATCTACAATATATACCCCTATAGCAGAGATCTACAATACATACCCCTGTAGCAGAGATCTACAATATATATCCCTGTAGCAGAGATCTACAATATATATCCCTGTAGCAGAGATCTATAATACAGACCCCTGTAGGAGAGGTCTATAATGCATACTCCTGTAGCAGAGATCTACAATACATACCTCTTAAGCAGAGGTCTATAATACATACCACTACAGCAGAGATCTACAATACATACCCCTGTAGGAGAGATCTACAATACATACCCCTGTAGTAGAGATCTACAATATATACCCCTATAGCAGAGATCTACAATATATACCCCTATAGCAGAGATCTACAATATATACCCCTATAGGATAGATCTACAATGTGTACCCCTGTAGCAGAGAAGTATAATACATACCCCTGTAGCAGAGATCTACAATACATACCTCTTAATCAGAGATCTATAATACATACCACTACAGCAGAGATCTACAATACATACCCCTGTAGCAGAGATCTACAATACATGCCCCTGTAGCAGAGATCTACAATATATATCCCTATAGCAGAGATCTACAATACATACCCCTGTAGCAGAGATCTACCATGCGTACCCCTGTAGCAGAAATCTATAATGCATACTCCTGTAGGAGAGATCTATAATGCATACCTCTGTAGCAGAGATCTACAATACATACCCCTGTAGCAGAGATCTGCAATACATGCTCCTGTAGGAGAGATCTACAATACATACCCCTGTAGCAGAGGTCTACAATACATACCCCTGTAGGAGAGATCTACAATACATGCCCCTGTAGGAGAGATCTACAATACATGCCCCTGTAGGAGAGATCTACAATACATACCCCTGTAGCAGAGGTCTACAATACATATGCCTGTAGGAGAGATATAGAATGCATACCTCTGTAGGAGAGATCTACAATGCGTACCCCTGTAGGAGAGATCTACAATACATACCCCTGTAGGAGAGATATAGAATGCATACCCCTGTAGGAGAAATCTATAATACATACACCTGTAGGAGAGATCTACAATACATACCCCTGTAGGAGAGATCTATAATGCATACCCCTGTAGAAGATCTACAATACATACCCCTGTAGCAGAGATCTATAATACATACCCCTGTAGGAGAGATCTACAATACATACCCCTGTAGGAGTGATATAGAATGCATACCCCTGTAGCAGAGATCTACAATACATACCCCTGTAGCAGAGATCTACAATACATACCCCTGTAGAAGAGATCTACAATACATACCCCTGTAGGAGAGATCTACAATACATACCCCTGTAGGAGAGATCTACAATACATACCCCTGTAGGAGAGATCTACAATACATGCCCCTGTATCAGAGATCTACAATACATACCCCTGTAGGAGTGATATAGAATGCATACCCCTGTAGCAGAGATCTACAATACATACCCCTGTAGGAGAGATCTACAATACATGCCCCTGTAGCAGAGATCTACAATACATACCCCTGTAGCAGAGATCTACAATACATACCCCTGTAGGAGAGATCTGCAATACATGCTCCTGTAGGAGAGATCTACAATACATACCCCTGTAGCAGAGATCTACAATACATACCCCTGTAGCAGAGATCTACAATACATATGCCTGTAGGAGAGATCTACAATATATACCCCTGTAGCAGAGGTCTACAATACATATGCCTGTAGGAGAGATATAGAATGCATACCTCTGTAGCAGAGATCTACAATACATACCCCTGTAGGAGAGATCTACAATACATGCCCCTGTAGGAGAGATCTACAATACATACCCCTGTAGCAGAGATCTACAATACATACCCCTGTAGCAGAGATCTACAATACATATGCCTGTAGGAGAGATCTACAATACAGACCCCTGTAGGAGAGATCTACAATACATGCCCCTGTATCAGAGATCTACAATACATACCCCTGTAGGAGAGATCTACAATACATACCCCTGTAGCAGAGATCTACAATACATACCCCTGTAGCAGAGATCTACAATACATACCCCTGTAGGAAAGATCTACACAACATACCTCTGTAGGAGAGATCTACAATACATACCTCTGTAGCAGAGATCTACAATACATACCCATGTAGGAGAGATCTACAATACATATCTCTGTAGCAGAGATCTACAATATATACCCCTATAGCAGAGATCTACAATACATACCCCTGTAGCAGAGATCTACAATACATACCCATGTAGGAGAGATCTACAATACATATCTCTGTAGCAGAGATCTACAATATATACCCCTATAGCAGAGATCTACAATACATACCCCTGTAGCAGAGATCTACAATACATACCCCTGTAGCAGAGATCTACAATATATACCCCTATAGCAGAGATCTACAATATATACCCCTATAGCAGAGATCTACAATACATACTCCTGTAGGAGAGATCTACAATACATGCCCCTGTAGCAGAGATCTACAATATATACCCCTATAGCAGAGATCTACAATACATACCCCTGTAGCAGAGATCTACAATATATATCCCTGTAGCAGAGATCTACAATATATATCCCTGTAGCAGAGATCTATAATACAGACCCCTGTAGGAGAGGTCTATAATGCATACTCCTGTAGCAGAGATCTACAATACATACCTCTTAAGCAGAGGTCTATAATACATACCACTACAGCAGAGATCTACAATACATACCCCTGTAGGAGAGATCTACAATACATACCCCTGTAGTAGAGATCTACAATATATACCCCTATAGCAGAGATCTACAATATATACCCCTATAGCAGAGATCTACAATATATACCCCTATAGGATAGATCTACAATGTGTACCCCTGTAGCAGAGATGTATAATACATACCCCTGTAGCAGAGATCTACAATACATACCTCTTAATCAGAGATCTATAATACATACCACTACAGCAGAGATCTACAATACATACCCCTGTAGCAGAGATCTACAATACATGCCCCTGTAGCAGAGATCTACAATATATATCCCTATAGCAGAGATCTACAATACATACCCCTGTAGCAGAGATCTACCATGCGTACCCCTGTAGCAGAAATCTATAATGCATACTCCTGTAGGAGAGATCTATAATGCATACCTCTGTAGCAGAGATCTACAATACATACCCCTGTAGCAGAGATCTGCAATACATGCTCCTGTAGGAGAGATCTACAATACATACCCCTGTAGCAGAGGTCTACAATACATACCCCTGTAGGAGAGATCTACAATACATGCCCCTGTAGGAGAGATCTACAATACATGCCCCTGTAGGAGAGATCTACAATACATACCCCTGTAGCAGAGGTCTACAATACATATGCCTGTAGGAGAGATATAGAATGCATACCTCTGTAGGAGAGATCTACAATGCGTACCCCTGTAGGAGAGATCTACAATGCATACCCCTGTAGGAGAGATATAGAATGCATACCCCTGTAGGAGAAATCTATAATACATACACCTGTAGGAGAGATCTACAATACATACCCCTGTAGGAGAGATCTATAATGCATACCCCTGTAGAAGATCTACAATACATACCCCTGTAGCAGAGATCTATAATACATACCCCTGTAGGAGAGATCTACAATACATACCCCTGTAGGAGTGATATAGAATGCATACCCCTGTAGCAGAGATCTACAATACATACCCCTGTAGCAGAGATCTACAATACATACCCCTGTAGAAGAGATCTACAATACATACCCCTGTAGGAGAGATCTACAATACATACCCCTGTAGGAGAGATCTACAATACATACCCCTGTAGGAGAGATCTACAATACATGCCCCTGTATCAGAGATCTACAATACATACCCCTGTAGGAGTGATATAGAATGCATACCCCTGTAGCAGAGATCTACAATACATACCCCTGTAGGAGAGATCTACAATACATGCCCCTGTAGCAGAGATCTACAATACATACCCCTGTAGCAGAGATCTACAATACATACCCCTGTAGGAGAGATCTGCAATACATGCTCCTGTAGGAGAGATCTACAATACATACCCCTGTAGCAGAGATCTACAATACATACCCCTGTAGCAGAGATCTACAATACATATGCCTGTAGGAGAGATCTACAATATATACCCCTGTAGCAGAGGTCTACAATACATATGCCTGTAGGAGAGATATAGAATGCATACCTCTGTAGCAGAGATCTACAATACATACCCCTGTAGGAGAGATCTACAATACATGCCCCTGTAGGAGAGATCTACAATACATACCCCTGTAGCAGAGATCTACAATACATACCCCTGTAGCAGAGATCTACAATACATACCCCTGTAGCAGAGATCTACAATACATATGCCTGTAGGAGAGATCTACAATACAGACCCCTGTAGGAGAGATCTACAATACATGCCCCTGTATCAGAGATCTACAATACATACCCCTGTAGGAGAGATCTACAATACATACCCCTGTAGCAGAGATCTACAATACATACCCCTGTAGCAGAGATCTACAATACATACCCCTGTAGGAAAGATCTACACAACATACCTCTGTAGGAGAGATCTACAATACATACCTCTGTAGCAGAGATCTACAATACATACCCATGTAGGAGAGATCTACAATACATATCTCTGTAGCAGAGATCTACAATATATACCCCTATAGCAGAGATCTACAATACATACCCCTGTAGCAGAGATCTACAATACATACCCATGTAGGAGAGATCTACAATACATATCTCTGTAGCAGAGATCTACAATATATACCCCTATAGCAGAGATCTACAATACATACCCCTGTAGCAGAGATCTACAATACATACCCCTGTAGCAGAGATCTACAATATATACCCCTATAGCAGAGATCTACAATATATACCCCTATAGCAGAGATCTACAATACATACTCCTGTAGGAGAGATCTACAATACATGCCCCTGTAGCAGAGATCTACAATATATACCCCTATAGCAGAGATCTACAATACATACCCCTGTAGCAGAGATCTACAATATATATCCCTGTAGCAGAGATCTATAATACAGACCCCTGTAAGAGAGGTCTATAATGCATACTCCTGTAGCAGAGATCTACAATACATACCTCTTAAGCAGAGGTCTATAATACATACCACTACAGCAGAGATCTACAATACATACCCTGTAGGAGAGATCTACAATACATACCCCTGTAGTAGAGATCTACAATATATACCCCTATAGCAGAGATCTACAATATATACCCCTATAGCAGAGATCTACAATATATACCCCTATAGGATAGATCTACAATGTGTACCCCTGTAGCAGAGATGTATAATACATACCCCTGTAGCAGAGATCTACAATACATACCTCTTAATCAGAGATCTATAATACATACCACTACAGCAGAGATCTACAATACATGCCCCTGTAGCAGAGATCTACAATATATATCCCTATAGCAGAGATCTACAATACATACCCCTGTAGCAGAGATCTACCATGCGTACCCCTGTAGCAGAAATCTATAATGCATACTCCTGTAGGAGAGATCTATAATGCATACCTCTGTAGCAGAGATCTACAATACATACCCCTGTAGCAGAGATCTGCAATACATGCTCCTGTAGGAGAGATCTACAATACATACCCCTGTAGCAGAGGTCTACAATACATACCCCTGTAGGAGAGATCTACAATACATGCCCCTGTAGGAGAGATCTACAATACATGCCCCTGTAGGAGAGATCTACAATACATACCCCTGTAGCAGAGGTCTACAATACATATGCCTGTAGGAGAGATATAGAATGCATACCTCTGTAGGAGAGATCTACAATGCGTACCCCTGTAGGAGAGATCTACAATACATACCCCTGTAGGAGAGATATAGAATGCATACCCCTGTAGGAGAAATCTATAATACATACACCTGTAGGAGAGATCTACAATACATACCCCTGTAGGAGAGATCTATAATGCATACCCCTGTAGAAGATCTACAATACATACCCCTGTAGCAGAGATCTATAATACATACCCCTGTAGGAGAGATCTACAATACATACCCCTGTAGGAGTGATATAGAATGCATACCCCTGTAGCAGAGATCTACAATACATACCCCTGTAGCAGAGATCTACAATACATACCCCTGTAGAAGAGATCTACAATACATACCCCTGTAGGAGAGATCTACAATACATACCCCTGTAGGAGAGATCTACAATACATACCCCTGTAGGAGAGATCTACAATACATGCCCCTGTATCAGAGATCTACAATACATACCCCTGTAGGAGTGATATAGAATGCATACCCCTGTAGCAGAGATCTACAATACATACCCCTGTAGGAGAGATCTACAATACATACCCCTGTAGCAGAGATCTACAATACATACCCCTACAGCAGAGATCTATAATACATACCCCTGTAGCAGAGAAGTCCACGCTGTGTAAATATGGACAGTTCTGCCCCAGGGCCTGCAGAGAGACATCTGAGATTTGGGTGCAGCCACTGAGGTTCACAATCTGTAGCAGAGGACAATGGAGTGAGAGAGAAAGGACGCCCCCATCAGTCACATTAGGGCATTTTTTCAGTGTGATTTCATGGAGGTATGGACAAGATTCTGCAACTGCTTCAATGCCTGAAAAAATAAAAAATAGAGAGGCAGCGTGGGTCACATGGTCACTGCATGGGGTCACACTGTCACTGCATGTGGGGTCACGCTGTCACTGCATGGGGTCACGATGTCACTGTATGTGGTCACACTGTCACTGCACTGGGGTTGTCAGGAACCGGGCCCCATGACAAGCCTGCAGAGACAGGACTGGATGGTTTTCTCAAATTGAGAGGAGGAGCAGCCTTAATTAAGAATAAAACAAGGCTGTTGCCCTCAACCACACCTTAGAAGACTCAGTCACCAGTAGCAGTCATCGAATCTGCTAGACACCATACACACACACAGATTCCTGTGCTAAAAGGAGATCTATCCCTGTCTATGGCAATTACAACAATTTCATGCACTGCTGTCGAGCTGCGCGCACTCAGACTGGCGTTCAAGTATCTCAGGTCAGCCGCGGGATTTAGGCCCAAATTACGGAAATGCCACCCACACACAATGCAATCTAACATGGATAGCAATGAAACAACCGAGCATACAGCAGTACAGCACTGATCTGTAACAACACTCTGCAGTCTCTCTCTAGGAGATGTAACTGAACAGTAACCTGGCTGTAAACTGTTTACTTTACACTGCGTGGCAGAGAGAGAGACACAGACAGGAAAACAAAGCTTCAGCTGATGACTATTTACACACATTTGAAGCTATGTTTCTGCTTTTTATCATTCTGAACAGATTCTAGTCACAGAATTAGCGCAGGTGAAGATTGTTTCTGTATGCTGGATGTGCGGGACACAGTCCTCCGTAGTAATGCCCACAGTGAGAACTGTTCTCTAAATGTCATTTTCTTCATATAACACGAGAAGATGAAAAAAAAAGCCTTTGTATTGCTATTTGCTAGTAATTACTGGAAATACTGTATATGTGGCATTTAAAATTGTATTAACTTTGACAGTTGTCCTTTAAGTTCTACCTTGTATGAAATGGAATGACATCCTATTTAGATAACACTTCACATGTATGCACACATCAGAGAGTTTCCTGCATTATCAGCCATCTCCATACACAACACCCGTCTAGTCTTCTCCTTTAGGTGAAGGTAATTAGTGGGTTACTGGCTAGGTGCTATTCAAATGTCATTACAGCAGTCTTCAGAGGTTATGCAAATACATACACTTTACATAAGAGGGTATTTCACAAGATTGAATGTGCACAAGATGGATTCCACATAAAATCTACTAGCTAAGATGGCTACTGTGTCCTGTATACGGCACAAGGGTCATACTGTCACTTTAAGGGAGTCACACTGTAACTGCATGGGGGGTTACTACTGTCACTGCAAGGGGGTCACACTGTCATTGCATGGCTGGGGCAAACGGTCACTGCAGGATGTCACTGTCACTGCATGGGGATCACAGTCACTGCTTGGGGGTCACAGTCACTGCATGATGTCACACTGTCACTGTACTGCCATCACTTACCTTGTGATGTCACCGATGTCCTCTCTTCACCTTTCGAGGAACTTAGACTGATCTTCCGGAGCTGCCGGCACTGAGCGATGAGACGCAGAGCGCTGTCGGACACATCACAATCCCGCAGGTCCAGCTTCTTGACACACGGATGTAAGACCTGCAGAGAAGATCACATATTAGTACAACTGATCTGTGGGTCCTGTACATGGCACAGCGGTATGGGGGGGGGGAGGGGAGGTGGGGTCCAGACAGGAGGTGTCAGGAACCAGCCCCGTGGAAAGCCTGCAGATACGGTTCCCGAATGAGGGTTTGACCAGATCGAGAGGGGAAGCAGCCTTAGTCGAGCTAACATAAGGCTGTGACCCCTCAAACACTTCTCACTGCCACCACTAGCTGCCGCTAGACACTTCCACTCTGCTGTCGAGTGATCTGCACGCAATCCACGTTTTTGTATTCGGGTCAGCTTTGCGCTTCAGGCCGAATGCGGGAATGCCACGCACATGCACACACAATACAATCGTACAGTAGCAAGGCACAATCAGGCACTGACTTTGTAACGCAAGTTACACTGCAGTCTCTCTCTAGGCTATGAGCATTAGCTTAGTACAGCAGGAGTCAAACTTATTAAATAACGATTTAATATTCCAGAAAAAAGTGGAACACTGCAGAAAATAATATATACAAAAGATTTACAAAAGTTACAAAATAAAAGTTACAAAGACACACACAAGGATATTTGCTTACCAAAATAAACAGGGATCAAGATAGAAGAACCTTGGACTTGGTTTTGTGGACGGACACAGTTCTGATTGGATCAGGAGTCCACCTAGCTTCAGCGGACTGATTTTATGTATCTGCCCCTGCCTTTTATGCTGGGAGATTTGCCTTGAGGCTGCAAGCCCGTTTGGAAGGGGGGGGAACTAGTTTTAATTAAATTTCCAGACATAATTTAATTCCCAGATTGTTCAGTTTGTCATATCCTTTCCGTGATATGCAAACTTCAAAGCTTTCCTGTTTTAGCTTTTGATCTTTGCGGAGATTTCAAAACACTTCCAGCAGGCTGTCATATGTAAACTTCAAACGTTCCTGTGTCACCTTCCAACTGTCTAGTCTGGATTGTATTTTGGGCTTGTTTACATATACACAAAGTTCAAAGCAATGCAACCCCCCTGCAGGATGCAGGACAAAAGGTGGAAGCTGCCATGCAATTACCTGTACCCAGAGGAACTGAATGCAAATGTAGTTTCACAGACAATCACATCTGAGACAGCAGATCAAAGGTGACTGGCTAGTGGCCTAATGAGCCACTTCCTTGCCTGAAGCTAGCAACTCAAAGTAACAGCTTCCTTCAGCCATACACATATGACATATCAATACAAAGCAGACATAAAAATGGGAAAATATGGCATCTGTATTATCTCAACATCATAACTAGCTGCGATATCATGACAGGAGGAATAATACAAATCTCCACCAATCCAGGGAGAGAATCACATTCAGCCAATCAGCACCTCATTCACGGGAAGCTGATGGCTTTGATAGACACAATGTCCTTCTGTTCCTTGGAAGTCTGAATGTTCGGAGAATGATGGAGATTGTCGGTGCCGGGTGTCTGTCTAACATAATGACTATACAATGCTAATGAATCAAGAAAAGAACCATGCACAGGAAAGCTGAAAAATCACCGAGGGAGTGCACTAAACCAATATATTGATTGTAGATCCAATGAATAGAAGAAGAGGGCTTTGCACATCCCTTGATAAAACTTCACTTTTATTCTAATTGTAACAAATTAAAAGGCATACTTTACATATTCCATGCAGTACAGAGAGAGGTACAAGGCTGGTGGGGAGGTCTCAATGATTCTATTCATTGAATGACTATACAATGCTTATAAATTTTTCTGGGCATAATAAATCTTTATATGGTTTATTGCAGAGCTCTGTGTACACCCTATATGGCTATAAGTGCTTCAGCCGATCGCACTGCACCGCTACCATGGGTTTGCAGTGTGAAGCCAGCCTCAAGGTACAGGGGAATAGAGGTGACACAGAGGGGGACACTGGAGGCACAGGGGAGGTACAGGGGACAGAGATGGCACAGTGTTCCAACTTAAAGGACTTCCGAGGCGAAATGAAAAATCTACATTTTACCCACCTGAGGCTTCTTACAGCCCCGAGCAGCAGTCTCAGTCCTTCACGGCAGCCCCCAGTCCTTCTCATCAGAGGCGCCGCCAGGGTAACCATGGAGACAGGACACGAACCGAGCAGCCGTGACAGGAGGAGATCGCGGCGAGACGAGTCCACTCTGGAACTGGGTTAAGTAAGTTACTGGGGGCAGCCGGGGCCGCACAGGGCAGGTTGGCGCCCACCAGCAATAAAGTGAGGCCCCCTCTAAAGTGAGGTCCAAAGCAAGGGCATGCCTCACTTGTACGCTGGCAGCGCCCCTGCTGGCCTATTGGGAAGATGTGCGTAATCTCCATGTTGAACTCATAGGTGCCGCTTTTCCTTCCGCCTCTAGAGCTAAACTGCTCAACATCTTTGGTGACCTTCATCTCATAGAGCAGGAATTACTTCTAGCCAGACTGCTCTTAGGGCCCGTTTCCACTTGTGCGGTGGGAATCGCCACGGAAAATATTCGCATGCGGATGCGAATTTTCGCATGCGGGTGTATGCAAATTTTTATGCGAATTCGCATACGATTTCGCATGGATGACTATGTATGTGAATTTAACCATGGCAGTGCCTGTGTGCTTTTCCATTGTTTCTATGCAAAATCGTATGCGAATTTGCATGAAAATTTGCATACCAAAACCGCATGCGAATTTCCTATTAAATACATTGTATGCGAATCGCATTGCGGTATGCGAATTCTGATAACTCTGCCGTGCAGATTTTTTCTGCACAGAAAAACGCCCAGAAATCCTGACAAGTGGAAACAGTCCCATCCACTTGTATTGTCTATGCGGAACTGCATGCAGGAAACGCTTGCAGATTCGCTCTAGTTGAAACGGGCCCTTATTCTACGACAGGAGACAGAGTGCCCTGAAATGGAAGAGCACAAATGCGCCAACCCTTACAGACCTCATCAAATCTGTACCTACAGATCTCCCAGTATATAAAAACATATATGAAAACAGAAGATCTAAAAAGAAATTCTACAAAATTTGGACCCGCTCATTATCCAAATTCAAAATTGATATGTGAAGGTCGAATATCACCCTGTTTGATGTAACTTGCATTCCTCTTGTTGACATGTACACTTTGTCTTATTTCAATTCCTATGCTACTCTGACAATTGGGAAGGGGCCTATGGACAAAAGGAGATTGTGGTTTTTTTTCCTTGTTATTGTTGTTGTTTTCTATGTGAAAGAAAAAATCATTAAAATATTTAACACAAAAACAATGTGGCACATTACTAAAAAAAAAATCCATTCTACCTCTTCTTTTTACATTTAAATGTTTGTTAGAGGTCAAGAGCATATGCAAAGAAACCCCTCTGGGAGGAGGACCTTGTAGAGCTCTCCGATGAAGATTGGGAGGAGACTCAAGGGTTCCACTAAACTAAAGTCTCCCCTACGCACAACAAAATAGAATGTTCTGTAGTTCTAGACCCCAAGCTCTCTGCTTATTGAATCTGGTGCCCCCGGGTTCAAGGGGCAAATATAAAAAACTGTTTATTTTTTGCATCCTCTCCTCATTGCCCGCAAGCTGCTTATGCAGCACTGGTTACAACCCACTGTACCCTCCTTGGCTGACTGGATAAATGCCGTTAATGCTACTCAGAGGCGGGACAAGGTCCTCCAGCACCCAAGGCTGAGACACCAAAGTGCGCCCCTCCATCCCTACCACCCCAGCCATTACACACTGATTGCTATTAGACTAAGAGGGCCACAGGGCCCACAACCTCCCCAACACCGTAATCTCTAGTTATCTGGCTTGCAGTCACTGTCATGTATCCCCTTTTCTTATTTCTCTCTGCTTCAAACACAATAGGGGAATGATAGCTGAGTGATTTGTGCTCCCCCTTCTACACTGCGCCCTGCGGCTGGAGCCTCTCTTGCCTTTGCCTCGGCCCTGATTGCTACTCTTCCCTTCCACCAGGCTATCAATTTAGGGGTGTCGCAACTAAGCATACATTAATCTGGGATACATGGATCTCCTCGCCACATACCTAACATTGCTAACGGCATTGCCCTTTATTCTTAGACCATGGTTATATTTGTTACTAGTAGTCCATAGAGTGAAGCTAATTTTACACTTGAGGGTGATCTGGCCTGGTGGGACCAGCCAGGGGTTTGGTTAACACCTCACATGTTTTACTTGAATTGTTGTTCAGGAAACAATTAATATCTTGATGTATGTGACACTGTTGGCATGGCGCTTATTGATTTTTTTTTTTTTACTTTTTCCGTTGGTACTACTCAGAATACTCCACTCTTTCCAATACTACATTTCTGATCTTACTCAGAGATACACACCAAGCCGCTCACTCCGCTCCTCCAATGAACTTCGCCTGACCGTCCCCCGCATCACCCAGTCCCATGCACGCCTCCAGGACTTCTCAAGAGCCGCTCCAACACTATGGAACTCCCTACCTCCACTCATTAGGGCAGCCCCCTCCTTCAACACCTTCAAGTAGGCCCTCAAAACTCACCTTTTCACTCTGGCCTACTACCCCTCACAATTGCTCTAAACCCACAGCTGAACTCTGGTCCCTGAATATATAAAGTCACCGTAGGTCTATAGTAATACAGCTTTCATCATTTTTTGGTATACAGGATCTTCGAACAAAAGGGTAAAGAAGCAAGGCTTACCAGATTCCAACAACCCACATTATAAGGTTGTAAACGAGTTTGATAGGTGGTCCGCAGAACTTTCAAATGGTGTCGTTTCACCAGCGATGTTGCACACTACAGATTCCTCCGGAATATAGTAGATATCCTGAGATCGCAGAGACTCACCAAAGGGGAGTCCAGTAGGATAGTGAACTCTGGTCCCTACCTTTCGTGTCCCTACCTCTCCTTCTAGATTGTAAGCCTTTGGGCAGGGTCCTCCTCCTTTTGTGCCCTACCTGATCATGCACCTCCATTACTGTGAACCCATGCTATGCATCTGAGTGAACCTAACTTGCCTAATCTCCATGCTCCCCTCCAGTGACTAAGCATTACCTTGTACTCATACTGTGCTGTATGATCTGGTCTTTCTTGTATTCCTGTATTGTCATGTTGCTGTTTGTCACCCCTAAATATTGTCTGTAACCTAAACTAATGTCCAGCGCTGAGTAATATGTTGGCGCTTTATAAATACAATAAATAATAATAATAATACTACTTGATGTAACATATTTTCCCAGATTTCGTAACTGTTATGCATAATATTACGTTAGCAATATTCCTGCAATATTTATATATTATTCTGTGATCCTTTTTATGTCCTGTTATCTTTTACTTCAATAAAGCTGGTGTGTTAAGCCAAAAAAATAAAATGGCTTTTATTGCTCTATTTCAACAACCTGCCATCCCCAGAAAGAGCAGGCAGATAAGGATTGCTGTAATAAGCTGTAGCAGTGAGCAAACAAAAAAACAAAACAGTGGGCAGATAGAACACTGTACTGCAATCAATTTAGTGAAGTCACACTTGATTACATTCACACCTTCTCCTGGATAAATAAGGGCTGAGTGGAGGGGAGGGGGAAATGGCAGCTCCTACAGCTATTAGAAACCAGGACAAAGTACAGAAAAAAAGCTGCTTGGACCCTCTTAATTATTGATCCACCCATGTATTGTTACCACATAAAATAGTTTCTAAACATAATTTCTTTTATTTTCACAGGTTAAAGGGGAACTTTAGCCTAAACAAACATACTGTCATTAAGTTACATTAGTTATGATAATTACAATAGATAGGTAATACAATCTCTTACCCACCCTGTTTTAAAACAACAGGCAAATGTTTGTGATTTCATGGGGGCAGCCATCTTTTTGGTTGAAAGGAGGTGACAGGGAGCATGAGACACAGTTCCAACTGTCCTGTATCCTGATCACCCCTCCCAGCTGTGTGCACTAAGCTTCAAATCTCAAATTCAAAATAAAAAAAAACATTTGCACCAAAACAGCAGAACAAGAACAACATCATCAGAAATCCCATCATGCTTTGCACAGCATCAGGGGAAAAATGCCTGGGCAGTTTTCTTCTAGTTCTATGCAGCTAAAAATGAGGCTTGGGTAAGAAAAACAAAGTTCTGATGCTGTGAAACTGTTAAAGGAACACCAAGCCTTTTCAGTGTTGCTGAGTAGATTTTTAGTCTGGAGGTTCGCTTTAACAATTAAACCCAGATCATAATTGGTTGATTAATTTTTGATGACACTTAGTACAAGGCATGTCCAGCCATCACAAGGGCTTCAGATCTGACTGCTGTGCTGCTTTTAAAAAGTTTGCTTTCTTAAAACAGAAAGAATTTGTGATAATTCAGGTTGGAGTGAGCTTGAGATGTCTCCCATGATGCATCACTGCTGAATATGTGCAAATTAACCATTGTACCCTTAGAAGCTAAACACACCTCCAGAACCGCTGGAATGCAATGATGTGTCAGCTTGTCAATTTGTACAGAGTCATAATAATCCAACATGCATACAGACTGTTTTGGATTGCTTGATCCTCATCAGTGCATGGCATGGATTAATTTGGCTCTATGGAGTAGGGCTTGTGAATCCGAGAGGCACAGACTAACCAGCAAGCTCATGGTGACCCAGAACTCATTGGAGTGTGTAAGGGACTACAATGGTCCTAAAAGCCCCCTTACTAAGATGCTAAGAAAAACAAAAGTTTGCTTTCTTAGAACAGAAAGAATTTGCGATAATTCAGGTTGGAGTGAGATTTTACTGATCTTATTGGAGACTATCCCATTACAGCGAGGAATGCGGAGTCAAAACAAAAGTCCCAGATAAGGTCAGTCTCTGGAATTGTTGGGGCTGTTGGACTCATGGGGTCAGTGAAGTAAAATAATAAAATATGGCCGCTTGCAAGCCAGACTTCCTGTAAGCACTCCACAGATGTGTAATACAGGGTCTCTTGTTTCCCACACAGGACGGTTGTGTGAGAATGGAATGTAAAGTTGAAATATTTTGTTTCAACCAGAAGATAATGAGGACACAAAGCCTAATGAATTATGTCAGTGTGCCCCAGCTGTCCATGAATTTCTGCCTCTTATCTAAGAAAAATAACTTCAAGAAGACTTAACTGCTAACAGGAATGTAGAACTGTATGATCCGCTAAATAATATATCCAGAGCCAATCGCTGGGGAAAGAAGGCGAAATAATAATAATGATCTGTAATTCATTTCAATGTGTTTGTTTTTTTCATCCCTCAGGTTCCAGGCCTCCCTGGGAAGGCATAAAGTGCCCATACATCTACCGATTTGGTGGCCGATCGACCATGAAAATTGGTGCCGCCAAAAGCATGACCGATTGACATTGTGACCGAACCTAGCCTAATACTTGGTTGAAAACCCTTTGATAATGACAGCCTAAAGTCTTGAACTCATGGACATCCCCAGATGCTGGGTTTCCTCCTTTTTAGTTTCAAAATATTTTATTGAGAAAAATTCAGATAAAGTCTTACAGCAAATCAGTATTCCCTTATCAAAGGGCATTACGTTTTTAGTTACATTAACATATGTACAACATATAAGAACAAAAAACAAAACATGCAGGTCATTTTAACATTTTAGCTAGGTACATCCAGCGTGGGGGGGGGGGGGGGGGCGTCACCCCTAGAAGGAGAGAGCACAGGATCGAAGACTCAGTGAGGCCGAGGCTGAAAGCCAAGGTTGCCAGGTTCGGGTGAAAGGCAGAGTTGCATCATTAATTATTGCTAATAATCTCTCTGAAATAAGTATTTCCATAATGATGGCATCTGCTAAGTCAAATGAGAGGGTGGGCTTCAGCCACTGACGGGCAAGATGGAGACGGGCTGCTTTAGCCACATGTTGAGCTAGCCTATGGTGTGGATATTTCCACTTCTGGGGTTTATGGCCCAGAAGAAGCTGGAAGGGATCAGGAGACAGTGGGACGGTTTCCTCCTTTTTAATGCTCTGCCAGGCCTTAAAGAGACACTGAAGCCTCCAAAAAGCAATCTTTTTATTTAATAAATGTGTTTAACATATAAGCCCTAACTAAACTGCCGCATTCCCGCCGCTATAATCGAAATCCCCCCAAACGCTCCCTCCCTCTCCCCTGCAAAATCCACGACTTTCTTGATCGTGCATTTTGCTGCCCTGTGCGCTTCTGTGTGAGGCAGAGCTATGAGCTGCAGCTCTGCCTCTACACGCGTCTGCCAGCGGCGGATCTCTGCCTCTCCCCACCCCTCTCAGTGAAGGAAGACTGAGAGGGGCGGGGGGAGAGGTGGCGATCCGGGCTGACAGACGCGCGTGAGGCAGAGCTGCGGCTCATAGCTCTGCCTCACATGGAAACGATGCCCGGATTGCCCCCCGGGGAGTTTGGGGGGTTTAGTTAGATTTAAGCAGCGGGAATATGGCGGTTTAGTTAGGGCAAAGATGTTAAACATATTAGTTAAATAAAATACTTTTTTTGAGACTTCAGAGTCTCTTTAACTGCAGCACCTACATACCCCCTGCAGCAGTCATATCTGTCACAGCACAGAAATCAAAGTTATTATATTATTTATTGTACCACCAACGTATTACACAGTGCAGCACAATAGGTAAATAGGGAGACAGACAACTAGGTACAAGATCATGCAACAGAGTTTTTTCTTAAAGAGAAGATCCGAGGACGTTAACCTCCCTGGCGGTAGCTCGGGCTATGCTCGGGCTAGCCGCCGCAGAGGATCACATGGGCCTGGGAGGATTTTTTTTAATGAATTGTGATTTATATGCTTAAGCTAGCACTTGGCTAGCTAATTATGCCCCCCAAGTTTCGCCGCTCTCCACCTTCCAGGGGGGGGGGGGTTGTATTGTCGCCGTAATACGTACCCCCCGGGGATCCTGCGATGGCGCAGCCTCCCAATCAGCTAGCTCCAGGCTTCGCTATGGGGAGGATCGGGGCTGACCATGACGTCAGACGTCATGTCCGATCGTCGCTATAGCGACGAATGAAGCTAAATGGTGAAGCTGCGGCTCTCGCGGAAGGTTAAATATTGCCGGTGGCGATTGGGGGGTTTAGTTAGGTCCGGCGGGGCTTGGGGGGCATAGTTTGCTCGCAAAGTGCTAGCTTAACCACTTGCCGACCGCACGCTTATACCGTGCGTCGGCAAAGTGGCAGCTGCAGGACCAGCGACGCAGTACTGCGTCGCCAGCTGCAGGCTGATTAATCAGGAAGCAGCCGCTCGTGCGAGCGGCTGCTTCCTGTCAATTCACGGCGGGGGGCTCCGTGAATACGCAGGCTAAATGTAAACACAAGCGGAAATAATCCGCTTTGTTTACATTGTACGGCGCTGCTGCGCAGCAGCGCCGTAAGGCAGATCGGCGATCCCCGGCCAATCAGCGGCCGGGGATCGCCGCCATGTGACAGGGGACGTCCTGTCACTGGCTGCACAGGACGGATACTGTCCTGTGCAGCGCGGATCTCCGGGGGGGAGCAGGTAGGAGAGGGAGGGGAGGAATTTAGCCGCGGAGGAGGGCTTTGAGGTGCCCCCCCCGCAACACCCAGCAGGCAGGAGCGATCAGACCCCTCCAGCACATCATCCCCCTAATGGGGAAAAAAGGGGGGCGATCTGGTCGCTCTGCCTGCACCCTGATCTGTGCTGGGGGCTGCAGAGCCCACCCAGCACAGATCACAAAAACTAACGCTGGTCCTTAAGGGGGGGGGTAAAGGGTGGGTCCTCAAGTGGTTAAGCATATAAATTACATTTTATTAAAAAAAAATCCTCCCACGGACGCAGCCTCTGAAACTGCATACTGCCAGGGAGGTTAACAAAAAAAAAAAAGTTCTACTTACCCGGGGCTTCCTCCAGCCGATATGTCCCTCGCCGCAACTCTGCTCCCATCTGGTGGCCTGGGGTCCCTCTGTTGGAGGTGCCGTCCTTCCCAGATCGGCATCTTCTGCGCCTGCGCAGAATGCCCCAAGCCACTTGAGCGCGATTGCGAGCTGCGCGGCCTGTGCTCGTGCAGGCGCAGAAGATGCCGACCTGGACACATCCGAACTAGAGATAATGTTATCTTGTGTTTAAATTCCTCACTTGATACAATAAAGTAAACACTTCTCTGACACTGTAGACTCTCCTGAACACAGTCAGACACTCAGACAACATTTCTGCTTACATTACAAGATGAATAAACCAGTTAGGAATAAAATGCAAAGTCAGCTCTCAGAGCAAAAAAAGTGGACTTTGGGAACTTGTAATTTCTAAATGAATAATAATGCTTATACACAAAAGCAAATATAACCGTATGGCATATAAAAAGTAGGAAAACATGTTTTTATTGAATATTATATAAGGGTTTTATACCGCTTTAATTAAAGAAAAAGTTTGGAAACTTTCCCTCTTTTGGAGGGACAGTCCCTCTTTGGGAGCCCTGTTCCTCTGTCCCTCTTTCCTCCTCATTTGTCCATCTTTCAGGACTTTGTCCCTCTTATGTAAATACATATATTTCTCTACTAAAAAGTGTTTCCTTGACTGTAAACTTTATTCCCATCCTTTAAATTGATATATTACTAATTTTAACCACTTCATCCCAAAGCGTTTTTTATCCTAATGGACAATGGACAAGAGCGATTTTCACCTTTCAGCGCTCATCCCTGTCATTTGCCAATAGCTTAATCACTACTAATCACAATGACATGATATATATTTAGTTTTTTTTCACCACCAATTAGGCTTTTTGGGGTTGATATTTGTTTTCAGTAATTACATTATTTTCTATGTATTTTATAGGGGAAAACAATGAAAAAATGAAAGAATACACTATTTCTCCAATTTCAGCCCCTATAATTTGAATATAAACACTGCTACTGTACATAAATCACACACACACACACACACATTTGTTCTGGTTATCACAACATTTTAATTATGTCCCTAGTACAAAGTATGGTGACAATATATTATTTGGAAATAAAGGTGTATTTTTTCTATGTTTTTTTTTCTCTCACTAATCGTAAATGCACGCAAGCCAGCAGCACTGTTTGACTTATAAAAACGTCCTGGAGCCGTTAATTGGCTCTAGCAGGACGTTTTTAGAAGTCTGATTGTCATTAAGTGGTTAAAATTTTAATATGAAGGAAAATGAACCAGGTTAGAAAGGACCAGTGTGGTTTGAATTATAAAACAACATATTTTTCTTATGAAATCTTTATGGTATGCGTGACTAGGGAAGTGATCAGGGGTGTGGCAGGGGCGTGGCTTAAAGAGAATCTGTATTGTTAAAATCGCACAAAAGTAAACATACCAGTGCGTTAGGGGACATCTCCTATTACCCTCTGTCACAATTTCGCAGCTCCTCGCCGCATTAAAAGTGGTTAAAAACAGTTTTAAAAAGTTTGTTTATAAACAAACAAAATGGCCACCAAAACAGGAAGTAGGTTGATGTACAGTATGTCCACACATAGAAAATACATCCATACACAAGCAGGCTGTATACACCCTTCCTTTTGAATCTCAAGAGATCATTTGTGTGTTTCTTTCCCCCTGCAGCTATCTTCCACTGAAGTGCCAGGCTGTTTCTTCCTGCAGAGTGCAGACAGCTCTGCCTGTATAATTCCTCAGTATGTGAAAGCCCAGCCAGCTCAGAGGAGGATTTATCCAGCTTGTAAAAGATAAGAGAGAAGCTGCCCTAATCTAAATAATACACAGGCAGTGTGCAGAGAGGGGCCTGGAGGGGGGAGATGCATCACAGAACACACTGAAGAACTTGGCAGCCTTCCAGACACAGGCTGACAAGTCTGACAAGAGAGAGATTAGATGGTGATAGTAGAACGTGCTGCAGTAAGCCAGAACACATTAGAATAGCTTTTGGAACTTGTAGGATGATAAAAAAACAGGATGCAATTTTTGTTATGGAGTCTCTTTAAGTGTCCCTCTTTCTCATTTCAAAAAGCTGGGAGGTATGCAGATTACCCCTCAATCTGACAGGAAATTGCATTGTGTGTACCTAGCATATTACTCTTAGCCATAGCCCCGAACAAGCATGCTGATCAGGTGCTCAGACTAAAGTGTGACTGAATTAGCTGCATTCTTGTTTCACCCAATCTAAAAAATCATATCGGTAAGATCTGAGTTTAATACAAAGCTAAAACAGACGTGGCTGGATAATTTTTTTGCAAAATTGGGCATGTTTCAATGTGTGTGTGTGTGGGGGGGGGGGGGGGTGCAATGTTTGTAAATATGTTGAAAGAACCAAATATTTTGAAACCGCAAGGGGTGACAAACGTTATGAAATTCGGGACAATATTAATTGTAACTCTGAGCGAGTGGTTTATTGTATTCAATGTCCTTGTAATTTGATGTATGTGGGCAAAACTGAAAGAAGATTGGGAACGAGAATTGGTGAGCACATCAATAATATTGAAAATGCAACAAAAGGATAGACCACTAGGAACACACTTTGAAAAATGTCATAATAGGAGCCCAAAAGGATTAAAATATAAAGGGATAGTGAAGCAGAAGATCCCAATAAGAGGAGGAAATATTGAAAATTAACTCTACAAGATAGAGGCTGGCTGGATTTACCGTTTGGGTACCAGAATCCCCTATGGGTTGAATTCTGATCTTAATATGGTGTACTTCCAAGTTATGGTCATAATGAGTGTGAATTGATCAAGGCCTATTGAAAAAGTAGATGTGGCAAAAAAAAAAAATGCAATCTTAGTATCAAACCTGATCTGATGTTAAGGTGCAAGCCGAGATTATGACGAAAAAAAAAGGATGTTGATTAATATTTAAAGGGACTCCAAGCAGTGCAGAAACTATGGAAAGATGCATACCATTTGAAGCTCTCTTTCTCCTCTTTCCAACGATATATAAACCACCGCCCTACGCCTTTTAGTTTTCGCTATTTTCCCGATCGAAATCGCGTCCACCACGATTTCAATCGCGAAAATATCGAAAACTAAAAGGCGTAGGGCGGCGGTTTATGTGTCGTTGGAAAGAGGAGAAAGAGAGCTTCAAAACGGTATGCATCTTTCCATAGTTACTTGTATTACACAGCAAGACTTTTCCCCAAAGTCGGCAGCTGAATGGAGCTGGGTAAAAGTCGTCCTGTGTAATACAAGTAACTATGGAAAGATGCATACCATTTTGAAGCTCTCTTTCTCCTCTTTCCAACGACACATAAACCGCCGCTCTACGCCTTTTAGTTTTCGATATTTTCGCGATCAAAATTGCAGTGGCTGCAATTTCGATCGCGAAAATAGCGAAAACTAAAAGGCGTAGGGAGGCGGTTTATATATCGTTGGAAAGAGGAGAAAAAGAGCTTCAAAATGCATCTTTCCATAGTTTCTGCACTGCTCGGAGTCCTTTTAATATAAGGGACATGCTGGAGAATAAAATTCTGTATAACTGTTGTGTTGAATGACAGCCGATCACTCCCACTGAGACTACTGATATAAGGAGGAAAGAAACGGAAAGCACTAGCCGTCATTTGCTTTGAAAAAGCCCTGTGGGCGGGGCAAAACGCGTAAGCAGGAGGCGGGGACCAGCACAGTGAGCGCTCATGTGGTCACACGCAAACCGCTGCTCTACACGGAGACCCATCATCCCGGACGGTGGAGCTACATGGAGGGGAGCAGTGCGGATTGAAGGGACGCCTCTCTGCAAGCCCCCGAAGTCCAACATAAGGTGGGAGATGAAGATCTCTGAAAGAGGTATGCGGCGGTGGTGATCCGCGCTACACGGCGATACCTACGCAAGTGACACACACTCCTTTGCACCAGGCAACAGGAACTGCATCCAAAACGGTAAAACCGAAAGACATGCATGTAACAGTGATGGTGGATTAGTTAATATATAGAGACATTGTGATAACCCCATTGAAGACAATGCAATACGTGACAGCAGACTTGCAGCGAGTGATTTAAGGGGGAAGTAACCAACTTAATATAACAACGGAAGGAGGACTCTATAACATGAGAAGTTTACTATATAGGAACATCAGTATGTGTGTGAGGCCTCGGTGTGCGCCGGTGGTGGGACCACATATGACCAACATTGATTGCGGGTCGTCCATTTTTTGCATAGGCCAGTGGTTCTCAAACTTTTTTGGGTGAGGGCGCCTTTGATGGCTCTGAATTTTCATTCAAGGCACCCCTCAGCAAAAATAACTACTGAAATGCTGTTATGAACCTTATTCAGCAGCACCTCCCAAAGGATGGGGATGAACCCCCGAGGCACCCCTGGCAGGTGCTCAAGGCGCACCAGGGTGCCGCGGCACCCAGTTTGAGAACCCCTGGCATAGACTGTAAGCTGGGCGATTTGGACAGAACAATCATAGTCTGCGGTCAGTGGTAAAAACATTTGGGCACCACTGTGCTGATTCATGTGTTTATAGATGTTTTTATCAGTTTTTGTGGACCATTTGGAAGGTGAAATCTGTCACATAATAAAATTTGAATTTTTGATGCACATGAAGCAGCATTGGTCATGCATTTGTTGTTTAGTGAGTAATCAAGGAGTACCAGTGCAGCTCCTCTGAATATCTGAATAGAGTGGTGCAATTTTATAACAGGGGAGGACACTCAATTATATATTTTTGCTGCAATTGAGATTCAGACACTATTGCAGCCACAGAGATCAGCAGGGCTGCCAGGCAACTGGCATGCCATGGTTTAACAGGAAATAACTATAGCAGCCTCCATATCCCTCTCACTTCAGGTTCCTTTAAGGTGGACCGTGGCCATACATGCTAAGATTTCTGCTCAATGTGGCAAACAGGTGAATTCCTCTCTGATCTAAATCTGGTCAGAAGAGAGATCGACCCCCCCCCCCCCCATACACTGCAGATTTTCAATAGATTTCACCATGAAATCTATCAATCTGCAGCGATGCTGTGTTTGCTGCAGTGCAATGCTTTGGCCATTTGACCTACCGCCACTCCCTCTCCACATCTGATGGATTAAAATTTACCGCCTGATCTCAATTCCGATTCATGCCACAGATTGATCAAAATTACGATCAATTTGGCTTGTTGCATCGTAGATAACCGTCAGATTCGATTATGGTGAGAGTCCACATAGATCAAGACCAAGTCAGTCCATAGGAGGGATACCCTATAAAGGGGGTGCATGATCAACTTGGATGCACTGGGGGGGGGGGGGGGGGGGGGCTGGGAAGAACCTCCAGATGCTTACAATTTAAAGGGAGCGTGGAGGGACACACTATTATTATTTATAAATATCCGACATCTTCCGCAGCGCTGTACATATTATATTATTTTGTCACATACCTGTCCCTCAGGTGGGCACTCAATGTAACCCCTACCATAGTCATATGTCTATGTATGTATTGTGTAGTGCATGCATCGTAGTCTAGGGCCAAATTGGGGGGAAACCAATTAACTTATCTGTATGTTTTTGGGATGTGGGAGGAAACCGGAGTGCCTGGAGGAAACCCACACAGACACAAGGAGAACATAAAAACTCTGTGCAGATAGCGCCCTGACTGGGATTCAAACCAGGGACCCAGCGCTGCAAGGACCCAGTGAGTGCTAAACACTACGCCACCGTGCTGTCCACTATGCCACTGTGCTGCCCACTATGCCACTGTGCTGCCCACTATGCCACTGTGCTGTTCACTATGCCACTGTGCTGCCCACTACGCCACTATGCTGCCCACTATGCCACTGTGCTGCTTACTACGCCACCGTGCTGCCCACTATGCCACTGTGCTGCCCACTACGCCACTGTGCTGCCCACTATGCCACTGTGCTGCCCACTACGCCACTGTGCTGCCCACTACGCCACTGTGCTGCCCACTATGCCCCCGTGCTGCCTGGTGGTGTAGGGCAGCACACTATGTGCGGGTTACATAACAGTTGCTCAGTAGAGCGAGTTATGTAATTGATGCTTTGGAAAGCAGAAGTGGTACTTCACACCAGAATGCGTTAAGAATTACAGAGGCGCCAAAAGTATAAAAATAGCTAAAAGTTTTAAAATGTTTTGGTTGCGGTGGTGGACCGGCTAACCATAAACGGACGGCAAAGCTGTCGGATTACAAATCATACAATTTATTTAAAAGCTCCCAATATACATTCGCAACGCGTTTCACGGGCATCAACCCGCTTCCTCAGGCAATAAGGGTCAGGAGCAACAAACACTGAAAATGACAGAGATATAAGGCATGCATCAGCAGGCTGTGTATGGTACAGTTGTATAGTAAATTACATACAAATACGATCTTTTTGATATGAAAGAGTGTTGACGCTTAATTGGTTGTGCTGACATGTCATAAATTATAACCAGTGGTGTATTAAACATTATGCGGGAAAAAAACTCAATGAATATATTAGCACTATTCTTTACCTGGAAAACTAAAGACTAAAGGACTTAGTTAGTGAATAAGGCAGTGATTTACAATTGAGTGCGGAAAGACAGGTGTAATACAATGTCTGAGGCGAGGCTGATAAAAGTGTGTGTGCGGAGGGGAATGGGAACTCATGGGTAATGGACTTGATTTGGGTACCCTTGTAGATAAAAGATTCTGCTACATCACTTAAATAAAAATACCATACAGATATAAAATAAACATAAAATTAAAATACAGTGCTGATTACAATATGCAATAAAAGGTCATATGATAGCTATACTATAAAAAGAGAGGACGAATAAAAAGTTTTAGGAAATTCTGCATCAGGAGGATATGTTAATAAATTTTTTCCAGTACATCACCGCGGTTTGTCTCCGCCCAGTCCCCTTGCATTGGCCAAGCAGCAATCACGGGCCTATCACAATACATGCACTGCCCCACCCCCCGCACGGACCATGGTACCTCCCACAATCCTCTCTTAAACCCTGCACACATGGGTTGTCGGCACAGAGGTGCCAAGCATCACTCCGACGAGACGCTGGTGAGTTCCCATTCCCCTCCGCACACACACTTTTATCAGCCTCGCCTCAGACATTGTATTACACCTGTCTTTCCGCACTCAATTGTAAATCACTGCCTTATTCACTAACTAAGTCCTTTAGTCTTTAGTTTTCCAGGTAAAGAATAGTGCTAATATATTCATTGAGTTTTTTTCCCGCATAATGTTTAATACACCACTGGTTATAATTTATGACATGTCAGCACAACCAATTAAGCGTCAACACTCTTTCATATCAAAAAGATCGTATTTGTATGTAATTTACTATACAACTGTACCATACACAGCCTGCTGATGCATGCCTTATATCTCTGTCATTTTCAGTGTTTGTTGCTCCTGACCCTTATTGCCTGAGGAAGCGGGTTGATGCCCGTGAAACGCGTTGCGAATGTATATTGGGAGCTTTTAAATAAATTGTATGATTTGTAATCCGACAGCTTTGCCGTCCGTTTATGGTTAGCCGGTCCACCACCGCAACCAAAACATTTTAAAACTTTTAGCTATTTTTATACTTTTGGCGCCTCTGTAATTCTTAACGCATCCAGAAGTCCACCCTTGGTGGAAGGGTGATCTACCCTACAAATTCCTCTATCCACAGAGAGCGACATTTTAATCCTGAGTGGGGACAGGCTTGTTCTCCCCACCTGCCTTGACAGTGGTTGCTTCTGTGGCAACCCTGGTTTGTGAGTATAAGTCTTACTTTATTATACTTTCCATATCCCACCTAAACATACTACACTATATTGGGCTCTCGGTCTTCAATTTTTTCACACCAGAAACCGCTGCTGTTTCCTGATGTCCTCACTGAATGCGGAACTTGTTATGATTTTACCACCTGCCTCTTCCTGTTCTACAGAGAGAAGCATTTCACTCTCCTGTGGGGTCTGATTGTCAGAGAGTGGCTGAAATGTCGCAGAATGAGGCTCTGATCAGTAATGCAATATAACTGTACAACAGATTTTAGTTGAGAGCTCTAACATTGAAACAACTCCCATAAAACATACATCTCAGGATGTTCAGACACCGGTTACTTTAAGCAAAGAAAATCACAGAAAAAACCCTACTGCCCCCAGTATGTACAGTAAAAGCTGTTACTCTGTGCCTGTAATGATAGTAAACTAGCTGCAGTGTGTGCTGATCTCTGCTACCTGCAGTATGTACAGTATAAGTTGTTACTGTGTCCCTGTACAGAACAACCAAGCAGCACGGGGTGACCCAAACCACTAGGAATGTATAGGGGGATAAAAGAGACCGAAAAGCCCTCCTACTAATAAGCAATGCTTGGTGAAATTTGCCTTCTTAAAACAGAAGGAAACTTACAATAATTCAGCTATAAGTGAACACTTGTGGTTACCCACAATGCACCACTACTGAATATGCAAATTATCTCTTTCCGCCCCTGTAAGCCAGACAAGCATCCAGAACCGCTGGTGTATAGCAAGCCTATAGCTTTAAATATTACACAGCCACACCAACCCCACATGTAGCCAGTCTGTTCCAGGCTTTTAGTCCTCATCAGTACATAGCAGGGATTGATATGGCTGTATGGGATAGGGCTTGGACCAGTACAACAGAGTAACCAAAAAGCTCGGGGTGACCCAAACCACTAGGAATGTATAGGGGGATAAAAGGAACCAAAAAGCCCTCCTACTAAAAAGCAATGCTTGGTGAAATTTACCAAGAAAAACAGAAAAAGTTGCTTGTTATTGTTCAAACAGCTGATAAGACTGATGAGACATCAATCCAACTGTTGGATTGACGTCTTATCAGTTGTCTTAACAATAGCAAGCAGCTTTTTCTGGTTGTTTCAACTTGTTTCACAACAAAAGTTAATTGAGAATTGTGCTGCATAAAAGACCACTGTTGAGCTTGTGTATGGGGCTGTGCCTGTACTGATAGTAAACTAGCTGCAGTGTGTGCTGATCTCTGCTACCCCCAGTATATACAGTACTAGCTGATTGCCCGGCGTTGCCCGGGTATGTATTTGGCTGGTGTTGGTTCCGCCTACTTTTTCTAACCCTAACACACAATTACTCACTGACCAAGTTTGTGAGCTTTGCGGTCTTTGGTATCAATAATCTGCATTGAAATGAAACAAATCTGATTGGGTGTGTGTGGCTCCACCCCCTTTTCTGAATTTGAACCCCAGTCACCCAATAACCAACTGTACCAGGTTTGAGGCCTGTGCCATTAACAGTTGAAGAATGGTAGCAATTAAATATTCCCCTTGAAAAGCAACAGGTGAAGTTTGATTCACTTTTGTAGGCTCCACCCACTTTTCTGAATATTAATCCCAGTCACCCAGTGACCAACATGTGCAAAGTTTAAAAACCTTGCCATTAACAGAATGGCTGCAGTGTACATTTTCCCAGTGAAATTTGTATTTGTCTCCACCCACTGATGGAGCATTGCCCGGGTATGTATTTGACTGGTGTTGGCTCCGCCCACTTTCTAACCCTAACACACAAACACTCAATGACCAAGTTTGCGAGCTTTGGAGTCCTTGGCATCAATAATTTGTATATTTCCATAGAAATTAAACAAATCAGATAGGCTGTTTGTGGCTCCACCCCTCTCCAGCATTTGAACCCCAGTCACCCAATGACCAACTGTAGCAGGTTTGAGGCATCTGCTATTAACAGTGCAAAAATGGCAGCAATTTAAATATTCCACTTGAAAATCAACAGGTGAATTTTGATTGGCTATTATAGGCTCCACCCACTTCCCTGAATATCTCAGTCACTCAGTGACCATCTGGGCAAAGATTGGGAACCCTGAAATAAACAGTGTAAGAAGGGCTGCAGTTTACACTTTCCCAGTGAAATTTGTTTTTGGCTCCGCCCACTTTTTGTAACCTGGACACAAAGTCACTACTCAATGCCCAAGTTTGTGAGTTTTGGGGTCCTTGGCATCAATCATTTGTATTTTCCCATGAAATGAAACAAATCTGATTCACTGTTTGTGGCTCTGTCCCCTTTTCTGAATTTGAACCTCACTGACCCAATGACCAACTGTACCAGGTCTGAGGCTTGTGCCATTAACAGTTCTAGAATGGCAGCAATTTTAATATTCTCCTTGAAAAGCGACATGTGATTTTTGTTTGACATTTTAGGCTCCACCCACTTTTCTGATTATTAATCCCAGTCACCCAGTAACCAGCTATGCTAAGTTTGAGAACCCTACCATTAACAGTGAAGAAGGGCTGCAGTTTACAATTTCCCAGAAAAATCTGTTTTTAACTCCACCCACATTTTGTAACCTTGACACACAGGCACTACTCAATGACCAAGCTTGTGAGCTTTTGGGTTCCTGGCATCAAAATTGTGCTAATGGAAGCAGCTTATCCAGCAAAGAAATCTGGCTGTTTTTGGCTCCGCCCCTTTACTGAATTTGAACCCCAAACACTTAACGACCGACTGTAGCAGGTTTGAGACCTCTGCTATTAACAGTGTGAGAATGGCTGCAGTTTCAATATTCCCCTTGAAAATCAATAGGTGAATTTTGATTGGCTCTTGTAGGCTCCACCTACTTTTCCGAATATTAATCCTAGTCACCCAGTGACCAACTGTGTGAAGTTTGAGAACTCTGCCATTAACAGTGTAAGAAAAGCTGCAGTTTACATTTCCCCATGTAAAAAGTTAGTTCTTTTTGGCTCCGCCCACTATTTCTAATTTTGACATACAGTCACTTAATGACCAAGTTTATGAGCTTTGGGGTCTTTGGCATCAATAAGTTGCATTTTACCACTGAAATTAAACAAATCTTATTGGCTGTTTTTGGCCCGCTCCCTTCAGAATTTAAACTTCAGTCTCCCAGTGACTGACTGTAGCAGATGTTAGGCCTCTGCCATTAAGAGTGCATGAATGGCAGCAAAGTAAATATTCCTCTTGAAAATCAAAAGGTGAATTTTGATTGGCTGCTGTAGGCTCCACCCACTTTTCTGAATATTAGTCACAGCCACCCAGTGGCCAACTGTGTCATGTTTGAGAACCCTGGCAATAACAGAATGGCTGAAATCAATCTAACAAATCTGATTGGCTGTTTGTGGCTCCACCCCTTTAGTGAATTTGAACCCCAGTCACCCAATGACTGACTGTATCAGGTTTGAGGTCTCTGCCACTAACAGTGTAAGAATGGTAGCAATGTGAATATTCCCCTTGAAAATGTATAGGTACATTTTGATTGGCTGTTGTAGGCTCCACTCACATTTCTGAATATTCATCCGAGTCACCCAGTGGCCAATTGTGTAAAGTTTGGGAACCCTGCAATGTACAAAATGTAGTTGTTGGCACCGCCCACTTTTTCTACCTTTGACATACAGTCACTGAATTATCAAGTTTATCAGCTTTGGGGTCCTTGGTATCAATACTTTGTATATTCCCATTGAAAAATAAACAAATCTGGCTGTTTGTGGCTCTGCCCCCTTTCTGAATTTGGACCCTAGTCACCCAGTAACCAACTGTACCAGGTTTGAGCCATCTGCTTTTAACAGTATTAGAGAATGGTAGCAGATGAAATATTCCCTTTGAAAATCAAAAGGTGAATTTTTATTGGCTGTTGTAGGCTCCACCCACCTTCCAAAATCTTAATCTCAGTTACCCAATGACCAACTGTGCAAAGTTTGAGAACCCTGCCATTAACGGTGTAAGAATGGCTGCCGTTTATATTTTCCCAGTAAAAGTTGATTTGGCTCCGCCCACTTTTTGTAACCTTGACACACAGTCACTCAATGACCAAGTTTGTGAGTTTTCAGGTTCATGGCATCAAAAATGTGGGAATGGAATCCACCAAGGAAATCTAATTGGCTGTATGTGGCCCCGCCCCTTTAGTGAATTTGAACCCCAGTCACCCAATGACCGACGGTAGCAAGATTGAAGCCTCTGCCATTAAAAGTGTAAGAATAGCAGCAGTTTAAATATTCCCCTTGAAAATCAATAGGTGAATTTTGATTGGCTGTTGTAGGCTCCACCCACTTTCTTGAATCTTAATCACATTCACCCAGTGACCAACTGTGGCAAGTTTGAGAACCCTGCGATTAACAGTCTAAGAATGGCTGCAGTTTACATTTTCCCATTTAAAATGAACGGCTGAAATTTGATTGGCTGTTTTATGCTCCGACCACTTTTCCTGGATTTGTAACCTCAGTCACCAAGTGACCCACTGTGCCAAGTCTGGGGACTGTGGCTTGATTACTGTGAGAATGGCAGCCTTTTCCATTTTTTCCATTGACTTGAATGGGTGGAATCTGATTTGCTGTTTGTAGCTCCGCCCAGGTGTGCAGGGGGGCCGCGAGACCCCCAGAACATATCATCCCAGGTAGTAAGGGATCTGTGTACCAAGTTTCGTTCAAATCGGTCAAGCCGTTTTCGCGTGATCGCGGCACATACACACACACACACACATACATACATACATACATACATACATACATCCGATTTTATATATATAGATAAGCTATTACTCTGTGCTTGTACGGATAGTAAACTAGCTGCAGCGTGTGCAGATCTCTGCTACCACCAGTATATACAGTATAATTTATTACTCTGTGCCTGTACGGATAGTAAACTAGCTGCAGTGTGTGCTGATCTCTGCTACCTCCAGTATATACAGTATAATCTATTACTCTGTGCCTGTACTGAAAGTAAACTAGCTGCAGTGTGTGCTGATCTCTGCTACCCCCAGTATATACAGTATAAGCCATTACTCTGTGCCTGTACTGATAGTGAACTAGCTGCAGTGTATGCTGATCTCTGCTACCCCCAGTATATACAGTATAAGCTATTATTCTGTGCCTGTACTGATAGTAAAGTAGCTGCAGCGTGTGCAGATCTCTGCTACCACCAGTATGTACAGTTGTATTGCTACACCTGCGCCCTCTGTTAATAAGGCGACATCTTATATTGATGCGGTAGCCATTTTGTATACTTTTTTATATTACTTTATTTAGCGAAGTGTGAATCTGTTCATTTAGGTCGGAGGACCACTTTAACACTTGTTTACGAGGAAGCTGGATGGGGCCAGTGGTATGTGGAAAACGTGCGCCCAGATGACTCATGGGCTATGAATATTTAATGAATCAAGATAGTGAATATCTTCATATGGGAGTTCTTAATTGTCTGAGCAGATTGTTACTTGTCTGGATAAGTATTCCACAATAAGCACAAGGGGACAGTGTAAAATGTCTTGCTAGTTCATAAGTAGATACTGGTTGTCATATGGCAGGCTACAAATCTGTCAGTTACATGGAAGCCGAGGAAGACAGTCTGAATATGGCCCTGGCTCTATTATAGCCATTATGTGGGAAGAGCTCGTTAATAATTAATACATTCATTATCTTCAATGGGTGGCTATATTATTCTATTCTTATTCTCTCTCCCTCTCCCCCCCCCCCCCCCCCCGTTGCGTCCTTAGAGTAGGCGGGGCCTGGTCAGAGTGTCGTAAGCGGGGTGTAGAGCCATTAGTGTAAGCCATATACCGTACCACCATACTCAGGGGCTTGTCTGCCTCTAATGCAGTATGCCTAAGGGCCTGTTCAGCGTTTGTAGAACGCGTATAAATTCAAAGAAACGCAAGTTGAAAAACGCATGCGTTTTTCTTGCGTTCTAATGCGTTTTCTATTGCGTTTTGCACACACACGTGACCCAGGGGAAAAAAAAGAATTATGGGAACCGCAGAGGAAAACGTACGCTAAAAACGCAATAGTACGCATTTTTGATACGCGTCCATAGACTTTCATTGCGTCCGTTTCTATGCGTGACGCACAGAACTGCATGCAGCAATGCGGATAAGAAACGTATGCGTCTCATACGCATACATGTGAACTAGCCCATTCAAAAGCATTAGGAGCCGTTTCTATGCGGTTTTGGTACCCGGACACGTTCCCTGAAAACAGCTAGGAACGCGCATAGTATGAACAGGCCCTTATTATGGTTTAAAAACAATTGAGTTTGTTCGTGTTAAGGGTCCCATACACTGGTCGATTTAAGCCATCAATTGACGGCCGATTCAACCGCTCTGAACGAATTGGCTAGAAATCGATGCAGCAGGAAGCATGGTCGATTGGCTGATCGATTTCTGGCCGATCGATTTTCTCGGTCGGTCCGGATGGAAAATCTAGGTCGATCGACTGCTGGCAGCAGATCGATGGCCCATAGAGTTGCATTGGACCGAATGGTGCAGTAACTGGAAATCTGTTCCTAGTGTGTGGCACACATCAGATAGATTCCTGTCAGATTTGACAGGCATCTGACAGGAATCTATCTGATGGTCGAATCTGCTGCAAATCTATAAGTGTATGGCCACCGTAAGAGGTCTAATGCAAGTTTTATATCAACATAGTGTAATTTCTGACCGTAAGAGCAGGGAGTGCTTGTCTCTCCTGTGCCACCTCTTGCCCCTCGTGTGTCTCTGGTCTCCGTGTCCCCTCTGTTACCCCTGTGCCACCTCTTGCCCCTCGTGCGTCTTGTCTCCCTGTGTCCCTTTTGTTACTTCTGTGCCACCTCTTGTCCCCTTCAGTCCACCTTTTGTCCCCCGGTGCATCTCTTTTCTCCCTGTGTCCCCTCTGTTACCCTGTGCCACCTCAGGTCTCCCTGTGCATCTCGTCTCCCTGTGTCCCCTCTGTTACCCCTGTGCAACCTCTTGTGCCACCTCTTGCCCCTCGTGCGTCTTGTCTCCTTGTGTCCCTTTTGTTACTTCTGTGCCACCTCTTGTCCCCCTTCTGCCACCCGTACGTCTCTTGTCTTCCTGTGTCCCCTCTGTCCTCTTGTGCCACCTCCTGTCCCCCTGCGCATCTCTTTTCTCCCTGTGTCCCCTCTGTTACCTCTGTACCACCTCTTATCCCCCGTGTCCCCTATGTTCCCCCTATGCAGGCGCTTGTGTCACCTTGGCCCCCCTTTTGCCATAACTCACATGGCCCCAATCCACGCCAATCCTTGCCACTCCCCTGCATGCTGCTAAGCTCTGGTCACTATAGTTACTTCCCCCGGCACCTGAGACATCATGACAGGCACCAAGTGGAAGTAATGATGGTGACGGGATGCATTATTGATGAGGATTGGCCCTGGGTCGCGGCTATGTAAGTTATAGCAGATGGGGCCACGGTGTGGACGGAAGGGAGGGGGACAAGATGCAGGAGTCGGGGCCGTGCAGCACAAGGCAGCCTAGCTTGAAGAGCTCCCTCTCCAAGGGAGGCCCCAAGCATGGGTGTGCCTTGCTTGTATGCTGGTGAAGCCCCTGCCCGTGGTATGGGGCCCCCATCAGCACAGGGCCTGGGGCGATTGCCCCCCCCAAAGGCCGCCACTGCTCTCCCTCTCTCTCTATCTACCAACTCCTTAAGGCCCTTATCCACCTCACAATTTTTCCGTTGATTTTCCCAACAACCAGCGTTTTTTTGAGCGTTGAGCGGTCATTTCCGCAATCTCACAACATGGGTACCAGGCGGACGATCACACGATCGTCACTTAGCGTCACGCGGGGATAGCGCCTGTCACGGCGACTCATATCTTTAAGATGCCCAACGACTATGGTGATCGCTTGAAGTCTCATTCCCGCCCGTTGTGTGTCGTCCCTCATACCCGCCGGCAGGGATATCGATCGAGGAGCGCTCGCTGACATGGGATGTCGCTGTGATCCATCTTCCTTCATTGCGAGGCGAGTATTCAGCTGTATTGCTACAGGAAAAGTGACACCACTTACACAGGTAGCAATTGCAGGTTCTTTTAGATTCCTCCAAAATCAGAGACAAGTAACAAGTTTATTGATACAAAATATGATATACAATACCGAGTTATTGAAAAGAAGACAGAGAATAACAACATAACATAACAAGTATCAGAATTATAAACATATCACATCACCTTGTGTTTCCCAGGTGTCCCGCTCAAGGTTGCAGTAACTTCTATCTTTCCTAGAGAGCAACTCTTCCCTCACGATAGTTTAGAAGTTCCTCAGACGGGAAGCGCAGTCAGACGACTTAGCTAGGTGGGCAGCCCAGCTGTGAGTTGAGAGAGTTCCATCGTCTTGAAATAGCAGCTGGGTTTTATAGCTCTTTATCCCATAGACCAACATGGAGCCCCATGTTAGCCTATGGAGTATGGTAGAAAAAAACCCTTTTTGACAATCAGCAACTCCGAACAAGTGATAATGGCTGTAAGCACACCAAATGGGCCACATTCCGGTCAGCATACTTTTGAAAGATTTATGGCCCCCTTTCATATGTCCATCCGCCCATCTACACAATTATGGCCCATACTCACGGGCTAGTGAGTATGGGCCATAGGGTGAGTATGCGGCGTTGCACGGGCGCGCACCCTGAACCGTCGCTCGTCGCTGATGTCACCGGGCGATTGAACCGTTCAATCGCCTGCCGACAGTCGCAGCCACAACTCCGCCGCAACTGTCGCAGCAACAAGATAAGTAATCCATTGGGCTTCCGGCGGGGGGAGGCGCAACAGCGACAGCCGCATCAGTTGCCAGGTCCCTCCGCCGTGTGTATGCGGAGGGACCTGGCGACGAGCTGTTGCCGGCCTGTCGCGGCGACAGGCCACTTTTTAATCCCCAAGATCAATAAAAATTAAAACAAGCCCCCAGGATGCCCCATCGTGAGTGCTATTGGGGGACCTACGGAAAGAATTGGGAAATGGCTTGATGAAAAGCTGAAGGGTATAATGATGTCGCTCCCGTCCTTTGTCCAGGACTCCACTGATGTCTTGCGGCTCCTGGGAGAACTGGAGTTGGGCCCCGGTGACATCCTTGTGGGGATCGACGTGGAGAGTTTGTACACGTCGATTCCCCACGAGGTTGGCATCGGGGCCACCCGATTTTTCCTGGATGATGTGAATCCTGAGGCCCATCTCCACAACTCCTTCGTAGTGGACGCGCTTCGCTTTGTCCTTGAGCACAACTGCTTTGCTTTTGGTGGCTCCCACTATAGGCAGGTGCGGGGCACATCTATGGGTGCGGCCTGCGCGCCTGCCTATGCCTGTCTACATCTGGGCCAGTGGGAGCGTCTGGAGGTGTACCCCCTCCCGGAATTCGAGAAACATGTCCGATTATGGATCTGTTTTATTGATGACGTGCTGGCTGTGTGGAGGGGAACTGAGCAGGAACTTGACTCATTCATGAGTCAATTAAATAGAAATTACCGGAATATCTTGCGCACTTATGTGATGAGTAGGTCCGATATTATGTTCCTGGACCTGCACATCTGGAGGGAGGATGTTGGTGTGAGAACCACGACCTTCCGGAAGCCAACGGCGGGTAACACTGTCCTCCACGCAGCCAGCCATAACCCTCGACATCTTAAGAGCGGAATACCATATAGTCAGTTTCTGCGACTACGCAGAAACTGTTCTAATGAACAGGATTTTGAGACAATCTCTGGCTATGTATGACCGGTTCCGGGAGAGAGGCTACCAACATGAAATATTGTGCTCGGGATTTAGGCGAGCTAGAGAGCGCCCGAGGGAGGAGTTGTTGTTGGGGGGTGGGGGGAAAAAGGAGAACACAGAAACAAATGAGAGAGAGTAAGCTCCCCCGATTTATAACCCCATACAATTCCAACTGGGAAAAGATTCGGGAGATATTGTCCAGACACTGGCCGGTGTTACAAACTGACCCAAAATTAAATCAGATAGTGCGAGATAGACCTATGTTGGTAGCTAAAAGGGCACCCAGCTTGAGAGATGCTTTGGTCCATTCCGACGTTACCCCAAAAGGAAAAACAACCTGGCTGAATAAAAGTAAGGTGGTTGGAATGTACCGGTGTGGTAATTGCGTGGCGTGTGAAAGAATGACACCTACAAAAGTTTTCCATGACTCCCAGAGGAGGAGGGAATGGAGGATAAAAAGCTTCATAAATTGCAATACTGAATGGGTTATCTATAGATTGGAGTGCCCTTGCCACAAACTCTATGTAGGACTGACCACTAGAAAACTAAAAACCCGGGTGATGGAACATGCAGTGGATTACAAAAAAATGGTGAATATAAGAGTGCTGTGGCTGAACATTTCTGCCTTGAACATGGAGGTGACCCAAGTGGTCTCACTGCAATAGGAATTGCTCAAGTACCAGTGGATAGGAGAGGGGGAGATCGATTGAGAAGATTGAAACAATTAGAGAGTAGGTGGATCTACTTATTAGGAGCCCTGAATCCAGATGGAATGAATAGTGAGTTGGACTTTGCCCCATTCTTGCCACAATAAATAATGAGAAACCATATGCTTACCTTGAGGGAGTGCATCTAAACGATGAGAATAAATTGAATAATTGGATAAGATGGATGAGAAATGAGCACCTGTAGTGTTTGTGGGTTTGCTATAAGGAAGCGCGCAGACCTATAAAAAGACTGATGACTGTGATGACTCATGCAGCGATGCTCCTGCTGTGAGTGCCTTAGAGAAATACGCTAGATGTGCTGAATATACATGTATTGTTGATACCAGTCGCCATGGGAACGGTCCGGGCAGGAAGGAAGGAGATACGAGGGAACTTCACGCCCTGCAGGCCTAATAGGAATAAAGTTGGCAGTTCAGCCAATCACCAGCCACGCACATCCTGACGAAGCTCGCAAAGGGGCGTTGCGCGTGATGGGCGGGTGCATTTTTCGTAGCCAGTGAGCACCCACACGCAGCTGCAACACTAACTACATGAATGGAGGTTGGCGTCCGATCCCTACCACAGCGTATGCGGAACAGGTTGAGCTGACTTGCCGACCACCAAGCACGGAGGCCTCACGACTGGTACTGCTGACCCTGACCTTCTGTGGGGGACCTGTTCGGAATAGCCCGGAGTACTGGACGACTGAACGGAAGTATACTCGTGTGGTGAGACACTAAAATGTCGGCTGAAAAGTAGTTTTATGTGCTTGCAAGCTGAAGACTAACATTTACGCTTACTGTTGCTGCAATCCTCTCCCCCTCTCTGAAGAAAGGGACATTGGTACCGGTACCAGAAGGGGTGTATGAGTGGCTATGCATGCATGGTGCGTGGATGTTGTGGTGTGTTCTTTATGGCTATTTTTAATTGTTTTTAAAGCTGTTCTGCCAACACATATGCCAAAACCTAAATAAAGTTCGTTTTCTATTTTTTGATACCCAAGAGGGACCTAGTTATCATTTTTCCATTGACCGGCCACTTTTGTCCCTCATGAGTATGGGCCATTAGATATTCACTCTGGAATACAACTACTAGATTTACGCCCCATCTCTAAAGTCATAGTCATGCATTATAGCCTAAAAAATATCCTAATGTCCCTTAACTTCATACACTAAGAGGCCATTAGGTCATAAATGAAGAGTCCTAAATCATGGGTCAGATCAGTGCTACATTCCTTATATGCAAGCACTTCATATAATGGTGCTTTTTAAGTAACATATGACTCATAGACCCATCTGTGTTAGTTTCTGACAAACAAGTGTTAAAGAAGTCCACCCGACTCAAATGAACCAATATACAGATCTGAAAGAAAAGATTCACATACAAGATGGCTTACTACAGCACCATCAGTACAATATGGCGCATAAAAGCTATAGCACTACATCAGCTTAAAGGGGAACTGAAGTAAGAGTTATACGGAGGCTGCCATATTTATTTCCTTTTAATCAATACCAGTTGCCTGGCAGCCCTGCTGGTCTATTTCTCTGCAGTAGTATCTGAATAACACCAGAAACCAGCATGCAGCTAGTCTTGTCAGATCTGACTTTAAAGTCTGAAACACCTGATCTGCTGCATGCTTGTTCAGGGGCTATGGCTAATAGTATTAGAGGCAGACGATCAGCAGGGCTGCCAGGCAATTGGTATTGATTAAAAGGAAATAAATATGGCAGCCTCCGTATACCCCTTACTTCAGTTCCCCTTTAGTGCTGTTTGTGGGCTCTGCTGTGCTTAACCACTTCGGGACCGGCCGCCTAACCCCCCTTAAGGACCAGGCATTTTGCGGTGGAGGGGGGTGCGAGCGTTTGGGGGGGTCAGGTGGCTGAATCCTGTCTGTGGCTGGCTGGGCAGTGTCCTCCCCCATGGTGGCAAGTGCCCCCCCTTACACCAGCAGCCATCACTTACCTTACAGGCTCCAGCGATGAGCCGCAGTACCCCCCCTTCTTCTCCAGCCAGCATCTCCGCTCCAAATGACGCTCAGGTCGGGTCGCGGCTTGATGACGTCATCAAGCCGGGACCCGGGGCTGACTTCAGACGGAGCAGAGATGCCGGCCAGAGCAGAGGGTTGCGCTGATCGTCGCTGGAACAGTAGGGAGGTGAGTGGATCCTCTTCTTTTCCCCCTGCCGCCGCCGCTGTCAAAGTGATCACTACGATCCGACGGCGATCGTAGCGATCACATGATCAGCAGTCATACGCGATGGCTGCTGATCACTCGGGGGAGATGTCAGCTGTCATATGACAGCTTGATCTCCCCCTCCGGGTGCACACGATCGCGTCGGGGAGGTTCTTTAGCGCGGACGTTGAATCAACGTCCAGTCAGAACGATAGCACCACCTGCTGGACGTTGATTCAACGTCCGCCGTCCCCAAAAGGTTAAAGAGAATCTGTAATGAGAAAAATTCCCCTGTGGAGTACTTACCTCAGGAGGGGAAAGCCTCTGGATTCTAATGTGGCTTCCCCCGTCCTCCTCCATCTCCCAATGGCAGAGCTAGAAGCCCCCGAACGGCGGGCATGTAAATATTTACCTTCCCGGCAGGCGGGGCTTTCTGATCGGGATCAGGCGGAAATAGCCAATCCCAGTCGGGTCCTCTCTACTGTGCAGGCGCAAAATCCCATCAGGACGCCGCTACTGCACCTGCGCTGCAGCCGAGGAAGGTAGCGTCTGCACCACAGCACAACAACTTGTCAGCTGTGGGTTCGGGTGGAGGTGGCGGGTGCAGCGGTGCCAACATGGGACGGAGGGGGATGGGGGAAGCCTCATTAGGATCCAGAGGCTCCCCCCACCCCTGAGGCAAGTACCCCCCAGGGGAAGTTGTTCTCATTACAAAGTCTTTTTAACGCCTGGTTTTCCCCAGCTCCTCCAAGGTTATTATACTTTAAATTTTACTGTATTTTAGCATTTAATATTATGTATATAGAGTGGGGTATAGTACTGTATAAGCCCAGCGTATCTTTAAAGGGAAGGTTCAGGGAGTGGGAAAAAATAATAAAAATCCATATCCACTTAGCTGGGGCTTCCTCCAGCCCGTGGCAGGCAGGAGGTGCCCTCGCCACCGCTCCGGAGGCTCCCGGTGGTCTCCGGTGGCGTGCCCGACCTGGCCAGGCCGGCTGCCAGGTCGGGCTCTTCTGTGCTCCAATCTGCGCCTCACGGAGGCACGCTGACGTCATCGGACGTCCTCCGGGTTGTACTGCGCAGGCGCAGTAGTTCTGCGCCTGCGCAGTACAGCCCGGAGGGCGTCAGATGACGTCAGCGCGCCCGTGTGGAACGCAGAAGAGCCCGTCGTTGGAGCGCAGAAGAGCCCGACCTGGCAGCCGGTCTGGCCAGGTCGGGTCGGCCACCGGGAGCCTGCGGAGAGGCGGCAAGGGCACCTCCTGCCTGCCACGGGCTGGAGGAAGCCCCAGGTAAGTGGATATGGATTTTTATTTTTTTTTCCCACTCCCTGAACCTTCCCTTTAAGATTAAGTCTCAAGTGACCAGAAAGCACACTTATCTGGCATCAGCTGATCCCTGCCAGATAAGCGAGACTCTAGTATACAGATATTTTTTCTTCATGAGATTTTTTAATGCCGTTTGTGTCCCTGTTGGGTACATTTTGTCTCATTTGCTCGCTGCCCATTCGTGGAGCTGTATGACCTTTGGTAGTCAGGGGGCCAAGGTGACGGGACAGCAGTAGCACGGATTGTACAGAATGACGAAGTAGGTTGTTCTGGCGCACGGCGCTCTGCACCGATACTAAGCGCCGCTATAGCAGTAATGCTAAGGTGCGCGTTAGGCCTCTTGCCCACTGAAAATCCGATTTCTGATTCCAATTTGCGATTCCGATTTTTCCTGGATGCTATCAAAACAATAAAAATGCAGAAAAAATGCAGCATGCAATACAAAATTGTGTCAAAATCGCAAATCGGAATCACATGTAGTGTGCAATCTGATTCCAATTGCTAACGGATTGCAAAATGCAAGGTACAATAAAATTAATGGAAATGTCAGCAGCCATTTCCATTAGCGTGATCCGATTGCGTCGCGCAATTGTCGCCCTGCAGTGTTTTGGATGCGATTCAGCTGTACTATACAGAGTATAGTAGCTCAATTTCATAGTGGAAATTGGTTTGAATTGTGATTGTGACTGCGTTTCATAGTGGAAAAGAGCCCTAAGGGCCCGTTCAGATCAGAAATGCGGATGGCCATGCGTGCGGAACGCGTGCGGACCGCAACGCGTACGAACGCATGGCCATCCGCGTTTGTGTGCGTTGCGTGGCTGATCCCATCACTAAAAGTGAATGGGACAGCCACGCGTTTTTGCAAAATCTGCGTGCAGCATGCGTTCCCGGACCGCACAGGTCCGGAACGCATGCAGTGTGAACATCAGACATTGCACTCTATGCAATGTCTGATGTCGTGCGTTTTGGCCACCTGCACGCGTTTCCAAAACGCGGCTGGAAACGCATGCAGTGTGAACGGGCCCTAAGGGTAATTAGGGGTTTCCGGACCCCAAATTACATCTCCCTCCGAGTTGCGACGACTTAAAGGTGAAATAGTATTGAACGCCGCTGGGAATTTAAGCGTCATTCGGCTTACCCTGCGCCCAGCTCACCGGCTGCATACCCATACATACACCCATAGATCCCAACTGTCCCTCTTTTGGAGGGACAGTCCCTCTTTGGCAGCCCTGTCCCTCTGTCCCTCCTCATTTGTCCCTCTTTCAGGACTTTGTCCCTCTTTCTATGTAAGTATATACCGTGTTTCCCCTAAAGTAAGACATCCCCTGAGAATAAAGCCTAGCAGGAATTTCAAGAATGCTTGAAATGTAAGACATCCTCCAAATTTAAGCCCTAGCAGCATCCCACATGACACCAGCAAGTCACGCTGAATAAAAGCCTGGATACAGGAGAGCAGCAGTATAATGTGAGTTCTACACAGTCCTATATATGTGTCAGGCAATTTGTGTTTTTGTTGGAGCCATCCCTCCTGATCTGTGGTGATAAGCATCAGCAGCACTTCACCTCTTCCCAGGACACACACACACACACACACAGCTTATCCTATGCTGGGGGAGCCTGACAGTTCTCTGCCTGCAAGAAATAAACAGTTCTCTGCCTGCAAGATCAGCAGAATTAATTTCTTGTAATTGAGAGCCGAAATCAGCAAACCACAAGCTCTGTGTATGTTCCACATGGCATACAGTATGTATATTTTGTATAGGAAAGCTACCAGTGTTTGCCAAAAAAATAAGACATCCTCTGAAAATAAGCCCTAGCACATCTTTTAGAGCAAAAATTAATTTAAGACAGTGTCCTATTTTCAGGGAAACACTGTATATATTTATCCTTATAATTGTAAAATGTTACTATGAAGGAAAATGAACCAGGATAGAAAGGACCAGTGTGGTTTGAATTATAAAACATATTTTTCTTATGAAATCTTTATGGTATGCATGACTAGGGGTGTGATCAGGGGTATGGCAAGGGCGTGGCTTAAGTGTCCCTCTGTCCCATCTCAAAAAGTTGGGAGTTATGTACACCAAATGAGGAATTGTCACCTTCTGTGTCTTTCTATGGAGAGACTCAACCCACTGCAAAGCCAAGGAAAGCCATATGCCCTGAAAGAAGGGGTCAACTCTCTGCTCCCTCCAACCCCAGATCCACAGGTCCTATCAGGAGCCCAGATAAAGCACACCGCAGCCAAGAGCAAAGAGAACTATGCAGATAAATGGAGGAATGAAATAAACAGCTTAAAGGAATACTTAAGTCAAAAAAAAAAATGACATTTACTCACCTGGGGCATCCCTCAGCACCCCGAAGCTGGATGGTGCCCTCGCAGCCCCGCTCCGACCGTCCTGTCCCCGCCGGCGGCTACTTCCGGTTCGGCGACAGCCGCCGACAGGCTGGGAACGCGGCTGATTTTCCGCGTTCCCAGCCGCTGCTATCACTCTCTATGCTGCTATAGATACGCTATAGCAGCATAGAGAGTGATAGCAGCGGCTGGGAACGCGGAAAATCAGCCGCGTTCCCAGCCTGTCGGCGGCTGTCGCCGAACCGGAAGTAGCCGCCGGCGGGGACAGGACGGTCGGAGCGGGGCTGCGAGGGCACCATCCAGCTTCGGGGTGCTGAGGGATGCCCCAGGTGAGTAAATGTCATTTTTTTTTTTTTGACTTAAGTATTCCTTTAAACAAAAGAAACAGCATCCATGGTTTATAAAACAAGCGACCACACACGGTGTATAATAAAAATATGAAATATTACAGGACGTATCCAAATATAAAAACAAAACACATCACCAGCAATGCTGGGAGGAGGGATATAAGAGATAATACTAGTATTGGTAAACAGTCACAAAATGCCAGTGGAGGTAAATGCAAAAATCAAATAGATCACTACATAGATCTGGAGCTGACATCATAGTCTCCTAGGATGCAACTATCACAATACATGTGTATAATCAACAGTCAGTCGTTTAAATAAATGAATGATGCTGATACTGGATGCTGTTTATTTTGTTTAAGCCAGGGGTCTCAAACTCAATTTACCTGGGGGTCGCAGAGGCAGAGTCAGGATGAGGCTGGGCCACATAAGGGATTTCCCAATCGCGGCGCATCGCCGCCTCTGCCTGTCCCTCTCACTCTTCCTTCACAGAGAGGGGCGGGGAGAGGCGGCGATCCGTGTGGCGAGTGACGTCAGGAGGGGCAGAGCTGAAGCTGAAAGCTCTGCCCCTTCCAGGAAATGCCGGCGGATTGCCCCCCGGGCGATTTGTGGGCTCTGCAGCCCTTGTTCAGCGGCGGGGATGCGGCGGATTAATTGGGAGCACTAAAGCGAACTATAAGGAAGCTTTTGCCAGCGAGGGCCACAAAATATTGTATCGAGGGCCGCAAATGGCCCGCGGGCCGCAAGTTTGAGACCCCTGGTTTAAGCTGTGTTCCAATTGTCCATGGATTTGGATTTGTTTAGATTGCTCTGTTTTTTGATTGTATGAATGAAATAAAACAGTCACAAAAGCTGACCATATACCAGTCCCTACAGAGAGAATATAAAATAGCCCCATACCTGGAAAAGCTCCAAAACCTTCAAGAGAGGAAAATCCTGAGCATCTACAGACTGAGTGCTCACAACCTCCAAATCAAGCCTGGGAGACACCGACAGACGTACAAACCCAGGGAGGAGAGACTGTGCCAACACTGTGAGCAGAAGACCCTCGAGGATGAAAATCACTTCCTGCTGCCCTGCCCAAAATATAACGCAACCAGGGAAACCTTCTTTAGATGGAACTATTTCTAGACTCTTACACATTAGGATGAGAGAAAACTCTACATTCTACTAGGAGAAGAGAAATCCACAGTGACAATCACTACACACTATGTCACAGCATGCCACAGACTGAGAGAAGGACTCTGCAGTGACCATCGCTGCACACTATGTCACAGCATGCCACAGACTGATAGGAGGACTCTGCAGTGACCATCGCTGCACACTACGTCACAGCATGCCACAGACTGATAGGAGGACTCTGCAGTGACCATCGCTGCACACTATGTCACAGCATGCCACAGACTGAGAGGAGGACTCTGCAGTGACAATCACTGCACACTACGTCACAGCATGCCACAGACTGAGAGGAGGACTCTGCAGTGACCATCGCTGCACACTATGTCACAGCATGCCACAGACTGATAGGAGGACTCTGCAGTGACCATCGCTGCACACTATGTCACAGCATGCCACAGACTGAGAGGAGGACTCTGCAGTGACAATCACTGCACACTACGTCACAGCATGCCACAGACTGAGAGGAGGACTCTGCAGTGACCATCGCTGCACACTACGTCACAGCATGCCACAGACTGATAGGACGACTCTGCAGTGACAATCACTATACACTATGTCACAGCATGCCACAGACTGATAGGAGGACTCTGCAGTGACCATCGCTGCACACTATGTCACAGCATGCCACAAACTGAGAGGAGGACTCTGCAGTGACAATCACTGCACACTACGTCACAGCATGCCACAGACTGAGAGGAGGACTCTGCAGTGACCATCGCTGCACACTATGTCACAGCATGCCACAGACTGATAGGAGGACTCTGCAGTGACCATCGCTGCACACTTTGTCACAGCATGCCACAGACTGAGAGGAGGACTCTGCAGTGACCATCGCTGCACACTATGTCACAGCATGCCACAGACTGAGAGGAGGACTCTGCAGTGACCATCGCTGCACACTATGTCACAGCATGCCAGAGACTGAGAGGAGGAATACACAGTGACAATTGCTGCACACTATGTCACAGCATGCCACAGACTAAGAGGAGTATAAAGGAACTGTAATCCCCCAAAAATGTCCATGAACTGTTAACCTTCTGAACCCCTACCCCACCCCATGTCCCCCATTCCCCACGCTTTGACAATGCCTGTATTGAAGCTTGGTCATGCCAATAAAGCTATCTTTGATTTGATTTTTCTCTCCTGTCTAGGCTGACAATTGGGGGGGGAAGAAAGGTTTTCACAAAAAAGGTTCCTATTAATCCATTTCCCACATTCTCCATCTATCGATGTGTACCTGGAGCTGGGGTGACACATGTTGTAAAATTCAGACGCGCTCTGCGGTGTTCAGTCGGTTTTATCTGGCCGGTGACATGACCCGGAGGACTCAGTGACATATTTCTGAGAAGGCAATCAGCAGTGATATCACCGCGTGTTATCAGCAGCCAACCACACCGCACAGCTGTATAGTCAGCAAAAGCCAGGGGGGAAAACTCATCCAAAACCACATCAAGCCAGCCAAGGAACTTCTCGTCCTGGTATAAAGAAGCAACGCCGCAAGGGTTTAAAGCGCACTTAAAGTGAGAGGGATATAGAGGCTGACATATTTATTTCCTTTTTAAAGTGGACCTGAACTCAGAACTTCCTCTCTGCTCGAAAGGATAAGCAACAGCATAATAAGCTTTGAAGAAAAATATTTCTTTGCTACAGCTGATACAAATCCAGCAATAAATCTGCACCGTTTCTACTTCCTGCTTTCATGGAAGCAGACATATTGTTAACCTCCTGTGCTTTCAAATGAGCTTATCTGCCTTATCTGCCGTGGCAGTCAGGTGACACTTAAGGTACGTGCACACGTTTGATACTTCTGAATGACTTGTCATTCAAACCGGACGTTCGAACGACAGTTTGGTGTGTGTACGAACAATCGTTAGACTGATAGCTGCAGTTTTGACTGATCCGCTTGGCAGATCCGTGGACTAGCTGTCGTTCAAAAGACAGGTCCGTACATGTGTACAAACAACTTGTTGTTTGAAAGTCTATTAGTTTGACACTAATAGACTTTCAAACAACAAGTCGTTTGATTAGTCACTTTATCTGGTCTATCGTTCCATCCAGTCCATTGACCAGTCAAACAACATGTAAATTAGCTGTAATTAGCATTTCAAACTTTTTGTCGTCTGTGTGTACAAGGAGTCTGAACAACTTTTTGTTTGAATGAAAAGTCGTTCAAGCGTCCGGTTTGAACGACAATCGGGCATAAAATCAGACGTGTGAATGCACCTTTATGCTGGGAATACACGGTTCGTTTCTGCTGTGCGTTTCTCCTCTCGTTTTTGCTGCTCGATTCTGCAATCGATTCTCTTATCTTCCGCTCATTTTTCTTATCTTTTTCCATTCACTTCTATCAGAAATCGAGCGGCGAAAGATCGGACATGTCGGAAATTATCTATCGAACCATCTAATCATCTAAAAAACGAACTGTGTATTCCCAGTATTAGGTCCACGCTAAAGGTGTGTACACACGCACTATTGTAACAAACGACGGGCCCGTCAGACCCTCCCGCTGAGCGGAAGTTCTGCCGACAGTAGCACGCATGTACAAGCTGTCGGCAGACTGATAAGACTGTTTTTGACTGATCCGCCGGGCAGATCTGTTCAAAACAGTCTTATCAGTCTGCCGACAGCTTGTACATGCGTGCTACTGTCGGCAGAATGACCGCGCTGCGGGAGGGTCGTTTGTTACAATAGTGTGTGTGTACGCGCCTTTAGGAAAAGCAGAGAAAGGTTAATCTATTATAGCCTGATCTGCTGTTTGTTTACTGTTCTGAGCCAAGCTGATAACAGAGATGAAAGGGAACTTTGCAGGACAGGGAGATGCAACAGTGAGTTAGGGATGCTGGCTGTGTGTGATGTATGCATATGTATGGAGTATGTGTGTCCCAGCATAACAGTGAGTGAGGGATACTGGCTGAGGGTGATGTATGCATATGCATGGAGTTTGTGCGTCCCAGCATAACAGTGAGTGAAGGATACTGGCTGTGTGTGATGTATGCATATGTATGGAGTATGTGTGTTTGCATTTTGTGTGCTCTATAAAGTACGTACAGATGGCTGCGCTGTTTTTGAATCTGAGGGCTCACAGATACTTGTAACCCTCTAAAAGAGGGTTCCAACGTTTTGCTAATGTATTTCTATGTGTGTGGTGACTTTAGTTGCTAAGGCTAAATTTCGCCTTAGGTATTAGCCTAGTGGAACCAAAATGGCGCATGGGAGAGGAGCTAAAGCGCCGAAATGGTCACATAGACTGTTGCTAGGCGACCAAAGCACACAGAGCAGTGGAGCTTTCCAGAAGACCCGCGCGGCCTGTCAGAAGCTACAGCGCAGGTGCGGAGGGGCAGAGCTAGAAGGGTGTAGCCAGAGGGAACTGGTTAGAATGAGTCAGAGCGCGCCAGTCGTGTGGAGTGGTAAGAGGAACTTGAGGAGTGAGGAGGCGGCGGAGAGAGCGGGGCGGAGGCCACGAGGAGAACGGCCGCAGAAGTCACCCCAGAGGCTAAGAGGGGACCCGGCGGTCACGCAGCATCCATAGCAGAGCAGAGAGACAGCGGCAACCAGGTCAGACAGTGACTGGAGGCCAGAGGCAGCGTACACAGAGCAAATACAAGCTAGCCCGGACAGAGAGAGATTCCGTCAGCCAGACGAATATGGGCCTTTGAGCCAAATACAAGCCACAGTGTGTGTTCAGTTATTAACCAGTGTTCAGCGGAGGCTTGCTGAGATAGAAATATAGCAACCCAGAACATGAAGAAGCCAAGTCTGTTCATAATCCTGTTACTAGAGAGTCTGTGTGCAAAAGCCTTAAAGACACAGAGACATTGGCCTCAATTCACTAAACTTATCTCCTGTCTTTAATAACTCTTCTAGAGCTGTTACCATGGTGATAAGGCATGTAGTATTCAGGAAACATTTTACCTCAGGCAAGCCTAAAGTTAACTCTTCTGTCTTTAAGTTAACTCTCCAATCCTTAAAATAACTCCAGAGTTAAAGACAGGCTGTTAATTAGCTGCATGTGAAAATAACTACAGAGGAGGTCAATTAACTACAGAGGAGGTCAATTAACTACAGAGGAGGTAAATTAACTACAGGAGAGGTAACTTAAGGAATGAAGAGGTAAGATAACTCTCTCACATGTGGAGGTAAGTTTTCTCTTGCCTTATTATCTCTAGCATGATCTTAGTGAATTGAGGCCATTGTGTTGATGATACAGTTGTTGATGCAAGATTAAGCTGCCAGCTAAAGTGAAGGAATCTGCTGCATATGTATGGAGTATGTGTGTTTGCATTTTGTGTGCTCTATAAAGTACGTACAGATGGCTGCGCTGTTTTTGAATCTGAGGGCTCACAGATACTTGTAACCCTCTAAAAGAGGGTTCCAACGTTTTGCTAATTTTGCTATATAAAGTGTATTGAGTGTAAAGCCTTTCTGTTACAAGAGACATTATCAGCCTCCATTAAGTACCCCGCTGAGCTGACACAGCCACCCGCTTGCTTTATTAGGCCTGATTCAGAGACAGTGTGCCTGTCAGTCCATTTCAAGTCAAGAGTTAGGGCCCTTTTCCACCAGCGCTGGCTGAATCGCAAAACCGCAAACCGCTAGCGATTTTACAATCGCTACGGTTTGCTTTTTAACATAGGAATCGCGGTAGGTCATTTCCACTACCGCGATTCGCTTTTGTCGGGAACGCGAACGCGCGGCGGAGCGATAATTGCCGCGATTTTGCTATGCAGTGCATAGCATAGCAAAATCGCGGCCGCAAACGTCGGGGGAATCGCCGGTTTTGCGATTCAGCAATCGCTAGCGTTCAGCATGAACGCTAGCGATTGCAGGTGGAAAAGGGCCCTTAAAGTTCATATGATCTTCTGTTGCTTTGTTCTGAAGTGTAAGGGCTGGTTCACACGGGCGTCTGCTGAGCTTTTGCTTGGCATTGCGTTTAAACGCCAGCGTTTAAAAGCTAGCTTTTGAAAGCTTTTGAAAAGCGTTCAAGGCTAGCAGTTCTGGTCTCTGCTATTGTTTCCTCGCGTTTACTGCCTCTGAAAGCAGCATGTTGCTTTTGAGACTAGACGCAACGCTGTGATCTACTGCCAGGCTTTCATGAAAGCCTGCAAAAGCCAGCTCTAAACGCTCCCATTCACTTGCATGGGATGGCAGTAGATCCCAAAAAACGCTGCGTCTGAAACGCTGCGTTAAACGCCACAAAAACGCCCGTCTGAACCAGCCCTTACCAAGAGAACCTGTCAGTAAGAGATAATTAAGTCTACAAATTATCAGTATTAAAGAAGATAAGTAGAAGAGGAGTTCTATTGCTTATATTGTTGGTAAAGTAAACTACAGGGAAAGTTGAAGTGACGCCTGACAAATATACAGAGACGACTAAGTGGATTACAAAGTTTTGCAATGTCACAAAATTAGAGCTTATTCAGCCTAAAAGTTTAAAGTGCACTTGAAAGAGAGTTATATTGTGTGAGTGGTATAGCTGGGTGCATTGGTCACTTTTATATTTTATTTTGTTTGTTATTTTGGGAGGAAGCCCTATTCAGAAAGGTGTGTTAAGTGTCAAGTGGGTTTGTGGTAAATTATCAAGGGTAAAGAGTCTAAGAGATCTTTGAGCAAGCTGAACATCCTTTTGGGATCAACCAGCGAACTGTGGAGGCTGTTCGGTGCCATCTTGAGAACTGTCACGAGTTCCCCCAAGGTTTTGCTGAGCAATGTAGCTTGGACTTAGTTACAAGGAACTAAGAACTGTTTAGGAACCGAAATTGCGTAGTAGACCATCCCCTTCCCCAGCCCACACCCCAACAACAGTACTGACATGTAAACATGCTATAAAGTGGTTGATTGTTGTACAAGAAGACCTTTGTAGCTCAACTTTCATATATAATTTGTATGTAACTTAACCTTTTTATTCCGTAGCTTTTACCGGTGCACCGGCTGTGAAGACTAGAAGATTGTGTATTTTGATCTGTGATGTGCAAGGGAGGTGTATTCTGTAGTTGAAGTATTACTGGTTGATTGAAGCTACCAGTGACCACCATTAGGTCACAAATAAATATTTGATAATTTCAGTGTCTGGTGGATTCCCCTCAGCCGGGGCCTGGTGCCCCGGGTTACACACTTATAATGCACATGTGAATGCATTGTCCCTCAGGTGTTTTGAGACCTGTGCCTTTGTACTCTTGAAAATGAACTCATGTTCAGTTGCCAATAGCCCAGAAACACAAGAGATGAGAGTGTCATCTGTAACAATGTATCCTGTCATGTGATGATGCAGAGGATAGAAATGCATGTTAATATGAAAGTTTCAAGTGTCCATGCACATCACAGAGCATGTGAGGTGCATCAAACAGGGCCGGATTTAGGCCAAGGCCAACCTAGGCCATGGCCTAGGGCACCACAGGAGGAAGGGCACCAGAGCAGCAGGCTAAACTGGTGCAGCATTTGCAAACTTGCAAATGCTGCAATGAAGGGAGATCAGGGGAGACATCGGTACTCTGCTGCTAGCTGTCTGTGCAGCAGCCAACTTGCTCTCTCTGCATGTTTGCATTGTGGTTGGCGGCTATGGACTTGGGTAGCATTGGGGACGGAAAGGAAAAGGAAGCTTCTGTACTGGAGACGAGCGGAGAAATGAGCGACACTGATGGCTGCTGCGGTGTGAAGGCGAGCTGGCTACCTATACTGAAAAGGAGGGGGGAGGGATTAAGGGAGACATCTGCTACCTATACTGGAGGGTAAGGGGGAGGGTCATATGGCTACATATACGAGAGGGATGGAGAGGGGTCATCTGGCTACCTACACTAGAGGGAAGGGGGAGGGGTCATCTGGCTACTTATACTATTGGGAAGGGGGAGGGGTCATCTCGCTACCGATACTGAAGGGGGGCAGCTGGTGACAGTGGCCTAGGGCGGTAAAGAGTACAAATCCGGCCCTGCCATCAAAGCTGACTGGGGACTCTGTGTGTGTGTGTGGCCTAGTAGGTTTGCCCAGTATGGGGTCCAGAAATTTCTGATGGCAGCCCTGCTAAGCATCACTGAGTGGGTGGGGCTACATACTAATATACAGCAATACACAGATATACTGTGGGAAGTGTTTCTGATGCTGAAACCAGGAAAAGTACTATAAAAGTGGGTATTGGAAATTTGGCACATACTTTGCAGAACACTAGAATGCTGGAGGGAGCCTGGTATAGTGAGCTTAGGAAAGAATCGCTACACCAGTTGGGGCACAGCCCCCTATTGGCCACACCTGTATCAATCGGACATACTGGTAAATTTCAGGCTGACATGGTTGAGCGGGTGCGCAGTGGTAACGGCGTGCGATAATTGCGGACAACGAATATGAGGTTAACCCTCATGTAGTCGGTTTAGGTGGCGGTTGCCAGGGTGTGAGAGATCATTTGCAATCTTGGCTGCCATGGAGTGCAGTCTGGAGGCATACAGGAGGTCCTAAGGCGGGAGGGGGGACCCGATGATCTTGTCAGCGGCTTTGATGACTTTCCGGAGCTTGAGCTTGTCCCTGTCAGTGGCGCTTGCGTACCAGCCAATGATGGAGAGCATAGCATCAACTCAAAGGATGCCGAGTAGAAGCGGTCAGAAGAGTGCGAGACATGCCAAACTCTTTCAGCTGGAAGAAGAGCCATTGCTGATGCTGAGCCTTTTTCTGAGTTTTTGAGACATGTGCTTCCCACCTTGGGTCACTGGAGATGGTAGTACTCAGGAGATGGGCGCTAGGGACTTTTGCAACCTCAGAGCCCTCAATGAGAACCGGGAGGAGTTCAGGTGGGTTATTCCTGAAGTTGATGGTCAGTTCAACAGTTTTTGTTGTCCTTGCACCAGTTGCAGATCTTCTCAGTATCCCGATGGTAGGCTTGTTATGCCTTCATTATCCCCCAGACTGGGCGAATGCTTGTCTACATACACTATAGTGGGCAGCACGGTGGCGTAGTGGTTAGTGCTCTTGCCTTGCAGCGCTGGGTCCCTGGTTCGAATCCCAGCCACTTCAACATCTGCAGGGAGTTTGTATGTTCTCCCCGTATCTGCGTGGGTTTCCTCCGGGCACTCCTAATTCCTCCCACATCCCAAAAATATACAGATAGGTTAATTGGCTTCTCACTAAAAATTGGCCCTAGACTAGGATACATGCACTACACGATACATACATAGACATAGGACTATGGTAGGGACTAGATTGTGAGCCCCTCTGAGGGACAGTTAGTGACAAGAGAATATGCTCTGTACAGTGCTGCGCAATATGTGGGCGCTATATTAATACTTAAAAAAATGTATACTCCCTGGGGTTGTCGAGGATATTTGTCAATACAGTCAAAACCAGGGGTCCTCAGCAAAATTTCGGATATCCAAACTACCCAGATAATCAGAACTTTTTCCACTATCCGAACTTTCAATAGCAATTCGGATATTTTTTCAAATACGAATAGACTATCCGAGCAAACTCGGATTTCCTATCTGAAATCCGAAATACGGGCGGATAGTTATTTTAGATATCCGATCAGAAGCCAAAATCACCTTAAATGGCAAAAATCCCTTTTCGAAGGCATCCAGGCCGAGAGGGAGATAGAGAGAGAGAGAGAGAGAGAGGGAGGGAGGAGAGAGAGAGGGAGAGAGAGAGAGAGGGAGAGAGAGAGAGAGAGGGGAGAGAGAGAGAGGGAGAGAGAGAGGGAGGAGAGGGGAGAGAGGGAGAGAGGGAGAGAGAGAGAGAAGGAGAGAGAGAGGAGAGAGAGAGAGAGAGGAGAGAAGAGAGAGAGAGAGAGAGGGAGAGAGAGAGGAGAGAGAGAGAGGGAGAGGGAGAGAGAGAGAGGGAGAGAGAGAGAGGGAGAGGGAGAGAGAGAGGGAGAGGAGAGAGAGAGGAGAGAGAGAGTGAGAGAGAGAGAGAGAGAGAGAGAGAGAGGGAGAGAGGGAGAGAGGGAGAGAGAGAGAGAGAGAGAGAGAGAGAGAGAGAGAGAGAGAGAGAGACCTCCGAAAGGGATTTTGGCCATTTGAAGAAACTTTTGGAAGCATTTTAAGCCATTTTCAGGTCACTTCCGGTTTTCTATCCAGATATCCGAACGGTTTTCTATCCAGATATCCGAAAATCTGGCCAGATACTGAGGTCGGATATCCGATTCGGATCCGGATTGGAAAATTTTAAACTTGGATATCCGACCCAGATCGGATATCTGGGTATCCGGATCCAAATTAGATCCAGATAGTGAAAAGTGGTATCTGAGCAGCACTGGTCAAAACCAATTACAAATCAATACACAGCCTGGTCAACAAACAGTTAAACTGGTATTCCTGGAATTCTCCTCCCGTATTTAAATGAGAAAACCCACCCACCGCTGACACTACTAAATCACAGAGGGTGATTTTAGAAAACGGAACAACAATGGTCCAGACGGAATCTAAAAGTAGCAGGTGGCAGTTACAGGATGTCTGCAACCTCTTATGACATAGCGATTTGTTGTTCCAGTCATCATGAAAACATGGAAATAACAATTCTTTTGCAGAACAATTCAGCCAAGGAAATTCAGTCTCTGTGTACACTGTTCTGCAGACTCGATTATAAAGAATGCCATCAAAAATACCATATGTTATTGTATAACTCTGCTCAAAATGGCGGTTGTAGCCTGGAGTCCTGTTATCTCTATAAAACAAAATGTCAGCTCCAACACAAAATGTCTGCCACAAGTGCAAGAAAAACTTTACATCTCTGTCAAGTCCATCATTCCTCTTGCGTGTAAAATATGTTGAGTTGGTTGTTTAGCCGTCTAGGCGTGTACGTACAGGTCGTGTGGTTCGTCAGATTGTGTGGTGTGCCGTGTTGGTCGTGTGCATGTTGAACGTGTCTCCGAGCCTTAGCAGTATTAGAGGCAGAAGATCAGCAGGACAGCCAGGGAACTGGTATTGCTTAAAAGGAAATAAATATGTCACCTTCCATATACCTCTCACCTCGGGTTCCCTTTAACCTCCTCAGCGGTATGGACGAATATACACGTCCATCACCGCCGGAGGTCGCCGCTCAGGCCCTGCTGGGCCGATTTTAATGAAATAAAAAGCAGCACACGCAGCCTGCACTTTGCCAGCCGCGTGTGCTGCCTGATCGCCGCCGCTCTGCGGCGATCCGCCGCGAGCAGCGGCGAAAGAGGGTCCCCCCAGCCGCCCGAGCCCTGCGCAGCCGGAACTTTTTAAGGGCTGGATCGGAGGCGGCTGACGTCAGGACGTCGGCTGACGTCCATGACGTCACTCCGCTCGTCGCTATGGCGACGATGTAAGCAAAACAAGGAAGGCTGCTCATTGCGGCCTTCCTTGTTTATTCTGGTCGCCGGAGGCGATCAGAATGACGCTTCCGGAGCGCCCTCTAGTGGGCTTTCATGCAGCCAACTTTCAGTTGGCTGCATGAAACAGTTTTGTTTTGTTTTTTTTAAAAACCCTCCCGTAGCCTCCCTGGCGATCTTAATAGAACGCCAGGGAGGTTAATAAAGATTGTTGCATCGCTGAGCTTTTCTGGTCCACAAGAGTATCAGATTTATTTTATTTTTTTCATTTTACTGGCCAGTTCCCTAAAATTCCCAATAAAGTTTTCATGAAATAAACATGTAAACTAAGGGAGAAGGGGATATGCAGTAATACGTACACGGATAAAGAACCTATCACTTGAGACATGTAGTGTTGGGGAGCCTTATTCCATGCTATTCTATGACCGTCTAAGGACCAGATGACTGAACCCAGAACTCCGGTGCTGCAAGGCGTGACCGCTATCCTCTCCCCCTGCCCACAATGGGAGGCAGGAAGTGAGGCGGAACCCCAATAGTGCAGACAGGAATAGGAACCCACCTGAAAAGTATTCTCCCATATCTCATTCCTGGCTGAGGCCCCTCCTCCTCCGTACCACAGAGGTATTTCCTGGCTGAGGCCCCTCCCCTCCTCCTCAGTCACACAGGAATATTACCTGCCTGAGGCCCCTCCCCTTCTCTGTCACACAGAGGTATTACCTGACTGAGGCCCCACCTCCTCCATCACACAAAGGTATGACTTGGCTGAGATCCCTCCCCTCCTCCTCAGTCACACAGGAATATTATCTGCCCGAGGCCCCTCCCCTTCCCTGTCACACAGAGGTATTACCTAGCTAAGGACCCTCCCCTCGATCACACAAACGTAGTACCTACCTGAAGCCCCTCCTCATCACACAGAGGTATTACCTGGCTGAGGCCCCTCCCCTCCATCACACAGAAGTAATACCCGCCTGAGAACTATTGCCCCATCTCTCATACCTGGCTGATGTTGGCGTCTGTGAGGAGTCCCTGGACACATAGAAGTTTTATCAGTTTGTCTTTAATGTTTGGCGGGAGACTTTCCACGTCTGACTCATATCGAGAGAGGTTCCGTGACAGGCAAACCAGACATCTGCAGAATGAAGAAATACACGCCATAAAAATCCAGAACTTTCATACAGACAATAAAGAGATGCCTCGCTGCTGCACAAATGCCCCATTATTGCACAAATGCCCCGCTGCAGACATTTTGTGTGTGGATAAAACCCACACACTGTATTTGCCCATTTGTCCCAGTTATTACAACATTTAAAATATGTCCCTAGTACAATGTATACCTACAAGATTGTATTTGAAAATAAAGGTGTATTTTTTCAGCTTTGCGTCCATCACTAATTACAACTCTTTATTTGGAAAAATAACAGTGATATACCCTCATGACATACATATTAAAAAAGTTGAGTCCCTAACCTCTTGACGACCAGCTAACGCCGATTGGTGTAAACTGGTCGTCTGCGGGTTACCATGGAAACGGCCGCTCGATCGAGCGGCCTTTCCATGTCAGTTCACGGAGGGTGTCTCCGTGAACAGCCGGAGAGCCGCCGATCGCGGCTCGCCGGCAAAATGTAAACATGCGGGGAAGAAATCCCCGCTGTTTACATCATACGGCGCTGCTGCGCAGCAGCGCCGCAAGGCAGATCGGCGATCCCCGGCCTCTGATTGGCCGGGGATCGCCGGCATATGATAGGCTGAAGCCTATCCTTCAATGCGCAGGACGGAAATCCGTCCTGCGCAGCTCACAGGGGGAGGGAGAGGGAGGGAGAGGGACGGAGCGCCGAAAACGCTGCGGAGGGGGGCTTTGAAGAGCCCCCCCCGCAAAGCGCAGCAAGCCGACGGCGATCAGACCCCCCCAGCAGGACATCCCCCTAGTGGGGAAAAAAGGGGGGGTAGTCTGATCGCCAAGGCTCACTCCTGATCGGTGCTGCGGGCTGGAGAGCCCACGTAGCACCGATCAGTGCAGAAAGCCCTGGTCGGCAAGTGGCTAAGGTAACTATGTATTTGTTTTTAATGTCATTTTTTTGTATTTTTTATAGCAGAAGCAGTAGAGTGTTGTACCGCGTTAGCCATCAGTAAAAGCAAGGAGTTTTGAATCAGGATGATACCATTTATTGGCTAACTAAGAGATGAATAAACAGCCGAACGTTCACTGTTTATTCATCTCTAAGTTAGCCAATAAATGGTATCATCCTGATATAAAACTCCTTGCTTTTATTTTTTTATACAAATGTTTTATTTTGGTAACTATGAGAGGGGAGGTAAGGGGTTAATTAAGGGGGGATTTATGTATTTTTATTTAATATTTTTGTTTAATACTATGTATGTAGGTGTAATTTTACTATGTGGCCACTAGATGCGCCCTCCCCCACTTTATTCCTGTGTACTGTGAATGTACGTGTTTTCATTTTCATTCTCTCAATGAACACCAGCATTTTATTGATGCCGGTGATCGTTGATCACAGGCACTTTGATTGGTCACTGATCAGTGTACTAATGGGCTGCAACGAGAAAGTGAGAGGTAGCGCACATTCGCGTGTGTGGCGAGAGACTCATATCTACACCCCTTGGACTTAAAGGGAACCAAAGACGAAGCACCCTTGTGTATTTTACCATATATATCAGTAAGAACATTCGAGAAAACACTTACCATGCTCTCTGTTTCATCCTCACTGCTAAAAGTGTCTGTTATCAGCTGTGATAAGAATCCCGGACTGAGCATTCAGTCTGGCTTTGCAGGGAATAATTATAGCGGAGTCATTATAGCAGAGCCACAAGGGGACAGGCTTGGGCTTGAAAAGACACCAGAGAAGACAGACTCAGCTATAATCTTTCCGTAGCAAAGCCAGACTGAATGCTCAGTCGGAGATTCTTATCAGAGGTGATAACAGTCAGATTAAACAGAGAACAATGAAACAAAGAGCAGATTAGGTGTTTACTGTCATGTTCCCACTGATTTATAAGGTAAAATACAAGAGGGTGCTTCATCTCTGGTTCTCTTTAATATGAAGTCCTGCGGGGTGTAGATATACTGCCTTGGGGCAGGGATAACTAGTTAAACTGGAATGACCAAGGTAACAAACTGATCAGTTTAAATGGCTCAGTTTTTACAGGATCAGTTTTTCGTCTGGTGCAGTGTGAACCAGGCCTATTACCTTATCTCTCTGAAACCAGCCCATTCAGTCTTCCTAGTTCTATTATAAAGAAAGATGAATTCTAGACAATGGACGGTTCCCCGGATGTCTCCTCCTCTCCCGACTATAACCATCTTATTCTTCATGTCAGACTGATGATCTCACCGCAGAACAATCTGATAAACAAGTGGAATGACTCCGGGTTGGAACACTGTACAGCAGACTAGTGCACTTGTAGCCGGTCACTGAAACAAAACCTCATCTGATAAGTTCAGAGCACATGGCCCTGCTTCCTCCGCTCTCCAGATTTATGACCATTCACTAATGTAAATCCTATCTGATGAACAACAGTCAATCGCTGCATCCCTGATGTCTATTGAGCACTTTTAGAAACAGCTAATTATAATATTCTGGGTCACCTGCAGTATCTCCATCCATAGCACTCATCGGGCTTGATCCACTAAACCTTTATAATTCATATCATGGCCTTTTTTGCGTGATCACGAATTTTCACGCAGAATCACAAATTTTCGCACAAAAACTTGGACTTTTCGCGTGAAAATGCGCGACTGCATGCGAAAATTCGCGATCACGTGCAAATGCGAAAACGCGGGTGAAAAAGGCCGTGATATGAGTTATCACGCTTTAGTGAATCAAGTCCATATTGTAACGATCGGTGTAACACAGAGAGGGTCTGATTACCGGTGATCTGCAGTATCACCGAGAATGCAGAATATACCCGATTATTGATGATCTGCAGTATCACCGATAATCAGATATATCTCTAACCTCTGGACACCTGAGAGAGAAGTTAGTGTTTGGGTGTAACAGTAACATTAGTGGACTGTACCTAAGGAGTAGGTACAGCAGCAGTAAGGAATACTGCACAGAAGTATGCTCCTTCCATACGCCTAGACTCTCCCGGGGGAGGAGCTAAGCAGAATGTGGGAAGGACAGAGCGTGAGTGACACCCGAGAGGGAGGGTGTCACTAACAGATCTGGGAACTGCCTCTAACAGTAAGGCTAGTTCTCGAGGTCGGCCAAGCCAGGTCGTCAACACACAGACAGATAAAGTACAGAATCAGAAGGCAGATACGGAATCCAATAACAGGCAGGGTCAGGCAACGGAGAATCAGAATAACGAGGTACAGAATCAGGAGGCAGGTACAGAGTCCAGGAACGAGCAGAGATTGGCAACAGGATATCAGAAATAGCAAGGTACAGGATCAGAGTTCAAAGGAATAGTCAGGCAGGCAGAAGGTCATAACAAATAATACAATTCAATATTCCTAATGCTAAGGTGTGAGCTCCTTGATGTCAACACCTTTGGAAACTATGCTAGAACACAGAAACAGACAAGGCCTGAGTGCTACCACGTAGTGATCGCAACGGCAGACAACCAGAGAAATGACCAGCACCCAGTATATATAGCCCAGCGCTCTCCAGCGCCTCCCCTAAGTGCTGGACCAATGGGAACTGGTACAATCGTCAGCTGACCGGCTTGGTCAGCTGACTCCCTTCTGGCTGTCATATAAACTCTGCCTCTCAGCGCGCGCGTCATTCTGAACCTGTGTGGACTATCAGTCCCAGCCACACCAGTCACGCTTTGCAATGTCTCTGCTGGCCTGCATGCGGGGTGAGACGCACCGCTATCTGCACATGCGGTGGCCTCCCCGCGCCTGGTCAGACTGTCAGTAGCAGGCCTGTGCGCACAAACCGCCGCGTCAGACGTGGCGGTTTCTCCGCCGCGTCTGACGCGGCGGTTTCTCCGCGTTCCGCTATGCCAGCCGCGGAAACAGCCGCCTCATCCTGCGTCCATGCGGCGGCTTTTCCGCGTTTCTTCACACATAGGGTGTTAAAGAGGAACTGCAGTGAAAATAACGTAACAAACAAAAGTGCTTCATTTTTACCAGAATTATGTATAAATGATTTAGTTTACCATTCACAGATGATGGTGGTGTCATGGGCATGAGGCCAGTAAAATAAAAGTGGATAACATTCTTTTATGTCTATACTGTATAGGAACTGTAACCAAGGATTGATCTTCATCCCAATCAGTAGCCAATCCCTCTTTTCCCATGAGAAATCTTTAGCTTTTCTCAAATAGATCATCAGGGGGCTCTGTATGGCTGATATTGTGGTGAAACCCCTCCCACAGTGTGATGTCAGCACCAAGATACTGACATCACACTGTGGGAGGCTTGTTGAATTGTGGTAACTAACGGCTGTTTCCAGCTGCCTAGCAACCAGTATTTTTCTCTGTGCATATGTATATCTAAGGTATAAAAAAAACAACCTTTTAGCCTATCACATTGTTAGGGGGGTGTGGTTATAGATAATGGCAGTTTGTGTAGTCTTTTTTAAAAATGTCTGCCAGTAGTAAAGATGATGACGTGCAGGCTGATTTTGGATCAAACAATATGAACAAGTTACATGGCAAATATCAATCATTTCTTGATCTCTCTTCAATTTTTTTAACTTCTCACCTTGCAATGTACTGATTTATTTTTCCTCCCCTTTTCGCTAAAGTTCCTCTTTAAATGATTCTATGTGTAAATATCTGTATACTCATTTATACTCAATTATAACCTGTATGCTGTATACTGTAATGTAACATACACTGTATATATGTTACAAAGGTTGGAGGAAACATCTGCTTGAAGCTTTTTGAGGAACTAAAACGGACACTCCCATAGCAACCCGACCACAGAATCTTTAAAGAGACTCTGTAACAACAAAAACCTCCCCTGGGGGGTACTCACCTCGGGTGGGGGAAGCCTCCGGATCCTAATGAGGCTTCCCACGCCGTCCTCTGTCCCACGGGGGTCTCGCCGCAGCCCTCCGAACAGCCGGCGACTGTGCCGACTGTCATTTCAATATTTACCTTTGCTGGCTCCAGCGGGGGCGCTGTGGCGACTTTCGGCACGGAAATAGACGGAAATACCCGATCTCCGTCGGGTCCGCTCTACTGCGCAGGCGCCGGAAACTTGCGCCTGCGCAGTAGAGCAGACCCGACGGCGATCGGGTATTTCCGCCTACTTCGGCGCCGAGAGGCATCAGAGCGCCTGCGCAGGAGCCAGGAAGGTAAATAATGACGTCACCGCTGCCCGGACTGCACGGAGGGCTACAGCGAGACCCCCGAGGGACGCAGGACGGCGTGGGAAGCCTCATTAGGATCCTGAGGCTTCCCCCACCCGAGGTGAGTACCCCCCAGGGGCCGTTTTGGCGTTACAGTTCCTCTTTAATAAGAAAATAACAACTTTGATTAGCATGAATTTTTCACGAGGCTTATTTGCATCACATCAGCAACTATTCCAACTACAGTGGTGTGAAAAACTATTTGCCCCCTTCCTGATTTCTTATTCTTTTGCATTTTTGTCATACTTAAATGTTTCTGCTCATCAAAAACCGTTATCTATTAGTCAAAGATAACATAGTTGAACACAAAATGCAGTTTTGAATGATGGTTTTTATTATTTAGTGAGAAAAAAAACTCCAAATCTACATGGCCCTGTGTGAAAAAGTGATTGCCCCCCTTGTTAAAAAATAACTTTACTGTGGTTTATCACACCTGAGTTCAACTTCTGTAGTCACCCCCAGGCCTGATTACTGCCACACCTGTTTCACACCACACCAAGAAATCACTTAAATAGGAGCTGACACAGAGAAGTAGACCAAAAGCACCTCAAAAGCTAGACATCATGCCAAGATCCAAAGAAATTCAGGAACAAATGAGAACAAAAGTACTGTAATTGAGATCTATCAGTCTGGTAAAGGTTATAAAGCCATTTCTAAAGCTTTGGGACTCCAGCGAACCTCAGTGAGAGTCATTATCCACAAATGGCAAAACATGGAACAGTGATGAACCTTCCCAGGAGTGGCCGGCCAACCAAAATTACCCCAAGAGCGCAGAGAAAACTCATCCGAGAGGTCACAAAAGACCCCAGGACAACATCTAAAGAACTGCAGGCCTCACTTGCCTCAATTAAGGTCAATGTTCACGACTCCACCATAAGAAAGAGACTGGGCAAAAACGGCCTGCATGGCAGATATCCAAGGCGCAAACCACTTTTAAGCAAAAAGAACATTAAGGCTCGTCTCAATTTTGCTAAAAAAAACATCTCAATGATTGCCAAGACTTTTGGGAAAATACCTTGTGGACCGACGAGACAAAAGTTTAACTTTTTGGAAGGTGCGTGTCCCGTTACATCTGGCGTAGAAGTAACAGTATTTCAGCAAAAGAACATCATACCAACAGTAAAATATGGTGGTGGTAGTGTGATGGTCTGGGGTTGTTTTGCTGCTCAGGACCTGGAAGGCTTGCTGTGATAGATGGAACCATGAATTCTACTGTCTACCAAAAAAATCCTGAAGGAGAATGTCCGGCCATCTGTTTGTCAACTCAAGCTGAAGCGATCTTGGGTGCTGCAGCAGGACAATGACCCAAAACACACCAGCAAATCCACCTCTGAATGGCTGAAGAAAAACAAAATGAAGACTTTGGAGTGGCCTTGTCAAAGTCCTGACCTGAATCCTATTGAGATGTTGTGGCATGACCTTAAAAAGGCAGTTAATGCTAGAAAACCCTCAAATAAAGCTGAATTCAAACAATTCTGTAAAGATGAGTGGGCCAAAATTCCTCCAGAGCGCTGTAAAAGACTCGTTGCAAGTTATCGCAAATGCTTGATTGCAGTTATTGCTGCTAAGGGTGGCCCAACCAGTTATTAGGTTCAGGGGGCAATTTCTTTTTCACACAGGGCATGTAGGTTTTGAGTTTTTTTTCTCACTAAATAATAAAAACCATCATTTAAAACTGCATTTTGTGTTCAATTATGTTATCTTTGACTAATAGTTAACGGTTTTTGATGAGCAGAAACATTTAAGTGTGACAAACATGCAAAAGAATAATAAATCAGGAAGGGGGCAAATCGTTTTTCACACCACTGTATTTCCAGACGGGAATGGGGAACTACAAATTAGGACATTCACCTCCTGAGCATTACGTCACTCAGGAGGTTTTGTTAATTTGTGCCCGATTTTACAATAATTGTCCCTAATGACTGTAAATCCTCTAGCTAGCACTAGGCTAGCTAGAAGAAGTCTCCGGCACCCCCCGATCGCCGCCGCTCCCCAGATATATACATTACCCAGCCTGGATCCAGCGATCGGCGCAGCTTCCTCGGACAGCTCCGGTCTCTCTATGGGGAGGATCGCAGATGACGTCATGCGAAAACCCGATCCTCCCCAAAGAGAGACCGGAGCTGTGCCGGGAACCTGAACTGAATAAAATTATTTAAAATAAACACGAGGTAACTTCAAACTAACATTACATAGTTGCCTTGCCATCAGTTCCTCTTAGAAGCTCACCATTTTCTTCTGACAACAATCCCTTCTAGTTCTGACAACATTTTGTCAGAACTGAAATATATCTGTTGCTGTCAGTTATAGCTGAGAGGACAACTGATGTGCCAGGTAATGTTCATGTTTCCCTATGGCTCAAATAGGCGATGTTACAGTTTAACAGGTTGCTGACCAGAAAGCTGTTATGAGGTAATGGCCATTTTCAAAATGGAGGACGGAGAATTCCCTTGATCACAATGGACAAACAGGATGCAGGAGAGGAGAAAGAGATTGAGGAGTAGACTACACTGGAGGTAAGTATGACTTGTGTATGTTTATTTTGACTTTTAATTTTCAGTACAGGTTTTCTTTAAGTGAAACAGAACATCTAAATGGGGTGAGATAAACCTCTTTGTTACACAATACTCACAGAATTGGGAGTCAAACTGTCGCAGAATCATCGTAAATTCCGAGTTCACAAGTTTAGCTCTATAGGCTGAGAAAGAGTTATGGCATTAAATATCATCAGCTTCTTACCAGTATAAAAAGGTTTTTGTCCTTATTCAAGCCTTTGTCAACAGCTTTGAACCAATTTATAAATCTGTACCATGAAAGAAATCTCAGAAGTATTTCATAGACCACACCGCTTAGGTCTGTGTCTGTCTTCTCCATGCATGTACAGTGGGATGCAAAAGTTTGGGCCACCTTGTAAATCGTAATGATTTTCCCGTATAAATCGTTGGTTGTTATGATAACAAATGTCAGTTAAATATATCATATAGGAGACTCACACAGTGATATTTGAGAAGTGAAATTAAGTTTATTGGATTTACAGAAAGTGCTCAATAATTGTTTAAATAAAATTAGGCAGGTGCATACATTTGGGCACTGTTGTCATTTTATCGATTCCAAAACCTTTAGAACTAATTATTGGAACTCAAATTGCCTTGGTAAGTTCAGTGACCCCTGACCTACATACACAGGTGAATCCAATCATGAGAAAGAGTATTTAAGGGGGGCAATTGTAAGTTTATCTCCTCTTTTAAATTTCCCTGAAGAGTAGCAACATGGGGGTCTCAAACCAACTCTCAAATGACCTGAAGACAAAGATTGTTCACCATCATAGTTTAGGGGAAGCATACAGAAACCTGTCTCAGAGATTTCAGCTGTCTGTTTCCACAGTTAGGAACATTTTGAGAAAATGGAAGACCACTGGCTCAGTTCAAGTTAAGGCTCGAAGTGGCAGACCAAGAAAAATCTCAGATAAACAGAAGTGACAAATGGTGAGAACAGTCAGAGTCAACCCACAGATCAGCACCAAAGACCTACAAAATCATCTTTCTGCAGATGGAGTCACTGTGCATCGTTCAACCATTCACACATTTTACACAAGGAGATGCTGTATGCAGGGGAAGTCCTTTCTCCGCATACACAGCACAAACAGAGCCGCTTGAGGTATGCTAAAGTACATTTGGACAAGTCAGCTTTATTTTAGAATAAAGGTGCTGTGGACTGCTAAAACTAAAATTGAGTTATTTGGGCATAAAAAGGGGCGTTATGCATGGAGGAAAAACAACACAGCATTTCAAGAAAAACACCTGCTACCTACAGTAAAATATGGTGGTGGTTCCATCATGCTGTAGGGCTGTGTGGCCAGTGCAGGGACTGTGAATCTTGCCAAAGTTGAGAGACGCATGGATTCCACTCAGTATCAGCATATTCTGGAGACCAATGTCAAGGAATCAGTGACAAAGCTGAAGCTGCGCCGGGGTTGGATCTTTTAACAAGACAACGACCCTAAACACTGCTCAAAATCCACTAAGGCATTCATGCAGAGGCACAAGTAAAATGTTCTGGAATGGCCATCTCAGTCCCCAGACCTGAATAGAACTGAAAATCTGTGGTGTGAGTTAAAAAGAGCTGTCCATGCTTGGAAGCCATCAAACCTGAATGAACTAGAGATGTTTTGTAAAGAGGAATGGTCCAAAATACCTTCAACCAAAATCCAAACTCTTATTGGAACCTACAAGAAGCATTTAGAGGCTGTAATTTCTGCAAAAGAAGGATCTACTAAATATTGATTTCATTTCTTTTTTTGTGGTGCCAAAATTTATGCACCTGCCTAATTTTGTTTAAACAATTATTGCACACTTTCTGTAAATCCAATAAACTTCCTTTCACTTTTCAAATATCACTGTGTGTGTCTCCTATATGATATATTTAGCTGACAATTTTTATCGTAACAACCAACGATTTATACAGGAAAATCATGACGATTAACAATGTTGCCCAAACTTTCGCATCCCACTGTATGTTCCAAGCTTTGGGCCTACTTCCACTGATTTGGGAGCAGTGTGGTAAAACCTCCATGGGTATGGAAACCCCCATAAAAATTCACCGTAACAGTGGATAATTTTGAAAGACCAGTACGTTGGATGGTCGGGCAGGCCAGGTCGGCAACACACAAGCAGATGAGGTACAGAGACAGGAGACTGATTCGGTAACCGGGTACAGGCAGGGTCTGGCAACAGATAGACAGATATGCAAGGTACCGAATCAGAAAGCAAGAGAAAGGTCGACAGAGCAAAAGGTCATAACATATAAATATCACAGAATCCTAGACTGGGGTGTGAGCTCCTTGATCTCGACACCCGGGAACTAGTCTAGAGTATAACACAGTATAGACACAGAGTCCCTAAACTTGGGTGTGAGGTCCTTGGTCACAACACCCTGGAACTGGTCTAAAGTATAACATAGCAATGTCACAGTATTCCTAAGCTTGGGTGTGAGGTCCGTGGTCTCAACACCCTGGAACTGTTCTAACATATAACACAATAGTAATCTGGCTCAGTGTGAATTCCCAGGTCCTCCTGGTTCTAACACACTGTGAGATCTGACTGGTCTGAGTGCTCACCCGTTACTATTCGCAATGGCAGACAACCAGCAACTGACAGGCAAGAAGTATATATAGAGCAGCGCTCCTCAGCGCCGCTCAGCCCCACTCAGCCAATCACCTACTGCGCTGGGATCAGCTGATCGTCCTGATCAGCTGATCCCTCTCCTATTGGCATAAAGGGCTTGCCTCCTGGCGTGCGCGCGCGCGTAGCTCTCCATCTGTGTGCACTACTAGGCTCAGACACACCAGACGCATGCTGCTGTGCGGAAACCGCCGGTCTGAACGCAGAGACAGCCGCCCCGCTGCCAGAATCCTTTACAATATTACAGAAAATAATGAACTTTATCACAATATGCTAATTTTTTGAGAAGATCCTGTACAAGCGTGCTCCTAAAATTGTACACAGGTAGATCATTGTGACTTGTTATTTTTTTAAAGTAGCTCACAAGCCGAAAAAGTGTGGGCACCTCTGCTGTACACGATACATACATAGACATATGACTATGGTAGGGATTAGATTGTGAGCCCCTCTGAGGGACAGTTAGTGACAAGACAATATACTCTGTACAGTGCTGCAGAAGATGTTGGAGCTATATAAACACTAAATAATAATAATAATATCAAGTGGAGAGACGAGAACACTCCCACTTCCAGAGTGATCCACCATTTTATTGTGCTATCCGCATTACGCCCTGGACCATGTACATTGTGTAACCCTGCTAATCAGTGAAGTCAGTTTTGCTTATTATTGTCATTAATATATACCATATAAGTCGAGAAACTACATCTTTCCCTGTACAAAGTTTTGTGTACCCATTGCATTCATACTTTCTATCTTATTTTTCTCAATATAAAAAATTAAAGTTGAACAAAAAAATCTTTCTGATCACAAAATTGACTTTATCATGAATATACTGTATTTCCGTAGTCTCATCTTATGTGGGTCTGAGGAGTTTTCAATATCTTTTGTAATAAAGAATATTACCAAGGTTACAATATATATCACCCGCATCACCCAGTCCCATGCACGCCTCCAGGACTTCTCAAGAGCTGCTCCAACACTATGGAACTTCCTACCTCTACCCATTAGGGCAGCCCCATCCTTCAACATCTTCAAGAAAGCCCTCAAAACTCACCTTTTCACTCTGGCCTACTACCCCTCACAAGTGCTCTAAACCTACTGCTGAACTCTGGTCCCCTACCATTCGTGTCCTTACCTCTCCCTCTAGATTGTAAGCCTTTGGGAAGGTTCCTCCTCCTCTTGTGTCTTACCTGATCATGCACCTCCATTACTGTGCACCCATGCTACGCATCTGAGTGAACCTAACTTGCCTAATCTCCATGCTCCCCTCCAGTGACTACGCATTACCTTGTACTCATACTGTGCTGTGTGATCCGGTTTTCTTGTATTCCTGTATTGTCTTATTGCTGTATGTCACCCCTAAATATTGTCTGTAACCTAAATTAATGTTCAGCGCTGCGTAATATGTTGGCGCTTTATAAATACAGTAAATAAATAAAACACATATACATATATATATATCCATCCAGTACAGTTTAGGGATGACGGTGAAGTAAAATTGATAAATAAAATGGCCACCTGTAAGCCATTTTGCCACACTCCCTTTATACAGTTACACGTATAAGACTAGTTCTCTTCTTTCACATGGTTTCATGGGTTTGGAATGTGCTACTAGGGATGATTTGTGCTGTCTTGCAGATAAGAGATGGCTCCGTGTGAATCTCATCAGTCAAACTAACTTTAAATTAAACAAGCTACTATTGAAGCAAATTCCTCTAATAATAATTAACGACTAACTGACCTCATCTATTTAAGCATTTATATGTATTCATGTATTCATTTATGCAGTATTGTGTTTTCCAATAGTTAGTTCAGATATTTTGTAAGTATCCAATCATAGGAGGTATGATTGTAATGTGTAATTGGGATTATATAACTTCTGTCCCGAGCTTTGCAAGTCAGACATTGCTATGATTCAGTGCATGTCTCCTGTACAGTAAATAAACCAATACTTTACTTCCAAGACATCGATTTGTGGTATTTCACAACAGCAGGTTCTCTCAATCTACCTCAGTCATAATCATAGAAGCATTCTGTTTGCAAGTTTTAAAATGCTGAGATATTGATTTTTCTTATGAGCAAATCACTCCAAAGTTCTTTACTCTTTGCTTGCCATCTTAAAGGGCCTCCAAGCTCATCTAAAAAATAAAAGTTGTACTCACCCGGGGCTTATTCCAGCCCAGTGCTTGTCGGGAGGTCTTACGACGGCGTCCTGCCTCCTCTCCTACTCCCCGCTCCGGAATGGCTGACCGGCCGCAGCCCGGGCGATACTCGGCCGAGTGTCGGGCTGCTCCTTCCGCGTATGACGCGGATTACATCACACGGCGGCCGCCTCGCGTCATCACGGCGGCCGGCGTGAAAGTACTGCGCATGCGCGGTACTGCCACGCCGGCCGCCGTGATGACGCGAGGCGGCCGGCGTGTGACGTCAGCCGCGTCATACGCGGAAGGAGCAGCCCGACACTCGGCCGAGTATCGCCCGGGCTGCGGCCGGTCAGCCATTCCGGAGCGGGGAGTAGGAGAGGAGGCAGGACGCCGTCGTAAGACCTCCCGACAAGCACTGGGCTGGAAAAAGCCCCGGGTGAGTACAACTTTTATTTTTTAGATGAGCTCGGAGTCCCTTTAAATTAGCCATGAATAACCCGATAAAAGGGTCTTTAGGCCGTATCACGTCGATAAAGCATTTTACCGCTGCTCTTTGCAAACAGGTTCGCTGACTCTGGTTTTCTTAAGGAGGGGTCCCGTGAACACGCAATGTTGTAATTATTAACTAAATGACGTGGTATTTTATGTAACTTAATGCTATAAAAACCAGGTGAATTCACTAAACTAGAGAAGATGCCAACTGAGAACTGATCTCATGTGTCTGAGTGATTCTTCTGAAGGATACCAGGGCCTGCTCATTGGGAGTCCGTACAGCCAACCTTGCATCTGAGGTGTTGGGCCTCATTACTAAATTCTCTTACAGGTCCTGAGCTGTCAAACTTGACAGGTCTTGTCTTCTTCATTTGTGATCAAGTGAAAGTGTCTGTTATGATAGTGCACTGTTGACCGTTCCACTGAGGTGAAAGTCTCCTGAGTGCAGAGACTAAGTGACCACGGGTCTTCACCAGAGCACCCCAGGAGGTGGTGATGGGCCACAACCCCTACCTGGTTACGGACTACTTTAGCTGCCTAGTGCCCACCAGGTTGCACACAGGAAGGACTCTAACAGTGGTTAGGAGAACAGATGACACCTCAATGTGGAGGCTGGTAATTGAGGAAAGATCCGGTGGTACTTGAGAGACAAGGTTGATCCGGTAGTAAGTTGTGGTCAGTGTATGCAGTAGTAATCCAGATCCGGGTAACAAACCAAGGTCAGGACAGGCAGCAGAGGTTCAGAGCCGGGTAACAAGCCAAGGTCAGGGCAGGCAGCAGAGGTTCAGATCCGGGTAACAAGCCAAGGTCAGGGCAGGCAGCAATCCAGGAGAATCAGAGACAAGCCAAGGGTCAAAACCAGGTAGAGCAGATCAGGAGTAGTCTAATAACAAGCCGGGTCGGTAACGGAGATCAATCAGAAAAACAGGCAGAGCTTCAGGCGTGCTCACACACTAGCTGACAGAGGAATCAGCGTGGAGTGCTGTGAGCAGACGCCTTATATACTGGAGGAGGGCTGGCCTTCAACTGAATTGTGCGCCACGCATGCGTGGTACTAACGTCCACCAGGAACCATGCATGCGTACTTCCGTTTGCCCAAAGCCGCACATGCATACTATGCACTTCTGCCCCCTGCTACTTCCGCCACTACCCTCAACGGTGACAAAGCTGTGATACCTGTCTGGTTTATATAAAGGACATTTTGTTTTAAATTAGCTCCATTTGGTGATATATAAACAATTTCTGTTAGAAGAAGGCCACATGATGTGTACGTGCTCAGGGACACTTGCTACTCTTGAACATGTCCTAATAGTAGATTTACTGTTATTTTGCAATGTCCTAGCTTCCTTGACTTTTAGTGGAAAAGGGGCCCCACGGACAGATTTAGACAAGTGATGTGTTGTCCAGACTGAACCACTTCCCCTTGTGACCTTAAACAGAAGGTTGAGTAAGAGAACAGTGGGTGGTGAAACTCATTATAATATGGGTGGAGAGTTCTAAGAATTAAATGTTAACTGCTTCATGTCTGCACTGATTATTGAACTGTGATTGGTTTTTGTAACACTGATGGACATCCTGAACTGCCCAGAGGCATGTATATTTTTGCATAACTGTAACTGATAAAAGTCGTTGTAACTAGTGAAATTGAAGCATTTGTCTCCTACACATGCCTCATCAACAAGCTTCTTGATGACAAATAAACAAGCCGTCCTTTTAAGAGGTGTGCCTTGAGTCATTACTGTCAGTATATCACTTTGACAGTTTTTGGTGGAGAATGCGGGCAATTAGAACTATAAATTGACTTTGTGGCACATCTCTGAAGGGATCCTTTTGATTTTGGGAGAGCGGAGACCGGACTAGCATCAGCTCAGGGGTCCAAATATTGGATCTTCACAGCGCTGTAAAAGGTGAGCGTTATTACCTTAAATCTGATATTGCACCCCTGTGCTGTGTACGAATTCATCCTCTGCTCGGCCGATATCTGATATGGATCACCTTCTGACGGCTTCCTCCTAGAATGTGGTATATTCTGGTATGTTTTATAACTTTTTTCCTGTGTGCATACCGTGTCTTTTTGTTAACTAGCTTGCTGCTTGAAAAATATAGAGAATAAGCATAAGTGATATATTACTGTGCTGCAGTTTCTGATGTAAATGTGTGAATGACTCATGCCATTATTTGTGTTCTAAGCATTGCCTCAGGATACATACTGTTGAGACACTTCGGACATCCCTAATAGAACTTTAGAGCAAAATAGGATTCTTAATTAGTATCGCTGACTATCAGTAATGTTAGTAAATTAACATATAGGGACACGAAGTGTTCACGGCAGGGTGTAATCTGAAAATAAGGTCAAACTGTGTTGTTCCTATGAAGTTTCTGTTGCATATAGTGAAAGTATTTGGTTGGTCAAGATATAAGTGCTTGCACTTAGTGCTGATCATTGTGTTCACCAGTATGTGTTGGTGAGTCGTTTTCTCCTTTCCATTGATCACCTTAATAGCATAAAATATCAGTGATACATCGCGTTGGAAGGCATTTAGCCAGCCAATCACTGCGGTGCACTGGGGTGATGAATGGAGAGGAGGAGAGTGAATTTACCAGCTTTGTGTCCGGCTTGTACAACACTGTATAGGAAATTTTATACATGTCCTGAGTGCCTAACACCGTTACGAAAAATATTTAGTATTGTTGGTTATTTGGTCAGAAGAAGAATAACCTGTGGTATCCCAAACACCTTTCTAGATAAACGTAAGCCAGTTGTGATAGAATCTTACAAGCCACCTGGCTCGCTGCAGCCACCAGTCAGCTATACATTCTCTTTGTATTCAGCGCCCTGGGAGTGCAGCGAATTAGGCATTAAATTTTGGCAAGTGCTGAATGCACCCTGGAACCTATCCAATCCCCAGATACCTGGAGAACAAGCACAGGACTCAAAAAGCTCAGAGGAATCTGACGAGTTTGAGAGTTTGCCAATAATTGCTCCCTGCCACCGCCCTATCCCACAGGTGCAGGAAAGTGTTGAGCGCTACCTAAGGGCTAGACGGGCTCAAATAATTCAAAAACCCGAAAATCTGTAAATATGAATTTTGCATAAATTACTGGCTAGACTGGTGATGCCACTAGCAGGTTTCTTCCTTTGACTAAATGACCATAGAATATACACCCTATTCTGAGCAAGGCTGTGGTGTGTGGACTTATGGGTTTGCTGTTGCAGCCTGCGCTGTGGTGTTTCTAGTGGTTTCCTGGTGTTATTGTCGCTGGAGGGAGTTGTGTTGTCCTGATTTGGTTGAAGTATACGGAACCAGGGCTGAGTCAGAGAGAGCATTGAGGTTCGGTTTTGGTATCAGGGCATCAGGAGAGCAAACTCAGTGCCACTTCAGAAACGAGCCCAATCAGTTAGACTCGGTCAGTTGCCATTCAATAGAGGTTGTAAATGGTGGTGTTGAGGTTAGTCCATCGGGAGGGGACCCTCTGTCAGACCAAGCCAGTGAAGGGTCCACTCAGCCAGATCTAAGTGCTTGTCACCCGCACAATTATTGCAGTTTGGATTTCTCAGGGTTGGCAATGTTCACCAGACCAATGCCTACTGGGCGACAGTAAAGGATCGGGTGACCTGTTGGGCAGCAAGGACAAACATAAAACCTTGCTACTTGCCAGACCACGTGAGACAGTGTGACTATTGTGACTCCCTCTACTACGTGCTGGAGTGAGCACAATATTGCTGAATAACATCAGTAAAACCTTGCTGACCCTTGTGAAAATCAACAGAGGGGTGACGGGATTGGCTGACTCCAGTGTGCTTAGTGGTTCACACGGTAGCAACAGGGAGAGAACCTGTTGCTCAAGTTGCTCCCAGGCGAAACCAGAGATTGGCCATCTCTGGTGTGAGAATTGCTTGGAATTCAAGGGGAACACATAGTCCATACTATGGGGAATTCAATTGCTCAGAAGCGAGCGTCAAATCGCGGTGAGCCGCAGCATTTGACGCCGCGAGAAGAGATGTGTAGCAAGTATGGACCGTGGGTCTCCCGATACTTGGAGGACTGGGAGCGATGGACTAACCAGAAATATGCCAGAAAGGGAACTTTTAAACCAAAGGTGTGGGAAAATTTGTGGGATGTCCACAGGGTGAGGATGACTCGCCCAAACGAGCGAGAAGCATGGAGTAGGTGGATGATGGAGGCGATTCGCCGATCCGAAGACGTCACCATCATGACAGTAAAACAATCAGGCACAGGAGGGTCACCACGGCTAGAAGATGAGGGGACTGAAGACACTGATGTGCTGGATATGGGAGCACACCAGGCTTGGACAGCACTTATGTCCGGGTCTTCTCGTAGGCGGACTGATAAGGCCGTGTCTCAGCATGTGAAACACAGAGCTGCTGCAGAAGCTCTTGATGACAGTGCTGACACACAGCCACCAAGTGATCTCACTAAGAAAGAGGAAGTACAGGCACACAGCGACAACAGACAGCTAACGCAGACCTCATTAGAGACAACACACAGTAGCAGTGACAGGCTGGCCCACATACAACCTGACAGAGAGAGAGATGACTCTACATCTGTATGCCAATCCTCGTTGTATTCAGGACTGACTAATGAGTTAAACAAACCCACAGCTCCTACACAGCTAAGGGAGGAAACACCACCACCAGCGTATGGAACAAGTAAAGTAGTAGGGAGTATTCCCCATGAATATACCCCAGCCCCATATGACAGGCCACTTCCCCTTCAGCATATGTTGAATGGTAGTCCATATTTGCCCCTTTATGGGCGAATGCCAGCTCATATTGATGGTGCTAGCAATTACCCCTGGCAATTTCAACTGTCACCCCTGGCTTACCCCTCATTTCCATCCCAGACAAGCAATGAATCTAGTCTCTGTCATGCTCCACTATCCTCACAATCCACTAGCATGGTGAGACTACCAAGCTTGCCATCACCTGGGTGGCAACAACATCTGAACCACTACAACCCAGGAGGGGAGGTGGCACCCCCTCTCATTGATCTTGAATCTACACCCACACCCATCCTTGGGAATGGAGGTATGGAAATGGCCCACCCTAGTGGTCTAAGCGGCACTTTTCAAGGCACTTTACAGTTAAATCCAAATACAATCCCTTTAACACCGCAGCAACAGCCAGGCAACACCAACAGCCAGCCATGCAGGGTAAGTGACACTAACCCTTTTAAAAATGACATAAGTCTCCTTAATCAACCACAGATACAGCAAACTTCAAGTAGGCCAAGGAGCAGTGTCAACCTGTCACGATCTCCTGCTGCTCCTAGTTGGGAAGAGGGTCCTTGTTCACCTGAGCTTTTATTCCCCGTTAGAGAGCAAGTGCTATCAGATAATCAGGGTAACCAGACAGGTACTGTTAGACACCATATACCCTGGACTCCCGCAGAAATGAAGGGACTCCTGAGTACCATACCCCATCCAAGAACTGATCCAGCTAAGTTTGCAAAGGAAATAGTAGATACTCAGACATGCTACAAAGCTACATGGGGTGACATGTTCCAAATTATCAAACGAGTGTGTGGGGAGGGAGATCTTGAGGAAGTAGTCAGCAAAACATTTATCCCAAGGGAGGTAGCACAGGACTCAAGTGAGGAAGGACACTTTTGGACAAGTGCCCTTGCCACATTGATCAAAACTGTTTACCCCCCTCAATCATGGTCCAATGTATCCTCTGTGACCCAAGCTGCAAATGAGGATTGCATGGCTTATTACAATAAGTTTAAACAAGCAATCGAATCAGCTGGGTGTAACATCACTAGTGAAGACCTTAAACCAGTGGTACTGCATAATTTCATGACAGGGCTGAAAGGTAAAATTCGAGAAAAATTGATGATTGCCAATCCAGATTGGAGAGACAAACCGCTCTCCTCTTTGTTATCTCTGGCTACAGCCATAGAGAGAAACATACTGGATGCAGAGGGAAAAAAGCCTCAGAAAATTTGTATTGTAAGTGGAGGGGATGAATTGAGGGAGACACAAAGGGAGCCACCCCCACCCCGTAGGCGACCACGGGTGTGCTATAGATGTGGGGACCCAGGACATCTCATCAAACAGTGTAACTACACACCTCAGGGAAAACATAACATGACACAGAAGAATAAGGACACTGACATAGTGCCCAACTCTTCATCTGACTGACTAACCGCTCTGCCTGTCATTTCCACCACAGGCAAAGGAAATGCTTATGTGGAAATGAAGCTTAATGACCAAACTGTAAATTGTCTTTTAGATACAGGAGCCTCACGATCAGTGCTGCGATCTAATGAAATTGAACTACCCATACAAGGTTCCACAAATGCTGTGGGACTAGGAGGGATTACATACCCATTGTTAGAAACAGTGCCCACAAAAATACAAATTGGGCCTTTTCATACTGAAGCCTCCCTATTGTTGAGTGATTCTGTTCCCTGCAACTTGCTGGGAAAAGACTTACTCACCCAGATGAGAGCACAAATATCTTTCACCGAAAATGGAGTGGAAGTGACCATACCCTCAGTGTCTGAAACACAGCTTGACCCTGTTAGAGAAACCTGGGATAGCATCATTGCCCTTTGTTCCTTAGTCCAGCGTACAGGGACAGAAGAAAGTTTACCAAGTGATTTGTCAGAAATAGTGAACCCTGAGGTATGGTCAAAGGAGGGAAAGATAGGATTCATGATAAACAGTTCACCAGTTAAAATAAAATTGAAACCAAACTCAGCTATCCCGAGATTGCCCCAATATCCTTTAAAAATGGCTCAAATGGATGGGATTAGGGATCAAATAAAGCATTACCTCAAAGAAGGTATCTTGGTGAAGACTACTTCACCTGCACAGACCCCATTGTATCCGGTGAAGAAGAAAACTGGAATCCAGTACCGAATGGTTCAGGATTTACGCGCAGTAAATAAAATAATTCAAGAAGATACCCCTGTTGTCCCAAACCCACATACCATCTTGGGGAACATTAAGCCCTCCAACAGGTGTTTCACCGTGGTCGATTTGAAAGATGCGTACTTCACTGTGCCACTGCACCCAGATAGCCAGTACCTTTTTGCTTTTGTTTTTGAGGGTCAGCAGTACACGTGGACCAGGCTGCCGCAAGGTATGGTATCCAGCCCGAATGAATACAGTAGAGCAATGAAAGAATGCTTGGACAGATGGGTTTGCCCAGAGGGAATTACACTTCTAAGTTATGTAGATGACATTTTGATCGGGGTAGATGATGAGGAAAAATGTATGCTTACAACCATGTCACTTCTTAATCACCTCGGAGAGGAAGGATGCAGAGTTTCTCCCTCTAAGTTGCAATACAACAAAGACAGGGTGGTATTCCTTGGACATTGCATATCCCAAGGTAAAAAACATTTGACCCTAGACCGCAAGAAAGCCATACTGAGCTCAAGGATGCCTGAGAATGCTAGACAGCTCAGGGCCTTCCTGGGATTAGTGGGATTCTGCAGACAATGGATTCCAAACATGTCTGAAATATGCAGACCTCTCTACCAATCAGTAAATGTTCAGGGGAAGCTAGAACTCACAACAGAACAGCAGGTGGCAATTGAAACTTTAAAGAACCTGATCAGTGAAGCTCCTGCTTTAGGACTTCCTGATTACGCAAAAGGGTTCAAGTTGTTTTGCCATGAGTCGGGAGGGCAAGCATCAGGGGTCCTCACACAAGACCATGGGGGAAAGAATAAGCCAGTGGGCTACTTCAGTTGCCAATTGGATTCAGTAGTGGCGGCCATGGCACCATGTGTTAGGGCTGTGGCGGCTGCTGCTGAACTACTGTCAAAAACGGCAGACATCGTGCTAGGAAGCCCCCTTGAACTTCTAGTTCCCCATGAGGTTCATGCAGTGATGCAGAACTTGACCACCAAACATATGTCAACTGCCAGGTTGACCAAATATGAGTTGGCTTTGCTCACACCTTCAAACATTACAATTAAGAGGTGTGTGAATCTGAACCCTGCCACTTTACTACCTGAGACCATAGAGACCTTTATAGACGAGCACTATTGTGAAGAAATGATAGATGACTACTATGAGGAGGTAGGACGAGTGAAAGATACTCCCCTTGACCATGCAGACCTCACAGTTTTTATTGACGGGTCCCGATACTATTCAGAAGGGCAACCTGTTACAGGATACTCTGTGGTTACCAAAGATAATGTCCTTTTTCAAGGTAAGCTACCAAGCAGCTGTTCAGCTCAAGTAGCAGAACTAATGGCATTGATGCAGGCTTGCATCATTGGCAAAGGCCAAAGGTTAAATGTGTACTTGGACTCCAGGTATGGATACGGGATCTGTCATGATTTCGGTCAATTATGGAGGATGAGAGGTTTCTTGACAACAAATGGTAAGCCTATCAAACACGCTGAATTAATCAAAAGGGTCTTGGAGTCTCTGTGGGGCCCAACGGAAGTGGCAGTAATAAAATGTGAGGCGCACACAAAAGGTACAGATGAGATTTCATTAGGGAACAACAGAGCTGACATGGCGGCTAAGGATGCTGCCTTAAATGGCACCATGATTACAGAGATCTATGTGGTCAGCCCCCCACAAGGGGAAGGCGAGTACATAGATTTAACTGTTCTCAAAAACTTACAAACCCAGACTGAAAAACAGATGAGACAAAAATGGGAGGAACAAGGATGTAGTGAAATAGATGGCCTGTGGAGCCATGCAGATGGCAGATACTGTGCCCCTCCCACTTTGTATCATTACCTAGTGGAAGTGTCACATGGCCCATCACACTTGGCAAAGGATGCAATAATCAGCCTCATCACAAAATACTGGGTAGCCCCAGGAGTCTCCACAGTGGCAGAGAGAGTCTGTCAAACATGTGAAACATGTCAAAAACACAATCCTGGTAAGCTGGTCAAGACACCCACTAAGCACTTGCCTAGGCCTCTATATCCATTCCAGAGGCTGCAAATTGACTATATCCAGTTGCCTAAGTGTCAGCAGTTCCAGTATGTGCTGGTATGTGTTGACATCTTCTCTGGCTGGGTGGAAGCATGGCCTGTGGCACAGGCCACAGCTTCTGCCACAGCGAAAAAGCTGTTACAAGAAATTGTGTGCAGATATGGAATATTTGAAACTCTGGAATCTGATAGGGGTACACATTTTACAGGACAAGTAATGACCGAAGTGCTGGAAGGGCTACAGGTGGAACAAAGATTTCACACTCCATACCACCCGCAAGCATCAGGTAAGGTGGAGAGATACAATGGGATAATCAAAAACAGATTATCCAAAATGTGTGAAAAAACTAAGCTTACATGGATACAGGCTTTGCCACTGGTCCTGAAATCAATGAGGCATACACCTAGGGGTCCAGAGAAACTCACCCCTTATGAAATTTTGTTTGGGAGACCAGCACCCACGGGTCTATTCTTCCCACAGGAAATGAAAATGATGCATTGCTCACTGAAAATGTATGTACAAGAGTTACATAATTTGCTTACAAAATTGCATGGACAAGTTTTCTCCTCTATTCCAGATCCTGAGTCCGATACAGGATCCCATTCACTGAAACCTGGAGACTGGGTGGTAGTAAAAAGATTCCAAAGGAAAGGGTTGGAAAGCAGGTTTGACGGACCTTACCAAGTCCTATTAACCACCTCTACTTCAGTAAAATTGGAAGGAAAAATTCCCTGGATCCATGCTTCTCATTGCAAGAAGATACGCAAAAGTGATTAATGCAAACATGCCACCAGGGGCATTTATGTTAGTCTGTCTTGCATGTTGTTTGTCATGTATATTCAAAGGTGCTGAGGGACAAACTACCTCTAGCCACCACCAGCAACCTTGGGTGCCACCAGCATCATATGGTAAGTGGGGGGTGAAACCACAAGGCTGGGATCCTGCCCACTTGCATAAGGTTGAATGTAAACAAGGGAGACTAGTGCCAAGATATCCACTTTTTTACCAAGGGTATATGCATGTACATGGTACTAAGGGAATGAGTCCTACTAGCCTGCACTATTTTGAGCACGCTAGGCCAATTCATCCACCCCTGGTGATAGACACATACTGGCATACCTTGGACGAACTGTGTAATACCATGTACCACAGAATGATTCCTCCGTTTCAGGAGCATTTAAAAAAAAGGCTGGGTGGGAAACCAGAGATCACTTTCTTTTTGACATATGTTCAAGATAGACTTGTCCCTGACTGTGAGGCAGATGAGGACCCAGAAATAGACACATGTACTATGCCAGGGATTTTTACTGCAGATACAGACAACCCAGATTCTGAGATACTTGACAGTGACGATTTAAAAGACTTGTCTACTGATTTAGACAATGGGAGATCAGATGACTTGATGGTAGTAAGGTGTGAGAAAGACAGGTTACATCCTGAGGACCCAACAAGAGGAGGGTATGATGACTGGTATATAGTATATGTGGTATATAATGTGGGTGAGACAAGACAATATAGGAAAATATTCTATGACCAACCTGAACCCGTGCAAGGTACTCTATTAAATAAATGTTATGATCCAGCAGATGGAATCATGGAGTTCTTGCTTACTCGAGCCCCTGAGTACTTTGGAACAGTAGATCCACTTACATACCTGACTCAAGAGAGAATTATATTTGGACTCAACTGCAGTATAGTCCAACAGGCCACTTGGTACACACATAATGAGAAAGTTAGACTTAATGCATATGCAAGCACCCTGGTGTTGCACGTACAAACAGATGCTAAAAATAAGAGATTTGAGCATATCACTCCAAAAGAAGGTGTAACAGTACAACAGTATATGATGAGGATCATGAGAGAAGCCTGTACATCAGACATTGAGGGGCACTATATTATTGACACAGCACATTGGGCATCTAACCAATCTCTTGTCTTTAATGGACCAAACCCGTGGAAATGGGAAGTACTGTGTAATGGAATAGACACACCAAAGGTAAATGAATGGATGTATGGGGTTCCCATGTCTGAAGGATTGAGAGGATTGTATCACACCACAGACTGGAAAGACCCTCATGGCTATGAGTTAGATTTGGATTTAAACTTGGATGGACCATTTGTTTGGCCTTTCTGCGACGAATCAGATGAAGGATGCTGGACTTTTACCCAATCTGTCCAGTTGAACAGAGAAAGTCCAGTCCCTGGTGTGAACAATCCATCAATAAATAAACGAGGGTGGTATACATGGGAAGGGAGAGGCCAGGTATGTGCAACTATAGTCCGGGTGGAAAGAGAAAAGGATGTTGTGGTCCCTGTAAAAATGAATCCAAATATATGTAAAGTCCCAGCTGTCAAGATGGCAGACCTAATAGTCCCTCAACTGGCCTCACCTTGGGCAGTATTGTTGGATACAAAGTTTGTTTTGTACACGTGGAGAGTAACTTTAACTGATTTTAGGGTAGATATGTGGGACAAAAGGTGTGGTGTATATATTAAAAATCAGATCTACATGTTGAAAGGATGGTTGGAATCGGGGTATAGTCACCATAAGTCTAAAAGGGATTTGATGGATAAAGCTCTGGGGGCAGGAGGTCTTGGTCTAGGGGCCTTAAATACTATGGATTTAGAAGTATTAAGAAATAAACTTGGAGGGCTGGCTCAACATGTAGGGGAGGGAGTGAAAACTCAGTTAGATATAAATCATGTGTTAGAAAATCTACAACATGATCACATTGATGCTACAGCCTCACTGTCAGAGGTAATGAAGCAGAAATTTAAAGGGTTAGTAGCAGGTCTGGTTAAACAACAGGAAGAAGTCCAATTAGCATTATCTTGTACACAGGTTCAATCTGAACTATCACAGGATCTAAAGCTAATGATAACCTCACTGCATGCTGGTCACTTTCCCATAAATTTGCGTAGACAAGCTGAGAGATCTGTTCCTAAATTTGCCATGACGCATGAAAAATGGTGGCTTACTCAATTCCATGGGTGTCAAAACCTCACATGCACTATTTCGTCCTTAGTGCCAGTTGCAGGTGAGGAGCATCAAGCTTATACAGTGGTAAATTTGGGTTCTGTTTTGTCAGCAGGTGTAGTTTTGCTTCCCAGAGTAAACCATGACATAATGATTTATGAAGAAGGTGAGCCCAGGTTGTTAGACACAGATGGGTGTTGGAGAAAGGAAAATGTACTGTTATGTCAAGGACAGCAAAACAGGATTATAAGGCAACAATGTTGGGATGAGGAAGGATCATGCTTGATGGATGCAAAAGAGAAGATGCCGAGCCGGATGAAGTACCTAGGACAGGGTTATTGGTGCTGGTATCAAATGGAAAATGCCACCTCTTATGCAGTATATACATTCAATTGTACTCAGAGTGGAACACTGACCAGAGGGGTGTACTGTACCACTGGCCCAGTCCTGGGAGTTGATCTGGCACAGCAGAAGGGACGTACACCCATAACACCTGAAAAAAGACTAGACATCAAGCCTGATACACCTGTCCGTTTACAAAAAATTCCTTTAGGATTTGGAGCAGAATTGAAAGGATGGTTATTGGATTTTGGGAGGGAAGATGAGATCATAAAAACACTCAGAGCTTCAGAAAGGCAAGCAACAGTGCGTTTGGAGCACGATCGTGAGAAACTAGTGCAAGTCTCACATGCTCTAGAACAGGATGCTAAAATATCATGGTGGGAAAGTCTATTTGGGTATAGTCCAAAGGCAAGTGCCTTTCTGAACCTCATGCTCCATCCAGTAGTGGTGCTCATTGTCCTTACATGTGTACTATACATTTTCCAGGTACTTGTGTTTTGTAAAATCAAAAGATTAGGTGCTAGAATGAGTAAGAAACAACAGAAACTCAGGGATGTTTTGGTGGTAGTTTCACAAGATGAAGAATATATCTAAATGTTATATGGGTAGTATAAACTTTCTCATGTTCCCTTAGTTAAAAGGAAGTGCATGGAAATGAGTAAATGGAAGTAGAAGAAGCCCTCCATGAAAGGAGAGAACCATATAACCTAGGTATGAATGAAACCAATATAATCAATACAGGCTTATCCTGAACTATGCAGCTGGTGGTCAGACTACCAGGTGAGGGGCGGGAGAAGTCTGTCATGGATGAAAGGGTAGGTTTGTTAGGTATTGTAATCCCCTACTAAATCAACTTATTATTGTGATTTAATTGCTACTATACTTACTTGGTGTTATACTTTATAATAATCATACAAACATATATATATAAATAAAATAAGAGATTAAAAGAGACGGCATTTGCAATGTGTAAAAAAAAAAAAAAAAAAAAAACCTTTTTCCTTCTTTATGCTTTATTGTTGTATCTCCCTATGGTTCTACCCTTCTACCTCAACAAGACATGTTGTGCCTCAGCTTATCACCAAGAAGACACTTAGGGCCCTTTTCCACTAGCAATCGCAATCACAAATCACAAACGCCAGCGATTGCGATTGCGATTTTAACCTAATTTTTCTGGTGCGATTGCGATTTGCGATTGAGCGATTTCCTCTTTTTTGGGCTGCGTTTGCGATTTGCGATTTGCCCATTACTGCTGCGATTTGCGATTTGTGATTTTTGGAAGGGCGCATGCTGATTGGTTGAACTAGGTGTGTTGTGGTTTGAAATTGTTAGGCATTTTAAAACACCTATTGGCATTGGTTGGAAAAGTATACATGTTTTAATTGGACGAGCACATATGATGTGTCTTCAAACCATTGGCTAGGCCACACTTTAAGCCCTCCCTTTTTCACTATATAAGGGGAATGCACAGTGAAAGTCTTGTGGGTTTTTTGAGAGGAGTTTGTTAGAGCAGAGATTTGTGAGTTTTGATAGTTTTTTTGTGCAGTTGGAGGATGATTGAAGAGTTGATCTTTATGATTCTGATGTCGCTTGTGCTGAGGAGAGGACGGCAAAGGAGGAGGTATTGGGTGCATCCTCTTCTCAAGGAGAGACAGAAGAAAGGACAGTTCTGGTTGCTGTACCGGGATCTTCGCCAGCATCCAGAAAAGTTTTTTGGATATGCCAGAATGAGCATTGAAAGGTAAGATTTTTTTTTATACTGTACATTTATTACAAGGTTTTTTTTTGGTGCAAATGTGGATTAGTATTAGTATTACTATTGTAAGGAAAAGGAATACTTACCTTGCATGTTGTTTATGTGGGTATGCTGACTGTGTTGATGAAGTTACACCACTGTTTTCACCTAATCATATGCATTTTTTAAATCCACCAAATAGTCAAAGTTGTTTTGATGTGGGTGACCCAGTACATTTCACTTTTGTATTTGTACCAATGTTGTATTCGAATGTTAGTACTAATGCAATACACGCATTATAGTGAAATTTTTTCTTTTATTATAAACTGTACTTTTCACAACATTGGCAAAAAAAGTATTTTACGTAGTAAAAGTTCAACAATCAAACATATAAACAAAAAGTAGTGCAAAGTTGCATCATAGATACTGTAATATTCCTTCTTTCAAACATGAAAGTGCCCAAAAATTCCCTAGGAACAGTTAACATTTCAAATTATCACTTTTTTTTATTAGTCCACTTATTCCAACACTGACATTTTCCTTAAAGTGCGAATGAACTGCAGTAGTCATAGTGTACACTTGTAAAACATTGAAATATTTTTTAAACTTTCACATACCAAACTATATACACTTTTTTTATAGCTTTGACCAACTGTTGGCGTTGCTGAGTTCGGATTTGAAGCGTAAGGATACAAGATTCCGTCGAAGTGTGACTCCGACTGAACGCCTGTTGATCACGCTACGGTATGTATATATAAGTGACACATTATATTGTTGTATTTTTGTATGTTGCTTTTGACTGCCATGGTGAGGTGGATCACTATCCCAGTGGCAACATTGGAAAAAAGTCATGTACTGCATGTGAAAACAGTGCGTTTGAACAGCATGTTCATGCTCTATTCTTGACTGTTTTCACATGCAGTACATTGTATTTTCCACATGCTGGCCCTGGGATAATGTTCCTCCTCACCATGGCAGGCCGAAAAACGACAAGGCGGGTCACAATGTACATGTACACTTCTATGCTGCTTTTGACTGCCATGGTGAGGTGGATCACTATCCCAGTGGCAACATTGGAAAAAAGTCATGTACTGCATGTGAAAACAGTGCGTTTGAACAGCATGTTCATGCTCTATTCTTGACTGTTTTCACATGCAGTACATTGTATTTTCCACATGCTGGCCCTGGGATAATGTTCCTCCTCACCATGGCAGGCCGAAAAACGACAAGGCGGGTCACAATGTACATGTACACTTCTATGCTGCTTTTGACTGCCATGGTGAGGTGGATCACTATCCCAGTGGCAACATTGGAAAAAAGTCATGTACTGCATGTGAAAACAGTGCGTTTGAACAGCATGTTCATGCTCTATTCTTGACTGTTTTCACATGCAGTACATTGTATTTTCCACATGCTGGCCCTGGGATAATGTTCCTCCTCACCATGGCAGGCCGAAAAACGACAAGGCGGGTCACAATGTACATGTACACTTCTATGCTGCTTTTGACTGCCATGGTGAGGTGGATCACTATCCCAGTGGCAACATTGGAAAAAAGTCATGTACTGCATGTGAAAACAGTGCGTTTGAACAGCATGTTCATGCTCTATTCTTGACTGTTTTCACATGCAGTACATTGTATTTTCCACATGCTGGCCCTGGGATAATGTTCCTCCTCACCATGGCAGGCCGAAAAACGACAAGGCGGGTCACAATGTACATGTACACTTCTATGCTGCTTTTGACTGCCATGGTGAGGTGGATCACTATCCCAGTGGCAACATTGGAAAAAAGTCATGTACTGCATGTGAAAACAGTGCGTTTGAACAGCATGTTCATGCTCTATTCTTGACTGTTTTCACATGCAGTACATTGTATTTTCCACATGCTGGCCCTGGGATAATGTTCCTCCTCACCATGGCAGGCCGAAAAGCCAATGTACAACAAATTTACCGCAAAGCTGTAATAAATTTAGTAAACTACATGTTACGTAACTATCAGAACATTGTTCTGTCAACCAATAGCAGTGCAGAAAAGGGTTGAACGTTGTCCTACATTACTCGGTAGTTTCTGATAACATGCTGACGAAACTTTGCTTTCCTAATTGTTGTGGTTCACTTACACTGGTAGCAGTAACAATTGGTTGCAATATGTTGTAAGTAGTGAGATTGGCATTGTCTACATTTGGACGGTTTGATGTGGGTGGAGTAGTAGCACCAAGTGAGGTTGTACTGACTATAGGCCTAGAAGGTATGAAATTGAATCTGCCTTGACCTATGTTGCTTTCATATGAAGATTGGTACGGAGCATGACTGTCATGCATTGGTGGAATGCTTGGTAGAAAATAAGGGTTGTGAACTTGCTGTTGTGGAAGTTGAAAGCGGGTTTGTGCAGGCGGCAATAGTGATTGGGAATATGTTCCAAATCTGTCACCAGAACTTTCTATTGGAATAAATTTCTCAATGACCTCTAGAATAGCTTTGCGACATGACAGGTGTAAGCCGGCTGGCACTTTATCTAAGTACGGTTCTAAGCTAATTAGAAACTGTAAATTGGGACTTTTTTTACCCCTTTCCTCCATAATCTGCTGATCTCTTTTTTTCTTTTCCTCAGTTTTTTCTTTATACGTTTCAACAAAATGTTGTACTGAGCTAAGCATTTGCTTTTCATAATCTTGTTTGAGTAATTTGCCTTTTTTTTTGGTTGTGGAAGTTTTTGCAGCTGGTGGTTGTGCTCCAGATTGTGTTTGAGAAGTCGATTCCATAGTAACCGATGAGCCGGAAGATTGAATGTCAATGACTTCTGGACTCTCTGTTTCACCGCCTTCAAGCTGTGTGTCTTCACTCATTGAGTGTCGTGAACTGTCATCCTCTTCTAATATACTATCTTCAGTACTGTAAAAAGGGGAAAGGAAAATTAATACCTTTTTAAAAAAATTATGTATTGCATGCATCACAATTGTGGGGCATTGCAAGGTCTATTTAATTACAACGTTTGAACATTTGGGGCTCCACGATTACATTATCAAACCAAAAAAAAGACAAATAAAACTTACGGTCCAGTTTCTCCAACATTTTTGAGGAATGCCATCTGGCGAACGTATTTGTACTTCGTTCTTTTTGAAGCTCGACAACCACTCTTTGCTTCCTCCTTCTGTTTTTCCAGTTCTCGCTTGTAGTTGTCCCTGACAGACTTCCACCTTCTCCTGAGATCTGCAACTGTACAAATTGTATATCATTAGTACAAAGCGTATATTACATGATAAAATTTACATATTTCTCCATTTCTTTCCATTTTCAGATTCCTGGCAACTGGCCAAAGCTTTACCTCTATGCATTATGAGTTCCGCATGGGGGTAACTACTATTCATCGAGTGGTACGCACCACTTGCCAAGTGATATGGGACAAATTGGCAAACATATACATGGCTTTCCCGGACAAGAAGAAGTGGGAGGAAGTGTCTGACAAATTCCACAGCAAACACCAATTCCCAAACTGCCTGGGAGCGATCGACGGGAAGCATGTGCGAGTAGTGATGCCAGCACGCAGTGGAAGCAACTATTTTAACTATAAAAAATTCTTCTCAATTGTTCTGATGGCTGTTGCGGACGCCGATAGTAAGTTTGTTTACATTGATGTGGGTGCTTATGGCGGAAACAGTGACTCTCGCATTTTCCGCAACAGCCGTTTTGGTCAGAAACTGTTTGGTGGCAACTTAACTCTCCCAGATGACAAACCTTGGCCGGGAACTACCGGACCCGCGTATCCATACACTTTTGTGGCTGACGAAGCATTTGGTTTGACCCGAAATTTAATGAGGCCGTATGCCCAGAGGACTCTCAACTACGACAGGCGCATTTTTAACTACAGGCTCAGTAGAGCCAGAAAAGTCGTGGAATGCGCCTTCGGCATCATGTCCAATAAATGGAGAGTGTTCCACACGGCGATGCATCTTAAACCCCAAAATGCTATAGCAGTCATAAAGGCTGCTTGCATCCTTCACAATTTCGTGATCACGATGGAGGGTACACCGGTGGAAGAAACTACATTTGTACCGTTCACTGAAATACCCGCTGCGACAACTAGTAGAGGCACGAGTACTGCCTTATCCCAACGAGACAAACTTTGTGAGTATTTTGTTTCTGAGCAAGGATCGGTACTATGGCAGGATGATCAGATTTGAACATAAGTACGCTTCTTTAAATTTACAAAACTGGTCAATGTTTGTTGAACCCTAAACAAAAACTTTGTTTTTTTTGTATTAAAAAAAATTTATTTGTTTGCAAATTTCTTGTGTCACTTTTTATCATGTAAATGCATTGCACATTCATATAGCAGGGCATGTGGATGACAGGTGGATGGTTGCACAGCAGGCGGTATGACAGATGCATGGTCGCACAGCTGCTGACATGACAGGTGACATGTGGATAACGTGACAGGTGACATGATTTGACAGGATGGATCGTTGCGGTACAGGTGGTATGACAGGTGGCTGTGCGACCATCCACCATACCACCTGTAGCGCAACGATCCATCCTGTCAAATTATGTCACCTGTCACGTTATCCACATGTCACCTGTCATCCACTGCCATGCGACCTGCCACCTCGCATGGCAGTGGATGGTTGCACAGCAGGCGGTATGACAGGTGGATGGTCGCAACGCTGCTGACATGACAGGTGACTTGTGCTGACATGACAGGTGACATGATTTCACAGGATGGATTGTTGCACACAGGCGGTATGACACGTGGCAGGGCAGGTGGATGGTCGCAGGGCAGGAGGCAGGGCAGGTGGATGGTCGCAGGGCAGGTGGCAGGGCAGGTGGATGGTGGGAAAAGTGGCATCAAATGTGTACACTTACTTTTTGAGGCCTTGCTTTTAGATGTCAGATCATCCCAGGTGCCATCAAATAAATCCGTCCCAATTTCTTCCCAGGCTTTGTGCTGAAGCTGATTATCCTTATAGTCCTCACTCCCCTTCTCATACAAACAAGGATGCTGCTGGATTTTGGCCAGCAGCCCCTCTGTGGTGAACCACGACATTCTCCTAGGCCCCAGACAGGAAAAGGAAGTTACAGGATGAAGAATTGTGGGAAAATACATTGCTTCTGGGTAAAAAACGCATGAAAATCGCATAGTACCGCGATTTTACTAGCGATTTTCATGCGCTCCTATCTTTTCTATTGGATCGCGATCGCGTACAAAATCGCTCCGCCGTGCGATTGCGCTTCGGGAAAAATCGCATCGCGCTAGTGGAAATAGCGTTCCGCGATTGCCATGTTATTTAGCAAACCCTAGCGATTTTAAAATCGCTAGCGGTTTGCGATTTTGCGATTCCGCAAACGCAAACGCCTAAGTGGAAAAGGGCCCTTATGGATTAAGGCCTGTGGTATGAATTCTACCTCCTGATTTGAAATCTACCTCATGTTCATACTGTTTTACAATAAAAAGCAAGAGGTCCTAAGGGTGCAAGGGAAGAAAGACCCCAGCTGGGAAAGACAAAGACGGCTGAATCCTTAGTAAGACATCGCTCTACGATTGCATCACTACAGATCGTTAAAAGAGCACTCTTGTCCTGACATCATCACCTGCTTTACTTGAAAGGATCAAAAGGAATCTATTTGATACATCCTGGCAGGACCCATAATAAACGTTCCACCAGAATGCACCGCCTTAAGAGGAGTTTTTAGCCAAAAGGTGGCTCTTATTAAGGTGAAGAGGATGCACTGCCTTAAGATGAGTTCTTAGCCAAAAGGTGGCTCTTATTAAGGTGAAGAGGATGGCACTACAACATATGTACCACAGAGCCAGAGGTGATATAGCTGGAGGCCCTGACTACAAGAATAGAGCCAGAGGTGATATAGCTGGAGGCCCTGACTACAAGAATACTGTGATAAAAACTTTTTAATATAAGTAGTTCACAGGGATGAACTAGAGGAGGGAGTGACAAAGCTGTGATACCTGTCTGGTTTATATAAAGGACATTTTGTTTTAAATTAGCTCCATTTGGTGATATATAAACAATTTCTGTTAGAAGAAGGCCACATGATGTGTACGTGTTCAGGGACACTTGCTACTCTTGAACATGTCCTAATAGTAGATTTACTGTTATTTTGCAATGTCCTAGCTTCCTTGACTTTTAGTGGAAAAGGGGCCCCACGGACAGATTTAGACAAGTGATGTGTTGTCCAGACTGAACCACTTCCCCTTGTGACCTTAAACAGAAGGTTGAGTAAGAGAACAGTGGGTGGTGAAACTCATTATAATATGGGTGGAGAGTTCTAAGAATTAAATGTTAACTGCTTCATGTCTGCACTGATTATTGAACTGTGATTGGTTTTTGTAACACTGATGGACATCCTGAACTGCCCAGAGGCATGTATATTTTTGCATAACTGTAACTGATAAAAGTCGTTGTAACTAGTGAAATTGAAGCATTTGTCTCCTACACATGCCTCATCAACAAGCTTCTTGATGACAAATAAACAAGCCGTCCTTTTAAGAGGTGTGCCTTGAGTCATTACTGTCAGTATATCACTTTGACAACGGCAAACTTTGAATCTCCTATGATGACGTGCACGTAAGCGTTCCCACCGCACAGACCACCTGGAAGTGCTGGCTCCTGATGAGATACCTTTTGCAGCAGCAGCAGAGTCCATCCAACCCGCGGACTCCCAGAACATGACAGGGCCGCCAGACCACCAGACTGTGGTAAGACTTTTGAGTGATCCTGACAGTGTCACTGAAGTGAATAAAAAAAAACAACCTTATGATATATTGAATTGTATGTGTAGTAGAGATAATAGAAAATTAGTAGCAAAGAAGAGACTCTCATATTTTAAAGTGTATCCGAGGTGACATGTTATATGATGACATAAACATGTATATGTACTTCGCCAAACATTAATAACCAGGCTGTTTTACTTGATTTATTTTGCTGCTTGAAAGAGTTAATTTCTAGGCATGGAAGTGACAGCGTTGTAATCCCAATCACTGCACCTGTTCAGTGCACCTACCTACCTATACCTACGTGAGCGCACGCATTGTTAATACCACCAGTCATTGCACCTGTTAAGGGTACCTGCCTGTGTGTGTGTGTGTGTGTGTGTGTGTGTGTGACAGGCAGCTGCATATTTGTAATCCCAATCACTGCACATGTTCAGTGCACCTACCTACCTATACCTACGTGAGCGCACGCATTGTTAATACCACCAGTCATCGCACCTGTTCAGGGTGTGTGTGTGCGTGTGTGCGTGCCAGTTGCACATTTGTAATCCCAATCACTGCACCTGTTCACTGTTCAGTGCACCTACCTACCTACGTGAGCGCAAGCAGTGTAATATACCACCAGTCATTGCACCTGTTCAGGGTACCTGCCTGTGTGTGTGTTTGTGACAGACAGCAGCACATTTGTAATTCCAATCACTGCACCTGTTCACTGTTCAGTGCACCTACCTACCTAAGTAAGGTACCTGTTCCGGGTGTGGGTGTGGGGGTGTGTGTGTGTGTGTGTGTGTGTGTGTGTGTGTGTGTGTGTGTGTGTGTGTGTGTCAGGCAGCTGCACATTTGTAATTCCAATCACTGCATCTGTTCACTGTTCAGTGCACCTACCTACCTACGTGAGCGCAAGCAGTGTAATATACCACCAGCCATTGCACCTGTTCACGGTACCCGTATATGACAGCTGCACATTTGTAATAATCCCTGCATACCTGTTCACTGCACCTGTGTGACCGCACGCTGTTTAGTATACCAGTCCGTGCACACCTGTTAACTGCACCTGTGTGACAGCTGCACATTGTATTGTAATACCAGTCACTGCAACCTTTCACTGCACATTGTATTAGTCAAGTCAGTGCATACCTTTCACTTCATGCCCCCCGATATGGACAAAACAGGTAGAGGCCTGTCGCCTAAGTCAAAAAAGTGTTCAGTACCTCACCTTTATCAAAATGAATGAGGCATGGATCCCGGAGGGCTACTGCCCGCCCAAAGACTAAGTCAGCCCCCACACACAGCATCTCTGCCTGCACACTGTGTGACAGCCTGCCCCATAACTAAGTCGCTTCCCACACAGCATCTCTGCCTGCAGGCCGCTTAACTGCCTTCTCCCCCACCACCAACAGGGTCCAGGACACCAGGTGGATCCCTGAATTTTTAAGGCTAATTTTTCTGGTGCGTGTACATGCCTGCCTAATTCTTCTGCCTGCACTTCGACTGCAACAACAAAACAAAAGGCATGTGCATGTGTCAATTCCCCTTCGTGATCGTTACCTTGCCACGGTGAAGGGGCTTGCGTATCCCAATGAAGCAATGACCGCCGGCTATATGAGTTCATTGTGGACAGACCAAATTCAGCTGGACAGTCACTGTTGTTCTGTCATTGTGCTACCTCAGCCTGGCAACCATATGGACTTGAAAACCGCTATCGCCTGCACTCTCGCCATGGTGCGCACCAGTCCAGCACGGCCGTCACAACACAAACAGCTGTTTGCGGTGCGTTACACAGTGAGTTTGGTGTGTCAGTTAGTACTCTAATTACACTCCCTGATTGATGTATACACATGCAAGATGTTTTAAAGCACTTTAGGCCTCCAATTTAGCATGGAATGTGATTTCTGCCCTTAAAACGCTGCTTTGCGTCAAATCCAGATTTTTCCACGGGACTTTTGGCGTCTATCCCACTCATCCATGCAAAAACTCAGATGTTAGACCTCTTGAAACATCTTTTCCATCACTTTTGTGGCCAGCATAAATGTTTCTAGTCTTCAAAGTTCGCCTCCCCATTGAAGTCCATTGCGGTTCGCGAAAGTTTGCAAGTTCATGAACCTAAAATCGGAAGTTCGGGCCATCTCTAGCAGGGACCGGAGCTATGGAGAAGGCGGGGGAGCGGCGGAGATAGGCAATTGTAAACAGTCGGCTGGTGACACATTGCGTTGTGACAACAGCGCGGCTGTGATTTATGGGGGGCAGAGCAGAGCGCAGGGGGGCCCTGGAGAGACAATATATAGCAACAGAGGCTGGTGATTATATGCACAGCCAGCCTCTGTCTGCTATTAGGATTCTTAGAACCCACCTCGGTTTCTCTTAAGCATTACGTTGTACTCATACTATGGTGTGTGATCTGGTATTTCTTGTATTCCTGTATTGTCATATTGCTGTATGTCACCCTAAATATTGTCTGTAACCTAAACTAATGTCCAGCGCTGCGTAATATGTTGGCGCTTTATAAATACAATAAATAAATACTCAAAGTTTTTTTATACAAGAATAGAACTCTATATACCATTTTTAAGGATAAAGCTATATTTGTGTGTACCATACACTGTACAATCTCGAGATAACAATTATCGATGGAGGATACAATCTACAGAAGAAGAGTTGCTATATTCATATAGACTTGTTTTGCTAAATGAACTTTGACAATGTATATTGGATGATGGACAACTGGAAATATGTATATTTCTGTGCATATATGCTTTATCTATTTTTTTATCAATATAATTTTATAAAATTTAACTGAGTGTTGCGTATTTTTTCCAGAGGTAAACCTATTGACCTATAAATATAGTGAGCTACGCACCCACTACTGGCTAATATTGATTATGATGACTTTTAAGCTGGCCCTTTAAGTAGTTAATAATAATTTAAGGCAGATATCAATAAGATATTTGACATTATTGCCAGATCTGACAAGATTAGCTGCATGCGTGTTTCTGGTGTGATTCAGACACTACTGCAGCCAAATAGAACAGCAGGGCTGCCAGGCAACTGGTATTGTTTAACAGGAAATAAATATGGCAGCCTCCATACCGCTCTCACTTCAGTCGTCCTTTAACCTCCCTGGCGGTAACCCCGTGTGTGACACGGGGTAAGCCGCCGGAGGGTGCCGCTCAGGCCCTGCTGGGCCGATTTTCATAATTTTTTTTTTGCTGGACGCAGCTAGCACTTTGCTAGCTGCGCCAGCACTCTGATCGCCGCCGGCCCCCGCCCGATCGCCGCTATTTGCTGCGGCGCGCGGCCCCCCCCCCCCCCAGACCCCAGCGCTGCCTGGCCAATCAGTGCCAGGCAGCGCCGAGGGGTGGCCCGGGACTCCCAATGACGGCCATGGCGACGGGGGAAGCCCTCCAGGAAATCCCGTTCTATGAACGGGATTTCCTGATCGGAGATCGCCGAAGGCGATCGAAGCGGGCGGGGGGATGCCGCTCAGCAGCGGCTATCATGTAGCGAGCCCTCGGCTCGCTACATGATTAAAAAAAAAAATTTTAAAAAAAAACTGCTGCGCTCCCTCCTGGCGGTATTTTTCATACCGCCAAGGAGGTTAAAGGTGTTCTCCGGTACCTAAAAAAAAAAGCTAAAACTGACACTTACCTGGGGTTTCTATCGGCCCCCTGCAGCTGTAATGTCCCGTGCTGTCCTCCTCCGGTGCCCCCTTCCCTGCCGCCGGTAATCTGCTAATTATTGTTATCTAGTTATCTAACTAAGCACAGTACAAGAAAACTTCGTACTGCGCCTGCACAGTAAGCTCCCGCTGAGCTTACTGCTCAGCGGGAGCTTAGCTTTTTTTTAAGGTACCGGAGAACCCTTTTACCCTTTTAAGGTATTTCCACTTCCATCCATCAGACCTTAGAGCTGGAACTATTGGCTGCATTTCTTTCCCATCACACTTCACGCTCACTCCTCCAGCCAATGAGAACGTGACAAATTCTATTCTCCATAAACGTGGGGTCCTCCGGATCATCCTGATGCCTTCAGAAACTATCTTGTTTTATTTATATTATATAATTTATAACTTGCAGTCCATAATTCTTGGACCACATTATCCCAACGGAGTTCCAGAACCCAGACCCACATCTCCTCCGCCTGCTGTCGCGGCATTCTCTCCTGCTTATAAAACAGTTGCATCCACTTGTGAGATGCCAGCGGACATTATGCTGCTCCGCTCACAATGCGGGTCCTTCAAGACATAGCTGGTGGCATCTGGGGTTCAGCAGGCGGGCGGAGCTTGAACAACATGGCAAGTAACATGGCCCACTAAACTTTTGTACACCTGGAAGTATGGGAGCCATGTGACACAGGCCAGCCTCCATAGAAGCATGCAAAATGGGCATCAGGCCTCTGTGTCTCCAGAGCCCACCAGCCATTTCTTCTGCCACTGTAACTCGCTTAGCTGAGGGTTACAGAGTACCCAAGCAACTCGGGGTGACCCAAAACCACTAGGAGAGTATAGGGAACTAAAAGAGACCAAAAAGCCCTCCTACTAAAAAGCAATGTTTGGCATGATTTTCCTTTGTAAAACAGAAGGTATGTGTGATTATTCAGCTTTAAAGGGAACCTTAACTGAGAGTGATATGGATGTTTCCTGTTAAACAATACCAGTTGCCTGGCAGTCCAGCTGATCTCTGTGACTGCAATAGTGGCTGAATCACACCCTGAAACAAGCATGCAGCTAATCCAGTCTGACTTCAGTCAGAGCACCTGATCTGCATGCTTGTTCAGGGGCTGTGGCTAAAAGTATTAGAGACACAGGATCAGCAGGCGATTCAGGCAACTGGTATTATTTTAAAAGGAAAAATCCATATCCTTCTCAGTTTAGGTTCCCTTTAAGTGGAAAGCTGTGGTTACCCACAATGCACCACTACCGAATATGCAAATTATCTCTGTATGCCCGTCAAGCCAGGCTTACGTCCAGAACCGCTGGTGTATATCAGGCCTATAGCTTTAAATTTTACAGAGCCACAACAACTCCACATGCTTGCTATACACCACTGGTTCTGGATGCAAGCCTGGCTTCAGGGACATAAAGAGATAATTTGCATATTCAGTAGCAGTGCATTGTGGGTAACGACAGATGTTCACTTAAAGCTGAACTGAGGGTATGTAACAGAGTTGAGGGTTATGATGGGCTGTGCCCAGATCTTGTCTCCATCTTGCAGATGTTGTGTTAGACTTGTGCCCTGAGTAAGAGTACTGATCAGGTGGTCCAGATACTCTGACCCTATTGGCTGCAGGCTAGCGCTATTGCATGTGGATCAGATGGGAAACTGGATAATTGCCCCCTACGATTATATTTTGTGACTGCTTCAGGTGACAGTTACCCCCGATCAGAGCGCAGGGGAGCTGCTCTACTCTGTACAGGTTGCCATAGTTACATGTTGTTTCTATCAAAAATAATACATTTTCTAGCTATATTTTATAGCGAGAAAACATGTTGACAAGCGGGCCACTCCAGCTGCCCTGATAATCATATGTGGGGTACATACATCAATGGACAGAATATTACAGCCAAACCCAACAGACCGGTAACTGTCCTGCAATCTGCCTGAGGCCAGTGATATTACAGGACAGGATTATATCGTCAGCAGAGTGCTCACGTACACACAACATCAGTCTCTGCCAAATTATTATTATTATTATTTAGTATTTATATAGCGCCGACATATTACGCAGCGCTGTACAGTGTATATATATCTTGTCACTAACTGTCCCTCAAAGGAGCTCACAATCTAATCCCTACCATTGCCATATGTCTATATTATGTAGTGTAAGTACTGTAGTCTAGGGCCAATTTTAGGGGGAGCCAATTAACTTATCCGTATGTTTTTGGAATGTGGGAGGAAATCGGAGTGCCCGGAGGAAACCCACGCAGACACGGAGAGAACATACAAACTCTTTGCAGATAGTGCCCTGGCTGGGATTCGAACCAGGGACCCAGCGCTGCAAGGCGAGAGAGCTAACCACTACGCCACTGGGCTGCCAAATACAGCTACACATACACTATTCAACCACAGCATTGATTTACCCACGATCGACATAATGACCAAGATTGCTGATTTATCGTGGGAAAAAAGCCTATTCTGATTATGGGGGCAATAGCGTTGCCATGTAATTTTGTGCTCTAGTACCTAGGTTCTCAACATGTGGTACACGTACCCCAGGGGGTACTTATGATGGTTCCAGGGGGTACTCAGGCTTGATATACTTGACCAAGAATAACAAATTTAGAGTTTTAGAAAATGATAAATCGTATTTAAAAAAACACCAAATTAGTGTTTTAGCTAATTAACCCTCGTGGCGGTATGAAAAATTCCGCCAGGAGGCAGCGCGGCAGTTTTTTTTTATCACTACATGATAGCCGCTGCTCAGCGGCATCCCCCCGCTTCGATCAGGAAATCCCGTTCAAAGAACGGGATTTCCTGGAAGGCTTCCCCCGTCGGCATGGCGACGGGGCGGGATGACGTCACCGACGTCAGCAACGTCGTGATGTCATTGGGAGTCCCGATCCACCCCTCAGCGCTGCCTGGCACTGATTGGCCAGGCAGCGCACGGGGTCTGGGGGGGCCGTGCGCCGCAACGGATAGCGGCGATCGGGCGCGGGGCGGAGGCGATCGGTGTGCTGGCGCAGCTAGCAAAGTGCTAGCTGCGTCCAGCAAAAAAAAAATTAAGAAAATCGGCCGAGCAGGGCCGGAGAAAACCTCCTGCGCGGCTTGCCAGGAAGGTTAAAAGCAATAGTAAATGCTTGGAAATTGTTTAGAACCAATTATCATGTACTACGATTAAATGTATATTCGTCAAGGGGTACTTGTAATAATGTTTACTATGCTAGGGGGTACTTGGTGAGTACATGGTTTTAAAAGGGGTTCATACCAATAAAATGTTGATAAACACTGCTCTAGTACACATTTTTGTTGAAACTAATGACTAATTGGACAACATTTTTGTATAGTCTATGGGTACGTTAACCTCCGGGGAATAGACAGTTACTTGTGTCGGACATTTGCACAGCTGATAGCTATTGTTTCACCAGAGTTACTCCAGAGGTGTACGGCAGCCCCCCCCCGCCCCCCCCATAAATACAGTCATTCAAATGAGCCAAGCTCGTACGTTTACTAACAGATCCGTCTGAGGGCCGAAAAGCATTATTGTGTCCGTCTGACCGACTTAAAGGGACACTTAAGTCAAACAATAAAAAATGAGTTTTACTCACCTAGGGTTTCAAATAGCCCCCTGCAGCTGTCCGGTGCCCTCGCCGTCTCCCTCCGATACTCCTGGCCCCACCGGCAGCCACTTCCTGTTTCGGTGACAGGAGCTGACAGGCTGGGGACGCGAGTGATTCTTCACGTTCCCAGACACATTAGCACCCTCTATGCTGCTATATGGTATATGATATATGCTATAGCAGCATAGATGGCGCTATTGTGGCCAGGAATGCCAAGAATCACTCGCGTCCCCAGCCTGTCAGCTCCTGTCACCGAAACAGGAAGTGGCTGCCGGCAGGGCCAGGAGGATCGGAGGGAGACGCCGAGGGCACCGGACAGCTGCAGGGGGCTATTGGAAGCCCCGAGTGAGTAAAACTCATTTTTTTTTTACTTAAGTGTCCCTTTAACGACCAACCACTGTATAACGCCCCCAGCCCTATCACCAGCCAACTGATTCATCGACTGCCGTATAACGCCCATCACTGATCCCCAAGCAAGCCAGTCATCGACCGCCATATAATGCCCGCAGCCCCATTACTGATCACCATCCGACTGACTCACCAACCTCCATGTAACGCCCACAGCCCCATCGCTGATCACCATCCGACCAACTCACCGACCGCCGTATAACGCCCGCAGCCCCGTCCCACATCACTACCCCTGCTGAGCCACAGCTGTTTCAGGCCTGCTATGGCTCACACTCTGCCCGCTTCCCACTACACCAGCTGGAGCTTCGTCCTTTTCGCATCCAGGACACTGCACTTGAGAATCCGCCAGGCATTGATTACTGTTCCAACCTTGGGCCACCGCTAGTCGTCCACTTGTTTCCTGTTCATCTGTTATGGACTAGGCCCATAAGCAAGGGGCTAAATTTTCAAGCAAGGCCACAGGGGTATGCAGGGCCGAAAATGTAAATCTCCATCATGAATACCCTCTCCTTTTCCCCTCTTCACCTTGCAATTTCCAGGACAAATGCGGGGCATCAGAAATGGGCTTCAGAGCAGTATTGTGGCCGCTCCGCTCAACATATCGCTCAGACGACCCCTCTAGTCCTTCTCTGCTGTATCCTAGTTAATGTGGAATATAAGTGAATGTGTATATGACATCTACTCTGTGTATTTCTACTGTAATTTGTATTGTACTTTCGCCAACCCCGTATGCGCCATAAATAATTCTGGGTACAACCTCTGTTGTACTTGGCAAAATAAATGATTCTGATCATAGCTGTCATCACAGAGGAGGGATCATTCCCAGATCTGGCCCCCTCTCCAGCTGTCGCTGTCAGAGGTCTCTGCTGCCGTAGCAATAGGGGGTGCAGAGGTTGGGACCACCCCGGGGCCCCTTCATTCGCAGTATTTGCTCACTATTGCTCCTGTGCTGCTAATAATCACTTCTATGGATGCTTTGAATAGTTGTAATCGTAAACTGTTCCCCATCCCCTCCTTGCACCTCTGGCTGTGGATGTCCTTGGCAGGTTTTGGTGCAACGTATCAATTGTTATGTATAGAGTGCATGGGTGATGGGGGCACAATGTAAAACTTGCACCGGGCTCAAAGCTCTTCAGCCACACCACTGTCTTCTGCTGGGATCTGGATATAGCACCTCTCATCATCCTCTGCTCCCTGGGGAGCCCCGCCCCCAGCACCTCCCCTCTCCCCCCTCACCTGTCCAGAAGGGGGTCCACTCGGCAGCAGCTCATCATCATGGCTACAATGTATACCAACACTTCCTGCTCCAGGGACCGTCTTCCAATACCCCCCCGCCTGCCCATCCCCCACAGTCCCGCTGCCCATCCCCCACTGTTCTATGATCTCCCCCTCCCTCCCCATCCCCTGTCATCATCATCCTCTCCCTTCATGCCTTAGACTCGGGAGGACAGCCGTGCTGCGTGATTGGGAGAGGGGAGAGCATTCCAGGCGGCCTGGAGTTTGCAGACGGTCTCTTAACGCGTAGGATTCTGGGAGATGTAGTTTGTTTTCATGTCTGATCTCTGCTTAGCAGCTGATTGGCTGGAAGTTTTCCCCGCTGGGATCTGAGATAAGGAGACAGGCAGGACTCCTATACAACAACCTCAACTCATATTCCACTGCAGTGAAATGGAAGAAACTGTGCTGCAATTAGTATTTCTATTATATTTTATTTATTGACTGATTTAAATAGTGCCAATATATACAGAGGAAGGTTAAAGTTGCCAAACTTTTTTGTACTTGTTGTAGTACTTTATGTTTAGCTGAAATTGCCCCTAATATGGCAAACAGATCAATCGTGTCTGATCTGAATCTGAGGGATTGATCCCCCCCCCCCCCCCCCAATACACTGCATATAGATTTTCAGTAGATTTCATCTTGAAATCTATAAAAAATCTATTGAACCGCCTTTGATACAGTGCAACGCTATGGACCATCTACTACCGCTGCTCCCCCTCCACGTCTAATCAACCAAAATATTTGAACCTTACCGATCATAATTTTAATTGATTTTTGCTGCAAATGAATCAATATTAGCATCTGCGGGGTGTGATAGCATCCGCCAACCCTGTCCTACTATGCCTCAGTTGCCATTCAGGCCTCATCCACTAGGGGCTCAGGAAGGCGATTGCACCGTGAGCAAAGTAAAAGTTTAGGATTGGATGATGTGTCCATACATGATACAATCACAGGGGCTTCCTCCGGCTCTTTACGCATGCGCCTGCGCAGTACAGAGGGAGCGCACTGCTCTTGCGTCGACTGGCCGAAATGACGGGACCCGGTACCGGCAGACAGAGGCAGTGGAGAAAGGTGGCGTGGGAGCGATCCAGGCTGATGGGGCTAGAGGAAGCCTCAGGTATGTATAAAAATGTTATTTTATTCGTCTCTGGTTCTCACTTAAGGACCAGCTAACGCCCATAGACGTCAGCAGGTCCTAAGTGGATTACCATGGAAACGTCCATGTCAGTTCACGGAGGGTGTCTCCGTGAACAGCCGGAGAGCCGCCGATCGCGGCTCACCGGCAAAATGTAAACACGCTGGGAAGAAATCCCCGCTGTTTACATCATACGGCGCTGCTGCGCAGTAGCGCCGTAAGGCAGATCGGCGATACCCGGCCTCTGATTGGCCGGGGATCGCCGGCATATGATAGGCTGAAGCCTATCCTTCAATGCGCAGGACGGAAATCCGTCCTGCGCAACTCACAGGAAGAGGGAGAAGGAGGGAGAGGGACGGAGTGCCGAAAACGCTGCGGAGGGGGGCTTTGAAGAGCCCCCCGCAAAGTGCAGCAAGCCGGCGGCGATCAGACCACCCCAGGAGGACATCCCCCTAGTGGGGAAAAAGGGGGGTAAGTCTGATCGCCCTGGCTATTTCCTGATCGGTGCTGCGGGCTGGAGAGCCCACGCAGCACCGATCAGAAGAAAATCCCCTGGTCCTTCTTGTATACACCTTTTATGTCTCATAATGTTTTCTGTTTTTCAAGTGGATGGACCATGGACGGGAACACTCCCACTTTCAATGTGACCCGCCATATTACTTTACCAGTTGTATTATGCCATTGCTCATGTTCATTGTTTTACCTTGCCAATCGGTGAAGTCAGATTTGTTTGTTTATTTTTGTTGTTGTTTCCATACCATTTACGTTGAGAAACTATCTGTACATATGCAAAGTTTTGTGTACCTGTTACATGTACGCTTTGTATCTTCTCTTTCTTTCTCAGTAAAAAAAATAAAGTTGAAAAAAAAAGAAAATCTCATTGTGTGTACCTAGCATAAGGGCCAATCTGGATGGATGGATGGATGGATAGATGGATAGACGGCTGGCCAGTCAGCAGGGGTGCTTGGTGTAATGAATTTGTTTTTCACTATTATATAACACTACACAAACAAATCTTAAAGAAAACCTGAACTGAAAATTAAAAGTCAAAATAAGCATACACAAGTCATACTTACCTTCCATGTAGTCTACTCCTCAGTGTCTTTCTCCTGTCCCGCGTCCGGTTTGTTCACTGTGATCAAGGGAATTTTCCGTCCTCCATTTTGAAAATGGCCATTACCCATAACAGCTTTCTGGTCACCACACAGTTAAACTGTAACATCGCCTACTTGAGCCATAGGGAAACATGGACATTACCTGGCACATCAGTTTTCCTCTCAGCTATAACTGACAGCAACTGATATTTTACTGACAGCAACTGATATATTTCAGTTCTGACAAAATATTGTCAGAACTGGATGGGATTATTGTCAGAAGAAAATGGTGAGCTTCTGAGAGGAAATGATGGCAAGGTGACTATGTAATGTTCATTTGAAGATACCTCATGTGTTTATTTTAAATATTTTTACTCAGTACAGGTTCTCTTTAATGGTCTATGATTTGATCCGTGACAGCATGGCATGCCAGGAATCGGTTCATATGAATACACGCAGACACAGAGTTGTCAGGTGAACATGAACAGTACATCTTCCTTTATTACACAGTTTACTTATAAAGGGTGAAGCTACAGAATTATCATAAAAGAAAGAAAAATTTGCACATGCATAGAAATCAGGGGCGTTGCTAGCCTTAAAGTGAACCGAGCACCTTTTTAGCACTCAGGACATTTCTATAGCACGTGAAAAATGCATGCCAACAATCTGTTTCATTATTAAAATAAACTTTCATTTACCTTTGTATTTTACAATCAAAGTAAAATACAAAGGTAAATGAGCCTGTTTCAGCAGACCTGACCATCCGGCAGAGCTCTCAGGACGCTAATTCTTTTATTGAGCTAATTACCCATAAGTAAACAATTCCTTTTCATTAACAAAGGGGGGGGTGTAATTAGGACTGTTTGACACACACAAGTCTTTGAAGAAACAGCCCTTCTGGGTAATTAGCTCAATAAAAGAATTAGCATCCTGAGAGCTCTGCTGGACGGTCAGGTCTGCTGAAACAGGCTCATTTACCTTTGTATTTTACTTTGATTGTAAAATACAAAGGTAAATGAAAGTTTATTTTAATAATGAAACAGATTGTTGGCATGCATTTTTCATGTGCTATAGAAATGTCCTGAGTGCTAAAAAGGTGCTCGGTTCACTTTAAAGATCAGTGGCTTGTGTCCCGGATCTATTCTGGGATCTGCCCCGGATGGCCCCCAGGCAGGGGAGGACTGGGACCTTTTGGCCTGGGGGGAAAACACAACCTAGAGGCCCTTTTACGCTATCCCCAGCCCAAATGCATACCCCAGTCCAAATAAATATCAATTTTGGGTGCATATGTATATAGTGTACATTTTAATGTTACATTAACTACATTAACTATTTCCTGCAAAAAGGATGTTTGAAAACTATTTTGAAGGAGGAAGGATGGGAATACAATACACCTGTGGGTGCTGTGGCAAGGGGGTGGTAGCTGCCAATGAGTGGTTTAGGAAGCATGGATTCATCCTGGCTGCTGGTAGTGGTGTGATGGTGTGGAGGATATATTCTTACCCTACTCTAGGCTCCTTAGTACCACCTGGCCAATGTTTAAATGCCACAGCCTACCTGAATGTTGTTGCTGACCATGCCCATCCCTTCATGACTAAAGTGTACCTGGTGGCTTCTGAAGGCTACCAGCAGGATAATGCACCATGTCACAAAGCTCAGATCATCTAAAACAAGAAATAATGTCAGCGAGTAGTGGTAGTAGGAGGATTACTGCTAGGTGTAGCAGCAGTGAGACTAGGTGCAGCGTCAGTGAGGCTGGTATTAGGTGTAGCAGCTAGGAGGTTAGATGTAGCAGCTGAGAGGTTAGTGGTAGGTTTAGCGGCGGTAAGGTTGGTGTTAAGTGTGGCAGTGGTGAGTTTTGGTGACAGAGGTTAGTGCTAGGTGAGGCGGCAGTGAGGTGGCAGTGAAGTTAGAGTTATGTGCGGCGGCAGTGAGGTTTTTGTTAGGTGCTGCACCAGCGAGGTTAGCATTGGGTGCAGTGGCAGTGAGGTTGGTTTTAGGTACGGTGCCACCGAAGTGTGGCGGCAGTGAGGTTAGTGCTAGGTGAGGTGGCCGTGAGGTTAGTGCTACGTGTGTCGGTGGGGAGGTTAGTGCTATGTGAGGTGGCAGTGATAGAAGTGCTAGTTGCGGCCGCAGTGAGGTTAGTGTTAGGTCCTGCAGCAGTGAGGTTAGTGTTAGGTCCTGCAGCAGTGAGGTTGGTGTTAGGTGCAGCGCCATTGAGATGTGGCGGCAGTGAGATTAGTGCTGGGTAAGGCGGCAGTGAATTAGTGCTAGGTGCAGAAGCGGTGAGGTTAGTGGAAGGTGTGGCAGCAGTGAGGTTAGTGTTAGGTGCGGCGGCAGCGAGGTGTGTAGCGGCAGTGAGGTTATCGCTAGGTGAGGCGGCAGTGAGATTAGCATTAGGTGCGGAAGCGAGATTATCGTTAGGTGCGGGGAGGTTAGGTGTGGCGGTTAGATTAGCGATGAGATTAGTGTTAGGTGCAGTGGTGGTAAGATTAGCGTTAGGTGCAGCGGTGAGATTTCCGTTAGTTGCACTGGCTCAATACGTTAGGTGCTTTGGTGGTGATGTAAGCATTACGTGTGGTGGTGAAATTACCGTTAGGTGCGGAGGTAAAATTACCATTAGGTGCTGTAGAGGTGAGGTTAGCATTAGGTGCGGCAGTGAGATTAGAGTTAGGTGCGGTGGTGGTGAGGTCAGTGTTAGGTGCGGTGGTGAAGTTAGTGTAAAGTGTGGCGGTGAGGTTAGCGTTAGGTGCGGTGGCGGTGAGGTTAGCGTAAAGTGCGACGGTGAGGTTAGTGTTAGGTGCGGTGGTGAGGTTAGCGTTGCGGCGGTTAGGTTAGCGTTGCGGCGGTGAGGTTAGCGTTAGGTGCGGCAGTAAGGTTAGTGCTAGGTGCGGCGGTGAGGTTAGCACCTCGGTGAGGTTAGCGCTAGGTGCGGCGGTGAGGTTAGCGTTAGGTGCGGTGGTGAGGTTAGCGCTAGGTGCGGCGGTGAGGTTAGCGCTAGGTGCGGCGGTGAGGTTAGCGTTAGGTGCGGCGGTGAGTTTAGCGTTAGGTACGGCGGTGAGGTTAGCGTTAGGTGTGGCGGTGAGGTTAGCGCTAGGTGCGGTGGTGAGGTTAGCGCTAGGTGCGGTGGTGAGGTTAGCATTAGCTGTGGTGGTGAGATTAGCGATAGGTGCGATGGCGGTGAGGTTAGCTTTAGGTGTGGTGGTAGTGAAGTTAGCCCTCCCCCAGTATAGGCAGCCATAGAACCAGATATAGGAAGACAGGGAAATCCTAGAGCAGTGGTTCCCAACCTTTTCCAGGTCGTGACACATTACGAAAAACATTCAGATATCCGTGACACGTCACATCATGCCAAACATTCCGATATACATGACACGTCCCGTATGATAGAAAAGAGGGACTCAGTAACAATCTGATGATGCTGCAGGCACAATGAGGGGCTCAGTAACAATCTGCTGATGTTGCAGGCACAATGAGGGGCTCAGTAACAATCTGCTGATGCTGCAGGCACAATGAGGGGCTCAGCAACAATCTGCTGATGCTGCAGGAACAATGAGGGGCTCAGTAAAAATCTGCTGATCCTGCAGGCACAGTGAGGGGCTCAGTAACAATCTGATGATGCTGCAGGCACAATGAGGGGCTCAGTAACAATCTGCTGATGCTGCAGGCACAATAAGGGGCTCAGTGACAATCTGCTGATGCTGCAGGCACAATGAGGGGCTCAGTGACAATCTGCTGATGCTGCAGGCACAATGAGGGGCTCAGTAACAATCTGCTGATGCTGCAGGCACAATGGTGGGGAGCTCTGTAACAATCTGCTGATGCTGCAGGCACAATGAGGGGCTCAGTGACAATCTGCTGATGCTGCAGGCACAATGACAGGCTCAGTAAAAATCTGCTGATGCTGCAGGCACACTGAGGGGCTCAGTAACAATCTGCTGATGCTGCAGGCACAATGAGAGGCTCAGTAACAATCTGCTGATACTTTGCAGGCACAATGAGGGGCTCAGTAACAATCTGCTGATGCTGCAGGCACAATGAGGGGCTCAGTAACAATCTGCTGATGCTGCAGGCACAATGGTGGGGAGCTCAGTAACAATCTGCTGATGCTGCAGGCACAATAAGGGGCTCAGTGACAATATGCTGATGCTGCAGGCACAATGAGGGGCTCAGTAACAATCTGCTGATGCTGCAGGCACAATGGTGGGGAGCTCAGTAACAATCTGCTGATGCTGCAGGCACACTGAGGGGCTCAGTGACAATATGCTGATGCTGCAGCCACAATGAGTGGCTCAGTAATAACCTGCTGATGCTGCAGGCACAATGAGGGGCTCAGTAACAATCTGCTGATGCTGCAGGCACAATGAGGGGCTCAGTGACAATCTGCTGATGCTGCAGGCACAATGAGGGGCTCAGTAATAACCTGCTGATGCTGCAGGCACAATGAGGGGCTCAGTAACAATCTGCTGATGCTGCAGGCACAATAAGGGGCTCAGTGACAATATGCTGATACTGCAGGCACAATGAGGGGCTCAGTAACAATCTGCTGATGCTGCAGGCACAATGAGGGGCTCAGTGACAATCTGCTGATGCTGCAGGCACAATGAGGGGCTCAGTAACAATCTGCTGATGCTGCAGGCACAATGAGGGGCTCAGTGACAATCTGCTGATGCTGCAGGCACACCGAGGGGCTCAGTAACAATCACGGGGGGCGGGGGGGGGGGGGTTGGTGAGGGTGCAGTGGCACAGCTAGCATAGTTGCCCCAGTATAGGGAGTTTAGTTGCCCCAGTATAGCCAGTATAGTGCCCCAGTATAGCCAGTATAGTGCCCCCAGTATAGTGCCCCAGTATAGCCAGTATAGTGCCCCAGTATAGCTAGTATAGTGCCCCAGTATAGCGCCCCAGTATAGCTAGTATAGTGCCCCAGTATAGCCAGAATAGCGCCCCAGTATAGTGCCCCAGTATAGCCAGAATAGTGCCCCAGTATAGCCAGTATAGTGCCACAGGATAGCGCCCCAGTATAGTGCCCCAGGATAGCCAGTATAGTGCCCCAGTATAGCCGGTATAGTGCCCCAGTATAGCCGGTATAGTGCCCCAGTATAGCCAGTATAGTGCCCCAGTATAGCCAGTATAGTGCCCCAGTATAGCCAGTATAGTGCCCCAGTATAGCCAGAATAGTGCCCCAGTATAGCCAGTATAGTGCCCCAGTATAGCCCCCCAGTATAGCGCCCCAGTATAGCGCCCCAGTATAGCCAGTATAGTGCCCCTGTATAGTCAGTATAGTGCCCCGGTATAGCCAGTATGGGTAGGTGGTGCCCCCTGCCCGCCCCTGTTATTACCTTAACAGCGGCCGCTCTCCCCTCTCCAGCGCATGTATTTATTCAAGCAGCGTATCTCCCGGCTGCTCTGTGTGTGATGCGCAGGAAGCAGGGCAGCGGCTTCCTGTAGCGGCGATATATATCGCCGTTACTATGGTAACCGAGCCATGCTTCCTGCGCATCACACACAGAGCAGCCGGGAGATACGCTGCTTGAATAAATACATGCGCTGGAGAGGGGAGAGCGGCCGCTGCTAAGATAATAAGGCGATCTGCGGGGGAGACTAGCAGGGGGAGCAGAGAGCGGCAACACATAGCTGGTGCTGCCGTGACACATAAATGTGTCGCGGCACACTGGTTGGGAACCTCTGTCCTAGAGCATAAGTACCAAAGAGCCCTCCACCCACAGTAAGCCAGTGAGCCTCCTGACGCTGACAGTTTTAGTGATAGAGAAGGAGACAGGAGACAGGGACACCCCCAATGCAGTTTGTAGGGGAGAGGAGGTTGATATATCTCACTCACCATTCCAGAGTTCTGCATTTGCAGGAAATAATTGCTCCTGTTTGGGGGCGGGGCTTCGTGGCAATTTGGGGGCGGGGCTTCACGGTAATTTGGGGGCGGAGCTTTGCCGTGATTTTGACGGTGGTTCCTCCTGGGGTCTCTGCAATTCCCCCAGCACAGTGCATCTTCGGGCTGGGGGTGGAGTTTGGAAGCCACAGTGCAGCCAGCCAATGACCAATCTCGGGGCAGGCTCGGGGAGGAGCAGGAGTTCTCTCACCCAATGCCCTGGACTGCAGCCCGATATAAGTGAAGAGCTACTGCTGGGGGCGGGGCTTTAGATTGATCGGCCACAGCACTGCAAAAGTTATTTATGACGGTGTCGTGTCAGCTATTGCAGCCTCTCATATTTTGCAGCCCCGCATGCGCAGTAGGAGCCTGCGTCCCATTCAATTGTGCAGCCACGGTAAAACGTCATAAATATCGCCGCTTCCGCACCAGGTACACCCCCGAAATTTTCAGGGGAGGAAGGGGACCCCCAGATCTAGCTCTGTGCCGAATTGCAGCCCCCGAGCCCCGCTGGTTCCCGACACTGATTGCAGCAAACCTATCTCGGGAACTAGCGGGGCTAGGGGCCTGCAATTCGTCACAGAGCTAGATCTGGTGGTCCCCTCCCTCCCCTGAGAATTTCGGGAGTGTAGGTGGTGCGGAAGCGGAGATATTTCAGGTAAATAATGTCTAACTTCTCACTGAGCATGCGCGATACTCAGTGAGGAAGGCTGCTTCCGGGCTGCAATATCTGACATTACAACGGCACAAATAAATAGTGCTGCGCAGCCGGCCCTGGATGCCTGAGGAGGCGGCGGCCCGGGGGGAATCCGGCCCCCGTCCTCCCGGGCCAGTCCGCCCCTGCCCCCAGGCAGAGTAAAGCCCACCGCAGCATCCAGCATGGCACCACACAGTACCCAGCAGGCACCACAGCACCCAGCATGGCACTACAGCATGAAGAGTGCTCCATAGAGGCACCATAGCACCCAACATGATACCATAGCACCCAGCAGGGTTTAAGTGACCCTGCCTATTTACTGTACGTGATAAGCTGGATTTTTTTTTCATGGAGAGGGGGCTTCATCCAACATTTTGCTGGACAGGCCTACTTAGACCGCTGTTAAGCTGATGTAAATTTGGCTCCACCCATGACCACACCCACATTCTGGGGCATGGCCACACCCATTGTTCAGCTGGAGTGGCCAAAAGTGCATCGGATCACTTAGGATCCTAACAACGCCCCTAGTATAAATAATGCATCTAATGGAAAAATACCTAAATTTCATAATACTGACAAAGATTCAATGATACAGGAAATAAAGCTCGCTTGTGGTTGAACAGTTTCCTCAGGTGCTCAAGCTGGCAGGTCTGCAGGTGCTTTTGCTAAGCTTCTGTTTATGCCTTGCAGTTTCTATAGGAAGGGTGTAGCTGATTAAACAAATAGACCATAAAGTCCCAATTACCTTATCTGACAGTATAAGCTGAAGAAGTAGATATCATATTTTCGTATATAGGTGCATTATGACAGAAAGGCACAAAATGGAGGATGTTATGCCATATATCCTTTCACTTGGAAGCCCAGGAAGGCCGCTGTTAATGCTGTGAATACACGGTACGTTTTTTATTATCACTCGAGCTGCTGATGGCTCGATTGATAATATCCGACGTGTCCGATACCTTGCCGGATCGATTCCGCGCTCGATACCGGCGGGCAGGACAAAAGAATAAACGAAGCGGAAGATAAGGAAGCGCCCGCGGGGACGAGCGGGAATCAATCCGGGCGCGCGGGGACGAGCGGGGACGCGCCGTAATCGAAGCCAGCGGCTCGATACACGGTACAGAAACGTACCGTGTATTCACAGCATAAGAGCTAATTAACTGTGTGTTCTGCCGGTGATGGCTGGAAAATGTTTGGCTCCGGTTTCTGTGGCATATGGAAAATGGTGATTGCGTCACAGGGGCGTGTTGCACTGTAGTTTACCGGTGGCTGCAATCAGCATGATGCAATCTGCTGCCATGAATGGAAGTGTTGTATGCAACCAGCAGCCACTTCAGCAATTATCAATATCTCCCTGTTACCATTATTTAGTATTTGTATAGCGCCTACACCTTCCGCAGCGCTGTATAGAGTCACTTGTCTTGTCACTATCTGCCTCTCAGAGAGGCTCACAATCTAATCCCTACCAGAGTCATATGTCCATCGTAGTCTAGGGTAACTTTTTAGGGGGAAACCCATTAACTTATCAGTATGCTTTTGGGGTGTGGGAGGAAACTGGAGTGCCCGGAGGAAACCCACGTAGACAGCATACAAACTCTGTGCAGATAGTGCAATGAGTAACAGTATATTGATGACAGAAAAGCCCTCAGGCAAATAAAATCTAATGGTGGCCACTAATGATCCAATCTTTTTCATCCAATCTTACCAAATCTATGTAGTATAAGGGTAAACTGAGTGAATATACTGAATGGATACTTCAGGCAGTTACCTTATATTACATAGAAATGGTAAGATTGGATGAAAAATATTGGATCATTAGTGGCCACCTTTATGGTGGCCATACATGGTATAATAAAAATGTTCGATTATTTATTTGATCTAAATGATCGAATCGAATGAAAGTTAAAATTCGAACGATTATCCCGTTTTTTCGAGAAAATTTCCCGGATTCCTGAAGTTTGTCTTCTATTTCCCGGCTCCCATATGTGTTAAAACGTGAGTGTAGCAGCCTTTCCACTAGTCCAGGCATGGGCGAACTTGGCCCTCCAGCTGTTAAGGAACTACAAGTCCCACAATGCATAGCAGGAATCTGACAGCCACAGTCATGACTCATAAAGGCAAATGCATTGTGGGACTTGTAGTTCCGTAACAGCTGGAGGGCCGAGTTTGCCCATGACTGCACTAGTCCCTATAAAGTACTGTTACTCATCGTACTTCATTCATATGTTATATATTAACTGTACTGCAGGAATTATATTATGGCATGTGAAAGCAAATGCAAATTTTGCGTGATCAAGCCAACTAGGCCAAATTTGCACAGCCAGATATATCAGGTTTTAACTTGGTGTTTGATGCACAAATTCCTCTGCTGCTGTGTTACTACATTTCTTTCCTTTGGAGGCAGGTGGTAGATGGCTTTCCCTGGGTGGTGAGAGCCCTGGAGCGCGCTGTCTGCACCTTTTTCTCCTCCCCCCACTGGAGTGTGTTGCGTGGGAGCCGCCCCTGAGCCCCCAAGCTTGAGGTGGCCCATGCTGCATTCCCTTCTCATGTGTTGCTCCAAGTCGTGCTCATATAGCAGAACGGAATGGACCCTATAGGGTGCTGCTTCAGGGCTTCTGAGCAGTGAGAGGGCTTGGAGCTCTGCGGCTCCCTGGTTGATGGGGGCATGGGGGGCCTCCCGATGTGCCCCAGGATAGTGCTAAATGCTGCACGAACTAATCCCTGCAGGGCAACCGTTTTGCGGTGTATTAGTTGTAGACCCTGCATATTGTGGCATGCGAAAGCAAATTCAAATTTGCATGAGCTATGCCTTGTGATCATGCCAATTAGGCCAAATTTGCAAAGGCAGATATCAGGTTTTAGCTTGGTGTTTGATGCACACATTCCTCTGCTGCTGATATATTAACTGTGAATGCCGCGTACGTTAAAAAGTGGCTCTGGGAAAAAAGGGCGCTGGGTTTTAAACGATAAGCATGGATAACGTTTAAAAGTGTATTGTACTGTATTTCGTTTAAAATTAATGTTTTATAACGTTATTAATCATTAAATAATGTGCATTAAATCGGCAATTGTAAAAACGTTAATCTTTCGTTTAAATAGTGAAACGTATAATAACGTTTAAAAAAAAATTACTAAGTAACCCTCCCTGTACCTACCCCTAACCCCTAGACCCCCCTGTTGGTGCCTAAACCTAAGACCCCCCTGTTGGTGCCTAAACCTAAGACCCCCCTGTTGGTGCCTAAACTTAAGACCCCCCTGTTGGTGCCTAAACCTAAGACACTCCTTAGTGCTCACTGTATTGTGTGTAGAATAATGTTTTAAAAACAGTAAAGGCCCATACACACGTCGGATTTTTCTGAACGACGGGTCGTTTGAACGTCCCGTCGTTCAGTCGTTCGCACGCGGAATCAGACGTGTGTACGGACTATCGTTCGCGTGATAAGACTGGTTTCCAACCAGTCTTATCACCCGAACGATAGTCTGTACACACGTCGGATTTGACGTGCGAACGACTGAACGACGGAACGTTCAAACGACGGGTCGTTTAGAAAAATCCGACGTGTGTATGGGCCTTAAGGGATAAAATATATTACAATTTACATTACGTACTGATCGCTTTGTTTCGTGAATAATAATGTTTTACAAACAGTAAGGGATAACATTTAAAATAATGTTTTATTGAAATAAGAAACGTAAATCATCACAAGCAGTTATAAAACATGAAAAATCTTCGGGCGCCGTTGGAAAACGTTATTATTCTCGGGTGCCCTTTTTTCCTGTTCGGCGCCCAGTAAACGATAATTATTATAGGAGTGAATGGCGGCGCCCGATTTGTCCACTAGCCTCCTGCGCCCTTTTTTACTGTTACCGTGAATGCCACCCCACCAATCATTATAGCTTTGTGCTCATTTTATAATGTACGGCCTGTGTCTGTAAAACATGCCATTGTTTGCACTGTTATCAAAATGTGGGCAGCCCTTAAAGTTGAATTAGGCGCCTCTAAACTGGTGCGCAGTAGCAGCAGTGCAATCGTGTTATAGCCACGGTGCGACCAGAGAATTAACATGCGCCTTCTATTGCACTTCCGGGATTACCGTGGAAGGCGCACTGTAAGGCACTGCAGCTTGTGCGTTACTTCAGCGGTACCCCGAGCTCTTCCACCGCACCGCCTGCAGTGCGTTAATGGACATTGACTTTAAAGAGGAACTGTAGTGAAAGTGACAAAAATAGCTTACTTTTTATACAGTCTGTTGTTTTTTTAGTCAGTGTTTGCCCATTGTAAAATCTTTCCTCTCCCTGATTTACATTCTGAATTTTATCACTGGTGGTGACATCTTTAGTTCTGCCAGGTGATCTGTACGGAATGTTCGTTACTGAGAGTTCTATGCACAGAGGGAGTTGTGGCTTGCTTGGCAGCTGAGTTAGAGTAGGTTCACACTTGTTCAAAAAAATGTATCCGTGGCTCCGGTTTTTGGCCTGGATCCAAACCGGAGCCATGGATACCAAAGTTAAAAATAAAGTCAGTCTTCACTCAAAAAAAAAATTAAGTAAATCAAAAAAAAAACGGATCTGTCTGCGTTCAGGGGGATCCATGTTGAAAAACTGAACACGGTCCAGATTTGCAGGATTTTCACGGACCCGGATCTTTCCCTGAAACACGGAGGGGTAGTGAAAATCTTTGGCAAAATGGATCCCCCTCTACACAGGCAGCTTTTGACACAGAAATGGATCCGTTTTCGGTGCCTCAGCCCTGCCTGTAGGTGGGGCCGCTAGGACGGGGGGTTGCAGTGGGCGGCACGGAGGGGGGTCGCTGCCCCCCCCCCCCCCTTACCTGGGTCCCCTCTTTCCCGCGCCCCCTCCAGCTACTTTATGTTTAAAATAATTGAAAAATCAATGTATTAAAGCAAGCGGCGAGCGGGGCACTTACTTCCTTGCGTTCCACCGCTCGCCGTCACTTCCTGCAATGCCGCCAAATGAAGTACAGAGGGCGGCATTGCAGTAAGTGACGGCGAGCGGTGGAACGCAAGGAAGTAAATTCTCCGCTCACCGCTTGCTTTAATGCATTGATTTTTGAATGATTTTAAACAGAAACTAGCTGGAGGGGGAGTGGGGAAGGAGGGACCCAGCCGCCGCCCGCTGCAACCTCCATCCTGACTGCTACCCCCACCAGCAAGGCGGTCCTTCAACCACGGCCATGGCTGGGAATACGTTTCCACAGTCTGGAAATGTAGGCTGCAAAAAGGTCTTTTTTTTTTTTTTTTTTTAGAAAACGGGGAGGAAGAAAAAATTGTTTACAAAACGGATCTGTTTGAATCAGACCCGGTCTGCAACCCACAAGTGTGGACCTAGCCTTAGAAATATTTAATCTTTATTATAAAGTTGTCATTTGTTATGTAACTTCAAGTAGCTGTAAGAAATATAATTAGATCTATATATGCATCTTGTACGTTATATAACTTATGCAACTGTTTTCATTATTATATCATTTGTAGTGTGTATTTAATAATCCTAGCTGTATCTGGTGTGGATTTGGCTTGTAATGACTCCTTGATTTAAACTGGAGAAGCTGAACTAGAGGTGAACTCTGAACGGAAAATGAACTCTGAACTGAAAGTTAACTCTGAGGAATACAATTCACTCGCTTGCAGGATGTATATTTCAAGTTACACAGATTCAAGGCCAAGCCCATCCCATGGATGCCGGGATATGCTGGGAGTGGGACGTGTCTAGACATGTCTACCTTGTAGTGACCCCAGACTCACGTGAGTGAAACTCGCACATGAGAAATATCACTTATAAATGTAGGTCAGAAGAATGATCAGGTTAGACATTGCTGAAATATGCTGTCAAGGAGGTGGTGTGTATTTTATGTACTCCTGACAGGGCCACCATCGAGGCAGGGGGGGGACAACTAACACCAGGGCCGCGCCTAGGTGGGTGCTGCGGGTGCATTGCACCCAGGCACCTCTCTCTGAGAGGCGCCGCCCGGCCACCGCTCACCCCCTCTGGCCGCCGCTCCCCCACTCTAGCCACCGCTCCCCTCTCCCTCTAGCACGTCAGACCTCGATCAGGTGGCGACCAATAGTGCGGGCGCTAGGACCTAGCACACCGCACTGATATGCGGAAGTGACATCACTTCCGCATATAGAGCGGGTGCGTCAGGCGCCCGCTCTTACTGGTCGGGTCGACCGCTGATCCTGTGGTCTGACGCTGGGCTGTTGCTGCTGGCTGCAAGGTGAGGGGGGAGCGGCGGCTAGAGGGGGGGTCCCTGTCACTCACTGCCTAAACGGGGTCCCTGTCACTCACTACCTAAAGGGGGTCCTTGTCACTCACTACCTAAAGGGGGTCCCTGTCACTCACTACCTAAAGGGGGTCCCTGTCACTCACTACCTAAACGGGGTCCCGGTCACTCACTACCTAAATGGGGTCCCTGTCACTCACTACCTAAAGGGGATCCCTGTCACTCACTACCTAAAGGGGGTCCCTGTCACTACATAAACGGGGCTCCCTGTCATTTACTACCTAAACGGGGCTCCCTGTCACTCACTACCTAAAGGGGGTCCCTGTCACTCACTACCTAAACTGGGGTCCCTGTCACTCACTACCTAAACTGGGGTCCCTGTCTCTCACTGCCTAAACGGGGGTCCCTGTCACTCACTACCTAAATGGGGGTCCCTGTCACTTACTACCTAAACGGGGGACATGGGTGTGATTAGGCAGGACATGGGTGTGGTTATGTGGTTGGGCGCGGTTAATTTAACTAGGCGCCAGAGAAAATCTTGCACCTAGGTGCCAGGCACCCCAGGCTCACCCCTGACTAACACTACAGTGAAGGGCCCCCTAACGCCAGGCTCGGACTGGCCCGCGGGCCCTCTTGTACTTTAAAAATGGCGCTGGTGCCAGTTGCCATGGCACCTGAGCCATTCTCTTAGGGGGTCTTCCTCCCCCTGCAGTGTGCACCTCACTGCCTCTCAATTAGACCTCAGATCGTGGCAACCCCTGTGCCTGCTCCGCTTGCCCCCCGCACAGATACACACAGCAGCAGCTTACCTAATCCAGTATGGAGCACAGACCTCTCTCTTCCTATAACTATTATCTATACCTAGCTACCTATACTGAAGGCACCTATATCTAGCTACCTATACTGAAGGCACCTATATCTAGCTACCTATACAGAAGGCACCTACCTATACCTAGCTACCTATACTGAAGGCACCTTTACCTATCTGCCTGTACTGAAGGCACCTTTACCTAGCTACCTATACTGAAGGCACCTATACCTAGCTACCTATACTGAAGGCACCTATACCTAGCTACCTATACTGAAGGCACCTATACCTAGCTACCTATACTGAAGGCACCTATACATAGCTACCTATACAGAAGGCACCTATACCTAGCTACCTATACTGAAGGCACCTATACCTAGCTACCTATAGTGAAGGCACCTATACTTAGCTACCTATACTGAAGGCACCTATACCTAGCTACCTATACTGAAGGCACCTATACTTAGCTACCTATACTGAAGGCACATATACATAGTTACATAGTTATCTTGGTTGAAAAAAGACATACGTCCATCGAGTTCAACCAGTACAAAGTACAACACCAGCCTGCTCCCTCACATATCCCTGTTGATCCAGAGGAAGGCGAAAAAACTCTTACAAGGCATGGTCCAATTAGCCCCAAAAGGGAAAAATTCCTTCCCGACTCCAGATGGCAATCAGATAAAATCCCTGGATCAACATCATTAGGCATTACCTAGTAATTGTAGCCATAGATGTCTTTCAACGCAAGGAAAGCATCTAAGCCCCCTTTAAATGCAGGTATAGAGTTTGCCATAACGACTTCCTGTGGCAATGCATTTCACATCTTAATCACTCTTACTGTAAAGAACCCTTTCCTAAATAAATGGCTAAAACGTTTTTCCTCCATGCGCAGATCATGTCCTCTAGTCCTTTGAGAAGGCCTAGGGACAAAAAGCTCACCCGCCAATATTATATTGCCCTCTGATGTATTTATACATGTTAATTAGATCTCCTCTATGGCGTCTTTTCTCTAGACTAAATAAACCCAGTTTATCTAACCTTTCTTGGTAAGTGAGACCTTCCATCCCACGTATCAATTTTGTTGCTCGTCTCTGCACCTGCTCTAAATCTGCAATATCTTTTTTGTAATGTGGTGCCCAGAACTGAATTCCATATTCCAGATGTGGCCTTACTAGAGAGTTAAACGGGCAATATTATGCTAGCATCTCAAGTTTTTATTTCCCTTTTAATGCATTCCAAAATTTTGTTCGCTTTAGCTGCAGCGGCTTGGCATTGAGTACGATTATTTAACTTGTTGTCGATGAGTACTCCTAAGTCCTTCTCCAAGTTTGATGTCCCCAACTGTATCCCATTTATTTTGTATGGTGCTAGACCATTGGTACGACCAAAATGCATGACTTTACATTTTTCAACATTGAATTTCATCTGCCATGTATGTGCCCATATAGCCATCCTATCCAGATCCTGTTGCAATATGACACTATCTTCCTGAGAGTTGATGATTCTGCACAATTTTGTATCATCTGCAAAAATAGCAACATTGCTCACTACTGCATCTATTAGGTCATTAATAAATAAATTGAAGAGCACTGGACCCAGTACAGACCCCTGTGGGACCCCACTGCTAACAGTTTCCGATTTTGAGTACTATCCATTGACCACAACTCTTTGTTTTCTGTCCATTAGCCAGTTCCCTATCCATGCACACAGATTCTTCCCCAGTCCTTACATCCTCAACTTTTGCACCAGACTTTTGTGGGGAACAGTGTCGAAGGCCTTTGCAAAGTCCAAGTATATCACATCTACAGCATTCCCAATATCCATATTAGCGTTCACTACCTCATAAAAGCTGAGCATGTTAGTCAAACAGGACCTGTCTTTAGTAAACCCATGTTGATGCTGAGAAATAAGATTATTTTCTACTATGAAGTCATGTATAGTATCTCTTAGTAACCCCTCAAATAGTTTGCATACAACTGATGTTAAGCTTACAGGTCTATAATTTCCTAGATCTGATTTTTTGCCCTTCTTAAATAATGGGAAAACGTGGACTGTACGCCAATCCACTGGGACTCTGCCAGTTGAAAGAGAGTCACAAAAGATAAGATAAAGGGGTTTATCTATAACTGAACTTAATTCCCTTAGGACCCGAGGATGCATGCCATCCGGGCCAGGTGCCTTGTCTATTTTTAATTTATTTAGTCTTGCCTTCACTTCTTCCTGCGTTAAGTATTTAATATTACAGTTAGAAGATTGAGACTCTTCTGCTTCTGTAATTTGCGGATGATGGATCCATGTTCTCATTCTGTTTACGCCAAATTCTGACTCTATCGAGACTCATCAGTCCAGGCAACATTTTTCCAGTCTTCAACTATCTAATTTTGGTGAGCTTGTGCAAATTGTAGCCTCTTTTTCCTATTTGTAGTGGAGATGAGTGGTACCCGGTGGGCTCTTATGCTGCTGTTGCCCATCCACCTCAAGGTTGTGCGTGTTGTGGCTGCACAAATGCTTTGCTGCATACCTCGGTTGTAATGAGTGGTTATTTCAGTCAACGTTGCTCTTCTATCAGCTTGAATCAGTCGGCCGATTCTCCTCTGACCTCTAGCATCAACAAGGCATTTTCGCCCATATGACTGCTGCATACTGGATGTTTTTACCTTTTCACACCATTCTTTGTAAACCCTAGAAATGGTTGTGCATGAAAATCCCAGTAACTGAGCAGATTGTGAAATACTCAGACCGGCCCGTCTGGCACCAACAACCATGCCACGCTCAAAATTGCTTAAATCACCTTTCTTTCCCAATCTGACATTCAGTTTGCAGTTCAGGAGATTGTCTTGACCAGGTCCACATCTCTAAATGCATGGAAGCAATTGCCATGTGATTGGTTGATTAGATAATTGCATTAATGAGAAATTGAACAGGTGTTCCTAATAATCCTTTAGGTGAGTGTATATATATATATTATATATATATATATATATATATATATATATATATATATATATATATATATATATATATATATATATGTTTATATGTTCAGAGTGTTGGAAATAAACAAAAATGACATGGGGTCCCCCCTCCCAAGCCTCTTTAACCCCTTATCCCCGAAACAGGCTGGGATAGCCAACATGCAGAGCTCCAGCTGCGTGGGGCTTTGCACCCTGAGCTATACCAGGCCACATGGTCCATGGTATGGGGGAGCTCCGGGGAGAGGGGCAATCAAGCCTTCACCTCTCCCCTGGAGCCCTTGTCCAATCCATGGACAAAGGGCTCTTCCCCACCTTCGGTGCCCCAGGAGCAGGTGGGGCCACCAACATCCTGGGTGGTTCATTGACCAACATAAGAAGGGGACCCCCCAGATGCCCACCCAGGGGAAATGAGTATAGGGGTACAAAGTACCCCTTACTCATTTCCACAAAGGGTTAAATGAAATAAAAACACAACAAGGAGAAAAGTATTTTATTTTATTTAATTAGCCATAAATACTTACCTGCACCTTTAAAAAAATGTTCAATATCCTCTGTTACATGTTGATTGACGATCTCCGGCACACCCGACACCATACTGCAGCTCAACGCCACAGCTAGCTATACTAAGTATTGCTAGGGGCTACCTCCTGAGGCTTTCCGCTTTCCTCCCCGCCCACCAGACCTATTGCGTCCACCCATGCTGGCACCCTGAAGCACCCATAGCACCCTATCAGAGTGCTATAGGTGACCAGAGTGCCAACATGGGTGTGGTGGGCGGGGAGGAGAGCGGAAATTCACCTTGCTTCATGAGAGAATAAGCCCTGCCTTTAATCAGACAAATCTGGGTAGTTGACTGTCAGGTCTGTGTGTCTCCTTCTAAGTGTCAACTTCAAAAATGTTATTGAGACAAAATTTACCAAAATTTACCAGAAATTCTCCAGAATTGTCCTGCCAGAAGACTTACAGCTTACACCCAAGGTAGGAATTGAAAGGATATTTAGGCCTCATGCCTGTCAGCCATGTTGTTCACAGCATCCATCTTGTTTTCATATATCACTGTATAGAGATAGATATAACAGCTTCTATACATGATAAATTATCGTACCTGTTTACTGCAGATATCCCAGGTGCCAGGAAACCGCAAGGGTGTACGTTGTTACCGTTTGAACAACCTTCTCTACTAAATGGTTGCTAAATGGCTAACCATACATTCTGGGCATACTGCCAATATAGGAAATGGCTTTACCACAGCACGGCACACATACAGTACACCCTTTCCTGTTATGTTATTCTACAATGTTACACTGTCTCTACAAATCATCTCGTTTCTCTTTGTTAATATTCTTTTTTTTTTTTTTTTTTTTTTCTTTTCTTTCTTTTTTCTTTTCTTTTCCAAACTCAGCATAATATTGACCCCAGCTGTACAGACAGCATTACCATGTTGGTTGGCGGTGGGTCTAAGGTTGGCATCATAGTTTGGCATTCCTAAACTGTCAACAGCAGACGCCCCAAACCCGAAACAGTCGGCCACCGGGCGACCGGGGCCCAAACACAGAAAAGGGGCCAAACCACCAACAGCCCACTGAGATCTGTTTTTTTTCCCTTTTTTTCCTTTTTTTTCTCCCCTATAACATGTAGACACTCTCACCCAAACTTCAGTCAGTCCCCCTGCGTATGTCCCACTCCCCCCTCGCCCCCCCCTAGTGGTTGTTTAAATGTTGTGTGATCTATTGATGCAGTTCTCTGCTAGATTATTCCATATATTTCCCTCACTGTCATGCCATCTATCTTCACAATACATCGCCATCTTACTGACCCATTCTTCCAATGTAGGGGGAGTAGAATTTTTCCAGTTTATTACAATCAGATTTTTGGCAATGATGGTCCCTATTTCTTTAATGAGGTTGCAGCCTGGGCTATGATATTTGTCTGAATAACTAAGAATAGCTTCTGTGGCTGTGAGGCTAAATTCTTCCCTAAAACATTCTGTGAGAAGACTATCACCTTATCCCAAAATTGTTTTACTATAGGGCATGTCCACCACATGTGTATTTCACTTCCTCCTTCTACACCGCACCTCCAACATGTCTTTCCCTGATGGTAGATTTTGTATAGCGTTTCTGGTGTTAAGTACCACCTGGTAATTGTTTTGAGTTGGGTCAATTGTAGTCCGGAGTCCTGGACCTTCCAGTTATTTAACCATATAGTTGGCCAATTTATTTTATGAGCTTGATTCAGATCTGCTTCCCATTTCGCACAGTATAAAGGGAGGGGGGCATGGTATATTGTAGATCTTATAAATTCGTAGAGTTTTGATAATGCTTTAGGAATTATTCTATTTAGAAAAAAAAGTTTTTCAAAAATGTTTAAACTATCTCTTAACAGTACATCTTTAGAGTGTAATTTATGCAGGTAGCTTTGTGCTTGTATCATAGCCCATGTCCTTTTACCCTTTGCATGAGTGATTAGACCGGGAATCCCTAATGTATGGTCACCTTTAAGATTTATAATACGTAGGTCACTATTTAACTAGTTTTTAATAAACCAGCCAATATGTTTACCAGGAGGGAATCCAGGGTTGTCAGCCAGCGAGGTCAAAGGGGAGGTGCCAGTCAATCTATGCCATTTCATGATAATCCAATGAAATGTTTTTAAGGTTGGTTTAACTAGGGGGTGTGAGCACATAATATATTGTTTATAAATATTGCAAGGAATCCATGTAAAGATCGAATGAAGACTAAACTCCTCCTTCTCTATCAGGGGCCATATTTTCCCTGCGTGTTCTTTAAAAGTTTCAGCTTTCCAGTCCAGGACTCTGGTTAAATGCACGCTCATATAGTAATTATTCACATCTGGTGCAGCCAATCCACCCATCTCCTTCCCTCTTGTTAAAAGTTTGTAATTTATTCTACGTTTGGATCTGCTCCATATAAAATTCTGAAAAATCCTATGCCAGTTTTGTGACCATGTGCTGGGGAGGGCCACCGGTAGACATCGTATTAGAAAGATAAGTCTCGGGAGAATGAGCATTTTAATTATATTAACTCTGCCCAATACATTGAAGCAAGGACGATCCCACATCTTAAGCTTTTTCTTACATTCTTTCATGATCTGTGGAAAGTTTACATTACAGAGATTATCAGGATTACTGGAGAGATTTATACCCAAATATCTAATTTCTTGATTGGTCCATTTAAAGTCATTATGCTTTTGGATATTTGATTTTACTTGTGTGGAGCAACCTATATTTAAAATGGTAGTTTTGTTCTTGTTAAGCTTGAAATTAGAGTAACCTTCCGCCTCTTCAAAAAGTTCCTTGCACTTAACAACGGAGTCAGCAGGGTCAGTAAGTGTAAGCAATAAATCATCGGCATATCCAAGAATTTTGATTTCCTCTCCCCCAATTTTAATTCCCTTGATTTCTGTATTCTGTTGTATTGCCTGAATTATTGCTTCTATACTGACGTTAAAAAGCCATGATGATAGAGGGCAGCCCTGCCTGACTCCGTTGTTAATTCTGAAGGGTTTTGTTATATCGCCATTAATCCTAATTCCAGTGCTCTGGTTTTTATACAGTTTCGCAATTCTCTCAATAAATATCTCGCCAAGTCCTACTTTTTCTAGAGTTGCATACATGAAAGTTCTTGATAAGCGGTCAAATGCTTTCTCGGCATCGACCGCGATAAGCACTGCCTCCTGTCTTTCTTTTTTGCATCTATAGATAAGATTTACTGCCGTATATATATTATCCTGGATTTGTTTGTTTTTCATAAAACCTGTTTGTTGTTTCCCAATTATCTTTCCAGCAACTCTACTTAGTCTATTTGACAAAATTTTGGCATATATTTTAACATCACAGTTTATGAGGGAGATTGGCCTGTAGTCTGAACATTCCAGCCCAGATTTCCCTTCTTTTGGAATTAATGTAATTATTGCTTTATTGGTCTCATCTGAGAAGATTCTCTCTTCGTTTTTATAATTGACTAGGTTACAAAAGAGAGGAGCCAGTACTGGGGAGAATAACTGATAAAATTCACTATTAAAGCCATCAGGGCCAGGACTCTTGCCCTTTGGCAGCTTGGAGGTCATTTCTTTGAATTCTTGTTCTGAAATGGGGGACTCTAACATTACTCTTTGTTAATATTCTGCTATATCTGTATACCGATTGCATAAGTACGTCATAATTATGTCATATGGGGTATAAGAAACGGATGTTCACGCCCTATTAAACAGTCTGTTCAGTTACACCATATCTGTTCGTTGTTTGTGTGATATTTTCCTGATATACCAGAGAACAAAGGCTGAACAGCACTGAACGGTCCTTGGGTTGTCTAACAAGGGTCTACTTCCTTTTAGTTGGGGCTTTGTCCGGCCCTTGCTGCACAGATCTTGGTAAGTATTGGTTGCCTCCGCCCTTAAGGAAAGAGACGCTCTTACTGCCGAGCTCTCTGTCAGTCCAGTCGTGTGTGTTTTGTGTTGTTTCTTAAAAAAAAAAAAAAAAAAAAAGGGAGACTTTTGGGAAGCCTTGTGGTCAGCCTTTGGTAAGGCACTTTAAGAAAAAAAAGACTTTTGCCAAGTCTGACAGATTTTTGGTTAGTCTGGTCCTAAGGCTTTTGGTAAGCTTGGTTAGTCCTTTTGATTGGACAAATAGGATAGGCTTTTGGTAAGCCATTGGATATATGTGAGCCTGATCAGCTCACTGGTGTAATTCCACCAGTCCTTGTGTTGTCTAACAAGGGTCTACTTCCTTTCAAGAATAATTAATGGTTTTTAAGCAGCATACACATTCCACCATGTTTACTCGTCTCTTTTCCATGTTCTGCCTTCTGTCAAGCAAGCAGCTTAGCTACATGCACCCTCCCAATGTAGCACACTCCATACTCATCTCACCCTCCCTGCTCTCCTCACCTTTCTTAGCCTATCATGAACTTCTTTCTCTCCTGAAAACTCTGTCTTCCCAAGGCCCTGATTTACCCCACAGGATCCTATAGGCACAGATGTCCTGGCACCTTAGACTTTGCCCTCCATGAACCTACAAACCAACACCAAACTACACCGCAAGTGTCCAAGCTGTCACTTCTCCCTTGGCTGTCATAGGTAGCTACAGGTGCCCCTTAGTATTAGGTAGCCAGAAGTACCCTCATTACTAAGTAGCTTGATGTGCCCCCAAGTATTAGTTAGCCAGAGGTACCTTCAGTATTAAGTAGCTAGAGGTGCCCCCGACTGAAGGGAAATCTCGTCAGTGGAATGCAGAGAGGTGGGTGAGGAATCTCTCATTTACACTCTCATCAGGAGACTTCATAGAAACATATGTAGCCATAGCATGTATGAGGTATTTGCTATTAACCGCTAAAGTCAGCACAAAATTATGCGAAAATTATGGGAAATTATGAGTGATTACAATTACAGGCATAATTACGATTTTTCCTGAAATTTTGCAATACCATTTTGCATCGTAATTGCGAATTTCGATGCAAAATTACGTATATGCAAAATTTGTGCTCGTCACTAATCCAGAGGTACCCGTTAACCTATTAAATATTCTGTTTATAGCGAGGCTGTGGGGGACATTTATCAAGAGTGTCTGAGACATAATATTGGTAGGTTTTTAGAAATATGTGTAGAACTGTCTCAGGCATCTTAAGAAAACACCAAATAGAGCATTTTCCTTCTTGAACTGTACTAAAATAGGAGGAGCTAGGAAGGTCTCTCGGACAGTGCAGTGTATGATGGAAATTGCTGTTGCCGAGGTAACCAACACATCTGCTGTATTGATACTGGCAGGCTCTGAGTGAAGAATTCATCAGGTGGAGGAGCCCTTCACAAATCATGCCTAGTCTGCATTGCTGCACTATCTGTACAACTGCTATTAAACACGCCTTAATCTGGGACAATTTATGGATGGATTTGCACTTTTCTTAACTGTAGTGCAGCTCTAGAAATTCACGCTAAACTGCTGCTATTATGTAGGATTTAAGAAGTTTCTTATAATCATGCAGAACTGTTCCCCCTGCTGATTAGAACTATGAGAAAAAACGTATATGCTGCTTTGGTAATGCTTTGATAAATCTGACCCAGTGAATTTGCTACTTCCTGTTTTGCTTATGTCGGCCAGCCCAGATCCTTTAAATAGTCAATAATCATTTAAGGCACAGATGTTGATAAGATATTTGACAGTTTCCGACTCACTCTGAGCTTACTGGGCCCTCTGTATCTGAGGAGCTGTTATGCTGGGAACACACGATGCAATTTCCCGTCCAATCGACGGGTGATGAGACAGGAAGTTGTACCATGTGTACCTGTCCAAACTGCTCCGATTGATAAAGGAATCGTTTTTCTGATGATAACTTCGCAGAATCAATTCCTTTCTTGATCGGAAACAAATCGGACATGTCAGAAATAACCGCCCGATTCCCGTCGATCGGACAGGAAATTGCATTGTGTGTTCCCAGCATAAGGCTATATTCACTGTGGGAGTTGCATTGCATTCAAGAAATGCAACACAACAGAAATTGGTGCTGCAAGTTATCCATGCATTGCGTCAAGTCATGAAAAGTATGCTTCACTGTGAGGGCCGGTTCACACTGGCACTTTCAAGTAAAATGATTCATGAAAATCCGTTTCCATGGGACTTCTGGTTCCGGCGCCTGTATCGAGGGTTAGGAAGAGAATACCTCTAGGCAAACCCTCTCGCAGCAGCCCGTGTATTAGCTAAACGTCGCCATCCAAAGACCCCAAACTATCTCCATCACTGACTGCCATCACCGGGGCATCAGAGGACGATGCATGGAGAAATTCCTGAAAGGGAAAGACAATAAAACACCTTGGGGAGCAACAGCCACGAGGTCCAAGATGGCGGGCGGCACGGCAGACAAGACAGGCAAACAGCGCTCTAACAAGGGTGCAGAGGCGGACAGCAGACCAGAAACTCCTGAGCGAGAATCTGGGGATGAGATACCACCAGAACAGCAGGAGCAAGGTACTGTGCGAATAGATTATAAACTGATCGCGCCGGAGATGAGGAAAGTGCTGGTCCCGGAAATCCATGAGCTGATAGACTGATAGCTGATAGCCATTACCAAGTCCCTCCAGCAAATTAAACAAGAGCAATGCAGGCATGGAGAAAGACTGATGGAGTTTGAAAAAAGACTTAGCACTTGCGAAGATGACTTGCATGAGGCACAATCTGCAATAGAATCCCTGCTACAAGAAAATGCCACAGCGCACAAAAGAGTTGAGGACTTGGAGAATAGGTCTCATCGTAACAAAGTGCGGTTTGTGGGGATCCCGGAGGACATTCCGACTACTCAACTCGCAACTCTGTGCTCAGTGGAAATCCCTAAACTTTTGGGACTCCCTGGAGAGCTCAAGGTGGAACGTGCGCACCAGGTAGGGCCCCCCAAAGGAAAATGCGCTGCTGGTAAACCAAGAATGGTCATGGCTAGGTATTTAGACTTTGCTGACAAGGTAAAACTTATGACAGCCTATAGGGCAGCCTCCTCTGATCTTATCTACGAGAACGTAGAAGTACGTCTCTTTCAGGATTACTCACTGGAGGTATCTAAAAAGACGCAAGCCTTTGGCAAGATATGCAACACACTGCAAGATAAAATTTGCTCTAGTATACCCGGCCATACTGCGAATAACGGATGAGGACGGCGAGGTGCATATATGCCACACACCGGAGGAAGAACATGATTATTTAAAAGGAATACCTGCACCCAGAAGATCGAAATCAGCATCACCTACGGACTGATCTGGTTGACCTATTGCAGTTGAGTCTACAGAGGTTTATAGCCCCTTAAAGAAACTTTGCCTACATATGGAGTGTTGATCCTGTTTGAATTATAGACAGAAGTGACACAGTCATTTACTGACAGCTGCAGAAAATGGCTGATGACTCCTTGAGCTGTCTCCTAGATTCAGTTGTATAGGGCCTGCTTTCACCAATTTAAGATTTGAATTTAGAATTGCTTGCTATGCGCTTCTTCTTTATTAACACGGATTTGAGCTAATCAGTGATATCTGTAATGCGAGGGTTCTCAGAGCGAGATGGTGGAGACCGTACAGGGGAGAAGAGAAGTAATGTTGCGTTTATGCGAAATTCGAAAGTTTTATAGTTCTTCTTTCATTTATTATGGGGAAAGGGGGAAGGAAGGCTTCTCTCTGCATGCTTACCGAGTCATGGGTAAATCAGGTGATACTTGTAGTTGTACTACCAGGTGGGGATTTGGATAATGAGGTTGGTTTCCTGGAATGTGAAGGGATTACAGTCTCCGGGTAAGCGGTCAAAGGTCCTGGCTAAAAAAGATGCACCCGGACATTTGCATGCTACAGGAGACACGTTTGGGGGCTGAACAGTTGTCATTTTTATACAAAAATTGGGTAGGTGCCGTTTATGGGTCTCCTGCGGTCCACAAAAGTGGTGATCTTAATCAGAAGATTCCTAAGGCACCAGTGTTCACAACAAGAATATGATGCCAATGGTAGGCGGGTACGACTGCATTTGCAACTAGCCACGGAACAAGTAGTGCTATTAAATGTTTATGCCCCAAATGGGGAAAATAGGAAGTTCTTTGACTCTTTAGTAAACCAAATAAGTACGATAACGCAGGCATCTCTGATAGTCGGGGGGGGAGATATGAATTCTGTAATTAATCATAAAATGGATAGGAGCTGACCGAGTGCCTGGAACTGACACCAAACCCTCGCTGTTAAAGGCATCCAACCTGCTTGTTAGCTGGAGATACCGCAATCCTTCTGACAAAGAATTTACGTTCTTCTCCCCAAAACACGCCACATGGTCCAGGATAGATATGTTCCTGGTGCGTGGAGAAATACTTATTTCAGATCACGCACCAGTGGCGCTCGATCTGCAGGATGTGGCCCCAAGAAGTTCAGATCTTATTTGGAGATTTCCCACGAGTTTATATGGTGATGAGGCAATTGAACAGCTACTGCATAGTTGGTGGATTGAATATGAATAGGATAACCTAAAGCATAAGGCGACAACTGTGTTGTTTTGAAAGACTGCTAAGTCAGTACTCAGAGGGCGTATTATTTCATATGTGGCAGTTAGGAAAAAACAACTCACACAACAGTATGCGGATATGGTAGGAAAAGCAAGGGAGTCAAAGCAGGAATTCATAAATAACCCTACTCCATTAACGAGGGAATGTTGAATGAGGGATAAAGCAAAGGCAGAGCTATGGTTTACAATGAGAGCAAATGTACACAAGGCACACTCTGACTTGTTCTTCCACAGATTTGGAGATAAGGCGGGCAGATTGGTAGCGAACGTAGCGTCTAAGCAATTTAGAAAGCAGGAAGCCCCTATTACGCTGCAGAATGAGAGTGGCACCCTAAATCATGACCCCAAAACAGTTAATGACATTTTAGCCAGATTTTATTCTAAGTTGTACAAGACAGACCCTGCAGATAAGCAAGACTTTACACAGCCTTCTTAAAGTGGAACTAAACTAAAAATTTCACTTATTCTTAATAGAATATATTCAAATAAATATGGACGTTTTTTAAAATTCATTATTAATAAAAACGTAATAAAAATCGGCCTTTGTAGCCACGCCCCCCGAGCTTATCGTGCCGCGGCATGGCCCCAGAATTCACAGCGGCGCTCTGCTGCTGGGCGGATGTCCTCTGTGGCATCGTTGTGACATCTCGCGATGCTTCCTCCTGAAGCATCACAGGATGTCAGCGTCATTTGGAAGCGCCGGTTATTGTGTTTTTCGCAGCCTCCAGGGGACACAGAGAGGAAGAGCGGACGGCGAAGAAGAGCGGGCGACCTAGAGAGAAGAAGCAGACCAGGATGGAGGACGCTGAGCACCGGAGCGGAGGAGGCGCTGCACACGGAAGAAGCCGAAGACCGGAGGACTACTTAGACTACCCACCAGTCAAAAGCAGATATGTTGGATGCACAGGTGACCAAGGGAGAGGTGCTACAAACTATCAAGCTGTTAGCTAATGCAAAGTCCCCAGGGCCTGATGGACTCCCAGCAGAGTTCTTTAAAATATTAAAACAGGATGTGGCAGACTCACTGGTGCAGGAATATAATTCAAATCTGGATACGGGACAATACCCTACAACAGGTCAATTAGCCTATATCAAACTTATTCCAAAAGAGGGAAGGGACCCTACAAAACTAGGCTCTTACCACCCTATTTCCTTATTAAATGTTTTCCAAAATGTTGGCAGACAGGCTAGCACAGATAGTACCAAAACTAGTGCACCCAAATCAGACAGGGTTGGTGCGTAACAGGGCGGCCATCAGTAATGTGAGGAAAATTCTTACAGTTTTAAAGCATTCTAAAGCATACCCTCCAGAGCAGGGACAAGGCCCTCCTGCAGCCAAGGCTGAGACACCAAAGTGTGCCCCTCCATCCCTGCCACCCCAGCCGTCACACCCTGATTGCTACTAGACTAAGAGGGCCACAGGGCCCACAACCTCCCCAACACCTTAATCTCTAGTTATCTGGCTTGCAGTCACTGCTATGTATCCCCTTTTCTTATTTCTTTCTGCTTCATACACAATTAGGAATGACAGCTGAATGAATTCTGTGCCCCCTCCTACACTGCGCCCTGAGGCTGGAGCCTCTCCAGCCTATGCCTCGGCCCGGCCCTGGTACCCTCGCACTTACAAAGATTGAGCAGTCCTTGTGCTTGACGCAGAAAAAGCTTTTGATAAATGTGGAATGGGATTGGTTGCAGGCGGTGTTGAGACGGCAGGGTGTAACAGGAGCTTTTTCTAAGGCAGTTCAGGCTATGTACTCCAGCCCAACAGCAAAAATTGTTACACAGGGTCATGTTTCTGGCCCCATACAACTGACCAAGGGAAAGAGACAGGGGTGCCCCCTGTCTCCTCTACTTTTTAATTTAGCTTTAGAGTCGCTTATGACCATTTTAAGAAGTCGTATTCCAGGGATAAATATAGGAAATATCACAGTCCAGCAAGCGTTGTTTGCAGACGATGCTCTTCTATTTTTGCAAGATCCTCTCCATCAAGTAATATTCCAGATACTAGACAAAATGAGTACCCTAGCGGGATACAAAGCAAATAGAGACAAAAGCCTTCTTTTCCCATTATCTAAACAAGCACAAGTGGGGGATTGGCACAGGCTAGGGGTAGAAGTCAATTCTACCAAATTCAAATATTTAGGGATTTCTATACCTAGAGACCCAGCAGACTTATATGCAATTAACTACACCCCCTTGATCAAAAGCATAGCAGAACAAGTAGATGGCACAACTTACCAATAAGCCTGGCAGGAAGAGCAGCTTTAATAAAGATGGTCTCAATGGGGCAACTGCTGTACCCCCTGCAAACAATCCCACTTCTTCTCAGGCACAAGGACCTGCAAATGTTAAACGTGGCTTTTACCAAATTCCTCTGGAAAAGTAAAAAACCGAGAGTAGCACTCGCTAAATTGCAATGCTCAAAAGAAATGGGTGGTTTTAATTTGCCAAATTTAAGGGCGTATAATTTGGCTGCTGTTATGAGACATGCCAGAGATTGGCTGAACCAAACCAGCAGACATTCTAATTATACGCTGGAAGTTGAAATGGCGCTGCCTTGGTCACCAGTGGGTCTGCTACATGCTACAATTAAACACCTTCCCTTGCGGATAAAAATTAATGCGATGTTTCGAGACACGATATCGGCTTGGCAAGCGGTGAGAAGGTTGCGCCGACTTCCAGGAAGGGTGTCCAAATACTTACCGATTTGGGGTAATCCCAACTATCCCCCTAGTACACAACAAGCTAGCTTTTCCAAATGGGATCAAAAGGGCATTAAAACATTGGGTCATTTGCTGGACAACAGAAAAGGCACTTGGAGTTCCTTTGATGATTTGAGGCGCACTTGTCACCTAAGTGGAAATGATATATTCCCATACCTTCAAATGAAGTCCTTAATTCGATTGGTAATCCAAGATGTTAAGGCAATAGTAGAGATCACTACCTTTGACTTATATATACAACCGGGCGGAGGGACCAAGCCCCAATCAGATTTATATCGAGGGCTATAGGTGATAGGGATAAATACGTTTAAAAAACAGATTTTTAAGGCATGGAGTCGCACCTTCCAGGACGACAAGCTACCAGACAAAATAATTGCAGGATGGAACGTAATACGAAATTGTATCACTAGTGAAGTATGGAGAACTTCACATCTCTGACTAATGCATAAAGCGAAGTTTGCATTTAATATTAAATTTAGACAACCGCCAGCATACTATAGTCCCTACTGCCCAAAATGTGAGCACAAGGATGCGGATTTGTTTGCATATGGTCCTGCATTTATATTGCTCGCTTTTGGGATCAAGTGCTACTCTATGCTAATAAACTGTATAACAAAACACTGGTGAAGCACCCAAGGCTGAGACACCAAAGTGCGCCCCTCCATCCCTCCACCCCAGCGGTCACACACTGATTGCTATTAGACTAAGAGGCGCCCCAGACTATTTATTTAACTATTAACTATACTCCCAAAGAGATAGAAGATACACACTTAAAACCATCTTCTCTATTTCACCTAACGCTAATAGTGGCTTAAAAAACAATATTTCTGAAGTGGTTAGACGCGGACCCACCTACAGTGGGCATAGTGAAACAAGAACTGCACCACCTCTTCGTACTTGACAAGTTGAACACTAAAGACAAGAGGACAAAGGCCTAATTTAAAACCTGGAGGAAATTTTTAACTGAACAGCTTACAAGGGAGGAAAGAGTAGCTCTAATGGGAAACTTTAAAGGATACCTGAAGTGACATGTGACATGATGAGATAGACATGTGTATGTACAGTGCCAAGCACACTAATAACTATGCTGTGTTCCTTTTTTTTCTCTGCCTGAAAGAGTTAAATATCAGGTATGTAAGTGGCTGACTCAGTCCTGACTGGAAGTGACTACAGTGTGACCCTCACTGATAAGAAATTCCAACTATAAAACACTTTCCTAGCAGAAAATGGCTTCTGAGAGCAAGAAAGAAATAAAAAGGGTTAAAAGGGTTAATAGTTCATAGATTTTAGCTCTGGCATACTTCAATGAATGTGTCATTGAGAAAAAACAATAAAACAGTTAAAACTTAAAAAGTAGATTTAAACATAAAATAAAAGTGTGGAATATCTTAACCTCCTGGGGGATACAATTATATCGCCCAGGAGGTGGCGCAGCACTATTTTTTAATTTTTTTTATTTTTTAAATCATGTAGCGAGCCAAGGGCTCGCTACATGATAGCCGCTGTGCAGCGGCATCCCCCCCACCCCCTCCGATCGCCTCCGGCAATCAAAGCAAACAGGAAAGCAAACAGGAGATCCCGTTCAGAACGGGATTTCCTGTTTGGCTTCCCCCGTCGCCATGGCGACGATCGGGATGACGTCATCGACGTCAACGACGTCGTGACGTCAGAGGGAGTCCCGATCCACCCCTCAGCGCTGCCTGGCACTGATTGGCCAGGCTGCGCACGGGGTCTTGGGGGGGGAGCGGCGCGGCACGGCGGATAGCGGCGAATCAGCGCGGAACGGCGGCGATCGGTATATACACGCAGCTAGCAAAGTGCTAGCTGCGTGCAACAAAAAAAAAATTATGCAAATCGGCCCACCAGGGCCTGAGAAATCCTTTGTGGCGGCTTACCCCGAGCTCAGCTCGGGATTATCCCCCAGAGGGTTAAAAAGCCATTTTTAGGAGAAGGAAGATAGATACAATTGTTTATTTCGTTAGTGTATTTTCGCTTCGGGTGTCCTTTAAGTTTACTAAGTGGTATTGTTGGGTTTTAGAACTCAGATGTGTGATTATTTGGTGATCTGCAGAATCACCAATAATACAGACACTATACCAGATTATTAGGTGATCTGCAGAATCACCAATAATGCCAGTATAGCTAACACAGAGTGTGTGAGTAGTGATTGGTGCAACCGTAACTTTAATAGTTTTGCGAGACCTTACCAGAGGAGCTGGTGAAGGTACTAACAGAGAGAGTACAGAAATAGTGTTGCTGGCCTATACCAGGGGAGCTGGTAAGCGACCAATAATAAATCAGATAAACAATCACACAGACCTTTTCCAGCAGGGCTGGATAGGTCTGACTAAGAGGATACGGTAGTAGGCGGACTAGTCCGTACCAGAAGGGCTGGCAAGGAACTAGAAAAACAGGAACCGAAGAGTAGCTCGGCTTGACCTTCCCAGCGAAGCTGGAAAGGTATAGCAGGTGACTTAGATAGCTTTGGCTAAACCTTCCCAGAGGGGCTGGGAAGGTACTATCCGTCACAAGGCGGCAGCTCACCAGTGAAGCTGGTGGGTATTAAGCACCTCACCAGTGCCAAGGGCCCACTGGTGAGTAGAATGGTCAGACAGGCAAGGTTCGGCAACAGAGAGGCAATATCAGTACATAATCGTGAGGCAGAAGGATAATGAGTAATCAAGCAGAGGTTCAGCAACTAGTCAGATAGGCAGAAGTACAGTAACGTTAGACAGGAAGCAAGGTCAGAAGTATAGCCAGAATCATACACAGGAATCAATACAATAAATAATAATCCTAGTCTTGGTGTGAAGTCCTTGGTTTCAACACCTGGCACTAGTCTAAGGTCTGAGCGCTAACACAATGTATTCACGACAGCAGACAGGCAATTAATGAAGGCTGGAGGCTTAAGAAGCGGAGGAGACCTCACAGGCACGCCCCCTGCAATCAGCCAATCCGGGGCGCCGTGAGTCTCCTCTGACGTCAGCCGACCAGCAGGTCAGCTGAGGTGCCTCCTCCCAGCATAAAAGTCCTGTCTGTGCATGTGCCCGCGCGAGACAGCGACCCTATGGCAAACTGACAATCCCGTCCTCGGTGTCCTGGACTCCGGAGGGCCGGGTAGGGGCACGGAGGTAGCTGCGGCGGCGGTGCTGTTCGCCGCAGCTGCCCCTTCATTTGTCACAGGTATCTAGCAGTAACGGAACACATGCATGATCCTCTGGGCCCACTAGAAGTGGAGTGAATATATGGTGGACAACTTCACCTAAACATTTCTCTTTTTTTTGAACATACAAGGTATCGAAAGAAGAAGCATGCAGAGATGGTGAGACAGGGTGGGGGGTTTATGGTGGGGGGGGGAATGTTTAGGTCTCAAGGGGGGTGGAGTAGAGGGGGAGGGTCTTAAAAGTTCTGAGTCATATGATCTGAATCACAGAACTGTTATTATACTGTTTTTCAAAACTAGTCAAGGCTCTGTTAAACTGGTATGTTGATGCATTAAGTATGTTATGAAACCAGGAAAATGTTGTTGCTTTGGAATACAAAACAATAAAATTATTTTGAAAAAAAAATCAGTTTCCATTCCGCTGCCGTTCTGTTGCCGTTCAGTTGGTCAGTTCCATTTCCCCATATCCCTGCGGACCCCAATCACCAAAGTAGATTTTTGCTGGCTAGATAGGTCAATTTTTTAGCCACTGTGTTTTTAGGATCCATTTCTCATTGCCCCCAATGCTGTGCTTCAGTGTCCATTTCTGGGGAAGAGTTTGTGTGCATGGATAGGGAACTGGCTAATGGACAGAAAACAAAGAGTTGTGGTCAATGGATCGTACTCAAAATGGGAGACTGTTAGCAGTGGGGTCCCACAGGGGTCTGTACTGGGTCCAGTGCTCTTCAATTTATTTATTAATGACCTAGTAGATGCAGTAGTGAGCAATGTTGCTATTTTTGCAGATGATACAAAATTGTGCAGAATCATCAACTCTCAGGAAGATAGTGTCATATTGCAACAGGATCTGGATAGGATGGCTATATGGGCACATACATGGCAGATGAAATTCAATGTTGACAAATGTAAAGTCATGCATTTTGGTCGTACCAATGGTCTAGCACCATACAAAATAAATGGGATACAGTTGGGAACATCAAACTTGGAGAAGGACTTAGGAGTACTCATCGACAACAAGTTAAATAATCGTACTCAATGCCAAGCCGCTGCAGCTAAAGCGAACAAAATTTTGGGATGCATTAAAAGGGAAATAAAAACTCGAGATGCTAGCATAATATTGCCCCTGTTTAACTCTCTAGTAAGGCCACATCTGGAATATGAAATTCAGTTCTGGGCACCACATTACAAAAAAGATATTGCAGTTTTAGAGCAGGTGCAGAGACGAGCATGGCCGGCCTTTGACCTGAGCGACCGGAGCGGTCGCTCAGGGCGCCAGCTTACAAGGGCGCACAGTATAGTGTCGCCGCTCTGCCGCCCGCTCTGCCTCTGTCTCTCCCTGCCGTCTGTCTGTAATTAGAGTGGGACTACAACAAAATGGCCGCCGATGTCCACAAATGCGGACATCGGCGGCCATTTTCTTGTAGTCCCGCTCCAATTACAGATAGAGAGGAGGCGGGGAGAAGCAGGGAGAGAAGAGTGATGTCGCCGCTGGAAGTCTGCAACGTGGATGACAGGTGAGTAATTCTCCGCCTGCTATCCACAGACACTATCTGGAGGGGGAGCGCAGAAACTGACTGAGTAGAAACTGGGGGCAACTATACTAGCTACATAAGCTGGCGAAACTAATACCTATTCTGGGGGCAACTATACTAGCTACATCTACTGGGGCAACTATACTATGCTTGGTTACTTATACAAAGGGCACCTACACACTGACTTCCTATACTGGGGGCACCTATAGCTGTTTACCTATACAGAGATCACCTACACCTGACTTCCTGTACTGGGGACACCTATGCCTGGCTACCTATACAGAGGGGACCTATACCTGACTTCATATACCACAGGCACCTGTAGCTGGCTACCTATACTGAGGGCACTCTAACCTGGCTACCTATACTGAGGGCACTTATGCCTTGTTACTTATACAGAGGGGACCTACACCTGACTTCATATACTGGGGGCACCTATAGCTGGCTACCTATACTGAGGGCACTTTAACCGGGCTACCTATACTGAGGGCACTTATGCCTGGTTACTTATACAGAGGGGACCTACACCTGACTTCATATACTGGGGGCACCTATAGCTGGCTACCTATACTTAGGGCACTTTAACCTGGCTACCTATACTGAGGGCACTTATGCCTGGTTACTTATACAGAGGGGACCTACACCTGACTTCATATACTGGGGGCACCTATAGCTGGCTACCTATACTGAGGGCACGTTTGCCTGGTTACCTATACAGAGGGGACCTACACCTGACTTCCTATACTGAGGGGCCTTTCCCTGGCTACATATACTGAGGGCACCTACACCTGGCTACCTATACTGGAGGCACCTACACTTGACTATCTATGGGGGGGGGTACCTACACCTAACTTCCTATACTGGGGGCATCTATGCTTGGCTACCCATATTTAGGACAACTGTGTGTGTAGGATGACGGGGGGGGGGGGGGGGGGGGGGGGCGCCAAATTCAGGTTTCGCTCAGGGCGCCGTGAAACCTAAGGCCGGCCCTGGAGACGAGCTACAAAATTGATACGTGGGATGGAAGGTCTCGCTTACCAAGAAAGGTTAGATAAACTGGGTTTATTTAGTCTAGAGAAAAGACGCCTTAGAGGAGATCTAATTAACATGTATAAATACATCAGAGGGCAATATAATAGCTTGGCGGATGAGCTTTTTGTCCCTAGGCCTTCTCAAAGGACTAGAGGACATGAGCTGCGCATGGAGGAAAAACGTTTTAGCCATTTATTTAGGAAAGGGTTCTTTACAGTAAGAGTGATTAAGTTGTGGAATGCATTTCCACAGGAAGTCGTTATGGCAAACTCTATACCTGCATTTAAAGGGGGCTTAGATGCTTTCCTTGCGTTGAAAGACATCCATGGCTACAATTACTAGGTTATGCCTAATGATGTTGATCCAGGGATTTTATCTGATTGCCATCTGGAGTCAGGAAGGAATTTTTCCCTTTTGGGGCTAATTGGACCATGCCTTGTGGGGGGTTTTTCGCCTTCCTCTGGATCAACAGGGGTATGTGGGGGACGGGCTGGAGTTGTACTTTGTACTGGTTGAACTCGATGGACGTATGTCTTTTTTCAACCAAAATAACTATGTAACTATGGTCCGCTGGGCTCCACTGTCTAAAAAATCACTGCAGCACCAAACGTGAGCGTGCGGAATGGATCCATTCAAACAGACAAATGTCAACTATCATTAGGTTAACATTGGATCCACAGGGACGTAACTAGAAATCACTGGGGCCCCCTGCAAAACTCTGGATGGGGCCCCCTCCCGCCACCCCCCCTTCCCTCTATTCTGCACAGGTAATCTGTTATTCAATTGGCTAGTGCACACTTGAATGTGTTTTCCCAATGCAGATAAAAACAGACAGCAGTGAAGCACTGCAGCATTTTTTCTATCAATTGCATTAGCTTCTGTGATAAAACATACATGTTCTCACACACACATACAGACACACATGGGGCTTGATACACTAAACCGTGATAACTCATATCACGACTGCGGTAGCGTTTTTGCGCTTTCACGTGCAACCGCAAATTTGCGCCCGCAATTGCGCACAAAAATTTGCGTGCCAAACGCTAGCGCAGGCGTGATATGAGTTATTACAGTTTAGTGAATGAAGCCCATGGTGTGCAAAAAATGCATACAGAAAACCGACAGACGAGTGTGCTCCCAGCCTCAGCCTCTAGGGACTATCTACAAATCTTTGTCTACAAAACTTTGTATGATTCTTTATCATTGGCTGAGCAGATGCAGTCATTAGAACAATAGTGCAGAGAACGTTTTTTTTCTTCATGCTCAGACTCTCAAGCATCACTACAGGACACAGCACTTGAGGAGGGTAGAAAGGCTGGGGGGCAGAACACAAGACCCTGCTGCACACTAAATAGGGGCTGTCTACAAATCTTTGTATCTTTGAAAAACTTTGTATGTTTCCTTATTAGTGGCTGCGCAGATGCAGTCATTAGAACAATTGTGCAGAGAGCAGAAAGTTTTTTCTCTCCTTGCCCTTAGTTGTCAGTCTCTCAGGGGGGTGGGGGGGGACTGTGGCTTCTGGGCCCCCCTGCGCCTGCATCCCTTGCAGGGTCTATTGTTACGCCCCCTGCATTCGCATCCGTTAGGATCTGTCCCGTTACGATACGCAACCGGTTTTTAGTGCCAGTGTGAACCAGGCCTTACTGGTAACACATGCATGGTTTGCATACAGTGTGTTTACCATGCAGCACGCTGTTATACCCTGGGCCGGATTTTATCTTTTTGCCGCCCAAGGGAAATTATCATAACCTGCCCCCCTGTAAGACCACCACGTGGCTCAGGATAAAACACTGGGTGCCGGTGGGTGGATTAAATACTGGGGTGGGTGATTCAAACTGTGGGTGCTGGTGGGTGAAAGGAAGAATGGATAAAACAGTGGGTACTGTTAACAGGGTTTATAAAACAGTGGGTGCTGGTGCCAGGGTGCCTAAAACAGTGGGTGCTGGTGCCAGGGTGCCTAAAACAGTGGGTGCTTGTGCCAGACTACATAAAACAGGGGGTGCTGGTGGCACAGGGTTTATAAAACAGTGGATGCTGGTGGTAGGGTGCACAAAACAGAGGATGGTGGTGGCAGTGTGCATAAAACAGTGGGTGCTGGCCAGGTACCCAGCTACACAGTTGTAGTGCTATATATTTTATGTGCTAAATTGTATGTAGTGAGCCATCTTATATGTGAATCTCTTCATTCGGATCTGTACATTGGTTCATTTGGGGCCGGAGGATTTCCTTAATACTTGTTTACTAGAACTTAATACCAGATGTGTCCTTTAGTTCACATTAGCGCGAAGTACAATTATAACTACTAATGTAGGATAAGTGCTAATATAGCTCAGGGCGCCTTGCCCTTGTTTAACTGATAATACGCTTTTAAGTATGAAAATAGAGATATTGTAGATTAAATGTTGAGAGCACAAAATGGCCTGAAAGGGGCCATTTAAGGTTACAATGAAAGTGATTATATTCAGACTACCTGAATGTGTTGATAACAGAAGAGGCACTTATGAGCAGGTTGTAGAGTTGCCAGCAGAGCCGGCCTTAGAGTACGCGGGGCCTGGGGCGAGTGTCATATGCGGGGCCTAGAGGCATAAGTGAAGGCCATGTACCATACCACCACAGTCATGGGCTTGTCCACCTCTAAAGCAGGATGCTTTATTATTGTTTAAAAACGTGTTAAAGGCCCCTAAGCTAACCAATACAGGAACAATTACAATACATAATGTAATCAAACTGTACCTATCCCTAGCTCCCCAGCCAGCCTCTACCTATCCCTAGCTCCCCATGAAACCTAGCACCAATCCCCAGCCAGTCTAGAAGTTACAGCCTGAGCCCCCTCTAGCTCTAGTCCATGCTTGACTGACCTAAATGCCCCTTGGGCCCTCAAACTGAGGCTCTTGCACGTTACCTTAATCTGACATTTGGCAAGCTTCATGTCAGCGCAAAAATTCATTATAAAAATGCAAATGGCATAGTACAGTAGAGTAAAGCATGCTGAAGATGAAATCCTAAGCAATAAAAGGGGGGGGGGGGTGCAAAATATAAGGTGTGTATAACAAAATAGGAAAATCTGAGTATTTGTAAATGACGCACTGCTCAGAAGACAAACAGCTAGACTTCTGTAGACCTTTCCTTCACCACCACCAAAATGAGCATGGTATGGCGGGCATGACATGCGGGGCCCTCTTCATGTGTGGGGCCTGGGGCGATCGCCCCACTTGCCACCCACAAAGGCCGCCTCTGGTTGCCAGTCCAGGATGGCCGAGAGATGACTCTTTTTGGTGTGATTCCAGCCATTATCACTTGTTGATCGTCTTGGAGGGGTTTTTCCATACTCCATAGGCTAGCATGGGGCACGATGATAGTCTATGGGAGGAAAAACTTTAAAACCCAAGCTGATATTTCAGGAGGATGAGATTTCTCTGGACTCTCGCTGGACTGGCCATCCAGCGTTGACTTGACTGCCTGCTCTGCCCAAGGAACTTCTTAGCCGTCGCGGGGGAAAGAGTCACTCACGTAGGACGGGTGAAAGTTGCTGCAACCTTGAGTGGACACCTAGAAACACAAGGTGATGTGTTGTGTTTATAGTATTGTATTTTATTGAAAATTGCGCAAAAGATGGATCAGCGCAACACCAGGCCGCCTCCGAATGGCCTCCATCAGAGATGCGCTGAGCCCCCCCAGGAACTACAAACGCACCTTGAAGGTGCGTTTGTAGTTCCTGGGGGGGCTCAGCGCATCTCTGATGGAGGCCATTCGGAGGCGGCCTGGTGTTGCGCTGATCCACCTTTTGCGCAATTTTCAATTTTCGATTTTATTTGATTAGCCGCACCCAGGCTATGCATATACATAGGTTAGGATTTAGTTAGTGTTAGGCCCCTCCCATGGAGGATTGACTTCTTCGCAGTGGGAGGGACGAGTACTTAATAGGTTGCATGCAAGCTGTTAATGGAAACCAACATCCTCCTCTAGTGGTAGACAGGTCATGTGTATGCTCAGTGTGTATTCGACCCCACAAGTGGGGCTTGCACTCTTTTGCAGGTAGGCACTAGTCTGTTTTTAAGTAGCGCTGCTCATTTCCTTGCTATGTACTATTGTATTTTATTGTACTCTTAATCTTTGCCTTCTTTAGGATAACTTTGTAGTTTGTGTTTTATATCTTGTATCAATAAACTTGTTAAACCTTGTTGATTGTGTCTGATGATTGGAGGGATCATAAAGAACTAGTAATTGCTGTTTGTTCAAGTGGTGTCACTTTTCTACGGCAATACAACAGTACAGCAAACCCCCATGCCTGGCACAATACAAACTCAACCAAAATCCCTAGACGCCTATACAGCTTGAGCTTTCCTTATACCCACAGAATTTTCCCAGAGAAGATGCCACTTCCTGTTTCTGTCAGTGACGTCACACAGAACGACCTGTCACCTCCCCCTGGCAACCTCCCTGACTGAACCAGCAGCACACAGAATGCAACCACGTCATCAATTACTTTTTCAGACTACTGCCTTCAGCCTGGACGGAGCCATCTTGCCTTACCTCCAGCTTAAAGCGAAACAAAACCCAGCATTTCTACTTTGCTCAAATCAGTAAATCCACGTGGAGCAGGCACCAGCGATGAAAATAGTTGTTTCTTTATTGATCACATTGATTAAAATCAGCAGTTATATCACTGCTGATTTTAATCAATGTGATCAATAAAGAAACAACTATTTTCATCGCTGGTGCCTGCTCCATGTGGATTTACTGAATTAACGGCTCCAGTGGTGTGGAACGCCAGAAGCTTGGGCACACGTTTCTCCCTACATTGGATGGGTGCTGATCCAAAACCTCCTTTGTGTTTACTTTGCTCAAATAGATTATTTACAGCATATTACATACACCTAGCATTTTTTTTTACTAGAACTGCATTCAAAGGGTTAATACAGGCCCTTAGAAGCTTCCCTGCCAGCAGAGCTGGCCACATCCGAACTTGTAGATAATGTTATCTTGTGTTTAATTGTATCCAGTGAGGAATGTAAATAAAGCCTTCTCTCACACTGCCGGGTCTGGTAAAGACAGTGAGACAATCAGAAAGCATCAGAAAGCCTTTATGCTAAGGCTCCTTTCACATCTAACAACGCGTGCAGGAGCCGTTCTCCTGCACGAGTTGAGTAGCCTGCGGCTGTCGTCGGGAACCTGTGGTGTGACGCTGAGTAGCAGCGGTAGTATCAATTAACCCGACGGGGAAGCGCCGATTCCCGACGATAAAATGCTCCCGGGTGCATCGTACCGCAACGCATTGAAACGCAGCGTCGGGTGTGAAAGGTAAAATGAAAGTCTATGGACTTTCCTTTTACCTTGGTTAATGCAAAGTATAGACTTTGCGTTAAAATGCTGAAAAAGGGCTCTGGTGTGAAAGAGCCCTTAAAGAGAACCTGTACTGAGTAAAATTATTTAAAATAAACACATGAGGTAACTTCAAATGAACATTACATAGTTACCTTGCCATCAGTTCCTCTCAGAAGCTCACCATTTTCTTCTTACAGTGATCCCTTCCAGTTCTGACAACATTTTGTCAGAACTGAAATATATCAGTTGCTGTCAGTTACAGCTGAGAGGAGAACTGATGTGTCCATGTTTCCCTATGGCTCAAGTTGGCGATGTTACAGTTTAACTGTGTGCTGACCAGAAATAATGGTGTAATGGCTATTTTCAAAATGGAGGACGGAGAATTCCATTGATCACAGTGGACAAACAGGACGCAGGAGAAGAAAAATAGATTGAGGAGTAGACTACACAGGAGGTAAGTATGATTTGTGTATGTTTATTTTGACTTTTAATTTTCAGTTCAGGTTTTCTTTAAGTTAGATGATGAATACAGCAGTTATGAAGTTCTCGGAGTAAAATAGGTGTACTTTAGGAACGTGTAACTTCTAAATGAATAATAATACTTATGCACAAAAGCAAATATGATGACCGTATCACATATATAAAGTAGGAAAACATGTTTTTATTGAATATTATGTCAGGGTTTTATACCGCTTTAACTTTCCTTCAAAACGTAGTGATGACTATTGACATCTCTGGAGAAGCAGGAAGTCCATTGCTAAGGGGCGGAGCGTATTTCCATATATTCAGACCTCAGATCAGCAGTGGGGGAGTGATGAAAGAGTGAGCGGTGCACAGTGACATCGGAAGGAAGTGACATCATACAGGAATTGACATCACCACTCACTTCCTGTATATAGAGCTGTTGAGCACCGCTTGCTCTTGCATCACTCCCCCACTGCTAATCTGAGGTCTGAATATGACGTGAGCAGAGCAGCGAGTAAGCAGACGCTTGGACGGACGGACAGTGTGGGTGAGTTACTCACCTAAGACAATTAAAGCCTTCCCAGTGCCCCAGGCAATGGCCTACGTGGCCTGCCCACAAATTCGGTCCTGGTTATACCGCACCTTACCCAACGCATTGTGAGCGTCGCTTAGGCGGCCATAACACTGCACCACACCACACCACTGTGAACATAACCATAAGCTGCCCACCAATGTTTGATTGTACAATTTTGCCAAATCAATGTAGTAGAGAGGTAAACTGAGTCTCCCTCATATTACATAGAAGTTGTAAGATTGTACAATCAAGATTGTATCATTAGTGGGTACCTTAACTGCGTCTGGACCATTGAAGTTGAAATCTATGCCCTGTTTATGTCCTCTAAAGCCTGCCAGGGCGTAGATTTCAACTTCCGCATTCGCGCCCACCCGATGTACTCATCGTCCGCCCCAATGCTGCGACGATGCAGCCCGCTAACTCTGCTGTCACAGTGACAACAGAGCTCCATGTCTCAGTCAATTTCACTGGCTCCTGACCCCATGATCACTGTGAACCAATCACAGTGATAACACCTTGTTTGTGACAAAAAAAAAAACAAAAAAAAGGTCTTTGGTCAGACGTTGGGTAGGCAAGTCAGGGCTGCCATTAGAGCATCATAGGGGAGAGAGGTGTGTGGTGCCCGATGTACTCTGAGGCCCGGCCACGGGGGCCCTACCATAAAGCAAAGTGAAGCACATGAAGGCACTCATCAGACACTTGGCCAGAGTTGCAAGTTCTAAAGGGGGATGCTTGCTGGTAGAATTTAGATTATTAATGTCATTCAGTAGTAGCACTAGCAAACACTTACAGACATTTTCCTGCTGTCTCTCATACAGGCCTCTTGACCCCCTGTTGTGAGTGCATCTTGTCGTCATTATTCACTTAAAGAGAAACCATAATCAAGAATTGAACATCCCAATCAGTAGCTGAAACCCCCTTTCCCACAAGAAATCTTTTCTTTTTCACAAACGGATCACCAGGGGGCTCTGTATAGCTAATATTGTTGTGAAACCCTTCCCACAGTGTGATGTCAGGACCATGGTGCTGACATCACACTGTGGGAGCCTTGTTGCATTGTGTGAAATAACAGCTGTTTACAGTTGTTTCCAACTGCCAAAAAATCAAGCATCATCTCCTTCCACTGACATCACCTGCCAGCAGTAAAAAAGTCACCATGTGATAAATGTCTGATTGTAAATCAGGGACAGGAAAGATTTTACAATGGGCAAACACTGGCTAAACAATTTATACATAATTATTGTAAAAATGAAGTACTTTTTTATTTTCACTGGAGTTCCCCTTTGTCTATGCCCCTCCCCATGTGCAGTTGTGAGACTGTTGGCAGAGGGTGAGCTTTCCATTTGTAACTACTGTGCACAAGCTTTTTCTTCACATTTACACATGTGATTTCACTAGTGGGTAGATAGTGACACTTAGGTCCAGGCTAAGGTAGAGCAGAGAAAGGTTAATATATTATAGCCTGATCTGCTCCTCCCTGCTGTCACTTTACAGCTCTGAACCAATCTGGTAACCAGGGCCAGATTTATGGAAAGACCGCAAAGGCCATGGCTTTATGTGATAAAAATGCAGAAGGGCGGCAGGATTTGGTGAGAGATAAGAGAAAATCAGACACAAGGGCGTCTGTGTGTTGAGGTCTTTAAAGAGGACCCGAGGCGGGGTTCTTACATCGCAATCCCCATACAGAGGCTGGGTCTGCCTATAGAGCCCAGCCTCTGTTGCTATTTAGCTTCCCCCAAAGCCCCCCTGCGCGCTGCGAGACCCCATAAAACACAGCCGCGCTATGCGGCTGTGTTTACCTCACTAATGTCAGTCTCTGCTCTCCCCCGCCTCCTGAATCGCTCCGGTCCCCGCCCGCGTCCCTTCCCTCCAATCAGCGGGGAGGGAAGGGACGTGGGCGGGGACCGGAGCGATTCAGGAGGCGGGGGAGCAGTGAGACTGGCATTAGTGAGGTAAACACAACGCGCTGTGACACGCTGCATGTCGACAGCGTGGCTGTGATTAATGGGGTCTCACAGCGCGCAGGGGGGGCTTTGGAGGAAGCTACATAGCAACAGAGGCTGGGCTCTATAGGCAGACCCAGCCTCTGTATGGGGAATGCGATGTAAGAACCCCACCTCGGGTTCTCTTTAAAGAGCTTTTTTTCTGCAGATTATGATTTGGCATGACAGGGTCCTAGTAGGCTTGCCCAGTATGGGGCACAGAAATTTCTCATGGCGGCAGGGCCGGTTCTAGACTTTTTGCCGCCTGAGGCAAACTTGTGAGGATGCCGCTCCTCCTCTCTTTCCAGGCTCCCCCCCCCCCCCCCCCCCGATAGGCGCCACAGAATATGTTGGTGCTTTATAAATCAATAATAATAGTAGTAATAATAAAAGGTAGCCTGGAGGGGGTAGCAGCTAGAGTTGGGCCGAACCTCCGATTTTAGGTTCGCGAACCGGGTTCGCGAACTTCCGCGGAAGGTTCGGTTCGCGTTAAAGTTCGCGAACCGCAATAGACTTCAATGGGGATGCGAACTTTGAAAAAAAAAATAATTATGCTGGCCACAAAAGTGATGGAAAAGATGTTTCAAGGGGTCTAACACCTGGAGGGGGGCATGGCGGAGTGGGATATACGCCAAAAGTCCCCAGGAAAAATCTGGATTTGACGCAAAGCAGCGTTTTAAGGACAGAAATCATATTGAATGCTAAATGACAGGCCTAAAGTGCTTTAAAACATCTTGCATGTGTATACATCAATCAGGTAGTGTAATTAAGGTACTGCTTCACACTGACACACCAAACTGTTCACTGAACAGAACAGGTATGCAGTGGCGGGTTCACTAAACAGGTATACAGTGGCGGGTCCACTGAACAGAACAGGTATGCAGGGGCGGGTCCACTGAACAGAACAGGTATGAAGTGGTGGGTTCACAGAACAGGTATGCAGTGGTGGGTTCACAGAACAGGTATGCAGTGGCAGGATCACTGAACAGGTATGCAGTGGTGGGTGGGTTCACAGAACAGGTATGCAGTGGCAGGATCACTGAACAGGTATGCAGTGGTGGGTGGGTTCACAGAACAGGTATGCAGTGGCAGGATCACTGAACAGGTATGCAGTGGTGGGTGGGTTCACAGAACAGGTATGCAGTGGTGGGTTCACAGAACAGGTATGCAGTGGCAGGATCACTGAACAGGTATGCAGTGGTGGGTGGGTTCACAGAACAGGTATGCAGTGGCAGGATCACAGAACAGGTATGCAGTGGTGGGTGGGTTCACAGAACAGGTATGCAGTGGCAGGATCACTGAACAGGTATGCAGTGGTGGGTGGGTTCACAGAACAGGAATGCAGTGGCAGGATCACTGAACAGGTATGCAGTGGTGGGTGGGTTCACAGAACAGGTATGCAGTGGCAGGATCACTGAACAGGTATGCAGCCAGGAAAAGCTAAGCCTAACTAATCTTTCCCTATAAGAGACAGACAGCAGCTCGCCCTACTCTCTCTAATGCAGGCACACGAGTGGCCGTAATGGCCGCCGCTGCCTGCCTTATATAAGGGGGGTGGGGCTCCAGGGGCTAGTGTAGCCTAATTGGCTACACTGGGCCTGCTGAATGTGATGTAGAGGGTCAAAGTTGACCCTCATAGTGCATTGTGGGGCGAACCGAACTTCCGGAAACGTTCGCCTGCGGGAGGCGAACGCGAACCACCGAAGTTCGCCGGGAACCGTTCGCCGGCGAACCGTTCGGCCCATCTCTAGTAGCAGCCAGGGAGGGGGAGCAGCGGACACATTGCTGGTGAGGGGGGTCAGACCCCGCTCCCTCAGCTGGGGCTTCCCCGTCCTCTCTCTCCCTCCAGCTATGATCGCTAAATTTAGAGCCGGCAGGGAGGGAGGAAGCTATTACACACTCACTTCCTTGCATTCCACCACTCACCTCGTCACAACCTGCAATCCCGCCCACTGGAGTACAGTGGGCAGTATTGCAGGAAGTGATGCGGCGAGATGTGGAATGCAAGGAAGTAAGTGAATAATTGCTTACCCCATCCCTGCCGGCTCTAAATTTAGCGATCATAGCTGGTGGGGGAGCCACAGTTGAGGGAGGGGGGTCTGACCCCCCTCACCACCGATGTGTCTGCTGCTCCCCCTTCCTGGCTGCTACCACCTCCAGCTCGGGCCCCTCCCCACCCACGGCCAGGCAGCGCCACCCCCCTAATTCTGCCGCCTGGGGAACCTGCCTCCCACGGGTTGCCTGGCGCTGGATGGCGGCCCTGAGGCAAGTGGTTTAGCGTATTTTTCAGTTTACCAAAACTTTAGTGTATCGGAGTACCATGTGTGAAGCCCATGTTCATGCCTCGCTTATGATAATAAACCAGGGAAGATTCCCACGGGAATAGAGTATTTAGTGTTGGCAGATTTCCTGGGTTTCCACGTCTTGAGTTCAGTTTAGCTGGTTTGGCCTCGGGTTTTGGCAAAGTTTTATTCCCGTCATTCTTCTCAACCATGCCAGATATTTCCTCATCTGCATGACTTAATTCGAGGAAAGTAACAGGTATGACACGCCCGAGGCGGTACCACCGACAGGCACAAACAAGGGAATGGATGGGAACAGGTAAATACTTGGGAACCATCGAGTCCTGCTGAACCGTCTCCAAATTCCCCCACAGCGATGGGAGAAATAACTGCCTAACAAGATTCAATAACAGCTGACTCACATCACGGGAAAGGGGGTGAGGGGGGAGGTAGATGGGGGTGTATCTGATGCAAGCCATTAACTCTTCAGTATTACTTGAGAGACTGTCAATTCTGATCCAAATTCACCCAAAACAGCCACTTGAACCATCACCAAAATTTCCCACCTACTGTAATCGGAGCATGAAATTTGGGCGTCTGCGGCTAATGGATTTGGGCTTCCCATAGGGGCTGATGCAAATATCGGCTATAAGGCACCCAAAAGCAGAAAATTGTGCGCGTGATAATTATCGTTTTGAAAATTACAACAATATTATTTTTCTAAAATGTTTTATTGTTTTAAAAATTGTTTTGAAATGTATCATTTTCAATATTATAAGGCTAGGAAGGGAGGTTTCAGGGTTAGGCGTCAGGAAGGGGGTTTTAGTGTTAAGCGTCAGAAAGGGGGTTTTAAGGTTAGGCGTCAGGAAGGGGGGGTTTTAGGGTTAGGCGTCAGAAAGAGGGATTTTAGAGGGTTAGGCGTCAGGAAGGGGGGTTTTAGGGGGTTAGGCGTCAGAAAGGGGGGTTTTTAAGGGGTTAGGCGTCAGGAAGGGGGTTTTAGGCATCAAAAAGCGGGGGGGGGGGGGGGGGTTAGCGTTAGGCATCAAGAAGGGGGGTTTTAGGGTTAGGCTTCAGGAAAAGGGGTTTTAGGGTTAGGCATCAGAAAGGGGGGTTTTGGGGTTAGTCATCAAAAAGGTGAGTTTTAGGGCCCTTTTCCACTAGGGCAGAAACCGCCGCGATTCCGCTGAGTTTCCCCGCACATGAATCACACAGGGAAAGTCTGCACTAGGGTAGAATGGCGCCACCGGCGGAATCGCTTGCTGTAGCGATTCGGCCGGAACCCCCCGCAGAATTTGCAGCTGAGGCTGCAAATCCCATAGCTGTGCATGGCACGGCTGATGGGATTCGCCTGCGATCCCGCCCACCCGCTCAGTGCCGGCGTGTGTCTGCGAAGTGGAAACGAGCCCTTAGGGTTAAGCGTCAGGAAGGGAGTTTTAGGGCTCGTTTCCACTATCGTGAATCCGCATGCGGATTCGCACATGTAATGCAAGTGGATGGGCCTGTTTCCACTGTAGCGTTGTTGAGGTGCGTTTTTTTCAGCGGTGAAAAAATGCACAAAAGAGCCGCAGAATTTGCCTGCGAGTGGAATGCATGTGAATCGCCTCTAATGTATTTAATAGGAATTTCGCATGCTTTTTTGGTATGCGAATTTTCATGCAAATTCGCATGAAATCAATGGAACAGCACACCGGCATTGACATGGCTAAATTCGCATACATCGTCATCCATGCGAATTTTCATGCGAATGCACACGCATGCGAATTTTGCCGCAGCGATTTCACAACGCAATAGTGGAAACGAGCCCTTAGGGCCCATTTCCACTATCGCGAATTCGCATGTGTTTTTCGCATGCAAATTTGCATAGCAATACAAGTGAATGGGACTGTCTCCACTTGTCAGGATTCCTTTGCGTTTTTCTGTGCAGAAAAAATTTGCATGGCAGAGCCATCAGAATTTGCATATCGCATACCGCTATGCGAATCGCATACAATGTATTAAATAGGAAATTCGCATGAGGTTTGGGTATGCGAATTTTCATGCGAATTCGCATGGAAACAATGGAAAATCACACTAGCACTGCCATGGTTAAATTCATTGTCATCCATGCGAATTCACATGAAAATTCGCATGAAAATTCGCATAGACCCGCATGCGAAATTCGCATCTGCATGCAAATTTTTACCGCAGCGATTTGCACCGCACAAGTGGAAATGCAGCCTTAGAGGCAGAGGATCAGCAAGACAGCCAGGCAATGGGTATTGTTTCAAAGGAAATAAATATGGCAGCCTCCATATTCTTCTCACTACAGTTGGTCATTGTGTCCAAGCCAATGTTCCCATCTGCCTCTGGATTCTTTTTAAATTTGCACACTGCCAGCTTCTCCTGACTTATGGGGGTGATTGTTACCCCGACCGAGCCGCTGCTCCCCCGCCCTTAAGGGATATGTGCACTGCCTGCTTCTTCTGACTTATGGGGGTGATGGCTACTCTGACTGAGCCGCTGCTCCCCCACCCCTGTCATTTTAAGGGATATGTGCACTGCCCGCTTCTCCTGACTTATCGGGGTGATGGTCACATGCACAATATCACCCTCTCCTCCAGGTCCAGGCAGCGTGATCAGGGCCGGTTCTAGATTTCTTGCTGCCTGAGGCAAACTTGTGAGGATGCGCCCCCCCCCCCCCCCCCCCCTCCCAGATTTGGAATGATCACACAGTACTCGACAATTTACTTTGCTTTGTTGTCACATAACAGGCTGCAGCTCAACACAATAGCACACTGGCTGGCAGTGAGTCTATAACAAACAAACTGCTCACCCTCAGCCAGTAGGCCATCCACCATTCCTCCTCAGTCTGGACTGTGAGGATATATGTGATGATGATGATATGTACGGTAATATGCAGAACATAGCAGCCGTATGGTATCGTATGGAAGCCATATGTTTCATTTTTCTGCCCGTGTCATATGTGTAAGTCTGCTCAAAGCCAGCTGGCTTCAGGGTAATTGGACACCGGGCTGCTAATGGGAGTTCCTTATGTAAATGTAAATTAACTCTGCATTCATAGTCCAGCAGGAGAAGCTACCATTGTCTGCTTCTAATTAGGAAACACTTAATCAGACAGTTGCTTTGATGCATATACAGGTGATCGGCTACCCTTTGGTCTGAATATTGGGGCTGGAAGTGTTTGAATTGCTTTGAAGTCTGTACACAGGATACTTGTTGTTCTCAAAGTACAAAGTTCAAAGTCGGACAGGAACAGCCTTGGAATTTGCATATGACAGCCAGGAAGCCATACTAAGTCTTTTGATGTGTGTGTTAAAGAGACTCTGTAACATTAAAAAGATCCCCTGGGGGGTACTCACCTCGGGTGGGGGAAGCCTCCGGATCCTAATGAGGCTTCCCACGCCGTCCTCTGTCCCACGGGGGTCTCGCCGCAGCCCTCCGAACAGCCGGCGACTGTGCCGACTGTCAGTTCAATATTTACCTTTGCTGGCTCCAGCGGGGGAGCTGTGGCGACTTTCGGCACAGAAATAGACGGAAATACCCGATCACCGTCGGGTCCGCTCTACTGCGCAGGCGTCGGAAACTTGCGCCTGCGCAGTAGAGCAGACCCGACGGCGATCGGGTATTTCCGCCTACTTCGGCGCCGACAGCCGTCAGAGCGCCTGCGCAGGAGCCAGGAAGGTAAATATTGCGTCACGGCTGTACGGAGGGCTACAGCGAGACCCCCGAGGGACGCAGGACGGCGTGGGAAGCCTCATCAGGATCCTGAGGCTTCCCCCACCCGAGGTGAGTACCCCCCAGGGGCCGTTTTGTCATTACAGTTCCTCTTTAAGATACAATTTTTACCTGTGGAAATTAGAGCTATTGAAGTGTGTGAAGTGTTTTGAGATCTCTGAAAGATCAAAAACTAACGCAGGAAAGTTTGCATATCACAGAAAGGATATGACCAGCTGGACCATCTGGGAGATTGCTTTAGTTCTGGGACTGAACATTAAAGGAGTTCACCGCCACGTAGGCCTTAGAGGACTGCGCAGGCACAGAACTACTGCGCCTGCGCAGTCCGCTCCGGCCCACGTGGCGGTGATTGACAGCGCCGATCGCGCAGGCGCAGTACAGAGCGACCTCCAGGTCGCTCTGACGTCATCACGGGGGACCGGGTCGGAGCTCCGTCAAACGGCTGCTTGCAGAGATGTTGCGAGGGAGGTCCTGGGAGCTTGGGGCTGGAGGAAACCCCCGATAAGTAGCGTTTATTTTATTTAAAATTGCCTGACAACTCCTTTAAATGCCCCCGGGCCACACTTGGGACTATATAAGTGGCCTGGGATAGTCACAGCTCGTAGTTCTCTGGGGCTAGCAACCAAATGCTAGGACTAACCTGGTCGGACCAGAACCGCGTGCCCCTCGCAACAACGCCCAGATCTATACGCTGGTAAACATTTATTTCCCTTTTATTTCTGCAACCTGTCTTGTGTTTATCGTTGTAACTTTTACTTTGTAACTTTTACTTTGTTTTTGTAAATCTTTTGTATATATTATTTTCTGCATTGTTCCACTTTTCCTGGAATATTAAATTGTTATTTAATAAGTTTGACTTCTGCTGTACTAAACTAACACTCATAGCCTAGAAGGAGAGACTGCAGTGTAACTTGCATTACAAGTTCCGTGCCTGATTGTGCCGTGCTACTGTACGATTGTACTGTGTGTGTGTGTTATTATTATTATTATTATTTAGTATTTATATAGCGCCGACATATTACGCAGCGCTGTACAATGTATATATATATATCTTGTCACTAACTGTCCCTCGAAGGAGCTCACAATCTAATCCCTACCATTGCCATATGTCTATATTATGTAGTGTAAGTACTGTAGTCTAGGGCCAATTTTTTTTTTTTTTTTTTTTTTTTAGGGGGAGCCAATTAACTTATCTGTATGTTTTTGGAATGTGGGAGGAAACCGGAGTGCCCGGAGGAAACCCACGCATACACGGAGAGAACATACAAACTCTTTGCAGATAGTGCCCTGGCTGGGATTCGAACCAGGGACCCAGCGCTGCAACTCGAGAGAGCTAACCACTACGCCACCGTGCTGCCCACCATAGTGTGTGTGTGTGTGTGTGTGTGTGTGTGTGTGTGTGTGTGTGTGTGTGTGTGTGTGTGTGTGTGTGTGTGTGTGTGTGTGTGTGTGTGTGTGTGTGTGTGTGTGTGTGTGTGTGTGTGTGTGTCATTCCCGTATTCGGCCTAAAGCGCAAAGCTGACCCGAGTACGGAAACGCGGATTGCGTGCAGATCACTCGACAGCAGAGTGAAAGTGTCTAGCAACAGCTAGTGGTGGCAGTGAGAAGGGTTCTGAGGGGTCACAGCCTTGTGTTAGCTTGACTAAGGCTGCTTCCCCTCTCGATCTGGTCAAACCCGCAGTCGGGAACCATATCTGCAGGCTTGCCACGGGGCCGGTTCCTGACAAGGACCGCAGTGCCACTTCCTCCCTTCTGCTGTGAAAATCAAATGAAACACTGCTGCTCTCCTGCCTCCTCCCTCCTCACTCACTGTCAGACTCCTTACACAGCACAACATGCTGCTTTTCCCAATGATGCTCTCCTGCCTCCCCTCTCCTCACTCACTGTCAGACTCCTTACACAGCACAACAAGCTGCTTTTCCCAATGATGCTCTCCTGACTCCTCCCTCCTCACTCACTGTCAGACTCCTTACAGCACAACAAGCTGCTTTTCCCCTATGATGACCTCTTCACCTCCCTCTCCCCTCGCTTCTCCTCCTACTTCGACTGCATGCTGTAAGTGAAACACACATTACAAACATGCTGCCCCTGTAATCCTTGCACCTGATGAAAGTGTTTCACCTTGCTTCATGGGAGAACCGGCCCTGAGCCTCATGCTTGCTGTGTGTGTGTGCTGTGTGGTGGGCGTTTACACTTTTGCTTTTCGGAAGGCAGAAGGTGGCAGGCCCTTTAGTTTCACTTTCATTTTCACTTTCAGGAAGCTAATTTACACGTACACAGTAAAAAGGTGGAAATTAAAGCGGAAAACACTTTTAAGCAAAAATTAAAGCGATAAAAAAAACACACTAACTTATTCCACCATTATTTCGCTTGTTAAAAACAAAAATTGTACTTATTTTCGCATAAATAACGCAAAAAGAATATCAGCATTTTCGCTCATCAATGTGCTTATCCTCCACTGGCTCTCCTTGCTCCATGCACGCGCCCCACATGGTTGCCGGTGTACGTGCGGGTGCATGTGTGCCGTTCCTCCAGCAACCACATGGGGCGCATGTGTGGACAAAGTACTGCGCCAGGAGCCAGTGGAGGACAAGTGGCAGCCACAGACAGGTAATGTACTGTATAGCGCACTGAGAACGGGGGGCACATTAAGCATTGAGGGGGACAGCGTCAGGAGTTTCGTCACGTATGTCTCTCATCCCAATAATGTTTGCCGCTACGGCCGCCCATCCGATTGAGTAAGTTGGTCCTACATCTTCCAGCATGTCCGACTGATTGATGCAGCGAATTTTGGGACGAAATTGGTCGCATAGTTGGTCGGGCGCGCATATAATAATCAAATCACATAGTCAATCCGCCCCCAAGTCACCTGATGTATGGCTATCTTAGGCCGGTTTCACACTGCATATTGTAGTTAGTGGTGTGGCAGCCACGCCACACACGCCACACCGCACTGCCAAAAACAGGCCTCTGGGGTATACCGTGTAACTATGCTGTATCCCCCTTCTGGCATCTGGCCAAACAGGAAGTGATGCGTGCTTGTGGTCACTTCTTGTTTCGAGTAAACAGAAGTGCACGGAAGCGCATTGTAACAAATACGCTTCCGTACATACGCGCCGCATCGCCACGCCAACTTTTTTAAAAAACACTGCGTCGCCGTAAACTTACATGACTTCCGTTCCGAACGCCGCAGGAGCCGCGCAGTAACATAGGTATGTGCTTACGTTAGATAGAGAACTTCTGGTGCAGCGCAACCGCAATGTGGGGAGTATGAACTCCCCCATAGATATTCATTAGGCTGCGGTGGGGTGCGGTAAATTTACCACACCGCCCCAGTGTGAAAGGACCCTGAATTTTTCCCCATAAAAAAATTAAATTAAATAATTTTTGGAAATTACCCAGAGAAAGCCAATATTTTCCTGAAACAAATGATACATTACTTAGATGGTAAAAGTAATAACTAAGTTACTGCCTTATCAAAAAAGGCACAGCTAACGTATAAGTCTGAAAACCTTCAAAGTTAAACTGGTTAAATACACCTCATGAGATCTAATGATGAAAATCGTGGATTAAGTTGTGGTTGTCTGTGCAGCATTGCAAAGCAGTCATCCAGATTCCGGATATCCGGGTAACCCAGATATCCAACCTTTTTTTAGCTATCCGACCGCATTCGGATTCCAGATACCTGGGCCCAAATCCGGATAGCTATCTGCGGATAATTGGCTGGAAATCCGGATATCCGGCGGATATCCGAATCTTGAGATACTGTAAGTAAGTAGATAATGTCCAGGACGTCATTGAGCCAATCAGAGGGCTCCCAGCAAAAGCCCTAGCAACCAATCACAGAGGAGAACCCTGGCCAGCCCCACCTGACCTCATTGAGCCAATCAGAGGGCTCCCAGCCTATGCCCTGGCACCCAATAACAGAAAAAAAACCTGGCAAGCACCCCCTGTGGGTGCCATGAAATCTTGTCCTGTGTGACTGCAGTGCTCACTGAGAGAGAGACATGCTCCAGTGCTGCTGGCCTAGCAAGTGCTGTATACAGTGATAAACCTAAAGCTGTTCAGTGATTAACCCCTTCACTATCACTACACTATTGTTATATTGTTATATTGTTAATTAGCTTGATTTCATTGTGTGACAGTCAGAGTGTGTGCTGCAGGCCTGCTGCAGGCAGCTGCTATGTGTCTGTGTGTGTGCTGCTGCCTGTGCTAGCCTTAGCTACAATATAGGTTAGGGATTAGGGAATAGGATTACTGTGTTAATTATTGTGTAGTTAGTACTGTAGTACTGCAGTCAGTGCTAGTAGTTGTTAGAGTAGTAGTAGTACCTACTGTGTTAGCTTACTACAGAACTGCTGTGCTGTGAGCAGTGCCTGTGTTGTGCCTCCTCTGCTGTCTGACTGTCACTCGGCACATGGCACGTAGCACGTGGTACGTGCAAAGTGCAAAGTACCACGTGCAAAGTGTCAAGTGCAAAGTGCCACGTGCAAAGTGTCAAGTGCAAAGTGCCACGTGCAAAGTACAAGGTGCAAAGTGCCACGTGCCAAGTGCAAAGTGCCACGTGCCAAGTGCAAAGTACCACGTGCAAAGTGTCAAGTGCAAAGTACCACGTGCAAAGTGTCAAGTGCAAAGTGCCACGTGCAAAGTACAAGGTGCAAAGTGCCACGTGCCAAGTGCAAAGTGCCACGTGCCAAGTGCAAAGTGCCACGTGCAAAGTGCCACATGCAAAGTGCCAAGTGGAAAGTGCCATATGCCAAATGTCACGTGTCATGTGCCACGTCCGGCATCTCCTGGGAGACATTACACCTGCTGCTGCTGCATTTCCCTGCTCCTGCTGCCTGTGCTGCTCACACCGCCAGGGTGCCACAGGCCACTGCTGCTGTGCTGATACCACCTATATTTAACCCAAAACACAATTGCTGCGTAATTTTTTGGAGGTGTCTGGGCTGAAAACTGCCATGTCCCAGATGTGCGCTTGGACTTTGGACACAATGGGCTAGCCTAGCGCTAGCTACATGATAAGCCACTGTACAGCAGCATCCCACCTCCCCTTCCGATCGCCTCTGGCAATCAGAGCAAACAGGAAATCCCGCGGCGAATCGGCGCGGAGCGGCAGCGGATGGTTTGTACACGCAGCTAGCATCTAGCTGCATGTAACAAAAAAAAATTATGCCAATCGGCCCACCAGGGCCTGAGAAATCCTCCGCGGCGGCTTAGCCCGAGCTCAGCTCGGGCTTCCCGCCAGGGAGGTTAAAGGCCACTTCCGTTTTTTCTATCCAGATATCTGAATCCGCCCAGATACCCCGGATACTGAGGTCGGATATCCGATTCGGATTGGAAAAGTTTGAACTCGGATATCCGACCCGGATCGGCTATCTGGGTATCCGGATCCGAATCCAATCCAGATTTTGAAAAGGGGTATCCGAGCAGCACTGTTGCAAAGTTGCTTCTGGTGATTTGTAAATGATTTTAAACAGAGGATCCGCATTCATCTATTTATTACTGTACAGTAGCTTTTATTTTTGTCTCTCTTAAAGAGAATCTGTATTGTTAAAATCGCTCAAAAGTAAACATACCAGTGCGTTAGGGGACATATCCTATTACCCTCTGTCATTTCGCCACTCCTCGCCGCATTAAAAGTGGTTAAAAACAGTTTTAAAAAGTTTGTTTGTAAACAAACAAAATGGCCACCAAAACAGGAAGTAGGTTGATGTACAGTATGTCCACACATAGAAAATACATCCATACACAAGCAGGTTGTAAACAGCATTCCTTTTGAATCTCAAGAGATCATTTGTGTGTTTCTTTCCCCCATGCACTGAAGTTTCAGGCTGCTCTTTTCTTCCTGCAAACAGCTTTGCCCTTGTTTGTAATTCCTCAGTATGTGAAAGCCCAGCCAGCTCAGAGGACCATTTATCCAGCTTGTAAAAGATAAGAGAGAAGAGAGAAGCTGCTCTAATCTAAATAACACACAGGCAGTGTGCATAGAGGGGCCTGGAAGGGGGAATTTATAGCAGAACCACAACACTGAAGAACTTGGCAGCCTTCCAGACACAGGCCGACAAGTCTGACAGGGGAAAGATACATTGATTTATTACAGAGACAGTGATAGTAAAGTGGTGCAGTTAGCCAGAACACATTAGAATAGCTTTTGGAACTTGTAGGATGATAAAAAACATCAATTTTTGTTACGGAGTCTCTTTAACTGCTATGTAACTAGAAGCAGCTACATGTTTGTTTAGGAAGATAAGACTAGTGAGGTCATTGGCTGCTATCAGAAGCTCTGATCTCTATAAGTCAGCAAGAAAGACAGGCATTCAGGGGGAACGTGCTCTCTCCTGTATCTTATGCTGGGCATACACCGTGCGTTTATGCCCCGGAATCGAGCAGCTGGCTCGATGCCTGCGCGACCCCGCTCGTCCGCGTGGGTGCGTGGATCGATTCCCGCTTGTCCCCATGGGCGCTTCTTATCTGCCGCTCGTTTTTTTCTATTGTCTGCCCGCAGGGATTAAGCGCAGAATCGATCCGCCGCGGTGATCGTACACGTCGGATATTATCAATCGAGCCATCAGCGGCTCGATTGATGAGAAGAAGCAAACCATGTCTGCACCAGTATTCTCCTCCTGAGCTGGGTATCACCCTCTTGCCTCAGCCTCTTCACAACTTTGGCCATGCCCACTCTGCCAACTTGTGCTTGAGAAAGGAAACAGTGGCAGATTGGTGGTATTCATTTTAAACAGACAAGGTGGTGAAGCAAGTGGGTAGAGCTAAACCGGTCTACGAACAACACTTTTTTTTTCTCCCTTTTTGAGCTTAAAGGATAATTGTAACAAAAGGGATATGGAGGCTGCCATATTTATTTCCTTTTAAGCAATACCAGTTGCCTGGCAGTCCTGCTGATTCTCTGCCTCAAACTTTTTGCCATTGGCCCCGAACAAGCATGCAGCAGATCAGTTGTTTCTGGCATTATTGTCAGATCTGACAAGACTAGCTGCATGCTTGTTTCTGGTGCGATACAAACACTACTGCAGCCACATAGATCAGCAAGGCTGTCAGGCAACTGGTATTGTTTACCCCTCCTGGCGGTCTATTAAACACCGCCAGGGGGCAGCGCAGCAGTTTTTTTTAATTTTTTTTTAAAATCATGTAGTGAGCCCAGGGCTACATGATAGCCGCTGTGCAGCAGCATCCCCCCACCCGTTTCGATCGCGATCAGGAAATCACGTTCAAAGAACGGGATTTCCTGGAGGGCTTCCCCCGTCGCCATGGCGGCGGGCGGGATGACGTCACCGACGTTATCAACGTCGTGACATCTGTGGGAGTCTCGTTCCACCCCTCAGCGCTGCCTTGCACTGATTGGCCAGGCAGCGCTCGGGGTCTGGGGGGGGGCGGCACGGCGCAGTGAGCGGCAGCTAATCGGCGCCGAAAATTATGCACATCGGCCCAGCAGGGCCTGAGAAATCCTCCTGCGCGGTTACCGTCAGGAAGGTTAATAGGATATAAAAATGGCGGCTTCCATATACTTCTTGCTTCCATTGTCCTTTAATTAAAGGTTGCTGCAGGGATTTTCAGACTTATCAGGCACTGGGGAGCAAGAGAGAACACACTGGATTCTACAGGACAGGGAATACAAGAGATCAGAGTGGATGCTGTATAAATATTGCACAGTGTACCATCTCAGGTACACTTTAAAGCCAATGTAACCCATTTTGCCCACGGTCGAGTGTGCGAGAGAGGGCGTTTGCGCATGTGCTTCGGGAGTACTCGGGCTCCCGAAGACTTTCCGAAGTCACCTTCGCCAGTGGACCAATTTAGTCAAATACTGCTCCCGGGGACAGCGCAGCACTGCGGGCACCAGGAGAGGAGAGGGAATGCTCATTAGGACCCGAGCCTTCCCTCTCCTTAGGTAAGTATCTGGGTTCTTTTTTTAGCAGCGGGGTTACATTAGCTTTAAAGAGACATTGAAGCCTGACTAAATTCCGTTTTTTAACTTGTATTTATGTTTATTACTATAACCCAAGCTAAATCGCTGCTATCCCGCAGCCAAACGAGGGGTTAATACCCCCTAAATCCCCCCTGCAAAATCCATGACTTTCTTGGTCGTGGATTTTGCCGCTCATGGAGGCAGAGCTATGAGCTGTAGCTCTGCCTCTATGCGCGTCAATCGCTGCACGGATCTCCGCCTTTCCCCGCCCCTCTCTGTGATGGCAGATTGAGAGGGGTGGGGAGAGGCGGCGGTCAGCCGGGATTGACGCGCTGAGAGGCAGAGCTACAGCCATTAGCCCTGCCTCAAGCAAGAAGCGCTACCCGGGCTGAACAGAGGGAATTTGGTAGTATTAACTCCTCGTGTTGCTGCGGGATGGTGGCGATTTAGCTTGGGTTATAGTGATAAACATAAACACAAGTTAAAAAAGGAAATTTAATATCACTTCAGAGTCTCTTTAAGCATGCAGCCACAATCACTGCTCTGTCTCTACAGACTGCTGCATAAACACAAACACTCATTATATTGATACTAGTAGATCTAAGCCCGTATAAAAACGGGCTCTAGGTCTGTGTTCCTGGGCGCACGCGCCCGCCACCCGCCACTCATGCGCCTGCCGCACCATGCCCGCCACCGGTCGTGCGCATGCGCCCGCTCATTGGCCGCCGCCCGCTCACCCACCAACGCATGCGACCGCCGCCCGCTCACCCGCCGCAAATCCGACCGCATGCTCACACGCCGCCTGCTCGACTCCCTGGCCCCGTCCCCGGCCTCCTGTCTCTGGGTCCATGCTGCGCACATGTGCAGTGGCCAAAAGCATGGACAACGCTACACAGGGACAGGAGGCACGGACACAGGGGTTTTATTATAGAGGATGCTATTGCTATACTTGTGAAGTGCAGGGCACAGCAGGTAAGCAGCATACATTTTACACATGGCAGCATCCCTCTGCTGAGCCTGCACAGCCATCCAGCTCCTGTGACCCCCGACACCAGAGTGCAGGAGATATACTCCTGTTATGAGCCTCCCAGGAGAAGCCATCCACATCCTTCACTGATCCCTGACAGACATAGCCCAGCAGACACCCAGCCTGCATCACAGAGGAGAAACAATTAGCTCCATCACACTCTCTGATGCTGGTGTAATGTCTGCTGGGATAACTCTGTTCAGGCAAAGTGAAAGATACAAGTGATTACTTAGGGCCCTTTTACACTTAATCAGTTGCTCTCAGTTATAACTGAAAGAAAACTGATTTTCAAAGTAATGCCTATGTTTTCCTATGGCACCTTTCACACTTAACGCGTTTTAACTGAAATCTTCTTCCCAATGCACTGCTATGGAAAAAATGCGTACCAACGCGAACTAATGCATACTAACGCACACCAACTGATTAAAGAGGAACTTCAGTGAAAATAATGTAATTAAAAAAAGTGCTTAATTTTTACAATACTTATGTATAAATGATTTAGTCGGTGTTTGCCCATTGTAGAATCTTTTAAATCCCTGATTCACATTCTGACATTTATCACATGGTGACATTTTTACTGCTGGCAGGTGATGTGGCTGCTGCTTGCTTTTTTGATAGTTGGAAACAGCTGTAAACAGCTATTTCCCACAATGCAACAAGGTTCACAGACAGGAAACTGCCAGAAGTACCACGGTACTCAGAGCTTCTTGTGGGAGGGGTTTCACCACAATATCAGTCATAGAGCACCCCCTGATGGTCTGTTTGTGAAAATGAATAGATTTCTCATGTAAAAGGGGATATCAGCTACTGATTGAAATAAAGTTCAATTCTTGGTCGGAGTTTCTCTTTAAGTGTAAACGGGGCCTTACTGTTCTGCCTCTGCTGTCCTTATTGATGCAGCCTCCTGCTTGCTGCCCGCTCACATCTACCCCCCTCCCCTTCCTTATAACGAGAGAGCAGCATGGAGGGGGAATGCATTAGATAAGCTCCTCACCCGCTGTGTGCAGAGCCTTGGCCAGCCAGAGACAGGGAGGGAAACTGCCGTACACATGGAGAGTAATCCTAGGAGAAGGTAGAGAGGGTGGGCGGCGCTTATGTCAGAAGGGAAGAATCCAGTCAATCAGCGTAGGAGAGAGAATAGGGGCTGGCACTCGCTCTGCACACAGGATGGCAACACCCGTGTTGCCATGGTAACCCGGAGCACAGCGCAGTTTGCTGATAGGAACGCCCCTGCTGGCTCAGACAGAGGAGTGCAGAGAGGAGAGGGGCCCACCACGTCACGTGAGTGGTGACGTCACACTGTCATATAAAGGCCTCCCGGTGTTTCCCTCGATACATTGCTGGGCCAGTACGAGCCTGGCACCCCCTGATGGTCTGTTTGTGAAAAGGAATAGATTTCTCATGTAAAAGGGGGTATCAGCTACTGATTGGGATAAAAATCAACTCTTGGTCGGAGTTTCAATAAACAGGACTGTATTCCACCCAGGTCGAAGAACTCAGAGAAACTTTTTTGCAAAACTGAAGGTTTTTTTTAACGCCTCCTGTACTAGAAAACAACATGAGACTATTTTCTTTCCTACTAATGTTCTATTTCTTAGCTGTACTACACATAAAATTCATTATCTTATAAGTCTAATTTTGCTTCAGGTTTGCTTTAAGCCAGTCACAGAGGCCTCTCTTCTCTCTCTTTTATGTTCTAGAGGGGGCATGTGACCAGGTAGAATTATTAACCAGTTTGTGAAGTAAACACGTGATAAATTATTATCCAGGTTAGCATGATCTTTTGTATTTTGTCAGGTGGGACTTTGTGCTATGCTGTTAATGTTTAACTCAGATAATGGGAATTCTTTATAGTATGTGTTGGTGTCACAGTGTGGAAGAAGAGGAATCGGGAGTCTGCAGGGCACATCACTGGTAGAGACTGAAAAGTCTGGTTTTCAAGTTGGTGTTTTTTACGGACGTCTCCACTGTGTGCTGCCGGGTTACCTCCTCTACAAACGTCTTCTGAGGTTAAAGTTTTTCCCGGAGTGTTCTTCGCCCCTCTCCAACCTTCAATGACTTTGGTCCTTTATGTTGTAAAGGTAAGCCACGATTAGTGACATCATAAGTGCCACGATTAGTAATAGTAACAGCAGATAGCACAGTATGAGCTCAATGAAGCTCTCTTCCTGCTCCCCATCTTTCTCACTCTTGCCGCTGGCCACCAGTTCCACCGAAAATCCAGTTCAAGCCCCACCAATAAAACTCCTTGCAATCCATCTTCTTCATCTCCGCACTCATTTCCAGGTAATATCCCACAATTCCAACCCACCACCTCTACTCTGCTGAGAACTTTCTTCTTTCCTCCGTTGCTATGAGCTTTCATGCAGTCTCTTACACAGGACTTCTTATGAGCTTCTCCCTTTATCTGGAATTCCCTTCCACATCTTCTTAGCCACTCTCTAACCCTTGAAAACATCACACTCTCACCTTGTATTTCCCTGTCAACAGAAAAGGTGTTATGCTAGGTACAGACAATATGTTTTTACATTCGATAGATGCGTTCGATAGATAATTTCCGATATGTCCGATATTACTTTTGATTATTTTACCACTCGATTTCTTATAGAAGTGAATGGAAATTGATAAGAAGAGATAAGAGGATTGAGTGGGAAATCGAGCAGAAAAATGAATCGAAAATCGATCGAACGGCAGAATCAACCGAAAAAACGCATTGTGTATCTAGCATAAGACCTGTAAACACATCCATTCCACCCACAAGATACCAATACCAGATACACAACAGAAATACAAAGTACAAGGCACCTTTTCCTGTGATTCATCTAATCTGGTATATCTGATCATGTGTGCAAAATGCCCCAAAGGAATTTATGTGGGAGAAACAGGACAAACTCTACGTGAGCACATGAACCACCACAGGTTCACTATTAACAGCAAATAACAAACAAACAAAAAACATCAATAATAAAAATACTGATCTCCCATTGCCCACACATTTCTGTTTACGTGGACACAGTTTCAAGGGAATCTGAAGTGAAAATAAACTTCTGAGATAATGAAATGAATGTGTAGTACAGCTAAGAAATATAACATTAATAGCACAGATATGAGTCTCATATTGTTTCCAGCACAGGAGGAGTTAAGAAACGTCACTTGTTATTAATGCAAAAGAGCTTCTCTGAGCTCTCCGACTAATTTAGTCAGAGAGCAAAGCTACTTTCTAAAGCACTTATACATCAAAGGAACAGTGATTGATTGCTTCAGATAAGATTTTACTGCAGAGAGGTTCAAAGGGTCATTATGGACGTATGTCTTTTTTCAACCAAAATAACTATGTAACTATGTAACTATTATCTCTGCTCTGTTTCATAGTTTAAAATGCAGAGTGTACTTAGTAAATTGCAAATATTAGAGAATGATGCATAATAAAAAAAGCTATATAACTGAAAATAAAAATATGAGTATTTTCTTTTCTACTAATGTTCTATTGATTATCCGTACTACACATGCAATTCATTATATCATAAGTTTATTTTCACTTTAGTGTCACTTTAAGCGGTATTCTTGTCACTGTATTAACCACTTCACCTCCAAGGCTTTTTCCCCTTAAAAACCAGAGCAATTGTCACCTGTCAGCGCTCCTTCCATTCATTCGCCTATAAATTTATCACTACTTATAATAAAGAAACAATCTACATCTTGGTTTTTTTTCGCCACCAATTAGGCCCGGTTCACACTTGCGTTTTCTGCCGAAACGGTCTGTTGGAACGGATCCGTTCCGGTCTTGAAAACATCCGTTTGCTATCCAGATCCGGTCAGTTTACGTTCCGTTTGCATCCGGTTTTTCATCCGTAGTGCATATGTTTTTGAATACGTTTCCGTTTTTTAAAGAGATAAGATACTATATAAATACCTGGGGTCTGGAAGGTCTGGAAAAGCGCTAGGGTCATTTTTGGAGAGAGCCTGCTGTGTGGACATCATCCTTGGAGAGAGAGACTGCTGTGTGGACCATGGATCCAGTGATTTTATTCAGCTTTTGGCTTGGAGTAGCCTTGTTCCTGATATTTGCCTATTACTATGTGGGCAGGAAGCGTGCTCCTATCAGGAGATGGTGGGTGCACCCTCTACTATTGAAGAGGCAGAGGAAGGGAAAGTTCCAGACCCTTTACTGGGACCTGAGACGACACCCAGACAAGTTCTACAGCTACTGCCGGATGTCCGTACCCCTGTAAGTATCCATACCTAAACACACCACCCAGGGTCGGACTGGGACACTAAGGGCCCACCAAGGAAGTTTCAGCCCGGGCCCCCCCCCCCCCCCCCCCCCGATCCCATCCTCCTCGCCCCCCCCCCCCCCCATTTTGGGCTCACATACACATGTACTCTAGAAATTTTGCATGAGTTTATGGTAGGGAAAAGATTGTGAGCACTTCTGAGGACAGTCTCCAATAGGGATATGTCCACATGCGGCGCGCGCAGCGCGCCGCAGCGAAAGTAAATGGGTGTCACCACGCACTGGAACATCGGCGTGGTCACGATGAGTCATGGGCAGACTTAAAAAAAAAAAAAACACAACATAAGTAGCGGTGTTATTCACAGAGATTAGGTCCGACCAGATACATTTTAGATAAAATATTCAAGTAGTTACATGCCTCATGATAATTCATCAAGTAGTCAAATCGCAGCAGATTTTCCGACAAAATGCAATCAGGTTGGCGGCAGATACTCCCACAACATGCAATCAGGTTGGCGGCAGATACCCCCACAAAATGCAATCAGGTTGGCGGCAGATACCCCCACAAAATGCAATCAAATTGGCGGCAGATACCCCCCCAAAATGCAATCAGGTTGGTGGCAGATACCCCCCCCCCCCCAAAAGTGGGCAGCAGTGACCAGAAAATCGTAATGTGGGCAGCAGACACCTGAAAATCGCAATGTGGGCAGCAGTGACCAGAAAATCGTAATGTGGGCAGCAGAGACCTGAAAATCACAATGTGTGCAGCAGACACCTGAAAATCACAATGTGGGCAGCAGACACCAGAAAATCGCAATGTGGGCAGCAGTTACCAGAAAATCGCAATGTGGGCAGCAGACACCAGAAAATCGCAATGTGGGCAGCAGGCACCAGAAAATCGCAATGTGGGCAGCAGGCACCAGAAAATCGCAATGTGGGCAGCAGTCACCAGAAAATCGTAATGTGGGCAGCAGACACCTGAAAATCGCAATGAGGGCAGCAGACACCTGAAAATCGTAATGTGGGCAGCAGACACCTGAAAATCGTAATGTGGGCAGCAGTGATCAGAAAATCGTAATGTGGGCAGCAGTGACCAGAAAATCGTAATGTGGGCAGCAGACACCTGAAAATCGCAATGTGGGCAGCAGACACCTGAAAATCGTAATGTGGGCAGCAGTCACCAGAAAATCGCAATGTGGGCAGCAGTGATCAGAAAATCGCAATGTGGGCAGCAGTGATCAGAAAATCGTAATGTGGGCAGCAGTGACCAGAAAATCGTAATGTGGGCAGCAGACACCTGAAAATCGCAATGAGGGCAGCAGACACCTGAAAATCGTAATGTGGGCAGCAGTGACCAGAAAATCGTAATGTGGGCAGCAGACACCTGAAAATCGCAATGTGGGCAGCAGACACCTGAAAATCGTAATGTGGGCAGCAGACACCTGAAAATCGTAATGTGGGCCGCAGACACCTGAAAATCGCAATGTGGGCAGCAGTGACCAGAAAATCGTAATGTGGGCAGCAGACACCTGAAAATCGTAATGTGGGCAGCAGACACCTGAAAATCGCAATGTGGGCAGCAGTGACCAGAAAATCGTAATGTGGGCAGCAGGCACCAGAAACCCCCCTCCCTCACCTAGGGGCCCCCCCTCCAGAATTGTAGCCAGCGGCAGCAGCGGGGAAGAATCACTTACCAGCATGACGGAGATCCGTAGCTCTGCGTGCCGCTGGCTGGTCTGGTCTCTGTTTCCTGAACTGACTGTCCAATCACGCTCTCGCAGTACTTCCTGCGAGAGCGTGATTGGACAGTCAGTTCAGGAGCCAGAGAGAGACCAGACCAGCCAGCGGCACGCAGAGCTATGGATCTCCGTGTCATGCCGTTAAGTGATTCATCCCCGCTGCTGCCGCTGGCTGCAATTCTGGAGAGGGGAGGAGCGCGGAAGGGGGGCCCCTAGGTGAGGGAGGGGGGGGGAGGCTTCCGCCCCTCCCCGCCGATCTGTGCACAATGTCCCCCCTTCCTGCGCTTAGCCCCCCTCCTTTTTAGCACTGGGGCCCCCAGGAGGCGGGACGGCCGGGGCCCACCGATGGGACCATCGGTGGTTCGGTGGGCCTGTCCGAGGCTGACACCACCCCCACAACCCCTTATCCTTACCTAAACACCCCCACCCTACCACCACAACACCTTACCCCTCTATACACAGCTAAACACACCACCCCCACCCTCCACACAACACCCAGGGCCGGGCCGAGGCATAGGCTGGAGAGGCTCCAGCCTCAGGGCGCAGTGTAAGAGGGGGCGCAGAATTCATTCAGCTGTCATTCCTAATTGTGTTTGAAGCAGAAAGAAATGAGAAAAGGGGATACATGGCAGTGACTGCAAGCCAGATAACTACATATTAAGGTGTTGGGGAGGTTGTGGGCCTTGTGTAGTGATGGGCGAACACCTGGATGTTCGGGTTCGGGAAAGTTCGCCGAACATGGCCGAGATGTTCGGCATGTTCGGGCCGAACCCCGAACTTTCCGAACATCCAGCTTTTGGGGGCCATATGGGGTCGCAGGCATAAGGGGGGAGCATGCCCCGATCGCGGGGGGGGGGGGGGTCGGAAATTCCCCCCACCCCCTCCGCTAGCGCTCCCCCCTCTGCCCGCTTCCCCATTCAAAAGTTTAAGCAAAGTACCTGTAGTGGATGGCCTGGCAGTGGGCGGCACTGTGGAGTGAGGAGGAGGAGTCCGGAGAGTGACGAGTTGAGGGAGGCCGGGCAGCTGGCGGTTCAGCGGAAGTACCCTTGTGGTACTTCCGCCCTTTCTCTGACCTCACGCCCGCTGCCCGGCCTCCCTCAACTCGTCACTCTCCGGACTCCTCCTCCTCACTCCACAGTGCCGCCCACTGCCAGGCCATCCACTACAGGTACTTTGCTTAAACTTTTGAATGGGGAAGCGGGCAGAGGGGGGAGCGCTAGCGGAGGGGGTGGGGGGAATTTCCGACCCCCCCCCCCCGCGATCGGGGCATGCTCCCCCCTTATGCCTGCGACCCCATAGGGGGGCAGTATTCGGCCGAACAGGGGCCCTGTTCGGCCCTGTTCGGCGGCCATTAGAAGTTCGGGGCGAACCCGAACTTAAAAGGCCGAACACCATCAGGTGTTCGGCCGAACGCGAACATCACCCGAACAGGGTGATGTTCTGCAGAACCCGAACAGTGGCGAACACTGTTCGCCCAACACTAGCCCTGTGGCACCTATTAGTCTAATAGCAATCAGTGTGTGATGGATGGGGTGGCAGGGATGGAGGGGCGCACTTTGGGGTCTCAGCCTTGGGTGCTGGAGGACCTTGTCCCAGCTCTGACAACACCATGTCCCACAGCAAACTTTACAAGTTATTCCTTTCCATCTCCTGTCAGGTTTGATACCCTCTTGGAGATGGTGAAGGATGACCTAAGGAAGAAGGATACCAGGTTGAGGAGAGCTGTCACACCACAGGAACAACTAATGATCACTATGAGGAATGCAAAAACATTTTTTTTATTTGAAAAGAAACATTTTCCAACATGGAAACAGAAATTCTTCAAACATGGAAGGCAACCAAAAAACTTAAATTAAAATTGCATTTTTCAATGATACAATATGGCCCCAATCTGGACAGTACCCGTGTGCATGTATCATGGCCCACAGTACACATAAATGAGGGACACTAGACCCTGGTTCTTAAATAGAGTGTGTATAGACTCCCTTGGGCATGGCCTTCAAATCCTGGGATATATGAAAGTCAACATGACATGACAAGGCCTAGGTGTACTTTGGGCCTTGCCATGTCATGTTTTGTAAAAGTTTCCTGCCTCAAAGGTTCTGAAGGCCATGTCCAAGCAGTGGCGTAGCTTTGGAGCTGTGGGCCCCGATGCAAGTTTTACATTGGGGCCTCCCAAGCACTCTATACATAACAATTGATACGGCGCACCAAAACCTGCCAAGGACAACTACAGTGTCAGAGGTGCATGAAGGGGATGGGGAACAGCTTGTTAATGATTACCACTATTCAAAGTGTCTATAGAAGTGATTATTACCAGCACAGGACCAATAGAGAGCTAATACTGCATTTGAGGGAGGGCCCTTTGGGGCCCCTCTGGCACAAGGGCCCCGATGCGGTCGCTACTGCTGCAACCCCTATTGCTACGCCCCTGTGTCCAAGGTAGTGCTAAGCTTGTGTAGGGGATTGGTCACATAACTTGGCCCATTGAGGCCACCAAGTGCAAATATATATATATATATATATATATATATATATATATATATATATATATATATATATATATATATAATAGCCATACAAGTGGAGTAATTGGGTTACTAAGGCCAACAAGTGCAAAATAGTCAAAAAAGTGGCGGTAACTTTGGCCATTGCGGCCAACTACAAATAGTCACACAAGTGGAGTGAACTTTGGCCACTAAGGACAAAGCTAGTAGTGATTTTAAGGACACTAGGCAGTGGACAAGTGTGGTTAGATAGCCACTTGGACATGGACCTCTGAACCTGGGATGAAGGAAACAGGACAGTGCAAGACCCGGAAGCCAAGCCCTGTCCATAATAGGTCTCCTTCATCCCAGGTTCTGAGGACCATGTCCAAGGTTGAGGACCAAGAGCCAAGTTTGTGCAGAGCTACAGACAATGTTGCCAGAAAGGACCACTGAGGACAAAGCTAGTAGTGATTTTAGGCACACTAGGCCCTAGATATTTAAGTGGACAAATGTAGTTAGATAGCCAATTGGACATGGGCCTCTGGACCTGGGATGAAGGAAACAGGACAGTGTGAAGGGTATATGAGATCCATTTTGTCTGCCCATCTAGTTACACGGCATCCATTTTGTCTCTTCATTCATTTGTGTTAGTTAAATGTTCTATATTCAATGTCTAATATTCATGGTTTAATACTAGTTTTATTTACAGACTATGTGGAAATTCCCCTCTTGATGTTTTGACATCTAGCGGCATAAAATGTCATGACGCCCTGAACGTCCCAAACCGCAGAATGTATTTTAGTTTTGTTTATTATAAACATGCTCATTTATCATGAATACTCTCTGCTAATGAGCAATTCGTAGAAAGTTGTCTTTTCCTTAAATATAGCACCTGGCCTACAGGAAATATACTACCATATATGTATGCTTATACTTGTATAACCCTTTTGCACTTGCGCAGTAGAATCATGGTTACCTCACCTAATTTTGGCTATATAAATCCTGTGTCCATTAAAGCTTTCAGACAATTCTTTGATACTCCTTGAGTGTGCGTGTAATTTCTACAAAGAGTTGTCTCCAGATGCATCTGCCACTCTTGGGTGAACCACGGTGACTATGTCTGGGTGACTGGTAGAGGTCCAATTCCTTTCACAGTGCAAAACCCAGAAGCCAAGCCCTGTCCATAATAGATCTCCTTCATCCCAGGTTCTGAGGACCATGTCCAAGGTTGAGGACCAAGAGCCAAGTTTGTGCAGAGCTGCAGAGCCATTTTACTGCCTTTGTGAACTACATTGAATAAAGACCCTTGGACTTTACCTGCGGGTGTGCGGATTCTGCTTTCCTGTATCCAAAAGCATTTCATACTAGACCCTTTCACCGCGATGAGGTCCCTACAGGTCAAAAGGGCTCTACTCTACCTACACCAGTCAGCGAAGCAAACAAACAGAGTACGGTAGGGCCCTTTCGCTGGAGTCAGGGCCGGCCCTAGACTATTTGCCGCCTGAGGCAAAAAAAAAATTTCCGCCGCCACCCCCCCCCCCCCCCCCGGTGGGGGGCGCGCTCTGGGGGGCCACCGAGCTGGAGGGGTAGCTGGCAGGACGGGGGTATTGGGCCTAGCGGCGGGGAGGGGGTCGTACCCCCCCTCCCTCGCCTGGGTCCCCCGTGCTCCGCTCCCCTCCAGCCTAAAATACAAGCAGCCGCTATGTGTAAGAGGCACGGGCGGGTAGGACTCACCTCTTCCTCGTTCCAAGCGTGCGCTCCACTGACGTCACTTCCTGCAACGCTGCAGGAAGTGACGTCAGTGGAGCGCACGCTGGCCTGGAACGAGGAAGAGGTGAGTAATCCCCGCCCCTGGATATTTGCCGCCTGAGGCAAAAGTTTCACCCCGCCTCATGAGCGGGCCGGCCCTGGCTGGAGTTACCTCATTGCAGTGAAAGGGTCTAGTACAAAATGCCTTTGCTTGCAAACCAGTTTGGAAGCGAATATCCTACATTGATACAACTAAATGTAAATTTCATGCAAATAAGTGCAACTGAGTGTGAATTTCGTACAAGTTTTTTTAATCATTACTAGAGTTCCTGCTTGATGTAAGTGTCTGAGGGCAGAGAGTTAATCGTAAATTTGCAATAAGGCAACACACAAACATATTTCTGAAAGCCCATAAGAAAATCCATTTACATGCATACGCTTTCACATACTACATGTGGAAATCAAGTATTGTTGTGGAAAATTTGCAAAAAGTATTTTGACATTTTTGTTCCTCCATAGTGCAGAAATGATTGCAGCATGATCTATGCAATTGTTGGTTATGTTACCTTATGGATGCAAATCTTTAAAGAGAATCTGTACTCTAATATTCTTACAATAAAAAGCATACCATTCTTTTCATTATTTTCTCCTGTGCCCCTATGTGCTGTTTCTGCCACTCTCTGCTGCAATCCTGGCTTGTAATTAACAGTTTTAGGCAGTGTTTACAAACAAACTAACCAGCTTCTAATAGGCTCAGCATAGTGTATGAGTCATTCAGAGTATGCAGGGGGCCTGCAGAGGGTGTGTATCGCTTCTACCAATCACAAGCAGCCCTGCACATTCCACACAATCAAGCTTTAGCCCGACAAACAGGACAGAGGAAAGATACATTGATTTATTACAGAGACAGTGCAGTTAGGAAAGACTGCAGTAAGCCAGAGCAGATTAGAACAGGCATAGGAACTTATAGGATAGAAGAACTAAGGCTGAAAAATATGTTACAGAGTCTCTTTAAGGTACTGTATGCAGTGGGAAGACGTAGGGCCTGTTTCCACTAGACGCGCTGCTATGCGGAAACCGCTCCGCATCCCAAAGCAAGGAAACTGCAACCAATTCACGTCAATGGAGTAGTTTCCAATGACGCAAATTTACCTACGCAATCCGGCGCGATGTGACGCGTAGGAAATTATGGATAGCATGCTGCAGTGTTCCGCAACACGCATCTGAGTCCCCATAGCAGCCAACAGGAAGCCGCATAACGACGCATCCGGTGGTACAGAAGACGAACGGAAGTACCTGCGGAGGGATGTGAGGCAATGCGGCGATTGCCTCGCATCCTAAACGCTAGTGGAAATGGGTCCTTAGGGCCCATTCACACTTATGCGATTAGTGGTTGCTTCCTGCTAATCGCTAAAGCACTAGCGCTTTTTAAAGCACTAGTGCTTTGTTATCCTATGGCAGTGTTCTCACTGCCGCAATTGGTGCCAATTGTTGGTGTTTGGTGTAGCGCCAATCGCAAACGCGTTACTGCCAGCATTTTCTGGTGATTCAGCAGCGATCGCGGTACAGTGCTTATAAAGCACTGACCGCAATTGCTCTGAAATCGCGGAAGTATACAGTGATTTTTTTTTACCGCTCTAATTGCGATAAAATCATTAGCGCAAAATGCTTGGTGATTTTAAGTGTGAATGGGCCCTTAAAGTGTACCTGAGATGTAAAATAAATAAAAAAATATACGTACTTGGGGCTTCCTCCAGCCCCATTCAGGCTCATCGGTCCCTCACCGTCCTCCTCCACCTCCTGGATTCTCCGCAATTTGGCCCGATTTGCCCAGCTGGGGCCAGTCGGTGCAGGTGCAGTCTGCCCGGGTTCGGGCTCCCCTTCAAGCTCCCGTCGGTGTAAGCGTTTTGCGCTAGCGATGCAAGCACGATAAGGGGCACGCCCGTGGCTGAGCTGTGCGCGGGCAGTCCAGAATCCAGGAAGCGGAAGAGGAAGGCAAGGGACCGATGAGCCTGAATGGGGCTGAAACGCCCAGGTGTATATATTTTTTATTTATTTTACATCTTAGGTTAACTTCAACCACTTATCGACATTGTAGCATATTTAAATGTCATGTTAGAGCCTGTTAATGGCAACATGACGTTTTACAACAACAACAACAACAACAACGTTGCACGGTCCCACCGCCGCTTCCGCCACTGTTTGCATCGGGATTCTGTGTTCAGCGATTGGGGAAGAGGACCGAGCAGTCTTCTACCCAAATTGCAAACACAAGAGATAATACTACCCAAAACAATTAGGGCTACAGCCATGGACCTGTAAAAAACTGCTATACACAACAAAGTGTCCATCTAGGCAATATAAATTGATTCAAAAATCGCCAAACCATGATAAGTTGCAAATTCAATATCAAAGTTTATTAAGGACTTGTCCCTCAAACATAAAATCAATTAAAACAGCATAGCGCACAGACTGACATGTGGATACCACAAATAATAGCTGAAGCAGGTTCACACTGTAAGCGTGGGCGATTTGCCATAACACATGCCATGATTCACAAATATACTAAGCCTTCCATAATGATAATGATTTCATTCAATCATTATCATTATCATTATGGAAGGCTTAGTATATTTGTGAATCATGGCATGTGTTATGGCAAATCGCCCACGCTTACAGTGTGAACCTGCTTCAGCTATTATTTGTGGTATCCACATGTCAGTCTGTGCGCTATGCTGTTTTAATTGATTTTATGTTTGAGGGACAAGTCCTTAATAAACTTTGATATTGAATTTGCAACTTATCATGGTTTGGCGATTTTTGAATCAATTTATATTGCCTAGATGGACACTTTGTTGTGTATAGCAGTCTTCTACCCAATCGCAATGCCTGGAATGAATGGACGTGACCGCGATCAGCGGCCACGTCCATTTATAAAACAGGAAGCCGTCACAGTGTAGTTAAATGTAGGGGGGAAGTAAACACTTCCTATAACAGGAAAGTGTTCACTAGCGCCATCTTGCAGCCAAAAAGTAGAATTATACATACAGGCACATACATACGTAGACAATACTAATGAAATTAATAACTCACATTACCAAAGCCCCCCCCCCCCCCCCCCCCCCCCCAAAAAAAAAACACTTAAAAAAAATCAGTTTAAAAAAAATACATAAATAGTTGCCTTAGGGACTCAGCATTTTTAATCTATATTTTATGAGGGAAAATTACTTTTACTTTACTACATAGAGGCTTGTAATTGTGGACTGGACAAAAGAAAAAAGAAAAACAGAAAAATAACACCTATATTTCAAAATAATATATTGTTGCCATACATTGTGATAGGGACATAATTTAAATGCTTTAATAACCGGAACAACTGGGCAAATAAAATGTGTCGGTATTATCCACAGGAGAATGTTTAATTTTAAAACTATAATGGCCGAAAACTGAGAAATAATGCATTTTTTCCATTATTTTCTTATTTTTCCCATTAAAGCGCATTTAGAATAAAATAATTCTTAGCAAAATGTACTATCCACAGAAAGCCTAATTGGTGGCGAAAAAAAACGAGGTATAGATCATTTTCTTGTGATAAGTAGTAATAAAGTTATTAGGGAATAAATGGGAGGAGCACTGACTGGTGAAAATTGCTCTGGTCCGTTAGGGTAAAAACCCTTGGGGGTGAACTGGTTAATTATACTTCTCAGGTACAGAAAAAAATACTGTGACATTGCTAATTTGTTGTACAATTCTGTTTTTTTTAGCAAATTTGTTACCACAGATCAATTGTGAAAATGTCTTATTATTTTTTTGTAAAGGTGACCTTTATCTTCACACAATGGGCCATAGGCAATTAACTTTTTCTCCTGAGTTTTCTCCTTGTGGATTGTTTTGCAATTAAAAAAGTACCAAGAAGTACCGGTAGTTGAAAAAATACTTATTTTGTACATTTTTTTTTCTTACTGGTGATTTTAAAGGCATGTTATTGACAAGTTTGAAAATAACACCCTAAGACAGTGCTGTCCAACTTCATGGGCATGGAGGGCCATTTTTTTTTCAGACCCCATGGTGGAGGGCCGAAGGTTCTTGCTAGAGCCGCTGCCCCCCCCCCCCCCCCCCCCCCCCGGAAAAAATGCAATTAAAGGATAATTAGATTGGCAGCACTTTTCACAAAATGCAATTTAAAATAACGGTGAAGTTGTGTGGCGCGCATAGCGCGCCAGAAAACACGAGGGTTCCATTGAGCGGCGCGCTTAGCGCGCCGCGCCGAAAAATGGGTGTGGCCATGGACCAGAATGCGGGTGTGGCCACGGGTGGAGACAAATTTACATGAACTTAGCAATGTGGGACATTAGATTAGGATAGTGGTGGTGAACCTTTTGGAGGCCGAGTGTCCAAACTGCAACCCAAAAGTCACTTATCGCAAAGTGGCAACAGCAATTTAAACTACATACAAACGTTTTAACTCATACATGAACATTATGGAAAATCCAAGTTGAAAATAAACTGTGAAGATAAACAATTTCATCCATCCTACTCCTGAAAAATGTGGGGTTTTTTTTAGAACCTCCCAGTTTTATTTTCCGTTTTAAAAAGCTAAAAAAGTAGGTTTAATGCTATTGTCTCATGATGACGATTCAGCTTTTCCATAGTCTCACAGTTCGCAATCATGTGACTCCCAACAAGACAAATTCAGCAATCATGAGGCCCCCAACAAATCATGAGGCCCCCAACAAGACAAATTCAGCAATCATGATGCCCCCAACAAGACAAATTTAGCAATCATGAGGCCCCCAAAAAATCATGAGGCCCCCAACAAGACACATTCAGCAATCTTGAGGCCCCCAACAAGACAAATTTAGCAATCGTGATGCCCCCAACAAATCATGAGGCCCCCAACAAGACAAATTCAGCAGTCATGAGGCACATAAATAGACAGCATTTCACATAAATAAGCAGAATGCCCCTTTAGTGACAGGTGCCCCCCACTTAGATAGTGACAGGTGCCCCCCACTTAGATAGTGACAGGTGCCCCCCAGCTAGATAGTGACAGGTGCCCCCCCAGTTAGATAGTGACAGGTGCCCCCCCAGTTAGATAGTGACAGGTGCCCCCCCAGTTAGATAGTGACAGGTGCCCCCCCAGTTAGATAGTGACAGGAGCCCCCCCAGTTAGATAGTGACAGGTGCCCCCCCAGTTAGATAGTGACAGGAGCCCCCCCAGTTAGATAGTGACAGGTGACCCCCCAGTTAGTGACAGGTGCCCCCCCAGTTAGATAGTGACAGGTGCCCCCCCAGTTAGATAGTGACAGGTGCCCCCCCAGTTAGATAGTGACAGGAGCCCCCCCAGTTAGATAGTGACAGGTGCCCCCCCAGTTAGATAGTGACAGGAGCCCCCCCAGTTAGTTAGTGACAGGTGCCCCCCCAGTTAGATAGTGACAGGAGCCCCCCCAGTTAGATAGTGACAGGTGCCCCCCCAGTTAGATAGTGACAGGAGCCCCCCCAGCTAGTGACAGGTGCCCCCACCAGTAGCGAGCCCGTTACCTCTGGGGCTGGCCTCTCCGGTGTCCCCGCTGGCCTCTCCGGTGTCCCCGCTGACGATGCCGCTGCCTCTCCTATGTCCCCCTGCTGCCGCTGCCTCTCCTATGTCCCCCCGCTGCCGCTGCCTCACAGATCAGACCTCACAGATCGCGGCGACTGAAGCAAGCAGAGCGCGCGCATGACACCCGCGCGGCAGAACGTCACATGCGGTAGTGACTAATGATTCACTTCCGCATGTGACGTACTCCGTGCGGGTACCATGCGCCCTCTGTTTACATCAGTCGCCGCGATCTGTGAGGTCTGATCTGTGAGGCAGCGGCAGCGGGGGGACATAGGAGAGGCAGCGGCAGCAGGGGGACATAGGAGAGGCCAGCGGGGACACCGGAGAGGCCAGCGGGGACACAATAAGAGGGAGCAGGCATGGCGCCCATAGCGCAAGCCATGCCTGCATCCCAGGGAGACGAGCGGGCCGCAGCAGGTGGCCTGGCGGGCCGGATGCGGCCCGCGGGCCGCCAGTTGGACAGCACTGCCCTAAGAGAAAACGAAAGGTGAAAAGGATAATTACATTGGGCCAATATATTTTTCCCCAATGAGACACTTATCATTTTTCTCATTCCTGTTGGATTGGTTGGGTTGTGGAGGAGATGCTTGGGGAAATGCCAGGATTTGAGGGTCCTGAATCCTAAAATAAGTCGGAGAGTTTTTTTTACACACAAAAATGGGATCGCTGGTTCTGTAAACTTGGTGAGATTGACGGCCGTGATTTTCGATTTATTACGTAAACCAAAACCATCCTTTCTTGTTCAGTTATACCAGTGGTCCTCAAACTAAGGCCCGTGGGCCGAATGTGGCTCCCTGAGGCTTTGTTACCGCCCCCCCCACACACACACAAAATGTATTACTTATAGATGCGGTCAGCTACATCTTTAAAGTGAACCTCCAGACTAAAAATTGACTCAGCAGCACTGAAAAGGCCTGGGGTTTCTTTAACAGTTTCACAGCATCAGAAATGTGTTTCTCTTATACAAGCCTCATTTTTAGCTGCACAGAAGAAAACTGCCCGGGCATTTTTCCCCTGATGCTGTGCAAAGCATGATGGGATTTCTGATGTTGTTGTTCTCATTCTGCTGTTTTGGTGCAATTTTTTTTTTTTTTTACATTTTGAATTTGACATTTGAAGTTTAGCGTGTGCAGCTGGGAGGGGTTATCAGGACACAGGACAGTTGGAACTGTGTCTCCTGCTCCTTGTCACCTCCTTTCAACCAAAAATATGGCTGCCCCCTTGACAAAGATGGCAGCCCCCATGAATCACAAACATTTGCCTGTTCTTTTAAAACAGGGTGGGTAAAAAATTATATTACCTCTCTATTCTAATTAACATAAGTAATGTAACTTAATGACAGTATGTTTGTTTAGGCTGAAGTTCCCCTTTAAATATTGTTGGTCCGCATATAGATTAGCAGTGCTGGCACCACCCTTCCACATGGAAGCCAGAAAGCAGTAATTCGCTGGTTTCCAATCAAATTCCACATCAGGTGACACTGCTGTCCAATTGGATTGCAGGTTGTCACCTGGGTATGCTTCACTGTCTGGCCCGCAAAGACTTCTACATCATTTTATGTATACTCTGCCCCCCAGCAGTCTGAAGTATGTTGACCCGGCCCTCCACCCAAAACGTTTGGGGACCTCTGAGTTATACGATGATGGCCGAAATGGTTGGCACTTGACACACCAGAAATTTTTCCAGAAAATCAAGTATTTCTCACAGAAAAGTATTGCAGTACCACATGTTTTGCTATACACATGTTTATTCCCTTTGTGTACATTGGAACAAAACAAAAACAAGTCTGATATATTTGTTGTGTGGGGATTTTCCAATGATATTTATAATTTGCACCATGTTTTATAATTATGCATGAGGTCACGGATTATTTCATTATAGGACTATTTATTGCATACTGAACCCGGGCTCTACTCCCTGGAGGATCATAGCTGAACCTCCAGTGGGACAATTGGCTATAGGTATTCTATTGTGTGCAGTACAATATTATATTTGCATCGTGTGTGCATATACAGTACATTACAAGCAGTGAGTTTTATGGGATGCTCTTTTCATTGTTTTTAAAGAGAAACTCCAACCTAGAATTGAACTTTATCCCAATCAGTAGCTGATACCCCCTTTTACATGAGAAATATAATGATTTTCACAAACAGACCATCAGGGGGCGCTGTATGACTGATTTTGTGCTGAAACCCCTCCCACAAGAAGCTCTGAGTACCGCAGTACTCTGGGCAAACTGCCACAATGTAACAAGGTTCACAGGCAGGAATTAGCTGTTTACAGCTGTCTCTAACAGCCAAAACAGCTAGGAGCAGCTACATAAACTGCCCACAGTAAAAATGTCACCATGTAATACATGTCAGAATGTAAATCGGGGAGAGGAAAGATTTTACAATGAGCAAACACTGACTAAATCATTTATACATAATTATGGTAAAAAATGAAGCACTTTTTTTTACTACATTATTTTCACTGGAGTTCCTCTTTAATGTTGAATCATGAAGTGTATTAGTGTTTTTTTCATAGAATTTGTTACAATAAAAACGATTTGTTAATTATTTTTCAATACTACCCCTTGAGTGGTGCTGCTATTACTGTTTTTTTTTTTTTTATATACATTGTGCATATATTTCTTGACCCTAACACACTCATAACTATTGCAAGTGTTGCAGACACCCCCAGAGTCTAACAAAACAAAAAAAGGGAGGAAAAAAAGCAATTTGGACATAATATCGCAAAACTTCAAAAAAAGGACTGGACAAAATTATTGGCGCTCTTAACCATTTCAGTACCGCAGTGCCGAAAATCTCATACATCCGAGCAACGTTCACCTCCCATTCATTCGCCTATAACTTTATTGCTACTTATCGCAATTAATTGATCTATATCTTGTTTTTTCTGTCACTAATTCGGCTTTCTTTGGGTAGTACATTTTGCTAAGAATTATTTTTTTCTAAATCCATTTTAACAGGAAGATTAAGAAAGAAATGAAAAAAAAATTATTATTTCTCAGTTTTTGGCCATTATAGTTTGAAATTAAAACTCATGTGTTTTATTTGCCCATCTGTCCCGGTTATTACACCGTTTAAACGATGTCCCTATCACAATTTATGGTGCCGATATTTCATTTAGAAATAAAGTTGCATTTTTTCAATTTGCGTTCATCACTATTTATAAGCTTATAATTTTAAATAATATAATAACATACTCTCTTGACATGCATATTTAAAACGTCCAGACCCTTGGGTAACTATTTATGTTGTTTTTGTTTTTTTTTATTATTTTTTTTAATATAAAATGTATGTGGGTAATTTTTGGTGTGGGAGAGAAACTGCTAATTTTAAAGGTAAAATAATAGAATTGTTTCAGTAAAAATGTATGTGGGTGCAGTTTACTATTTGGCCACAAGATGGCCACAGTAAAAAAAAATCCTGGATGCGAACGATCTCGCATCCAGGAACTAAAGAACACGGAGAAGTTTCCTGGGGGGCAGAAATACAGCGCTCTCTCACTAGAAAGCGTAGTTTTTTCTGCAGGGAAGTTAGATCGGTGAATGGGAATTATATTCCCATTCACTGATCGGGGGGCTAGCGGCGGGCGGCGGGAGCGCGCGCGGGGGCACGCCCGATCGCGCACACGATGCGGCGGGAGCAGCAGTGCCTATCTGGACGAGGAAGCTTGTCCAGATAGGCCGAACTGGTTAACTTATAATATTTGCACACTCTTTGAAAAAAAATAACTGAAATCAGTTGCTTCCTATAAGCATCAATAAGCTTCTTACAACTCTCACTCGGAATTTTGGACCACTCTTTCTTTGCCCACTGCTCCAGGTCTCACTTAAGCTTTGTACCCACCTGGTGCTTTTCCCGATGATTTTCCCGTCGACCGGTGATTTTTTTTTCCACAATGTTGCCAGGTGGGAACAGAAGCATGATTGTTAACGTCGTATAGAGTCGTGTGGTGACTGAAGACCGACACGGCGGATTGGATCTTAAAGATCCCAGACGACACCGCACAAAGTACCGCGAATGCTGGAAGTCTCGCTCAAGCCGCCGTGTACATCGCATTACCTCGCGCTTAACCCGCCAACAGGAAGAGGCGTCGCTAGCGACTGTCATCAAGGGGATGTCGCAGGACCTGTTGAGCAGGGAGTACGCAGGTTTATTGGAAAAGTGCCTTTTCCCAACAGCAATTTTAAGATCTCTCCACTGGTTCAATGGGATTTAGATCTGGACTCATTGCTGGCCACTTCAGAACTCGCCAGTGCTTTGTTGCCATCCATTTCTGGATGCATTTTGACGTATGTTTGGGGTCATTGTCCTGCTGGAAGAACCAAGATCTGGGACACAAACCCAGCTTTCTGGCACTGGGCTTAACAGTGCGACCCAAAATCCTTTGATAATCCTCAGACTTCATGATGCCTTGCACGCATTCAAAGCACTCACTGCCAGAGGCAGCCAAACCTCCACCATATTTCACTGTAGGCACTGTGTTCTTTTCTTCGTAGGCCTCATTCTGTTTTCGGTAAACAGTAGAATAATGTGCTTCACCAAAAAGCTCTATCTTGGTCTCACCTGTCCACAAGACATTTTCCCAGAAGAATTTTGGCTTACTCAAGTATATTTTGGCAAATTTCAGTCTTGTTTTTTTATTTCTCTGTGTCAGAAGTGGGGTCCTCCTGGGTCTCCTGCCATAGCGTTTCATTTCATTTAAATGTCGATGGATAGTTGGCACTGACACTGATGCTTCCTGAGCCTGCAGGACAACCAGAGCTGGATTTAGGCCAAGGCCACCTAGGCCATGGCCTAGGGTACCACAGGAGCAAGGGCACCGAAGCAGCAGGCTAAATTTATGCAGCATTTGCAAACTTGCAAATGCTGCAATGCAGGGAGATCAGGCGAGCACCTGACCACAGTAATCTGCTGCTAGCCGCCTGTGCAGCAGCCACCTTGCTCTCTGTGCACGTTTGCATTGTGGCTGGCGGCTATGGATTTGGACAGCGTGGGAGACGGAAAGGAAGAGGAAGCTTTTGCACTGGAGACAAGCTGAGAAATGAGTGACACTGATGGCTGCTTCTGCGGTGTGAAGGCGAGCTGGCTACCTATACTGAAATGGGGAAGTGGAAAAAGGAGGGATTAAGGGAGTCATCTGGCTACCTATACTGAAGGGGGGGCAGCTGGTGACAGAGGCCTTGGGCGGTAAAGAGTACAAATCCGTCCCTGAGGACAACGTGAATTTCTTTGGAACTTGTTAGGGGCTGCTTATCCACCCTCTGGACCACACCACCCTGAATGCACCCGATCTCGTCTGCTTACCCACCATCCGGACTATCCTGCGTTGCAACCTTTCATTAATTTTTCTCTTCCGTCCACGCCCAAGGAGATTAGCTACATTGCCATTGGTTGCAACCATCTTGATAATGTTGTGCACTGTGGGCAAAGGCAAATCTCGATCTCTGGAGATGGACTTGTAACCTTGAGATTGTTGATATTTTCCCACAACTTTGGTTCTTAAGTCCTCAAAAAGTTCTCTTCTCCTCTTTCTGTTGCCCATGCTTAGTGTAGCACACACAGACACACAATGCAAAGTCTAAGTGTCTTGCTACAGGAAAAGTGACACCACTTAAACAGGCTATTGCACAGGTTCTTTATAATTCCTTCAAACGCCAGATACACTCAGGGCCGGGCCGAGGCAGAGGCGAGAGTGGCTCCAGCCTCAGGGCGCAGTGTACGAGGGGCCACACAACTCACTCAGCTATCATTGTGTTTGAAGCAGAGATTAAAAAAAAAAAAAAAAAAGTACATGGCAGTGACTGCAAGCCAGATAACTGGAGATTAAAGGGAATCTGAAGTAAAAATAAACTTATGATATAATTATTTGTATGTGTGGTATATCTAACAAATAAAACATTAGCAGCAGATATAGGAGTCTAATATTGTTTCCAGTACAGGGAGAGTTAAGAAACTCAAGTTGTTATCTATGCAAAAGAGCTTCTCTGAGCTGAGACTTTCAAAGTGGCAGAGAGCTCTGTCTTCTGAAGTTTATTAGTTCAATTGTCTGTCACTATATTTTTTTTTCTTCCTGCAGAGTAAAGTTCAAAAGTTCACTAGCCTGCTCTGTGAAATCATTTAGAATTCTGAGTAGTGTGTAAACTGCAAATATTAGAGAATGATGCAATGTTATAAAAAAAACGATATAACTGAAAATAAAAATATGGGACTATTTTCTTTGCTACTAATGTTCTATTAATTATCCGTACTACACATACAATTCATTATATCATCATTTTTTTTTTTTGCTTCAGTGGCACTTTAAGGCGTCGGAGGGGTTGAGGGCCCTGGGGCGCCTCTTAAATAATAGCAATCAGTGTGTGACAGCTGGGGTGGGTGGGATCGAGGGGCGCACTTTGGTGTCTCAGTCTTGGATGCAGGAGGACCTTGTCCCGCCTCTGGCTACACTCTCAATAATTATAAGATAACAATGCGCAATCAGTGCAATGTCAAGAAGAGCGGCCAGCTCCGACACGAAGCCAAGAGACGTCTGACAGTAGCACTGATGGCCTCATCTTTTATACACTTTACGGTCCATAGAAAACCATTGCAACCAGGGCCGGATTTACCATAAGCCACTGTAGGCACGTGCCTATAGGCGCCTTATGTGAGAGAGGTAGTCCCTCCTCCTCAAATCACTGACCTCAGGGGCTTACAGTCTAATCCATGCCTCATATCACTGACCTCAAGCACTTACACTCTAATCCTTGTTACATGTCAATAAGGATGATATGAAAAAGTGATTAGAGTGTAAGATTCTAAGGACAGTTAGTGACATAAGGCAGGGATTAGAGTTCAAAATATTTTACTTGGGGGTGTGGCCTGTGTTCAGGGGTGGAGTTTAGGGCGCCAGAAGGCCTGTGCCTACAGGCCTCCCAGTTGTAAATCCGGCCATGATTGCAGCCCATCTAGTTCTATGTATTCCCTTTGAGGTTAACCAGATCTTCTAATACAAAACATAATGGCTGGAACAAAACCAGAGCCATGTCCCATCTATGTCTCTCCCTCCCTGGAACTGACGGATTTATGGCTTGCCCTGGTCAAACATCTATTTCTGAACAATTAAGAATTCATATAGGAAACAATCGTTATCTTGATTCATTAAATGTCAATATACCTTAGAGGACTTGTGTGTCCCATGTCCCTTACATGCGGGTGGTTTAGATTACTGTCTCATACACAAGTGTGGCTGCGGCGGCAGCCCTAGGACTGCCTAATGCCGATTGGCTGTTTTGCAGAAGATCGCGCGCGCTGATGTGCGTGCATCCCTGCTTGGATGGCGGAGCTCCACTCCGCCTTCAGTCTCCCAGCGGCGATCACCGCTAGGAGACTGTTAGACGACGAAACCGCCGTCTATTAACATTGTACAACGCTGGGATCTAAGGCAGTGCTGTACTGGGGACAGCCATGTGACACGGCTATCCCCCTGGGACACAGGAGAGTGAGAACAAATATCTGGGGGGCGATCAGACCCCACCAACAGAAATCTCTGTTGGTGGGGAGAAAAGGGGGGGGGGGGGGGGGGAATCACTTGTGTGCTGAGTTGTGCGGCCCTGCAGCGAGGCCTTGAAGCTTCAGTGGCCAATCTAGCAAAAAATGGCCTGGTCTTTAGGGGGGTTTAACACTGCGGTCCTCAAGTGGTTAAAGTGATCTTCAGACCTACATGTAAAAAATGGATTTCCCAGTAGAACAAACAGCAGGTCTGGCACTGGTTTGCAATAATCCAATGTTCCTTTTAATCCAGCAGGTACAAGCAATACATTAGGAGCATAAAGAGGTCGGCCTAACATCCGTTTCGCAGGTTACCCTGCTTCTTCAGAGGCACAAAAGACAGGGCACACAGGCAACATCCCCTATATATATATATATATATATATATATATATACTGTATATATATATATATATATATATATATATATAGATATACACTATAATGCAAAAAAGCTCACCCCTCTGTTCGCATCCACCGCCACTGGCCACGCCCGCTGCGGCCGCGGGTGCCTGCCCCCTTCCGGGAATGCCCCTCCGGTCACATTCGGCCAATCACAATGCGGCAGGCGTAGCCAATCAGCGTGCGCCCATTGCCGGCTCTAGACAGCCAATGGACGCACTACAGGGTAGAGCGCTGCATGGGACAAAAAGCCTAAACAGGCAAAGGCTGCCATAGCAACCTTACACACCGGGCGCAATTCCAAGCGGCGTGAATGCGGATGTTTATTCCACTATGCTTGCCATGACAACCAGAAATCCCTGTCTCAGCAGCAACTTCAGCATAAAGTGTACACATACAAGAGAACTTTTAACAGCATATTCATACCCCATACATATGATAGACAATGTACGAGGACTATAAAGGGAACGCCCATCTAGGTACATCCCCAGGCTATGCTAAATAGCAAAGTAAGTCCATTCCTTTCGCAAAACATGCATATCAATGCCTGAAAAAAGTTCATGTTTGGCATGCAATAGAGAGGGGTTAACACAGGGTTAGCCAGTCAGCAACCTTGGCTTACCACCCAGTTCTTCCCGTTCCACCTCATCATGCCAAATACAGGGAGATGATCATTCCTGGCACCCTGAAACAAAGACAAAAAAAGAGAAAACAAACATTAAAAACAGTAAATATGAGGCATGACAGAACAGGTGTGGCAAGACAATCAGCTACGTATAAAAAAGAGCAGCGTCATTGAACAACACTCCGAAGTCAAAATAAATAAGACAATATTTTTCAAGGAAGCAGAACAGTTCATTTCTCTCGTTAAGCCCCAAACGGCCACAGGCTTTTGTCCTAGAGATTAGTTTGGCCTCCTCCTGTCTAAGCAGTTTTTCCCAGTCACCTCCTCTCCTTGGCTGGTCAACTACTTTTAGGCCCTTGAACCTTAAAGGGGAACTCTCATTTCCATGTTCCTCTAACACATGTTTTATCAACCGTCCCGCACCTTTTTTAGTATTTAAAGAATTGGCATGTTCCTGGTACCTTGTACAAAGCTGGCTGGTAGTCATCCCAATAACGATTGCAAGAACATAAAACTGCATACACTACATGTGTTGACCGGCAATGTATAAAGTCTTTAATAAGGAGCTGTTCACTCCCCAGAGTAATACGTTTCCCCTGTACAAAGTGGGTGCAGTGATTGCAAGTTCCGCATTTAAAGCACCCTTTAGGTCTCAGGCTGGTCAGCCAATCTGATTTCTTTTCTTCTCTAAACTCACTCCTCACTATCACGTCCCCAATGGTTCGGGCCCTGCGAAAAGTAATCAGAGGTCTTTCCGGGAACTTTTTCCCAAGGGCCATATTAGAGCGTAGATCTCCCCAATTTTTTTGGGATAGAATTCCTAGTCTTTTTGCCATTGGGGAGTACTCAAAGATTAGGGGGACCCCCATATTCTGGTCACCCTTTGCCTTTACCTTTTTCTTCCTCACCAACAGTTCGGATCTAGGCTTTGCGTTGGCCTTCTCAAAGGCTGTTACTACAAGAGACAAAGGGTAACCCCGGGTCCAAAACCTTAACCCCAGTTCGTAATTTTGCTGCAAAAAGTCAGTGTTCCTACTATTATTCCTCTTCAACCGGATAAATTGGCTATATGGGATGGAATTTTTTACATGGTCTGGGTGGTAGCTAGAATATTGGAGGATATTATTGGTTGCTGTAGGTTTCCTATAGCCTTTTGTTATGAGTATCCCCTCCTCCACCGTTATTGTTATATCAAGAAATTCCATTCTTTCTCCCCCCCCCCTCATACACCAGTAAAACGCATGTTATAATTGTATATATACTGTATACTGTATATAGTGCTGGCATCTTCTGCAGCACTGTACAGAGTATCATGCCACTTAACTGTCCCTCAGAAAAGCTCATAATCTAATCCCACCATAGTCATAGTCAAACATCCTACCATATTATGATTATGTATTTATATAGCACTGACATCTTCTGCAGCACTTTACAGAGTACACAGTCATGCCACTGACTGTCCTCAGAGGAGCTCAAAGTCTAATCCTACCATAGTCATAGTCTAATGTCCCACCATATTATTATTATGTAGCACTGACATCTTCTGCAGCACATTACAGAGTACATAGCAGGGGCAAACCCAGGATTTTCAAGGGGAAGATTTCTTAACCACTTCACCTCCCTTGCTACGCTTATCTACTCCCCACAAAACTTTACTTGAAGCTCAGGGGAGTAGATAGGCGTACTTGTGGTAAACAGTGTGCTGTATGCCCAATAAGCTATCTGATTATGTATATAGGGTATCATTTTAACCGTGACAAGTGAGAGAATAGATTTTGTGTTGTTTGACAACTGAGGGCTAAGTCATGTGATTTTTTTTACCGGAAAACTGAATGAAAAGCAATAAAACTGTTATTTTCATGTACTCTATACCCCTAAATAAATACTTGTAAAAAAAACAAAAGTGACAGGCAGCATTGAAAAGAGAATACATAGTTACCCTAGGGACTTAGCTTTTAAAATATGTATGTCATGAGAGTGTATTACTGTTAATTATGAAGATAAGGGCTTTTAATTACTGATGGAGTACAATGAGAAAACAAAAAACACAAACCAGAAACTAATATATTATCGCCATACATTGTACTAGGAACATTATTTAAATGTTGAGATAACCAGGACAAATTAGCAAATACAATGTGTGGGTTTTACCTATGGTAACATTGTTTATTTGAAAACTATAGTGCATGGAAATGGAGAAATAGTGTATTTTTTCTTTTTTTTTTCTCATTTTTCCCTTTAAAATGCACAGATAATAGCATAATTACTAAAAGCAAATATCACCCTCACAAAGCATAATTTGTGGCAAAAAAAACAAGATATAGATCATTTACATCTGATGAGTAGCAATAAAGTTATTGGTGAATGAATGGGAGGAGCGCTGAAATGTAAAAATTGCTCTGGTTTTTAAGCAAAAAACCCTGTGGTGCTGAAGTGGCTTCCCTCAGCCACGCACAACACAGTATAATAATATGGTAGGAGATCATTCTGGGTATACACAATGCAATTTCCCGTTCGGGTGACAACGGGATCGATCAGGGAGCAGTTTGGATACAGATAATAATGAGGACAGCCGACATTAGTAATGAAGGGGAAAGTGAAGCATTCAAACAGCAGGGCACAGGGCTGTGCTCATACCTGGCTCTGTTAAGTTCCCCAGAGCTGCTCAATGCTCTGTACACACGCTGCTGCTCCATGCCCTGTACACACGCTGCTGCTCCATGCTCTGTACACACGCTGCTGCTACATGCTCTGTACACACGCTGCTGCTCCATGCTCTGTACACACTCTGCTGCTCCATGCTTTGTACACACTCTGCTGCTCCATGTTTTGTACACACTCTGCTGCTCCATGCTTTGTACACACGCTGCTGCTCCATGCTCTGTACACACACTGCTGCTCCATGCTCTGTACACACGCTGCTGCTCCATGCTCTTTACACACGCTGCTGCTGCTCCATGCTTTGTACACACGCTGCTGCTCCATGCTCTGTACACACGCTGCTGCTCCATGCTCTGTACACACACTGCTGCACCATGCTCTGTACACACACTGCTGCACCATGCTCTGTACAAACGCTGCTGCTCCATGCTCTGTACACACGCTGCTGCTCCATGCTCTGTACACACGCTGCTGCTCCATGCTCTGTACACACGCTGCTGCTCCATGCTCTGTACACACGCTGCTGCTCCATGCTCTGTACACACGCTGCTGCTGCTCCATGTTTTGTGCACACACTGCTGCTACATCCAAAGTCAACTGTAGGGGGCAGTGCTGTGAGCTGCAGGATGTCTCCAGATATTCTGGTGTCTCAACTTCTGCCTGTCCCCAGACACTGCACCAGCCCTGGTCTGAGGGGGGATTCTGGGCAGCTGTGATCCCCTCCCCCCCCCCTGCATTTGCCTACTGTATGCATAGTAACGTCACTGAGGGGCCTCAGAGGAGCTCACAATCTATTTCCCCTTGGGTTGTTTTCAGGTAGGAAATGGGACGTAATGGTATGCACATGATAATGAGATGATGTTTAACATATAGAAATTTCAGTTGACATGAATAAAGTAATTTGTAATGTAATAATGTATTGATAAATTATAACTGATAATTAAATTGATGGGACTGGGTGCAAAAAATGAATAGATTTGTTTGTGTGTCTTCAAGATTCTGAGACTTGCCAAGAATCTCCGTCTCCCCTGAGCTTAGTTTAAAATAGCCAAAGTCAACCTTGAAAAGAAAACCAGCGACCATCCCCCTCTGCTTCAGCTACATTACCAAACGATGTAATAGAATGGATGGAATGGATGGGGGAGCAGATGTGAAAGGTTAAAAAAGTCTTGGAAAGTGAGAGGAATCTAACCTCAGAGCTTGGCTCAGGTATTTGGGAGGATATGACTGATGTGTAGTCAGTACTAAATTGAAGATAAGGGTAAAAGGGGTAAAAGGAATATAGTAAAATATTTTTTTAGTATGTATACAGTGCCGACATCTTCCACAGCGCTTTACCCAGTATATTGTCTTGTCACTTAAAGAGACACTGAAGCAAGAAAAAAAAATTATGATATAATGATTTGTATGTGTAGTACAGCTAAGAAATAAAACATAAGGAGCAGAGATATAAGTCTAATATTGTTTCCGGTACAGGAAGAGTTAAGAAACACCAGTTGTAATCTATGCAAAAGAGCGATTGAGCTCCACAACTTTTAGATGCAGAGAGCTCTGTCTTCTGAAGCTTATTATCTCAAGTGTCTGGCACTGTATTGTTTTTTTTTCCTGTAGAGAACAGTTCAAAAGTTCACTGTCCTGCTCTGTAAAATCATTAAGAATGCTGAGTAGTGTGTAAACTGCAAATATTACAAAATGATGCAATGTTATTAAAAAAAACTATATAACTGAAAATAAAAATATGGCTTTGTTCACATTGCGTTCGGCTCGCGTGTCTGTCCGCAGTGGGCTTTTTTAAGGGTTTTTTTTAAGAGTTTTCCAGCGATTTTTTGCGTGTTTGCTCATTTTTGTGGGCGTTTTTGTAAGCGCTTTTGCAGAGCGCTTCCGTCTTTTGATCCGGAAAAAAAAATCTGGAAACAATAAATACAATGTATTTTCTTTAAAAAAAACGTTCACGCAATTTTGTGAGCGTTTTGCGTTTTTCCTATACCTTCCATTGAGGCAAATCGCCTCCAAAATGGCCCAAGCACCGCTTTTGTAAGCGGATCGCAAACGAACCGCTCTGATATGAACTCTCTCATAGAAAATCATTGCACAATCGCTTTCAGGGCGATTTTGAAAATCATCCGCTTTTAAATTTTTACAAAAACACCTATAATGTGAACAAGGCCTATGAGAATATTTTCTTTGCTACTAATGTTCTAGTACTTATCTGTACTACACAACCAATTCATTATATCTGTACTACACAACCAATTCATTATATCATAATGTTTTTTCCGCTTCAGTGTCTCTTTAAAGTGTACCAGATATCAAGAGAACTAAAGAATCAATACTTACCTGGGGCTTCCTCCAGCCCCATAGGCTCGCCTGAGTCCTACGCCGTCCTCCCACAGTCTGCCGTTCAGCCCCAGTAACTGGCTCAGTCAGGTCCAGTCTGGGTCTTCTGCGCATGCGCAGCGTGGACCTCCTGCACATGAGCAGTAGACCGAGACTGACGCAACTGAGCTCCAGTTGAACCCAAAGAGAGGCGTTACTGTGAACTCTTTGTAACAACAAGATCAGAGCGCCCACATCTCACAACAACAGATATGACACACACATGGAAATGTCATCAACTAACAATTCAACATTTATTTTATTTATTTTTATTTTACAACACAACTGTCATTTGATCCCTCCGCTGTGTCAGCTGGCTGCCATGGCACAGAAGTTAATTGGTCAACACAGGATGTTAACCCTATGTCTGCTTCCATGAAAGCAGGAAGTAGACATGCTGCAGATTTATTGCAGGATTTGTATCAGCTGTAACAAAGAAAACAGTTATTTTGCTGTTGCGTATCTTTTAGAGCAAAGAGGAAGTTCTGAGTTCAGGTCCGCTAGAGGCGCGTACACACGCCTGATCCTTTCAAACAACGGGTCGTCAGACCAGCCCGCGGGGTGGCCGTTCTGACGACAGTATCCTCCTGCGTACAGTCTGTCGGCAGGCTGATAAGGCTGGTTTTGACTGATCCGCTCGGCGAATCAGCCTGACGACCTGACGACCTGTCGTTTTAAGGAATCAGGCGTGTGTACTCACCTTTAGTCACTCTCATCAAAGGACTGTTTGAATTATTCCAATTATTCCATTATTTACAGATGATACACTTTCAATACAACTCTGTTGAGGTGTTGGGGGGGTGGGGGGGGGGGGGGCTGGGGGGGTGTTGGGGGGGGGGGGGGGGTAAAACAAAACCTTTATGGAACGTAGTCCACTTACTGGTGAGAGTCCCTCTGGTTCCCAATCCTTGGTCTGGAATCCTAATCTCACTATGCACTGCACTGCCCCTTCAGTCACTATTGGAGGGTAATGAAAGCCAAATCCACTGACGGGGCAGAAACCCACTTGCCAGTGAGATGTCCGGAAGCTGCTGGGAATGACAAAATGTGGTTCAGTGCAAGAGGTGCACGCCTCCAGGACTTCTCAAGAGCTGCTCCAACACTATGGAACTCCCTACCTCCACCCATTAGGGCAGCCCCCTCCTTCAACATCTTCAAGAAAGCCCTCAAAACTCACCTTTTCACTCTGGCCTACTACCACTCACAAGTGCTCTAAACCTACTGCTGAACTCTGGTCCCCTACCTTTCGTGTCCTTACCTCTCCCTCTAGATTGTAAGCCTTTGGGCAGGGTCCTCCTCCTTTTGTGTCCTACCTGATCATGCACCTCCATTACTGTGAACCCATGCTATGCATCGGAGTGAACATAACTTGCCTAATCTCCGTGCTCCCCTCCAGCGACTAAGCATTACCTTATACTCATACTGTGCTGTGTGATCTCCATGCTCCCATCCAGTGACTAAGCATTACCTTGTACTCATACTGTGCTGTGTGATCTCCATGTTCCCATCCAGTGACTAAGCATTACCTTGTACTCATACTATGGTGTGTGATCTGGTTTTCTTGTATTCCTGTATTGTCTTATTGCTGTATGTCACCCCTAAATATTGTCTGTAACCTAAACTAATGTCCAGCGCTGCGTAATATGTTGGCGCTTTATAAATAAATAAATAAATATCTAGGTAATGGCAAACACTGAAATTGCCCCTCCCCCCTGACAAAGCTGTGATACCTGTCTGGTTTATATAAAGGACATTTTGTTTTAAATTAGCTCCATTTGGTGATATATAAACAATTTCTGTTAGAAGAAGGCCACATGATGTGTACGTGCTCAGGGACACTTGCTACTCTTGAACATGTCCTAATAGTAGATTTACTGTTATTTTGCAATGTCCTAGCTTCCTTGACTTTTAGTGGAAAAGGGGCCCCACGGACAGATTTAGACAAGTGATGTGTTGTCCAGACTGAACCACTTCCCCTTGTGACCTTAAACAGAAGGTTGAGTAAGAGAACAGTGGGTGGTGAAACTCATTATAATATGGGTGGAGAGTTCTAAGAATTAAATGTTAACTGCTTCATGTCTGCACTGATTATTGAACTGTGATTGGTTTTTGTAACACTGATGGACATCCTGAACTGCCCAGAGGCATGTATATTTTTGCATAACTATAACTGATAAAAGTCGTTGTAACTAGTGAAATTGAAGCATTTGTCTCCTACACATGCCTCATCAACAAGCTTCTTGATGACAAATAAACTAGCCGTCCTTTTAAGAGGTGTGCCTTGAGTCATTACTGTCAGTATATCACTTTGACACCCCCCTTCTTGTTTTTGAAATACCTATATTATATTACAATTAAGTAGCCATGTGCCTCAGAATTAAAGAAATACATAGTCACATGCTTTCAGATAAAATAATCAAATAGTCACATGCCTCCAGATAATTCAACAAATAGTCACATGCCAACAAAAATATTAAAGTGGACCTGAACTCTTGCACAGGTCAGAAGGAAAACATAGAGAAGTGCACCCTGTATGTATTTAGAGAGTTTAGCCTGTGTAATCCCCCTCATTTGTGTCACAAATTGTAATCTGATCTCCCCCCCCCCTGTGTCACATGACTGCCTATGGCAGAGATGGCAGATAAGCTCATTTGAAAACACAGGCTGTAAACGATATGTCTGCTTTCATGAATCAGGGTGTAGAAACACTGCAGATTTAGTTCAGGATTTGTATCAGCTGTAACAAAGATTTTTTTTGTTGTTTGAAGGTTATTGTGCTGTTAACTTTTAGAACAGAGAGGACGTTCTGAGTTCAAGTCCGCTTTAAAGAGACTCTGAAGCCTTAAAAATTAACACTTTTTTTGCCAGACCTCTTTATAATTAATAGAATTAAAATACAAAATCACAATAGGAACACCGCGCTCATATAATAACCTTCACAGTCATCGAGACATAAATAGAGATGGCCCAGCCTTGGAGAACTCATGGAGAAGCACATGATCAGTTTGATCAGCTGATAGATTTGTAAGCCTCTGATTTGCTGGTCATGATCATGAGGAAGTCGTCACATAAACAATAGTTCATAGATAGCTTGGATCAATGTCTTTATACAGGCACTCCATACACACTAGTTGATCCCAAGGACAATATATTCGGTGTGGAGCGCTGCTATTCAGTGTGTGCACCACTCATAAGCATATATAAATATAGTAGCTGCGCTTCAGTTTGTGCCTGTACTTCTACTGATGAGTGTCAAACAGCAGGATAATAAAACACCCCCTGTTAGGTGGGGACTCACCCAGAGCCGGCCCTAGACTTTTTGCCGCCTGAGGCAAATTTTGAAAAAATTATTGCTGCCGCCCCCCCCTCCCGTGTGTGTGTGTGGGGGGGGGGGGGGCGCCGCCGCGCTGGAGGGGTAGCGGGCAGGACGGGGGTATTGGGCCTAGCGGCGGGGAGGGGGGTCGGACCCGTAAGAGGCAGTGGGCGGGGAGGACTCACCTCTTCCTCGCTCGATCCAGCGTGTGCTCCACTGACGTCACTTCCTGCAACGCCGTCCACTTACAATACAGTGGGCGGCGCTGCAGGAAGTGACGTCAGTACAGCGCACGCTGGATCGAGGAAGAGGTGATTTCTCCCCACCCACTGCCTCTTACGAGTAGCGCTTCTGATCTATTTAAGGCTGGAGGGGAGCAGAGGACCGGGGACCCAGGCGAGGGAGGGGGGGGGATCCGACCCCCCTCCCCGCCGCTATACCCCCGTCCTGCCCGCTACCCCTCCAGCTCGGCGGCCGGCTCCCCGCACCCACCGACGGGCGGATGCCGCCCCTAGAAATGTGCCGCCTGAGGCAAAAGTTTCACCCCGCCTCATGAGCGGCCCGGCCCTGGACTCACCGGATGGAGCGTAGAGATGACCTGAACGGTTCGCTGGCGAACGGTTCCCGGCGAACTTCCGTGGTTCGCATTCGTTGGAGAACAGCAAACTTTTCCGGAGGTTCGATTTGCCCCCATAGTGCATCATTAGGGTCAACTTTGACCCTCTACATCACAGTCAGCAGGCACATTGTAGCCAATCAGGCTACACTCCCTCCTGGAGCAACTCCCCCCCCCCCCTTATAACAGGCAGGCAGTGCCAGGCTTTTCACTCACTTGTGTGCCTGCATTAATTAGAGAAGGGAGAGCTGCTGCAGACTCTCATAGGGAAAGCTTAGTTAGGCTCTTGTAGGCTTGTTAGCTTGCCCCTTGCTGATTCTTATTGCTAAAAAAGCACCCCACAACAGCTCTTTTGAGAGCTAATCTTGTTCTTGTGATCTATTTTTTTTTTGTGTGGCCCACTTGCATTATATACAGCCCTGTCAGTCAGTCACAGCTGGCCTTTTGCACCTTAATTCCTACTATGCCTCTGCCAGGCCCAGCACATTCAGTGAATACCTGTGTGTGTGACAGGCAGCTGCATATTTGTAATCCCATCCCAATCACTGCACCTGTTCACTGTTCAGTGCACCTACCTACCTACCTACCTACGTGGGCGCATGCATTGTTAATACCACCAGTCATTGCACCTGTTCACGGCGGTACCTGTGTGTGTGTGTGACAGGTGCACATTTATAATACCCATCACTGCATATACCTACCTGTTGTGTTCAGTGCACCCACCTACCTACGTGAGCGCACGCATTGTTAATACCACCAGTTACTGTCCCTGTTCACGGTACGTGTGCGTGAGACAGGTGCACATTTGTAATACCCATCACTGCATATACTGTACCTACCTGTTGTGTTCAGTGCACCCACCTACCTACGTGAGCGCACGCAGTGTGATACTTAATACCACCAGTCACTGTACCTGTTCATGGTACGTGTATGTGACAGGTGCACATTTGTAATACCCATCACTGCATACACCTACCTACATGAGTGCATGCAGTGTGATATACCACTTCGTGCATACCTATTAACTGCACCTGTGTGACTGCACATTGTATTAGTCAAGTCAGTGCATACCTTTCACTTCATCCCCCCCGATATGGACAAAACGGACAAAACAGGTAGAGGCAGAGGTAGAGGCAGACCCAGAGGAAGGCCACCCGGCACGTCTGTGCTAGGTCGTGCTGATGTGATTTTGTGTGGCCCTGGACCAAAGTACACTGCTCAGAAGAAGGCACATCCCATCAACTCCCAAGATTGTCAGGACGTGGTTGACTATTTAACACAGAACACCTCATCTTCCGCAGCCACCAGCGCTACTACAAGCACCACATCCGCTGCATTTGACACTTCGCAGGAGTTATTTGGTGGGGAAATCACTGATGCACAGCCATTATTGTTACAACAAGATGAAGGCGCTAAGTAAGTTACACCACCTCATATGTCTGAGTTAGGCGACACTATGGACGTAACGTGTGAGGAGGAGGAGGATGAAGTACCTGCTACCTGAGGTGTCTGAGGCAAGCGAAGCTGGGCAGGATGATTATGATGATGACGATGATACGGATGCTATGTGGGTTCCCAATAGAGGAGATGAAAAGGGGGACAGTTCAGAGGGGGAGTCAGAGAGGAGTAGGAGGAGACGAGTTGCTGAAAGAAGCAGGGGGAGTTCATCATCAGAAACGGCTGGGGGCAGTGTCCGGCGCCATGTATCGCCACCTATGGACAGCCAGCCAACATGCCCTTCAACGTCAGCTGCTGATGCCACCATAGTGCCATCATCCCAGGGGGGCTCAGCGGTTTGGAAATTTTTTAATGTGTTTGCCTCAGATCAGAGCAATGCCATCTGTTCTCTCTGCCTCCAAAAATTGAGCTGTGGAAAGGCCAACACCCACGTAGGGACAACTGCCTTATGAAGGCACGTGCAGAAAAGGCACAAACTGCAATGGGAAGAGCACCTGCGCAGCAAAAACAACACACAAAAGAAAAGCCACCCTCCTTCTCCTCTTCCTCCTTCAGGTGCAGCATCTTCAGCCGCTTTCTCCATTGCACCTCTACAGCCACCCTCCTCCACTCCGCCTCTGACCTTGAGCGGTTCCTGCTCCTCTGCCCACAGCAGCCAGTTGTCTGTGAAGGAAATCTTTGAGCGGAAGAAGCCAATTTCTGCCAGTCGCCCCCTTGCCCGGCGTCTGACAGCTGACTTAGCAGAACTGTTAGCTCGCCAGCTGTTACCATACCAGCTGGTGGACTCTGAGGCCTTCCGTAAATTTGTGGCCATTGGGACACCACAGTGGAAGATACCAGGCCGCAATTATTTCTCTAAAAAGGCAATACCCAAACTGTACCGTGAAGTTGAGAGGCAAGTGGTGTCATCTCTGGCACACAGCGTTGGGTCAAGGGTCCACCACGGATGCCTGGTCTGCCAAGCACGGTCAGGGCAGGTACATTACTTGCACAGCCCATTGGGTCAACCTAGTGAGCGCTGACAAGCAGGGAGTACGTGGCTGTGCAGCAGATCTAGTTGTGACACCTCAACGGCTTGCAGGCAGGCCTCCTGCAACCTCCTCTCCTCCTGCTACAACCTCTTCACTGTCGTCCTCCTCCTCCTCCTTGGCTGAGTGGCAGTTCAACTCTACTTCTACCCACTGCCTGGGTGGGAGGGGGTGACACTGACTTCTATGTTCATAGGTTCACAGATGTTTTGCCACAATCATATTACCCCTCCATTAGTGCCCAGAGGTGCCCAGCAGGGGCGTAATAATAGCCCCTTGACCTCTGCAATCATGGGGGGGGAGGGGCTGTGGGGGCCTGCTCCGCCTTCCTCTCCCCACCCTGAATGCAGAGTAGTGCAAAGAGTGAAGTAATATTTACCTGCTCCGGCGCTGCGGACCTCCGCCATGCTTCACAGCTGCATACTCACTGCTGCTTCTCATGATCACATGACCGATGTGAATCACATGATCGGAAGCCGCAGGATGCACGGAGGAGACCCGCAGCCCTGGAGCAGACAAATTTTACGCTGTTCCTTGGGTGTGCAGTGGAGGGATCGGGTATGGCAAGGAAGAGTTTGAATCCAGGGGGATCCAGGACAATTTTGCATGGATGTCCCCTAAGTTTCTGGAGCACTTGCGGCAGCTCTGTGTCAGGCTTGTCTGGTCAATGACTATAGGTCAGGCTGTATGCCCATATGACTGACCTATACCTCAGCCCGTAACACCTGCGCAAACTCCTACTTAGCACAATGCTACAATACACCCTGCAGGTAGATGTAGCATACAGACTGACAGATAGTAATCCACCAACAGAACCTGATAACTTCTAGCAATGCAATGGGCACAGTATCTCTATATATAATTTCCAAGTGTCCCTGCGTCCTTCCCTGTGTCAGTGCTTTTTTGCACTGCGCATGTGCAGGGACAGATGCACAGACACTGCCGAGAGCCGAAGGAGGACTGGGACAGAAGGGGCGGGCATGTGTGCGCGCATGCAACTGGCGTGCGCCATGCGTGCGCGTAGCTGGCTATGCGCATGTGCACGGCGGATTTGTGACAGACCTAGCCTGTTTTTAAAAGGGCTAAGGTCACTAGTATGTATATAATAGTCACCTGAGGCCTGGTGGACGAGGCAATCCAGACGAATAACCAGATGACTGCAGAGGCAGAGTAGCAAACAGTCCAGAACACTTTCCAGAGGTATCGTGGTCTTTCACAAGCCAATGTCGGTCCAGGCAGCATTCATGCAATTCCTTGTCCAAAGCAGAGGTCAATCCAGGCAGCTAGCAGGCGTAATCCAGGTGCAGAAGCTAGGTTGGCAACTGGTAATCCAGTAGAGATAAGCGTAGTCAGGATACAAAGCAGTGGTCTGCAGCAGGAATCAATCAAGGGTTAACGTGGTCAGGATACAAGGCAGATATCAGCAACAGGAATCAATCAGTCAGTGAGCGCACACCCAGCAAGCCAAAGCTAATGCTATCACGGGGCGAAGACTCGGAGCACTCACCTGGTCTAAATACAAGGACTAACCAATGAACAAAAAGCGGAATTGAAAGCAAACCAATAGTAGTTTAACGCAGGGACGCATGTGACTACTGTTAACATCGGCGGAGCGCGTACTGAGAGTGCGTCCTCCACCTGTCCAATGGGAGCTGCGCATCCTTGTGCACTTCAGTGACGTCAGCAGCCCGCCGAGACCCGGAAGCTGGAGCCATATGTCAGGTCTTGGCATTCCGCCGCTGACAGGAGCCGGCAGACCTTACACTCTGTGCATTAGACACACAAGATTAAGTAGATTAGTAGAGGCGGGATCTGTCGTAAAATTGCATCACCCCCCTACAGTCCATCATGAATGCGGCAACCAGACTGATCCATTCTACCTATTGCTCTGCCTCCACGACTCCTCTCTGTAAATCCTTCCACTGACCACCAGTGGCATAGCTAGAGATCATGGGGCCCCATAGCAAAATTTTCATGGGGCCATCAGATTTAGGCACCCTTGAGCAATGCCACCTGCCCCTAACCTCTGTATATACGTTGACTGGGCAATTTACAATTCCATGCAATGTGCGCTGGGTATAGGCCATGGGCCCTTAGACAAAGTCAGAGGGTGGAGAAACAATAGAGAACGCAACAAGTACCACCTGGGCCCCCTCTTCTTCAGGGTCCCATAGCAGTTGCTATGGCTGCTATGCCTATTGCTGCGGCCCTGCTGACCACCCATGCATCTATTCACTCCCATGCAAGACTGCAGGACTTCTCAAGAGCTGCCCCACTCTCTGGATCTCCGCTTCACCATCCATCAGGCTTGCTCCATCTTTCACCTGTAAACAAGATCTCAAAATGCACATTTTCAAGATCTCATATTCCCCACATCAATACCATAACTCCCTTTGCTGAGCTCCTATTATGCAACCTGTACCTAATGTCTCCCCCTTTAGATTGTAAGCCTCTCACCGGGTCCCCCAGTGGAAACAGGAAAAAATGGCGCACAGCTCCTCCGCTACATTATAGCGTCGCCATTGAAGTCTATGTTAAACAATGTTTTACCGGCTTCAATGGTTACTTTATGGCGCACAGCTATAACATTATTTATCGTTACCATTAAAATTGTAAATACCATTATCAAATACATTTTATTACCAGTAATTTAATTTTGATGTGTAGTGAAAGATGGCCGCCCACTTTAGCGGTGAATAGCAAAGTCCCCATAAGTGATAGATAGAAACACCATTTTTCAGGGAATATTAAGAGGGATAATAGGAACGAGGGGAATTTTTTTCAAAAAGACCTTTTCGTTTTTGTTCTGAGTGTGGGAAATGTTGTAATAGCCGCCAAATTTAGCGGTTAATAGCAAAGCTCCCGAAACGGCTAGAAACACCAAATTTGTAGGATATTTTAAGAAGGCCTGTGAGCCTTGATAAAATCAATGTTAAAATTAGTTTAAAAAAGTCACAATTAAAATTCGGTTAAATGACAGATAATGTAGCAACATGTATATCATTGTATTTTTTTATGTTCAGAGTGTGGGAAATAAAAAAAATGACATGGGGCCCCCCCTCCCGAGCCTCTTTAACCCCTTGTCCCCCATGCAGGCTGGGATAGCCAGAATTCAGAGCCCCCGGCCACGTGGGGCTTTACACCATGAGCTATACCAGCCCACATGGTCAATGGAACGGGGGGCTCTGGAGGAGAGGGGCGGCCAAGCCTCCCCCTGTACCCCAGAGCCCTAGTCCAATCCATTGACAATGGTCTCCTACCCACCTTTGGTGCCCCAGGAGGAGGTGGAGGCCGACAACATCCTGGGGGGGGGGTTTCATGGTGGCATCTGGGAGTGCCCTTTAAGAAGGGGATCCCCAGATGCCTGCCCCCTCCAAGGAGAAATTACTCATTTCCACAAAGGGTTAAAGAGACACTGAAGCGAAAAAAAAAATGATGATATTATGATTTGTATGTGTAGCACAGCTAAGAAATAAAACATTAAGATCAGATACATCAGTCTAATTGTTTCCAGTACAGGAAGAGTTAAGAAACTCCAGTTGTTATCTCTATGCAAACAAGCCATTAAGCTCTCCGACTAAGTTAAGGTAGCCATACACTGGTCGATTTGCTATTAGATCGACCAGCTGACAGATCCCTATCTGATCGAATCTGATCAGAGAGGGATCGTATGGCTGCCTTTACTGCAAACAGATTGTGAATCGATTTCAGCCTGAAACCGATCACAATCTGTGGAGCCGCCGCTGCCGCCTGTCCCCCCCGCGCATACATTACCTGACGTTGGCTCCCGGGCATCTTCTCCGCATCTTCTCCACGCTGCACCCGCTCCATCCCGGCGCTTCCTGTGTCACTCCGTGACCAGGAAGTTCAAATAGAGCGCCCTCTATTTGAACTTCCTGGTCACTGCAGTGACAGGAAGCGCCGGGATGGAGCGGGTGCAGCGCAGAGAAGATGCGGAGAAGATGCGGAGAAGACGCCCGGGAGCCAGCGTCAGGTAATGTATACCTGATCGGATCGGCGGCCGCTAGCAACGCGCTCCCTACCCGCGGGCGATCGAGGGTAATTTCCCGCACGGCGCGATCGACGGGCCGATCCGATTTCGGGAGGAAATCGGATCGGCGGGTGCGTTTAGCGCAAACGATTGGCAGCAGATTCGATCCCAGGATCGAATCTGCTGTCGAAACGGCCGCGAATCGGGCCAGTGTATGGCCACCTTTAGTCGTGGAGAGGGCTGTTATCTGACTTTTATTATCTCAACTGTTCCTGGACTATTTACTTTTCCTCTGCTAGAGGAGAGGTCATTAGTTCACAGACTGTTCTGAAAGACTCATTTTGAATGCTGAGTGTTGTGTAATCTGCACATATTATAGAATGATGCAATGTTAGAAAAAACACTATATACCTGAAAATAAAAGTATGAGAATATTTTCTTTGCTGCTAATCTTCTAGTAATTATTCATAGTACACAACCAATTCACTATATCATATTTTTTTTTCGCTTCAGTGTCTCTTTAAATAAAATAAAAATGCAGCAACTTGAAAGGTTCGCATTCTGGCTATCCCAGCCTACATGGGAAACAAGGGGTTAAAGAGGCTTGGGAGGGGAAGCCCGTGTATTTTTTTTTTCCACACTCTGAACATATATAAAAAATTTACATTTATATACTTGTTGATACATTATCTGTCTTTTTACCGCATTTAAATCGTGACCTTATTGCTCTTATTTTAACATCAATTTTCTGAAAAATTACAAGGTCTTTTTAAATTAAAAAAAAAAGTTTCCTCTGGTTTCCACAGGCGTCCTTAACACACCCAGCAAATTTGGTGTTTCTAACATGTTCGGGGGTTTTGCTTTTAACCGCTACATTGGGCGGTCATTAAAACATTTCCCACACTCAGAACAAGAATTTTGAAATTGATTTTCTAAAAAACTTTAAGGGTTTTTTTTTTAAATGTTTTTTTTCCTCTTGTTCCCACTATCCCGCTTCATATACCCTGAAAATGTGGTGTTTCTATCACTTACGGGGGCTTTGCTATTAAAGTCGGCGGCCATCTTTCACTGACTTCACATCAAAACTGAATTACCAGTAATCTATATAAATAATAGGCTAAATGCCTCAACCTTCGAGCAAGAAGAAGAGGTAGCGCCCTGCCCCCAGGGCGTGCCTCAACCTTCAAGCAAGAAGAAGTACTTTGCATGAGAAAATTTATGCGTGCTCAAACACCAAGTTTTAGGCTTCTTTTCCACGGACTGTTGAGCTGTGTGCTCAGCAAGCAGTTACCAGGCAGCAGTAAGCAGTTACCAGGCAGCAGTAAGCAGTTACCAGGCAGCAGCAAGCTGTTACCCGGCAGCAGCAAGCTGTTACCCGGCAGCAGCAAGCTGTTACTAGGCAGTAGTGAGCAGTTGTAAGAGTTTGAGAGGCATTTTACTGCCTATCAACTGTCCGTGGAAAAGAGGCCTACCCTACCAAGTCTGGCTTTGCAAATCTGGCCTAATTGGCTATTCATGAGGCAATGCTCATACAAATTTGCTTTTGCATGCCAAACTATGCAGGGTCAAAAAACCAATACCGCAAAGCAGTCGCCCTGCTGCATGCCAGTGATGAGCGAAAATGCAAAAATTTGTTTCGACAAATTTTTACCGAATTTTCGCCTAATTTCGTTTTGACAGGCAAATTTTCCATCTAAATTTTTCGTGTTAATTTTCGCCTAATGCCAGTCATTTTCGCGTTACTTGCGTATTATTGCAGACATTTTACGCATAAGGGCATTAGCGTCCGCATTCAGAGAAGTTTTTTCGTATAAACGGATTTTTCCGTATAAACGTCCGCATAGACTGAATTTCCATATGGATTATTGTGGACATTTTTCCGCATAAGGGCATAAGCATCCGCATACAACGGGCTCTATTCATAAAACGTTACCGCAAGTTTTCCGCTCAAAACAGCGGATTTTCCCGTCCATTTAGCAAAGTGGGCATTCATAAAAGCTGTTCCCGCATGAAAATCTACAATCCCCCAGCAGAGCGAGAAATTTCCGCCTTCTCCAGTGTTTTTCTAGATTTATCTAGAAAAAAGTAACAAAATGGCCATTCATAAAGTTTAGAGGAAGCGGTATGTGGACGGGAAATACCGCTTCCTCTGATTTTGCGGATTACATACAAATGAATGGGACAGACCTCCCAGAGAGAGCAGCGCACGGAGGGACTTTGCCGGCTGAAGTGTTTCCGCATGCCTTCCGACAGCTTACCGCCAGCTTTCAGCAGGAGATCTCCGCACTTGCATCGCAGCTGGCAACATTTTTTTGAATGACCACCCAGAAGTCTAAAATATCGCTGTGGTATTTTCCCTCCAGGAGTTTTTTCGCCACAATTTTTTTATGAATAGAGGCCAATGAATTTTCGATGCTGGTCGAAAACGCAAATATTTCTGAAGATTTTAGTGAAAATTCGCCAAAAACGAAAACGGGATTTTTGATGCGAAAATGACTTAGGCGAAAATTCGCAAGCAACACTGCTACATGCTACATTAGCACTATCCAGGAGCGCCACGGGGAGGATTCCCAATGCCCCCTTTTTATACAACCCGGGGGAACCACGGGGTCCCAGGCTCTCTCACTGCCTGGGAACCACAGCGGCATCCCCCGGAGGGGGAGGCTGGGTGGTTCAGGCGACACCCCCCCAAGCGTGTCCAGCGCCGGGGAGAGCCGTCCGCACCCACCTCCGAATATTAAAAACAGGTACTTACCTTAACGTCCATTGCGTTCTGCTACATGCGCATTAACTTGGGGGCACCACATGGGAAAGGAGTGAAGCATGGGTCACCCCAAGCTTTAGAGCTCAGGGCTGGCTCACATACAGCACTCCAGAGGGGGGGGGGGGGGGAGGACAGGCGCAGACAACTCACTCCAGGGTTCACACCACCGGAGCAAGCCATCCACCACCTGCCTCCAAAAGATACAAACTGCAAAAAATGCTTTCCATGAGAAAATTAATGCGCATGTAGCAGAATGCATTGGACGTTAAGGTAAGTGCCTGTTTTTAATATTGGGATGTGGGTGCGGACGGCTCTCCCTGGCGCTGGCCACGCTTGGGGGGGGGGGGGGTCGCCTGCACCACCCAGCCTCCCCCTCCAGGGGGGCCGCTGTGGTTTCCAGGCAGTTTTTTGACCCTGCATAGTTTGGCATGCAAAAGCAAATGCATATTTGCTCTAAAGCTCAGGGTGACCCATGCTTCACTCCTTTCCTTTCTCCTGTGGGGGGCCCAAGTTAGTGCGCATGAAGCAGCACGCAATGGACATTAAAGTGCCTGTTTTTAATATTGGGAGGTGGGTGCGGACGGCTCTCCCCGGCGCTGGCCATGCTGGGGGGGGGGGAGGCGGGGTGGGTCGCTTGCGTCACCTATCCTCCCCCTCCGGGGGATGCCGCTGTGGTTCCCAGGCAGTGAGAGAGCCTGGGACCCCGTGGTTCCCCCGGGTTGTATAAAAAGGGGGTATTGGGAAGCCTCCCCGTGGCGCTCCTGGATAGTGCTAATGTAGCATGAACTAATTCCTGCAGGGCGACCGCTTTGTGGTATTAGTTTTTTGACCCTGCATAGTTTGGCATGCAAAGGCAAATGCATATTTGCATGAGCATTGCCTCATGAATAGCCAATTAGGCCAGATTTGGAAAGCCAGACTTGCTAGGGTTAAACTTGGTGTTTGAGCACGCATACATTTTCTAATGGAAAGCCTAAAGGTGGGTACACACATCAGATAAAAGTCTTTGGAAAATGAAAGATCACAGACCAATGTTACCCCCTTCCATGTAGTATGAGAGCCATACCTACACAGTCTATTCTATTGAGCTAACCTCCCCATCAGATAATTTTTTTTGCAAGATGCTGCACAGATCTTTTGCAGATACTGATCTGTTGAATGTGTACAGCATCTTTGTGTGCATCATCTTGCAAAGATTTCTATCTGATGGGGAGTTCAGCTCAATAGAATAGACTGTGTAGGTATGGCTCTCATAATAATGGCAGTATTTGTATAGCGCCTTTCTCCTGTCGGACTCAAAGCGCTTGCGAGGCAGCCACTAGAGCGCACTCAGTAGGCAGTAGCAGTGTTAAGGAGAGTTGCCCAAGAAACTCCTTACTGAAATAGGTGCTGGCTTACTGAACAGGCAGAGCCTAGATTTGAACCCAGGTCTCCAGTGTCAGAGGCAGAGCCCTTACCCATTACACTATCCAGCCACTACATACTACATGGAAGAGGGTAAAATTGGTCTGTGATCTTTGATTTTCCAAAGACTTTTATCTGATGTGTGTACCCACCTTTATTCTTTTTGCTTCAAGGTTGAGGCACGTACTCTATTAGATAGATAGAAGATGCGGCGTATGCTACGACGCGGGTCGGCTAGTAAAATGTATTTGATAACGGTATTTATCGTTTTAATGGTAACAATAAATAACGTTAGACTGTTTTTCAGAGTGCGCTACCCATATAGTTCTAATCCAATTCAAAACAGGACTCTCTAGATTTTACTTCCTTGATGCTCAGTCTCAGTAGATAAGTGCCACGCAGCTCCAAATTCCGTCCACCACTCCAGGTCACTGATTATCCAGAAGAATCGGTCGGAAAACAGATCAAAAGGAAACACAAAGAAAAAAGTCATAGTGCAGTCTGCTAAATTCTTTTTTGTGGGGGATCATCACCCTATTGGGGCCCAGTGAGGTTTAGCACCGCTACAGGATCACCAGTGTCACCCTATGCAGTGGCCAACAAGTGGCACGCTCACCTTGACGCAAGGCTGCCCCGCTTTACAGACAGCAACTGCGCTTATTGAACAGGGACCGGACTCTCCTCCACTACTCTTCATTTGTCAGCATCTCAAACAAAAAGGAACCAAAGACATTATAGTGCAGATGATCCTAACTGAACCAGATTGCAACAGTGACACACTCAATTCAACTCCTGCTCCCCCTTTGCAGCCACTGCCCACACTCATGGCCCGTACTCACGGGCTGCAGAAGTGGCCTGTCGCCAGCACACGTGAGCGTGTGGGCGACAGGCCGGCGACAGCTCCTCGCCAGGTCCCTCCGCGTACACACGCGGAAGAGGGACCAGCGGCGAGACGGAAGCTGTCGCCGACGTTCCTCCTCCCCCCGCCGGAAGCTCCATTTACCACAATGGAGGTTGCTGTCGCTAGTCCGCGTACTCACGCGGACTAGCGACAGTTGCGGGGGAGGTGCGGCGGCGACTGTCGCCATGCGATTGAAACTTTCAATCGCATGGCGACATGAGCGACGGGCGACAGTTCAGGGTGCGCGCGCGTGCAACGGCCCATACTCATGGGCGACCTGTCGCCGCAACACGCGCGCGCCGCGTGTTGAGGCGACAAAAGTCCCTCGTGAGTATGGGCCATTACAGACAGCTGTATCTCCTGCTATCTCACACCTCCCCTCCTTCAGATACCTCCTTATCTTGAAGCAGATTCAGGTATATACAGTATCTAGGGCTAAAACGCCTTCAATAGTGTAACTCAGTACATTTATTCAGTGGATCTTTTAAACTTTTATATGCGTTTTTTACTTCATGTTTGTGAGTATATCTCTTGATTTTTACTGAATAATCTGGATTTGACGCACCGCAGCGTTTTAAGGGCATAAATCACATTGCAATGCTAAATTGGAGGCATAAAGTGCTTTAAAACAACTTGAATGTGTATACATCAATCAGGTAGTGTAATTACTGCTTCACACTGACACACCAAACTCACTGTGTAACGCACCGCAAACAGCTGTTTGTGTAGTGACGGCCGTGCTGGACTGGTGCGCACCGTGGCGAGAGTGCAGGCCATGGCGGTTTTCAAGCCCATATGGTCGCCGGGCTGTGGTAGCTCAATGATAGAACAACAGTGACTGTCCAGCTGATCGAATTTGGTCTGTCCACAATGAAGCAACGATCTTAGTATCTTGGGTGTGCCCCCTCCCCCCCAATCCCCCCCCCCCACCCCCGACACACTCATTAAGCCGGCGGTCATTGCTTCATTGTGATACGCAAGCCCCTTCACCGGGGCAAGGTAACGATCTTGAAGGGGGATTGACACATGTACATGCCTTTTGTTTTGTTGTTGCAGCCAGAAAAATTAGGCAGGCATGTACACGCACCAGAAAAAAATTGTTATTGTTTTTGTTAGCGGCTGCTGCTAGCAGTGGCCTTAAAATTCAGGATTCCACCTGGAGTCCTGGACCCTGTTGGTGGTGGCGGAGAAGGCAGTCAAGCAGCCTGCAGGCAGAGATGCTGTGTGGGGACTGGGGACCAACTTAGTCTTCGGGCAGGCAGTCACACGGCGTGCAGGCAGTGATGCTGTGTGTGGGGACTGACTTAGTCTTTGGGCTGGCCTGGCCATGCTTTGCAGACCACGTGGTCAGATGGACCCTTGACCCAACGCTGTGTGCCAGAGATGACACCACTTGCCTTTCAACATCACAGTACAGTTTGGGTATTACCTTTTTTGAGAAATAATTGTGGCCTGGTATCTTCCACTGCGGTGTGTGGCTTTGCTTTTGTGTTCTGCTTTTCCTCAGGTGGTCATCCCATTGCAGTTTGTGCTTTGTCATCATGTGCCTTCATAAGGAAGTTGTCCCTACGCGGGTCTTGGTCTTTCTCTGGCTCAATTTTTGGTGGCAGAGACTACAGATGGCATTGCTCTCATCTGAGGCAGACACACAAAAAATGTCCACACTGCTGAGCCCTGGGATGATGGCACTTTGGTGGTGGCGGCCGACTGAGTGTTAAGTGGGGTGCAAGAATCAGAGCAGGAGGAGGAAGATATGTCACGGTTCCGTGCGGAAGCTGAGGAAGATTAGGTGTTCTGGGTTAAATAGTCAATTACGTCCTGACAATCTTGGGGGTTGATGGCACGTGCCTTCTGAACACTGTACTTTGGTCCAGGGCCGCACTAAATCACGACAGCACAACCTCGAACAGACCTGCGGGTGGCCTGCCTCTGACTGACTAATACATGCACTAACTTGACTAATACAATGTGCAGTCACACAGGTACAGTGAACAGGTATGCAGCGACTGGTATATAAAACTGTGTGCTGTCACACAAGTGCAGTGAACAGGTATGCACGGACTGGTACCAATACAATGTGCGGCTGACACACACAGAGGTACACTGAACAGGTATGCAGTGACTGGTATCAATATAATGTGCAGCTATCACACACACAGGTACACTGAACAGGTATACAGTGACTAGTATTACAAATGTGCAGCTGTCACACGCAGGTACCGTGAACAGGTAAGCAGTGACTGGTATTACAAATGTGCCGCTGTCAAACACACAGGTACACTGAACAGGTATGCAGTGACTGGTATATAACACTGCTAGCTGTCACGCAGGTGCAGTGAACATGAACAGGTATGCAGTGACTAGTATTACAAATGTGCAGCTGTCACACACACAGGTACCGTGAACAGGTATGCAGTGACTGGTATATAACACTGCGTGCTGCTTTCACGCAGGTGCAGTAAACATGAACAGGTATGCAGTGACTGGTATTACAAATGTGCAGCTGTCACACACACAGGTACCGTGAACAGGTATGCAGTGACTGGTATATAACACTGCATGCTGCTGTCACGCAGGTGCAGTAAACATGAACAGGTATGCAGTGACTGGTATATAACACTGCATGCTGCTGTCACGCAGGTGCAGTAAACATGAACAGGTATGCAGTGACTGGTATTACAAATGTGCAGCTGTCACACACACAGGTACCGTGAACAGGTATGCAGTGACTGGTATATAACACTGCATGCTGCTGTCACGCAGGTGCAGTAAACATGAACAGGTATGCAGTGACTGGTATTACAAATATGCAGCTGTCCCACACAGGTAGTCACTGAAAGTGCTGGGCCTTGCACAGTATAGCAATGAGCCTCTCCAGGGTACAGCAGAGTGACATGGCTGTCCCCAGTACAGCGCTGCCGTAGATCAAAACCCTGCCCCAGGACTTGACGCCTTTCAGCGTTAGGTGGTCCTGGGGCTACCACCTTCCCGACGCCTATTGGCGTTAGGCGGTTGGGAAGGGTTTAATATTGAGGGTATTTCTGGCTACCTAATGCTAAGGGACACCTGTAGCTGCAAAAAGGGCGCCCGGACAAAAAGGGCGCGGGGTGTAAACGCTAATTAATAATTAATCATTAATAGCGTTTATAAAAATAGTGTGCTATATTTTGTTTACAAATAATGTTTTACAAAATTATAAATCATTAAATAATGTTTATGAAATCGGCAATTGTGAAAACGTTAATCTTCCCTGTTTCAAAAGTGAAACTTATAATTACGTTTATTAAAAAAACGATAATATATGTTTAATTGTTATAATTGTATATTATTGTGAATAACCTTCATTTATGGGTTGTTCTTATAATAAAATCTGAAAATATTCTTTATAACGATGATATAAATATAACTACGTTCGTAATAAGTGTTGTAAAACATTAGTAAGTATTACTAAAATTTTACTAAAACTATACCTAAGCCTACTCTCACACAGAACCCTCCCTGTACCTATCCCTAACCCCTAGACCCCCCTGGTGGTGCCTAAACCTAAGACCCCCCTGGCCGGTGCCTAAACCTAAGACCCCCCTGGTGGTACCTAAACCTAAGACCCCCCTGGTGGTGCCTAACCCTAAGACCCCCCTGGTGGTGCCTAAACCTAAGACCCCCCCTGGTGGTGCCTAAACCTAAGACCCCCCTGGTGGTGCCTAAACCTAAGACCCCCTGGTGGTGCCTAAACCTAAGACCCCCCTGGTGGTGCCTAAACCTAAGACCCCCCTGGTAATGCCTAAACCTAAGACCCCCCTGGTGGTGCCTAAAACTAACCATCCCAAAGCCCTCCCTGTACCTATCCCTAACCCCTAGACCCCCTGGAGGTGCCTAAACCTAAGACCTCCCTGGTGGTGCCTAACCCTAAGACCCCCCTGGTGGTGCCTAAACCTAAGACCCCCCTGGTGGTGCCTAAACCTAAGACCCCCCTTACTGATCGCTTTATTATGTGGATAATAATGTTTTACTAATTGTGGCTGCAAAAAATATATTGCAATTTACGTTACGTACTGATCGCTTTATTTTGTGAATAATAATGTTTTACAAACAGTAAGGGATAAAACTTTAAATAATGTTTTAATTAGTTAAATAAGATAAATATGTTTAGTATTTTTATAAACGTTAATTCGGCACGGGTGCATTTTATAAACGTAAATCACCACAAGCACAGTTATAAACAATTAAAAATCTCAGGGCGCCGTTTGTAAACGTTATTTATCTCCGGCGCCCTTTTTTCCTGCTCGGCGCCCATTAAACGTTATTTACTATGAGAGTGAATGGCGGCGCCCTTTTTGTCCACTAGCTGCCTGCGCCCTTTTTTCCCCGCTTCCCCTGTAGCTACCTATGACAGGCAAGGGAAGTAAGGGAGAGGTGACAGCAGGGCCAGCCAGCACACTTGTGGTGCCAGGACATCTTTTGCATGACTTGTCTGTCTCTCTATTTATCTATTGTGCAGCGCTGCATAATATGTTGGTGCTTTATAAATACATGATTCAATAACTCTGGGGCTGCCATACACAGGCTGTATTCTTAGCAGAAGCATCTGGGTGTATACAAGGCTGAGCTGAGCACAGAGGAAGCAGAATCAGTCAGGCATTGAGCACTGCAAGGAAACAAACACTTTTGTTTTTGTAAGTTGGAAGCTTTTGCTGCTCTGCAGGAGGGGAGAGTTCAGCACTGTGTTCTGGTTGGCGGCTGATATGTGGTCTTCTTGATAAGAAACACATGGGGAAGGAATGTGGCCAGAAAGAAAGTCCGCCCCATCAGCATGTTTTGTCTGCATGCAGAGAGGAGCATTGTGTTAGTAAGATGAGTTCCTTCATTCAGACCAGAAGCTCTGAGAGCTGAGCTGAGACTTGAGAGATCTGCATACATCCCTGCTGCAGACTGAATGCCCACACTCACATCTACAAGTAAGTCCTTGCTTTTACACTTTCTCCACTTTGCTTGACTGTATTATAATGATCTACTTACATAGCACTGACATGTTTTCTGCAGTACTTTACAGAATATATTGAGAAAAGCATGTCCCTGACTGTACCTCAGAGGAGCACATGGTCTAATCTTCCACCACAGTCACAGTGTAATGTCCCCTAACATAGTCATATGATGCCCTACCACAGTCACAGACTAGTGTAATGTACTAAAATAGTCCTAGTCTAAAGTCCTACCACAGTTCTATGATGTCTTATCACAGTCACAGTGTAATGTTCTAACATAGTCATAGTGCAATGTCATATAATGACCTACCACAGTCAAAGACTAGTGAAATGCACTAAAATAGTCATAGTCTAATGCTCTACCACAGTCATACAATGTCCTACCACAGTCACAGTATATATATATATATATATATATATATATATATATTCATATCTCCCAACTCCCTCTCCCTCTTTGGGAGCCCTGTCACTCTGTCCCTCTTTCCTCCTCATTTGTCCCTCTTTCAGGGACAAAGTCCTCTTTCTATGTGTTTGATTGACATCCTTTACATTGATATATTACTAATTTTAAAATGTTAATATGAAGGAAAATGAACCAGGATAGAAAGGACCAGCGTGGTTTGAATTATAAATCAACATATTTTTGTTATGCAATCTTTATGGTATGCGTGACTAGGGGTGTGATCATGAGTGTGGCAGGGGCGTGGCTTAAAGAGACACTGAAGCGAAAAAAAAACTATGATATTTTGATTTGTATGTGTAGTACAGCTAAGAAATAAAACATTAAGATCAGGTACATCAGTCTAAAGCAGGCCATACACTGGCCCGATTTGCGCCCGTTTCGACAGCAGATTCGATCACTGGGATCGAATCTGCTGCCAATCGTTCACGCTACACGCCGAATTTCGATCCATTTCGTCCGATCCCGTCGATCGTGCCGTGCGGAAAATAACCGTCGATCGCCCGCGGGTAAAGAGCGCATCGCTAGCGGCGTTCGAGTGCCCGACGACCGACGCAATAGAGCCCGCATACATTACCTGCTCCGCCGGCGCGACTGCAGTCTCCCGGTCACCGCTGCTCCGTCTGCGCTCTGGTCTCCAGGTCCGGCATGCCTCACTTCTTCTAGCCCGGCAGGAAGTTTAAACAGTAGAGCGCCCTCTACTGTTTAAACTTCCTGCCGGGCTAGAAGAAGTGAGGCATGCCGGACCTGGAGACCAGAGCGCAGACAGAGCAGCGGTGACCGGGGGACTGGAGTCGCGCCGGCGGAGCAGGTAATGTATGCGGGCGGGCGGGGGCAGCAGCAGCAGTACCACCACAACAGATTGTGAACGGTTTCAGGCTGAAATCGGTTCACAATCTGTTTGCTGTAAAGGTGGCCATACGATCCCTCTCTGATCAGATTCGATCAGAGAGGGATCTATCTGTTGGTCGAATCTGATGGCAAATCGACCAGTGTATGGCCACCTTAATTGTTTCCAGTACAGGAAGAGTTAAGAAACTCCAGTTGTTATCTCTATACAAAAAAGCCATTATCTCTACGACTTTCAAAGTCTTGGAGAGGGCTGTTTTCTGACTTTTATTATCTCAACTGTTAGATAACTATTTACTTTTCCTCTGGCAGAGGAGAGGTCATTAGTTCACAGACTGCTCTGAAAGAATCATTTTGAATGCTGAGTGTTGTGTAATCTGCACATATTAGAGAATGATGCAATGTTAGAAAAAACACTATGGCCTGGTGCACACCAGAGGAGTTTTTCTGAGCGTTTTGAGTTTTTAAATCTGCTGCTAATGTTATCCCATGTGTCTGTGCACACTGGAGCAATGAGGTTTTGTAAAAAACCCCATAGCATTACATTGGGAAGAGCTTTTAGAGGTTTCAAAAGCTCTTCCCAATGTAATGCTATGGGTTTTTTTTACAAAACCTCATTGCTCCAGTGTGCACAGACACATAGGATAACATTAGCAGCAGATTTAAAAACTCAAAACGCTCAGAAAAACTCCTCTGGTGTACCCCAGGCCTTAATACCTGAAAATAAAAATATGAGAATATTTTCTTTGGTGCTAATCTTCTAGTAATTATTCATAGTACACAACCAATTCATTATATCATATATATATTTTTTTTCGCTTCAGTGTCTCTTTAAGTGTCCCTCTTTCTCATCTCAAAAAGTTGGGAGGTGTGATATATATGATATATATATAGAGAGAGAGATAACCTCTTTTATAGCACTGTACATTATACAAAACAAATAGTGGGGAGCTTGTATGCTTGAGAAGTTAAAAACTATGTACAATCAGGACATCCAGCAATACAAACATTGCTGATAAGTGGCTTGAGACATCACAAATATTGGGGAATGGTCATGTCATAAATTACATCAGAATAAGAAACACTAGAAGGAAGTCACTAAACATAATCTAATTTCACATCATAGTCATAGTGTCATTTCCTGCCACAGTTAAAGTCTAGTGTCCTAATTTAGGAGTGTCCTAATGACCCTACCATAGTCATAGTCTAAAGTCCCTATCATAGTCAAAGTGTAATGTCCTGCCATAGTCAAAGTGTAATGTCCTACCATAAAATTCTAGTCTAGGCCAACATCAGTTTACCAAACCTTCCCCTCCCTCTGCTCCACATTTTGACACTTTTGTCTGGTTTGTGAACATTGGAACAGTCCCCAACACAAAGTACTTGCTTTGAGGAGTCATTACAGGGTATAAGGTGGTTGCCACAGGTGGTTTTATATCTTGAAAACAAATAAGAGATTGCTCAGTCTGTTTTGGTATACTCTTTATGGGGCACAAATTATCAGGAGTTTCCTTGGCTGGCCGGGTAATGTTAGGCTCTGGGGCACTTGAAACCGTTTGGGTAGGTATGGAAGTGCTTGGTGGCAGATGGGCCGGGAGAGGCATTATTGGCGGAGCCATTTGTGCCACCGGTGCCATCTTGGGGCGTTGGTGTCCGTTTAGTCCCGAGAGGAGCAGATGGTTCCTCTTCAATATAAACACCGTTATAGGGCAGTGGTTCTACTTCCCCTTTTTAACACCGGTGCCATTATTGAGCGGGGATTTTTCAGAGCCAAAACTGTAAATGTATACATCTGCTTTTTCGTCAAATCTTTCAGTTCCTCTGGTACTTTCCCATCTCTGTGAAGAACGATGCCAAGCTGGAGCTGAGATAACTAACCTGGCATCCTGCAATAGTGTAATGTCCTATCATAGTCTGTGGCCAGCTAGCCATCCATATCGAGATGTGAGAGGAAACCAGAGTGGCAAAAGAAAACTTGTGCAAATCCAGATTGAACATTTAATCACCACCTAGTTCAAGAATCAAACCTCCACCCTAGCTATGCAAGGCAACTGTGCTCTCCACAAGACTTCCATGTTCTTGCAAATGAAAGGCTCGGTTTCCACTTTTACCAGTGTGGGTCTCCGAGAAGCACGCCAACACTTGTTCTGATGTGTCTGCACATCCGAATCCCTATAGCCAAGGACGGCTATGAAGATTCATATAAGTGAATGTCCTGCTGACCGTCTGTTTTTTCCCCATATAAAATTTGTGCAAAAATGTAATCTGTCTTAATCGTTCATGATGTCACCAATACTGGAAACAAATTATGACCATGTTGAAGATGGCGTATCATGAAGAACATCATGACAATTACTGCTCAGAGGAAGCAAGAAACAGTCCCCTCCTAACTTATAATACTTTACAGTGACAACAAAACAAGACTGGGGTTCAAGTCATCTTAAAGGCCTTATTGTGACAGGGAAAGGGGGGGGGGAAGAGTTGGAGGCTACCACTGTTGTCCTGTCAGGTGGTCATGCTGATGTCCTCACTGGAAGAATCCACAGAATCTCTCAGCTGAGATAAGTTGGAATGGACTCCATGGCCCTTATACGTTTTTCTCCTTAGTTTTCTCCTAGGAGATTTTCTTTTCACCTTCTATTTAAAATAACTTTTCAGTATTTTGCAATTGAAAAAGTACCAAAAGAAGGTAAAAAAGTATTTTCAAAATTATGCTGAGGATCTTCTTGCTTGCTGTTGGTCCAAATGGCAGTTTATTTGCAAGTCACCTTGCAGAAAACTCAGGAGAAAAAGTAAAGGGTCCATGGCCCTTATTCAATTCAAGTTTTCTCCTAGGAGATTTTTTTTAATTTTCTGTTTAAAATAACTTTTCAACACTTTACAATTGAAAAAGTGCCAAAAAAAAGTAGATGGAAAGGTTCTGTCAAAATGATTTTGGGTAATTTCTTGTTTGCTTCTGGCTTCAAGGCATTTTTATTAATAAGGTGTGAAATTATCACCTAGGAGAAAATGTAGGAGAAATAGTGGATTACATATGGGCCCATACTTCTATTAGCCATTTAGAAACAGAGGTGCAGTATAGCGCCCAGGACGAGAACAAACCTCCCTGTAAATATCTCATGACAAGGTTGTCTCAACCACCATCACTATCAATAGACAGAGAAAGCAAAAGTAGCCTCTTCATGATTAGATAAGACACTGATGGGCGGTCTGCTTTTCACTGTCACCACTCCAGAGATAAGATATCAGCCATCACATTTGCCAAGTCATGCTGGACTCCTATGTGTTGAGAATGAGATTAAAGGTGCGTACACACGCACTACAAAAGGAAACGATGGGTGCGCCGGACCCTCCCACTGGGCGGTCTTTAGCCGACAGTACACCGTGTGTACGCGCTGTCGGCGGACTGATAAGGTTGTTTCAGAACGATCCGCATCCGCTGAGCGGATCGTTCAGAAACAGCCTTATCAGTCCGCCGACAACGCGTACACACGCTGTACTGTCGGCTAAAGACCGCCCAGTGGGAGGGGCCGGCGTTTCCTTTTGTAGTGTGTGTGTGTACTCACCTTAACTGGCACTTGCACAACATTGGCATTGTTGTGGTATTCACTAGGGAGGGTCAATGAGATGCAATTAATTCCATGTTGATGCAGGATTATGCACATTTTGTATGCAAATTTATGGGACTTTGAAAATGGACCGACTGCATCCCACTAATGTAGAATTTGATTGATCATGTGTTTATTTTCAGAGGCAATGGTAACTCTATGCATACAAAATGCCTGTTATGTTGTCAGAGCTATATAAATACATAATAATAATATGGTAGGACATTAGACTATGGCTATGGCGGGATTAGAGTGTGAGCTCCTCTGAGGACAGTCAGTGACATGACTATGTACTCTGTAAAGTGCTGCAGAAGATGTCAGTATATTATGTATAATGGATATGTACAGTATTATGTATAAATACATAATAATAATATGACAGGACATTACATTATGACTATGGTAGGATTAGATTGTGAGCTCCTATGAGGACAGTCAGTGACATGACTATGTACTCTGTAATGTGCTGCAGAAGATGTCAGCATTGCATACATGTTTAATAAGGTTCATATATTCAACACCACCCTGTCTATGTGAGTGGCCATAGGGGTAAGTGGGTGTTTGTCCCATGTAGAAAATCTGTTACCTATTCCAATGCGTAGGAGGTTTTGTTTTTGTTCTGTGTTGATCCGTGTTTCTGAAGCACTTTGGGTACACCCTAAATGTAGCGTTTGAGCATTTTGAGTGCCAAGTTCCATTTAAAAAAAAATCCAGAATGTCCTCTTATCCTACTTTTGAAGTCCTTTCCTTTTTGTTTTGAGTCCAGTAGGCTGACCAAAGCTCAAACACAAGTCAGGCTCTAGTCCAGCCTTTCTCAACCTTTTTACCCTGGAGGAACCCTGCAAATAACTTTTGGATCTCAAGGAACCCCTGCAAACAATTTTTTGATCTTGCGGAACCCCTGGATTTATTTTTCAGGAGGCATGGTCTTTAAAAGCAGGTTAGGCTGTTAATTTCACTACCTCCTATTACACTGCCACTCATTATACTGTCTCCTGACCCCTCAATTTAGTGCTTCTTGTTACAGTACCACCTATTACACTGTGTTCTATCTAGTATACTTCCCTCACGATGGGGTAAAATGCCAAGGAACCCCTGCAGAGTCCTCAAGGAACCCTGGGGTTCCAGGAAACCCTGGTTGAGAAAGCCTGCTCTAGTCAAACAGAAATAAATTGCTAATTTTAATTAATGGACGTGCGTCTCTTGAAGTAAGCCAGTAGGACTGGTCTCTTCCATCGATCATACTCACTTTCACCAGTTACAAAAAGAAAAATGCAAATTCTGTCATGGCTTCTCCACAAATATCCTGGCTCTCGAGGTCTAAGGACAGAGTTGTTTTATGGGATCATGGATTCTATGATGTCCACTCCCAGGTACAGTGCAAGTATGACCTCTGCTCCCCACCCCAGGGTCAGTGAGGTATATCTGCACAAATATCATTGCAAGAATCAGGAGAACATTAGAAATTGCCTCAGGAAAGGACAATGAGCTGTTGGTCAAGGATACTGACCACCGTTTCTGCCAATTCTCGACTTTGGTTCGAGGGTCATTGCTAGGTGCATAGCCATGTGTGTGCCCATACATGAGGAAAACAAGAAGGTCCGCACTTGAATCCACATAAGTCACACAGATGACATGTTTCGAACACTTAGTTCTTAGTCATAGCTATGATTAAGATCTAAGTGCTCAAAACAAGTCAGCTGTGGGACTTATGTGTATTCTTTGTGGATACGTCTTAAAATAAAGTGGATTTTATCTGGGCAAGTGCGGAGGAAAAATCTTGTTTTTCCTCTTGGTTCCAGTGGGCTTGCTGACCCGGTTGAGCACTGTCTGGACTCTGGAGTGTAGCGGTATTCACCACATTTACCGTGTGCCCAAACATGTTATACATGTATGTCTTATACGTTGTTGGAACCTAAAGGGTTAATGTGTGCCTTTATTTAGCACCGATTACTCTCCAGCTATTCCTGTGCATCCACCTGTTGCCCTTCTTGAACTGGACTATTACTGAGTTGCATCTGTTTATAACCTTCAGCCTGGCCTATTCCTGCTTCTACTTCTGCCTGGGGGTTGGCGGTGCTACAGACCTTCTGCCTGTCTCATGCTGAACCTCGCTTGGTCCTGACTCTCAACACCTGCCATGGTACCACCTTTCTGATCTGCCTGCTCTTCAGCTGCTGACTGTGACAATCCTCTAACTGTGCCTCCATCTGCTCATTAGTGCCATAGCCCAGATTACCAGCCTGGCCTTATTGACTCTGGCCTGTTTCTGAGTCCACCTCTGCTTATTCTGCTGGTCATGCTAAGCTCTCTGCCTTCCTATCTACATCTACTTTTCTCCTAAAGTCACCTCTGAGGTTCTTCTACTGTGGTCTTCCCGATCCTGGATGTTCCAGAGAAGGGAATGAGGCTTCTTCATCTTAAAGATGCCCACCACCAAGGTGCAAGCCAAATGCATGAAAAATACTGCCTATGAGATGTTTCCTCAACGTGGCATCTATGCCAGTGTATGGCTCTCCTCTCTGATTATGCCTCAAGCACCTTAATGAGCCCAGACTGTCCCGGGATCTTCACAGAAGATCACACACAGTCAGATAAAAAGGTGAGAACTCAGAAGGGACATGAATGAGCAAACACCAGAGTTAAGGTCCGTACACACGCCGGACTGGAGGCAACGACGGGTCCATCGTTGCCTCCCGCTGGGTGGGCGTGCCAACGACAGTCAGGCGTGTGTATGCACTGTCGGCGGACTGATACGGCTGTTTCTGAGCGATCCGCCCGGTGGATCGCTCAGAACCAGCCGTATCAGTCCGCCGACAGTGCGTACACACGCCGGACTGTCGTTGGCACGCCCACCCAGCGGGAGGCAACAACGGACCTGTCGTTGCCTCCAGTTCGGCGTGTGTACGGACCTTTAGAACGAAGTGACGATGACACCAAGAGTGATCTCAGGCATGTAGTAAATAGATGCAAGACTTGGAGTGCTTACACGCATCACATTTTGATTGGTCAGTGACTGGCCACTTTTACCCTCTTAATGCAGTATGAGGGCCAAGAGATTTTGACTACCATGAGCAGATTGTGGGGGTAAGCTCTCCTAATACATGGGAGTGGTAGTATTGGCCAATCAAATTTGGATGTGTGTACACCCTTAAGCCTGGTACACACTTTCAATTAAAATTAGCCAATCACTGACCAATTGTACCACCTCCATCAAACATGAAGGTTTAACTTCGCAATCTTCTTATAGTGTTCAATATTAACCTGCATACTACATGAAGGTGGTACAATTGGTCATTGATTGGCCAATCATAATTGAAAGTGTGTACCAGGCTTTATTGATGAAAGAACCCGGATATCAGGTCAGTTCCAGTCATGTGATCATCTTTTTCTATGGGCAGCACAGTGGCGTAGTGGTTAGCGTTCTCGCCTTGCAGTGCTGAGTCCCCAGTTCAAATCCCAGCCATGGCACTATCTGTAAGGAGTTTGTATGTTCTCCCTGTTTCTGTGTGGGTTTTCTCCCACTGCCTAAAAACATACAGATAAGTTATTTGGGTTTCCCCTAAATTGGCCCTAGACTATGATACATACACTACACGATATAGACATGTGACTATGGTAGGGACTAGATTGTGAGCCCCTCTGAGGGACAGTTATATGACTAGACCGTATACTCTGCACAGCTCGGTGGAAGATGTCAGTGCTATATAAATACTAAAAAATAATATCTCACTGAAATACAATATTTTTAAAGTGATTCCAAGATAAACTTTTACTCATTGCATAATTGTGTTCCTTTCATATAGTTTATAGGGCATTCCTCAAGCCAAATACTTTTTTTGTTTTGTTTTAATACTCTAATTCCCTATAAACTAAACAAGTCTCGCCCACAGCTTTTCACAGTGCCTTGGCACTTACTCCCAGGTAGCAAGGGCTTATGGGAGCTTAGTCTGGGCAGGAGGAGGAGGTTACTAGCCAGAGATTTCAAAAGCAGAGGGGAGGAGGGGGGAGTGACATTTTCCACAGGCTGAGGGCTGGAGATGCTATCAGCTTGCCTGTGTGTAATGTGACAAACAGAACATGGCTGCCCTCATTGTATCACAGCAACAAATAATCAAACTGTTGGAGCTGTTCACAGCTAGATTTGCTGTGTAAACTATCTAAACTTTAGATAAGATATATAGATTACTTGTTATAGTTACTTTTTCATCTTGGATCTGCTTTAATTCCCAATATGACCAGTCTGAAGTACAAGATACAATCAGATCTCACCGTGTAAACAGATTGTATAGAAGAGCTGGGCGTGTCCAGAATCCCGGCCACTCCCCAGCGACGAGGAGGAGACGTATAGAGCGGTCACTCAGCATTATAGTGATAAAACTGACCCATGCCCAGCACATGTATGGACAATATGTTCTGTACATAGCGGCATGACCCTGGAAGAGAAGATATAGTTGAGTTTTATGCTTTTAGATGAACATGGTGATGTTTTCAGAGACGGGGATTTTATCTGTGGTGGGAGTTTCCTGAGCGGTCTCTCATAACTCAGCATGTACTTCCCCATTTACTAAATAAAGCTCTGCGGGTGGTTGAGAAACTTCCTGTGATAGGAACTGTTAAAACTCGCAAAAAACAACTGAAACCACACACAGGTGTCTTCATGAGTCCCCGTTGCAGGCAGATTTTCATCTAAAGTAAGTGGAGAGGAGCTGCTAAAACTCATTTATCCTCAGGAATCAGCAAGGTGAGTTCTTATAGCAAGATAAAGAATATACAGGGGCAAAACTGCCGACAGAATACCTGCTGCTCTTATCCTCTCCTCTCTGGATGCAGCTGGTGGGCATGTCAATCAAGTGTGATACCCAAAGTGAGAATAATAGTAGCAAACTTTGCATTGTAGTACCAAACCACTGCAAGTGATTGGTGTGTAATTCTAGGACCACAGTCTGCTCACAGGAAACCACTCAGACACTAGTGGTCATAAGCCTGTATGGATAGATGCACAGCTGCAGGGAGGAGAGGTGTAAGCCTGTATGGATAGGTGCACAGCTGCAGGAGGGAGAGGTGTAAGCCTGTATGGAGAGGTGCACAGCTGCAGGGAGGAGAGGTGTAAGCCTGTATGGATAGGTGCACAGCTGCAGGTAGGAGAGGTGTAAGCCTGTATGGATAGGTGCACAGCTGCCGGTAGGAGAGGTGTAAGCCTGTATGGATAGATGCACAGCTGCAGGCAGGAGAGGTGTAAGCCTGTATGGATAGGTGCACAGCTGCAGGTTGGAGAGGAGTAAGCCTGTATGGATAGGTGCACAGCTGCAGGCAGGAGAGGTGTAAGCCTGTATGGATAGGTGCACAGCTGCAGGTTGGAGAGGTGTAAGCCTGTATGGATAGATGCACAGCTGCAGGCGGGAGAGGTGTAAGCCTGTATGGATAGGTGCACAGCTGCAGGCAGGAGAGGTGTAAGCCTGTATGGATAGATGCACAGCTGCAGGCGGAAGAGGTGTAAGCCTGTATGGATAGGTGCACAGCTGCAGGCAGGACAGGTGTAAGCCTGTATGGATTGGTGCACAGCTGCAGGAGGGAGAGGTGTAAGCCTGTATGGATAGGTGCACAGCTGCAGGTAGGAGAGGTGTAAGCCTGTATGGATAGGTGCACAGCTGCAGGGAGGAGAGGAGTAAGCCTGTATGGATAGGTGCACAGCAGCAGGGAGGAGGGGTGTAAGCCTGTATGGATAGGTGCACAGCTGCAGGGAGGAGAGGTGTAGGACTGTATGGATAGGTGCACAGCTGCAGGGAGGAGAGGTGTAAGTCTGTACGGATAGGCGCACAGCTGCAGGCAGGAGAGGTGTAAGCCTGTATGGATAGGTGCAAAACTGCAGGCAGGAGAGGTGTAAGCCTGTAGGAATAGGTGCACTGCTGCAGGCGGGAGGGGTGTAAGCCTGTATGGATTGGTGCACAGCTGCAGGGGGCAGAGGTGTAAGCCTGTATGGATTGGTGCATAGCTGCAGGCAGGAGAGGTGTAAGCCTGTATGGATAGGTGCACAGCTACAGGGAGGAGAGGTGTAAGCCTGTATGGATAGGTGCACAGCTACAGAGGGGAGAGGTGTAAGCCTGTATGGATAGGTGCACAGCTGCAGGCAGGACAGGTGTAAGCCTGTATGGATAGGTGCACAGCTGCAGGGAGGAGAGGTGTAAGCCTGTATGGATAGGTGCACAGCTGCAGGTTGGAGAGGTGTAAGCCTGTATGGATAGGTGCACCGCTGCAGGGAGGAGAGGTGTAAGCCTGTATGGATAGGTGCAAAGCTACAGGGAGGAGAGGTCTAAGCCTGTATGGATAGGTGCACAGCTGCAGGTAGGAGAGGTATAAGCCTGTATGGATAGGTGCACAGCTGCAGGTTGGAGAGGAGTAAGCCTGTATGGATAGGTGCACAGCTGCAGGTTGGAGAGGAGTAAGCCTGTATGGATAGGTGCACAGCTGCAGGCAGGACAGGTGTAAGCCTGTATGGATAGGTGCACAGCTGCAGGCGGGAGAGGTGGAAGCCTGTATGGATAGGTGCACAGCTGCAGGTTGGAGAGGTGTAAACCTGTATGGAGAGGTGCACAGCTGCAGGTTGGAGAGGTGTAAACCTGTATGGAGAGGTGCACAGCTGCAGGTTGGAGAGGAGTGAGCCTGTATGGAGAGGTGCACAGCTGCAGGTTGGAGAGGAGTGAGCCTGTATGGATAGATGCACAGCTGCAGGTTGGAGAGGAGTAAGCCTGTATGGATAGGTGCACAGCTGCAGGTTGGAGAGGAGTAAGCCTGTATGGATAGGTGCACAGCTGCAGGTTGGAGAGGAGTAAGCCTGTATGGATAGGTGCACAGCTGCAGGCAGGAGAGGTGTAAACCTGTATGGAGAGGTGCACAGCTGCAGGTTGGAGAGGAGTGAGCCTGTATGGATAGATGCACAGCTGCAGGTTGGAGAGGAGTAAGCCTGTATGGATAGGTGCACAGCTGCAGGTTGGAGAGGAGTAAGCCTGTATGGATAGGTGCACAGCTGCAGGTTGGAGAGGAGTAAGCCTGTATGGATAGGTGCACAGCTGCAGGTTGGAGAGGAGTAAGCCTGTATGGATAGGTGCACAGCTGCAGGCAGGAGAGGTGTAAACCTGTATGGAGAGGTGCACAGCTGCAGGCAGGACAGGTGTAAGCCTGTATGGATAGATGCACAGCTGCAGGGAGAAGAGGTGTAAGCCTGTATGGATAGGTGCACAGCTGCAGGCAGGAGAGGTATAAGCCTGTATGGATAGGTGCACAGCTGCAGGCGGGAGACGTGTAAGCCTGTATGGATAGGTGCACAGCTGCAGGCAGGACAGGTGTAAGCCTGTATGGATTGGTGCACAGCTGCAGGAGGGAGAGGTGTAAGCCTGTATGGATAGGTGCACAGCTGCAGGAGGGAGAGGTGTAAGCCTGTATGGATAGGTGCACAGCTGCAGGCGAGAGAGGTGTAAGCCTGTATGAAGAGGTGCACAGCTGCAGTAGGGAGAGGTGTAAGCCTTTATGGATAGGTGCACAGCTGCAGGTAGGAGAGGTGTAAGCCTGTATGGATAGGTGCACAGCTGCCGGTAGGAGAGGTGACTTGCAAAGCTGAGATGAAGATCTGAGTTCAGGTCTGCTGTAAAGCAAAATTGAAGCTAAAATAAACTTATGCGATTGTTTTGTATGGGTAGTACAACTAAGAAATAGAACATGAGTAGGAAAGAAAAAAGTCTAATATTGTCTTCCAGTACTTAGTATTTTATTTTTTTAATCTATTTGGTTTATTAACCTCCCTGGCGGTAAGCCTGTGCTGAGCACGGGCTATGCCGCCGGGAGGCACCGCTCAGGCCCCGCTGGGCCGATTTGCATAATTTTTTTTTTTGCTGCACGCAGCTAGCACTTTGCTAGCTGCGTGCAGTGCCCGATCGCCGCCGATCCGCTGCTATACGCGTCGCGACGTGAACGGGATCTCCTGATCTCCGATCGCTGGCGGCGATCGGAGGGGCTGAGGGGATGCCGCTGAGCAGCGGCTATCATGTAGCGAGACCTCGTCTCGCTACATGAAAATTTTTTTTTTTTTTTAAACGTATTTGCTGCCCCCTGGCGGATTTTGACAAACCGCCAGGAGGGTTAAAATGACTGTCCTTACTGAATTCATTTTCCCCTTGCACGCTGGCTGCTCGCTTCACTCACTGGGCTGCGGGCCCGGTCTTCACTTTGCTTGGAGAACTTTTAATTTCCATCAAAATCCTTCCCCCAGCCTACTCTCCCTCCATCACCCCGATAATTTATGGAGTGATATCAGAATCCCCGCCCCCTGCCTACTCTCCCTCCATCATCCCAATCATTTATGGAGTGATATCAGAATCCCCGCCCCCAGACTACCCTCCCTCCATCACCCCGATAATTTAAGGAGTGACATCAAAATCCCCGCCCCCTGCCTACTCTCCCTCCATCACCCCAATAATTTATGGAGTGATATCAGAATCCCCGCCCCCTGCCTACTCTCCCTCCATCACCCCGATAATTTATGGAGTTATATCAGAATCCCCGCCCCCTGCCTACTCTCCCTCCATCACCCCAATCATTTATGGAGTTATATCAGAATCCCCGCCCCCTGCCTACTCTCCCTCCATCACCCCGATAATTTATGGAGTCATATCAGAATCCCCGCCCCCTGCCTACTCTCCCTCCATCACCCCAATCATTTATGGAGTGATATCAGATTCTCCGCCCCCCGCCTACTCTCCCTTCATCACCCCGATAATTTATGGAGTGATATCAGAATCCCCGCCCCCTGCCTACTCTCCCTCCATCACCCTGGTAATTTAAGGAGTGACATCAAAATCCCGCCCCCAGACTACCCTCCCTCCATTACCCCAGTTTGCTAAATTAGCTAATTTATATTGTAATGTATATATTTGCCTTTGAGTGGCGCTGCTTTGTTGAACTGCAAGATACAGATTGCATATATTTATTGTTTAATATATGTTCCTTGTGTCTGGTGAGGAATAAGTCATGTCTTCGCTGTTATTCTCTGTTATATGTTCATTGTGTCTGTTGAGGAATTAGTCATATCTTAGCTGTTATTCTCTGTTATATACAGTATGTCCCCGCTACAGATAGTTCAGTTGAGTTGCGGGGTGGATTTTGTATGTACAGTATTTGTTGTTTGGTATATATTCATTGTGTCTGGTGAGGTATAAGTCATATCTTAGCTGTTATTCTCTGTTATATATGTCCCAGCTACATATACAGTTTTGTTGAGCTGCAGGGTGGATGTTGTATATATTTGTTTAGTATATGTTCATTGTATCTGGTGAGGTATAAGTTATATCTTAGCTGTTATTCTCTGTTAAATATGTCCCAGCTACAGATACAGTTTTGTTGAGCTGCAGGATTGATAATGTATATATTTGTTCTTTGGTGTAAGTTCATTGTGTCTGTGTATCTTAGCTGTTATTCTCTGTTATATATGTCCCTGTTACAGATACAGTTTTGTCGAGCTGCAGGGTTGATAATGTATATATTTGTTCTTTGGTGTAAGTTTATTGTGTCTGTGTATCTTAGCTGTTATAAATGTCCCCGTTACAGATAAAAAAAAGTTACTGTGATTGTAAAACAGACAAACAAAAATTTGCTTTCCTAAAACAGAAAGAATTTGCGATAATTCAGGTTAGAGTGAGCTCGAGATGTCTCCCAGAGCACCACTGCTGAATATATGCAAATTAACCATTGTAAAACAGAAAAGGGAGAGGCTGAATAGCCAGCATTGAGCGTAGGACTGGTGGTTTCCGTGCTAAGCTGAGAATGCTGAAGGATGGGGGTTGTGGTGAGGCATTGAGCCGTGTGCAGAGATCTCTGATCTTCAGCAAACAGCAGCTGTGGAATGTGAATGAGGAAATCGCTCTGAGGAAGTTAAATATAATCTAAGTCCTCATTATCAGCCATGCAATACTTACTGAAGTCAAAGTCTACAGTCAGTCGCTCAGCAGCCTCTGCTTTATGCACCGGCTGCACAGGGTTGTTACACTCTATGCAAATCTATTCCTATTACCATAGACTGACTACACAAGTATCACTGATACAGCTAAGCAGTAAATATTATAGAAACACGCAAGTGTGATGCCACAAACTATTTATATAAGGCAACATGGGGAAAAAAACTCCCCAAATAATTATAGCAGAAATAAAAGGAAGGAGAAAATAATGAAAACATCTAATAAAATATGGATGAAAGTTTTTTTTGTTTTTGTTTTTTTTTTCTTTCTTTTTTTCTTTCTTTTTTGATAATCAAACTGTTTAAATGTTTCCAGATCAAATCATTTTGACTAATGTTTATTTATTAATTGTTTGAAAATGTCAAATGACCTATGGCTCCTACAGTTCACGCCCTGTAATCATTGAGGCTAGATTCACAGTGGGACGTTGCGTTTTGATGCCACGTTAAAGTCGCACCGCAAGCTTACAACGCAACGCGCCCAAAAAGTGGCAACGCAGCGTTACCGTCGCATACAGCAGATACAGTAAAAAATACAGGCAATGAAAAGTATGCTTCAAAGTCATTACTGAGCATGTGCAAACAGTCCAACGCAGCTAATAACGTGTATAACGCACTGCATGCAGTACTTTTACTTAACGTGCAGCGTTAGACACCAACGCAACGTGTGCACTGTGAACAGGGCATTGATTTTTCATTGCAGTGAGTTATTCTGCGTTAAATGCTGTTTTAACGCGCGACTTTAACGTCCCACTGTGAACTTAGCCTCAAGTGCTAATAATGTGTACACAGCAATGATAAGTACTGCATCCAGTGAACAAAGTGGAAAAGATGAATATTTAATGTTTTTCACATTTATACTGTAAATACTGGGGGTAGCAAAGATTAACACACTAGTAGCTAGTTTACTATCAGTACAGGCACAGAGTAACGGCTACAGCAGTACAGTGGCATAGTGGATAGCACTTTTGCCTTGCAGCGCTGGGTCTCTGGTTCAAATACCAACCAGGGCACTCAGTATCTACATGGAGTTTGTATGTTCTTCCCGTGTCTGTATGGGTTTCCTCCAGGCACTCTGGTTTCCCACATCTCCATCATTGGCCCTAGACTATGATGGACATATGACTATGGTAATTATTAAATTGTGAGCTCCTCTGAGGGCCAGGCTATATATACTCTGTAAAGCACTACAGCAGATGTTGGTGCTATATAAATTCTAAATATTAATAAGTAATAATAATACAGTACATACTGGAAGTAGCAGAGATCAGTACACATTGCAGCTAGTTTACTATTAGCACAGGCACAGAGTAACAGCATATACTGTACATACTGGGGGCAGCAGAGATCAGTACAGCACACTTCGTTTTACTATCAGTAAAGGCAAAGAGTAACAGTATATACTGTACATACTGGAGGTAGCAGGGATCAGCACACAGTGCAGCTAGTTTACTATCAGTACAGGCACAGAGTAACAGCTTATACTGTACATACTGGAGGCAGCAGTGATCAGCACACACTGCAGCTAGTTTCCTATTAGCACAGGCACAGAGTAACAGCATATACTGTACATACTGGGGGCAGCAGAGATGACCACACCTTACAGCTAGTTTACTGTCAGTACAGGCACAGAGTAACAACTTATACTGTACATACTGGGGAAGCAGATATCAGTACATACTGCAGCTAGATTACTATCAGTCCAGGCACAGAGTAACAGTATATACTGTACATACTGGAGGTAGCAGGGATCAGCACACACTGCAGCTAGTTTACTATCAGTACAGGCACAGAGTAACAGCTTATACTGTACATACTGGAGGCAGCAGTGATCAGCACACACTGCAGCTAGTTTCCTATTAGCACAGGCACAGAGTAACAGCATATACTGTACATACTGGGGGCAGCAGAGATCACCACACCTTACAGCTAGTTTACTGTCAGTACAGGCACAGAGTAACAACTTATACTGTACATACTGGGGAAGCAGATCTCAGTACATACTGCAGCTAGATTACTATCAGTCCAGGCACAGAGTAACAGTATATACTGTACATACTGGAGGTAGCAGAGATCAGCACACATTGCAGCTAGTTAACTATCAGTACAGGCACAGAGTAATAGCTTATACTGTATATACTGGAGGTAGCAGAGATCAGAACACACTGCAGTTAGTTTCTTATTAGTACAGGCACAGAGTAACCGCTTATACTGTACATACTGGAGGTAGCAGGGATCAGTACAGCGCACATAGTTTTACTATCAGTAAAGGCACAGAGTAACAGTATATACTGTACATACTGGAGGTAGCAGGGATCAGCACACAGTGCAGCTAGTTTACTATCAGTACAGGCACAGAGTAACAGCTTATACTGTATATACTGGAGTTGCCATGTGTTAAGGAATTGATAGGCCAGTAAATGGTATAGAACCTCACCATTTTTTATATACACATTGGCATGTGGTTTCCTGTTTGAGGCCTAGTCGCACTAGAATGGAAAGTAATACAACTGACACTTAGATCAGGAGTGTGACTGCTGGTTAATTACAGTATATCACATTCAGGGCATGTGACAAGTGACATGAAATCAGGGCATATTGTCAGCACAGTTAATATTGTATAACATATGGTAGGTATGACTAGTCATAGCAACAAGTAATAAGCAGCTCACCTTTACCCTCTCATCTCATTCTCCTATGATAATATATTTCATTATTAGACGTTATTAGATACTGTAATTAGAAAAGCAAGTAGAGAAAGACCGGCAAGCTAGGTTCACAGTGGCTGTTGCATTGCATTGCATGTAACTACAAGAAAGCAACAGAACAGGAAAGTTGCGCCGCACGCCACCAGCAAATTGGGTCACATACAGTGAAGCATACAGTCAATTAATGTATGCTTCACTGTCACTATTAACATGTGCAGATGCCGCAACGCACCCGCCACACTGTGAATGTCGAATGAGTGGTGCATAGCCAGAGCCGGATCATCCACAAGCAAGACATAGGCAGCTGCCTAGGGCCTGAAGAAAGTCTAGGGGCCTGGTGGATGCTAGCCCCCACCACCCAATCTATCTCTAGCAAGAGCACTATCTGCATGGAGTTTGTATATTCTCCCTGTGTATGTGTTGGTTTCCTCCGGGCACACGTTTCCTCCCAGAATCCCAAAACATACAGATAATTTAATTGGCTTCACTCTAAAATTTACCCTAGACCAGGCATGGGCAAACTCGGCCCTCCAGCTGTTAAGGAACTACAAGTCCCACAATGCATTTGCCTTTATGAGTCATGACTGTGGCTGTCAGACTCCTGCAATGCATTGTGGGACTGTTAGTTCCATAACAGCTGGAGGGCCAAGTTTGCCCATGCCTGCCCTAGACTATGATACATACACTACACAATATATACATAGACATATAACTATGGTAGGATTAGATTGTTTGCTTTTCTAAGGGACAGTTACATGACAAGACAATATACTCTGTACATCGCTGCAGAAGATGTCGGTGCTATATAAATACTAAAGAATAATAAAAAATAATGCTTGTTCCAGGGTTTTGACACTACATATGCCACAAGATCAACAGGACTGCCAAGCAACTGGCATTGTTTACAAGGAAATAAATATGGCAGCCTCTATAACACTCTCACCTCAGGTTCCCTTTAATATCTTATTTCAGAAGATAGGCAGAGAGGTAGAGAAACCGTCACTGATTCTTAGGGCCCTTTTCCACTAGCAGTCGCTAGCGTTCACGCTGAACGCTAGCGATTGCTGAATCGCAATTACCGGCGATTCCCCGATGTTTGCGGCCGCGATTTTGCTATGCTATGCACTGCATAGCAAAATCGCGGCAAATATCGATCCGCCGCGCGTTCGCGTTCCCGTAAAAAATGAATCGCGGTAGTGGAAATGACCTACCGCGATTCCTATGTTAAGAAGCAAACCGTAGCGATTGTAAAATCGCTAGTGGTTTGCGTCTTTGCGATTCAGCCAGCGCTGGTGGAAAAGGGCCCTTAGGCTGTTTATTCTTATTTCGTCAAGTTTAAAACATCTTACAGACGTAAATTGTTGCACGATGAATAATAATAATGGCAGTATTTGTATAGCGCCTTTCTCCTGTCGGACTCAAAGCGCTTGCGAGGCAGCCACTAGAGCGCACTCAGTAGGCAGTAGCAGTGTTAGGGAGTCTTGCCCAATGAACTCCTTACTGAATTACTGGCTTACTGAACAGGCAGAGCCGAGATTCGAACCCAGGTCTCCCATGTCAGAGGCAGAGCCCTTAACCAGTACACTATCCAGCCAATAAAAAACACATACCATGGATAGGAAGGTATCGTGGCTGGGTGGATTGTGAGCGGTGGGTGCTCGGGTGCTTGTGCCTTACGGCTGTTTTGCGCTGGATGCGCTTTTTATGGAGGCTGTCCCTTTAATATCTGTTGACCCTCAAACTACTTGGAGGTGGTACAACTGGTCAGTGATCAGCCAATAATAATTGAGTGTGTGTACCAGGCTTAAAGGAAACCAGTGCTCTCGTAACTAAAAAGATTGATACAAGCTGGGGCTTTTAGGACAGTTAAGGTTCCCTTTAAGTTGCACAGTGTGTAGGAGCCTAAAGACATGACCATCACTAATTATCTTGATGAGGAGCGTGACTGAGGAGATGTGGAAATATCACATTGATTTGTGGGTTCTCTATGTGTTTTTTTCTGGTCTGTTTTCCTCATCAAAGACCTCCCTGTTGTCTCTTTTGTTGAGCACTAGTAGCCATTTGTTCCACATTCCTGTGTGATGGGAACTACAGACCCCATACAGTCATAAAATCCTGTGTTTGCCTCGTACAGCAGAAGCTCTTTTGCTGCTGATGCTTCCTATGCCACTCAAAAAATTTAAAAAATCAATATTACGTCATCTTTTAGTAGCAGCCCGGTTGATTTTTCCAAAGCACTGCAAATCTCCTGACCCCCCCCACCATTTCTGAATGGTTGAAAGAAATTGATGAGATTGACAAACTAGAAGCACTTATAGAGGAATCTAGGAATATCCGTATGAACCATGAAAATTCTTGGACGCTGTGGTATATTTTCTATGAATCTGATGAGGGTAAGCAGGGCCGGCGGGAGCTCGGGAATTTTCTCGGTGGGCCTCTTGCCCCCGGGGGCCCCAGTGCTGAAGAGGAGGAGGCACAGCACAGGAAGGGGGGGCAGTGGGCACAGAGCGGTGGGGAGGGGGGGCAGCCTTCCCCCCCTCCCTCACCTGGAGCACCCCCTTCCACACTCCCCCCTCCAGAATGTAGCGCAGTCAGCCAGCGCCAGCAGCAGCGGGGAATGGCTTACCGAGTGCCAGAGAGCTCTGTGTGCCGCTAGTCTGGTGGATCTTCTTCGCCTACAATGACATAATGTTTTAAAGGGGAACTGAAGTAAGAGGTATACGGAGGCTGCCATATTTATTTCCTTTTAATTAATACCAGTTGCCTGGCTGCCATGCTGGTCTATTTCTCTGCAGTAGTATCTGAATAACACCAGAAACAAGCATGCAGCTAGTCTTGTCAGATCTGACTTTAAAGTCTGAAACACCTGATCTGCTGCATGCTTGTTCAGGGGCTATGGCTAATAGTATTAGAGGCAGAGGATCAGCAGGGCTGCCAGGCAACGGGTCTTGCTTAAAAGGAAATAAACATGGCAGCCTCCATATACCTCTCTCTTCAGTTCCCCTTTAATGGAGAACTGTAGTGAGAGGTATATGGAGGCTGCCATATTGATTTTATTTTAAGCAATACCAGTTGCCTGGCTATCCTGCTGAGCTATCTTCCTGCAGAATCACAACAGAAACAAGCATGCAGCTAATCTTGTCAGATCTGACATTAATGTCAGAAACACCTAGAGCTTGATTCACAAAAGGGTGCTAACTTAGTTAGCACGCCTAAAGCCCTTTAGGACGCACAAAGACAAAGTTAAGCGCTGCGTGGTGAGCGCGAAACGTCGCACCGGGTGCGCCTAAAACATCGCACCGGGTGCACCCGAATTATTGCACTTTGCGCCGTTTAGATGGTTTAGGCGCACCCAGTGCGCCGTTTTCATTGCACCCGGTGCGGCGTTTCGCATGGACCACGCAGCGCTAAACTTTGCGCATGATCAATAAAAGCTTTAGGCGCGCTAACTGAGTTAGCACCCTTTTGTAAATCGAGTCCCTGATCTGCTGCATGCTTGTTCAGGGTCTAGGCCTAAAAGTATTAAAGGCAAAGGATCAACAGGACAGCCAGGCAACTGGTATTGCTTAAAAGGAAATCAATATGGCAGCCTCCATATACCTCTCACTACAGTTCTCCTTTAAAAAATACCAGTTGCCTGGCTGTCCTGCTGGTCCTGTGTCTCTAATACTTCTAGCTATACACCCTGAACAAGCATGCAGTAGATCAGGTACTCTGACTCGGTTTTACTGGATTAGCCATATGCTTGTTCCGGGGTTTTAACTCACTGCTTCTGCTTATGCCAGAAGATCAACAGAACTGCAAGGCAATGTGAATTGCTTACAAGGAAATACATATGGCAGCCTCCATATCCCTCTCGCTTCAGGTTACCTTTAAAAATAAACCATAACCAAGAATAATTGAACTTCATCCCAATCAGTAGCTGATACCCCCTTTCCCAGGAGAAATCTATTTCTTTTCTCAAACAGACCATCAGGGGGCGCTGTATGGCTGATATTGTGGTGAAACCCCTCCCACAGGAAACTGTTAGGACCATGATCCTGGCAATTTCCTGTCTGTGAACCTCGCTGCATTGTGGGAAATACCTGTTTAACAGCTGTTTCCAACTGCCAAAAAAGCAAGCAGCAGCTACTTCCAGTGACATCACCTGCCAGCAGTAAAAATGCCACCATGTGATAAATGTCAGAATGTAAATCAGGGAGAGGAAAGATTTTACAACGGGCAAACACTGACTAAATCATTTGTGCATAATTATTGTAAAAATGAAGCAATTTTTTAATTATATTATTGTCACTGGAGTTCCTCTTTAAGGAGAGGCTGTCTGCAGCAGCAGTGTCAGACTGGTTACATCTTGTATTGCGTGTCCTCAATGCTGACTCCCCTTCAAGGACAAATACATCTGCAGCTGGGAAACATGGGACTTCCCAATGTGGGCGGCTTCAGGACTCGTGATTCTGAAATCCACTGCAAAAATCTGTGTATGAGGTTCGAAAACTCAGTAAAGACACGCACACTGTACACAATTAGTGATGAACGAACAGTTTGCAGACTGTTTGAGAATTTTTCCACAAATGTTTGTGAAATGGATGTTTGCAGGAAACCCCTTTGATTTTAGAGTCAGGCGAACGTCAGAAACTTTCAGGGCATATTTTCAGCCACAATTTCTTTTAAAAGGGTGTCAAAACTGTCCAAAAACTCGGGCAGTGGCACGGTGGAGGGGGTGGCAACATTTTACCCAAAAATTTGTATTTGACGCAGAGGCATTAGGGAAAAATCGCGTTCAGTTTCTAGATTTTTCAAATGAAGTTCCATAGAATGGCTGCTGTGTTTACCTGCCTTAAAATGGTTATTTGTAGCCACTGTAGCAGAGGCTTTAAAGGAAACCTAAAGTGAACTAAAGAAAAAGAGTTTCACTTACCTGTGGCTTCTACCAGTCCCCTGCAGCCGCCCTGTGCCAACTCAACGATCCTCCGTTCCCCCACCGTGGCTTAGTTTCGTTTTTGCCGACTGGAAGTCGGTGGGCCACTGCACCTGCCCCGCCCTGGCCACGCCTATCCTTGTTTGCTTTCTCGCCTGCAAGAGCGTCCTGTGAGGATGGAGGAAGCAGGAAGCCCGGAGCTAGCGGAGGACAAGCGACGGACACGGAGAGGTTATGTATCACTTGCGCTGGGCACTGGGGGTAACATTTTACATCATGGGATAACGTCAGGTTGGTGAGGCGGCAGACACGGTGGGCTCGACCAATTCCTGAGAGATTTCAGCATGAAATTGATCGGAAATCGGCCTGCATTGCATGGGCAGCCAACAGATCTCTCTCTAACCAGATTCCATCAGAGAGAGATTTGTTTCTTGTTCGAATCTGCCCATCATTGCTAGACGTATGGCTACCTTTAGAGACTATTGCCTTTTCCTAGGATAGAAAGTGACTGATATATCCGTGACTCCATGATGGATCTCTTGGCTGCAGTGGCGTCTGAATCACTTGTTTATATATTTACAAGTATTTCCTACTTTGCTCTTGCTATGTATATGCTGTGATATTGCATTGTAATTGCTAGAGGGCGCTCTCTAATCGTGGGCAGAAGACGCCACTTCCGCGGTGCGTAGGATAGAAGCCCCTGCAACCCAAGCAAGTTGACCCCACACAAGATGATGTGTGTTGTTTTGATTATTTGCTTTCTCATTATAATTCTGACTCTTTGGCTATCATTCATAAAGGTGCAGTCGGTAGTGCGGGAAAACACCGTTCTTCTCCGCAACCGGTACTTAAAGAGAACCCGAGGTGTGTTTAAAGAATGTTATCTGCATACAGAGGCTGGATCTGCCTATACAGCCCAGCCTCTGTTGCTATCCCAAACCCCCCTAAGGTCCCCCTGCACTCTGCAATCCCTCATAAATTACAGCCATGCTGTGAGGCTGTGTTTACATCTGTAGTGTCAGTCTCAGCTGCTCCCCCGCCTCCTGCATAGCTCCGGTCCCTGCCCCCATCCCTTCCCTCCAATCAGCAGGGAGGGAAGGGATGCAGGCGGGGACTGGAGTTCTGCAGGAGGCGGGGAGAGCAGCAGACTGACACTATAGAGATAAACACAGCCAGCTCTGACAAGCTGTTTGTCAGCAGCGTGGCTGTGATTTATGAGGGATTGCAGAGTGCAGGGGGACCTTAGGGGGGTTTGGGATAGCAACAGAGGCTGGGCTGTATAGGTAGATCCAGCCTCTGTATGCAGATAACATTCTTCAAACCCACCTCGGGTTCTCTTTAAGACTTCTGGGTGGTCATTCATAAAGAAGGTGCCTGTTGCGATACAAGTGCGGAGGTTTTCTGGAGGAAGCTGGCGGTAGCGTGGCGGAAGACATGCGGAAACATAAAAGCTGCCCGATTCCCTCCGTGCGCTCCTCTGTCTGATGCTGCTTGGGAGGTCCGTCCCATTCATTTACATGTAATCCGCCCGCCTATCGCTACTGGCGAGCAAGCAGTATTTTCCTTCCGGATACCGCTTGCTCTAATCTTTATGAATGGATGTGTTTGTTACTTTTTCTAGATTAATCTAGAAAAACTCCGCACAAGGCGGAAATGTATCGCTCTTCACGAGAATGTTAGCTTTTCATGCGGAAAGAGCCTATATGAATTGGGACTTTGCTGAGTGTTCGGTAAAGTCAGCGGTATTAAGCATTTCCGCATGCGGAAATGCTTTATGAATGATAGCCTTTGTCTTCTTTTATATAACTAGCTTATAATGATAACTGGGCAGCACGGTGGCGTAGTGGTTAGCGCTCTTGCCTTGCAGCGCTGGGTCCCCGGTCCGAATCTCAGCCAGGTCAACATCTGAAAGGAGTTTAGATGTTATCCCTAAGTCTGTGTGGGTTTCCTCCAGGCACTCTGGTTTACTCCAACATCCCAAAAACACACAGATAAGTTCATTGGCTTGGCCCTAGACTATGATACATACAGTACACGATACATGCATAGACATGTGACTATGGTAGGGATTAGATTGTGAGCCCCTCTGAGGGACAGTTAAGTGACAGGACAATATACTCTGTACAGCAATGCGTAATATGTCGGTGCTATATAAATAAAAATAATTATTGAGAGTGTATCTGGCGTTTTGGGGGAATTATAAAGAACCTG